>NC_063163.1:102428717-103092050 GCF_023159225.1 Perognathus longimembris pacificus | reverse complement strand
ACTCAGGGAAAGCACCCAGGCCCAGAGTTCAAGCTCCATGACAAGAGAGAAAGAAAGAAAGAAAGAAAGAAAGAAAGAAAGAAAGAAAGAAAGAAAGAAAGAAAGAAAGAAAGAAAGAAAGAAAGAAAGAAAGAAAGAAAGAAAGAAAGAAAGAAAGAAAGAAAGAAAGAAGGAAGGAAGGAAGGAAGGAAGGAAGGAAGGAAGGAAGGAAGGAAGGAAGGAGAAAGAGAGAGGTGGGAGGGAGAGAGGAAGGGAGGGGAGGAAGGGAGGGAGGGAGGAAGGAAGGAAGGAAGGAGGGAGGGAAGGAAGGAAGGAAGGAAGGAAGGAAGGAAGGAAGGAAGGAAGGAAGGAAGGAAGGAAAGAAGGAAGGAAGATCCACAAATTTTATAGGTGACTAGCCAGAGAAGTCTAGACTCAGTCAAGGCAAGCAAAACAAGTGTGAAGGAAGATATAAATTTTCTCTACAAGGTCCTCAGGGATCTCCTTATGTTTTAACTTCCTCTCTCTGTGAAGAATCCCCAAAATGCATGTAAATGTAAAGGAAAATAAGAGGTCTCATACCCACAGGGACAGAAGGAAATTGGGACCAATATACCAGTTTCAGAGTCAGGATGCCTTTTCCTTGGTGTCAGCGCTCTCATTAGGTGACATTGCACTTCCCATTTTCCTTGGAGATATTCAAGCTCTACAACTCTTACTGTGGATTAAAAACGCAAGAAAATTAACAAGCAACCCCCCAGACCCCTTCCCAAATGAGACACATCACTCTCCACAGAGCTGAGGCTCCAATTCAAGATTCCTGAGCTCCATTCATGCTATAATATTACAACCAAATAGGATTATTGCAGGCAGACATTAGAGTGGACAAGGATAGCTCTATTATCCACTCAGCTAAAGATAATCTATATTATTTTAAATAGGAAATTTAAGCTATTTCCAATTTGTTCTCTAATTGTTGTGAAGATAAATATCAGGATGGGGGAGTCTTGAAAATATGGGTCATCAGTCAGCATTTCACCAGTTCCTACATGCTTCTTAAAAGTAATCATGCTGGGCACTGGTGGCTCACACCTAATCCTAGCTACACAGGAGGCTGCGATCTAAGGAACACAGTTTAAAGCCAGCTAGGGCAGAAAAGTCTGTGAGACTCTTATCTCCAATGAGCCACCAGAAAACCAGAAGTAGAGCTGTGGCTCAAAGTGGTAGAGCACTAGCCTTGAACAAAAAGAGCTCTGGGACACTTCCCTAGTCCTGAGTTCAAGCGCCATAACCTACAGAAAAAAAAAAAAAATCATAAGGACAAGACATGAGTACTTTTTTGGAAACACCAAGACTAATAATTATTCTGCTGAGAACAAAAATGTTAGCATTGAAAATTGCTTGAGGCATTTTTTGAGATCAATTATATTACATATTTATATTCATATAAAAGATTATTTTAATCTTAAAATTTGGAGGAGCCCAAAATAACTGTCAAGAAATGAAATAGCATTCATATAAGGAACATTCCAGTAGATTTTAAGAGGCTTCTGTTAGTGGAAAAGAGACAATTCAACTTTAATGTTGTCTAAGATGAGCTAAAATGTTAGTGGTATATAATGTAGTTAGTTATATGTAACCCATTTCCATAGCTCTTACCAGTGGTAAAACTGGGACTGTGGACATTCCAAGCACAGCTTTTCTATATCCTACTGATATACCTCTGCTAGATATTCAAGAAGGGACAGATGAGTAAATTTCCCACATGTTGATAATATGACAATGTAGAGAGCCTTTCTAGGAAGTTTCTGACAGCCAGAAGAAATCACTGTGCCGTTTCAGACTAGAATGCTATAGTGTGGATGCAATGGATGCAATGTCTATGTGTATATGAGAGGTGTTTGACGGATTGGGGTGAGTACTGGATAATTACCAGAGGAAATGTGGGTGTTCAGTATTTTCATTGCCCTTGGAGGCTCTAGTTCTGGGAATAAACCATCTGCTTCTGAATGAGAAAACTCATACCGTGTTTGTGATTGCAGTGGACTGACCAAAGCCTGAGCATTTCACAGAGATCAGAATTTCTCAGTGATGTGTACTTAAGAGTTTCAGCTCTAGGAACTTGGAGCTCATCCTTCAGGAACAGAATCATTGCAGATCATAAAGGGAATGATTTCTGGTTTTGCTATCAGCTGATAGCATTTTAGGTGGGTGACATCAGCCAATGGTATCTAGTCTGAAACGTTAGCTAGTAGCAAGTGCTCTGGAGGAAACATTGCCGGCATTGAAGATCTGTTGTGAAGATCGAATTAGTTGGTGCATGTCAAATGTTTGTAATAGTGTCTGATATGTGGGAAAGAGCTTAGGAAGGCTTCAAGCTTGGATTTTCCCAACCAGATTTTAAATTCCATGAGGATATTATTGCGTTGTGTTCACAATGCCTGGAACAGTGCCTAGTCCCTTAGTAGCAATTAAATACATATTGCTC
The DNA here is from genome assembly GCF_023159225.1 of Perognathus longimembris pacificus. Lineage (NCBI taxonomy): Eukaryota > Metazoa > Chordata > Mammalia > Rodentia > Heteromyidae > Perognathus > Perognathus longimembris. The sequence continues at coordinate 103,089,583 of NC_063163.1, read as the reverse complement.
ATTAACCAAACTAGTCTTCAAAATGGAAATGATACCCAGGCAGCATAAAAGGGGCTTTGCTTAGTGATTTTTGTGTTGTATATACTTCAGAGATGTGTAAGATACCTGTGGTTCTGTTTCCCTCCAGTGCCAATTAACTTCAGTCCACCACAGCTCAATCTATGCACAGTTATGTCACTTAAAATATTTTTATTATCTTTAAGTAGTTGTACAAAGGAATTATCATCCATCAAAGCAACTGATGAATGTAGTATATCTTGATCCATATCACCCCTTCAACATTCTCACCTACCCCTTCCAACCCACTACTTAATTTTAGGTTATGTATTGAATTTTTGCCATTTAATAAAGCAGTTTGTGGTACATTGCATCTTGGTCCTATTACAATTTCTTAAGAGAGATAGACACCACATTCAGATTAACTTTATTATATAATAGTCTCTTCTATGTGTTCTATTGTTATCACTAGTCTTTTATCTCTTTCCATGTTTAATTTCTAAGTTAAACTTTATTATGGTAGATGCATAAGGAAAATACACAAGTGTCATCAGATCCACTGTTCCAGTACCACAGTGCTTTCTGCTTTTGTTCCAGTAAGCGTTATTTTATGTAGCAATACTCCAAAATGTAAGAACAGAGGTGCTTACAATTTTATTATGTTATATTATTATAATAGCTCTATTTTGTTATTGTTGTTCATCTCCTGTTGCCTAATTTATAAATTAAATATTCCTCCTCCCCCCTTTTTGGTACAGAATATTGCTATGCAACCTTGATTGGCCTACAACTTGCTATGTAACACAGGCTGGCCTCAGGCTTCCAAGTGCTAATAAAACCATTCTGCCACCTGGGAAGTTATGGTTACATAAGATTTCATCACGCTGTTCTGAAAGACACTGGGTTTAAAACTTCTGAATTGTTTACTTCTAGAATTTTTCAACCCACAGCTGGCCATAACTAGTGGAAGCCTCAGAAGGTGAAATTCTGGGGTGGGTGTGTTACAGCCCATTGGTTTACTGGTTCATCTCCCAGCAAAAATTGAATGTTACACATATATCTCTATGTTGGCATCACAATACTAGTTATGTGCTTGGAAAGGGAAGTGGTTGGTAAATATTTAATGAAGGTATTCAGGAGTTATCACAGTTGCATTCCTGGTCTCATTGGCTAGACCGATTTCTCTAACATATGTGGTTTCTTCTAAATCAAAGAAAAGGAGCCCCTCTAGTGTACTACTGATAAGGTCTAGAGACTTTTTGTATCCTTTTCTCTCCCCTTTAAAGAATAAAAAGGTAGAAATGCACTTAGGGTAAACAGAGTAAGTTTGTTTGAAGGTGAAAGGAAAGCCATGAAAGTGAAAAGAAAAAACAATGACAGGGGGGTCTCCCTGATACTCCTCCATGAGGGAAAATTTGAGGCTTCTTTGTCTAATCTCTCTACATGTATGGTCCTTAGTCTCCTCACTCTTACAAGATGTGTCTTTGTTTTCCTTGGTTAAACAGCAGTCACTCAATCCCAAAGGCATTTCCAATTGGATATAAGTTTCTGTCTGGTTGGTCCTTCCCATCTCGGTGGGAAGTGGGAGGGCTTGCCTTCTGCTTTTGCATCTGATCTAAACACATGTGCCAAGCATGGAACCTGCCACCCTGGGCAAGAACAAGAAAGTTGATTTATGCTTTTTCTTTTTTTCTTACCATAAGACTTTGTCCCAGTCACTTTTTATCCCTGCCTACCTAGAGTCCAATACCTGTCCCTCAGTACAATTCCAGTGCATCTTCAAGGAGATATAGGTGTAGAGATTCTGTTCCCTGATAGCTAAGCAAAAGAATATAGACCTCTGTATAAGCACCGAGCCAGTGCCAACCAGCTTCTCCGACCATCTCTTGGCAAACAGGATAGACTCAAGCTTGGCTGAAAGCATGAGCCATTTCCAGAGCTTGGGGCATAATGGCTATAGATGTTGCCTGAGTTGATGTTGATAAAAACTTGCCAAGCCCTGGCATGGTGTGATATTTATATGCACAGTTGGCCTCTAAAAAAAAAAGTGATTATCTAAAGGAAGTAATTGTTTAGAGCCTCATGCTGAATTCTAGTCTTCCTTTGGCCTGGGCGACTAACACTGCTAATCATTGCCAAATTACTGCTATTGTAATACTTGAATTAAAAACCAGACTGGCCATTTGCTCAGTGGAGGGTCTTCTCTGGACGGCATCCATGCCTAGGTCTGTGCAGGAGGGCACTTTGCTGTATTACTGGCTGCAGAGAGCATTTTGCAGAGAGAGGAAGCAAGGCCAGGAGTACTTAGCTGTTAGCCAGCTCTTGCTTCCTCCTCCAGAAGGAATACAGAGCTGCTTACAGGGTGAGGAGGAAGCGGCCTGCACTCAGAGCTGGTAGGAGATTAGGAAAGAGGAATTATTTTTTCCTCATGTGGTTATTTGTGTAAGAAGAGAGGATGTATTATCAAAGGAGAGATGATCATAAAATCTAGGCGCCTCTTCCACTTTTCATTTCCTTTGCATTACCATAAGTATGTGGGGGGGAGGGGAGTACTGGGGCTTGAACTCAGTGACACAAACTCTTGCTTGCCTTTTTTTGCTCAAAGCTAGCCCTTCAACACATGAACCACACACCCACTTCCATTATTTTTATGGTTAACTGGAGATAAGAATTCCTTAGATTTGTCTCCCCAGGCTTCTTTGAACTGGGATCCTCAAATTTCAGCATCTACAGGAGCTATGGATTATAAGCATGAGCAACCAGCACCATCCTTCTTTGCCTTTCTTTACAGGGCTTGCTACATAGCTTATCTCTCCCCATTTTGTCTGTTTGGTAAGAAGAATGATAGAAGAGAAAAATCCTTTCTGCCTCTTTTCCATTTCCCAGTCCCCCATTCTCATGACCACTGAGCATACTCTAAGAAAGGACAACCCTTTCTTTTTTTTTTCTTTTTTTTTGCCAGTCCTAGGCAGTGAACTCAGGGCCTGAGCACTGTCCCTGGCTTCTTTTTGCTCAAGGCTAGCACTCTGCCACTTGAGCCACAGCGCCACTTCAGGCCATTTTCTGTATATGTGGTGCTGAGGAATCGAACCCAGGGCCTCATGTATACGAGGCAAGCACTCTTGCCACTAGGCCATATCCCCAGCCCAGGACAACCCTTTCTGACCCACGATGTTCTCTTAGTATTAAATAGGCAATGTCATTATTCCAAATATGGGCTTCTGAATCCAGAATAGTGAATTTTCTTCATAAGAAAGTTTCCTCAGTTTTTGGTAACAAGAATAAAGTCAAGATATGTACAATTCATAGCCTTCAGAAATAATATGCTACCTTAGGAATGGAGACAAATGTCACACTATCACACTTGAGAGACATATTCAAAAGTATGTTCTTTAGTCCAGAATTTTCTTCTGTGACACAGTTTGCTAACAAGGGAACTGTGACTCAGTCCTTTTTTTCCCCCCTAAAGTTGTTTTACCTGCTAAAGAAGTGGCTTTACCTTTAGGCAGAAAATAGAATATTTTAGACTTCACCCACGTTCAACTCTTATGATGTCTTTGTTGTATATTATTATTATTATTATTATTATTATTATTATTATTATTATTACTACTACTACTATTTGCCTTGATAAGTCTTGGAAAACTCCCCAAAGATTGTTTTTCTAATGGATTGTTCCTAGTATTATTATAATTATCCAAAAGTCAAAGTAAATTTGGTGGTTATTTGAACAATTTCCTTTGCTTGATATCACCACAGTGATGGAAATATGGTTTTTTTCTACAGTTAACATTTTTGGTTGTTAGTGTGCTCATCAGATTGGTCATTCTTTACCTAAAACAAAGCAAAATCTCAAATATAGGATTGGACAATAGGTTTAAATTAAGCCTTCACCTGGTTATATTATTCATCTTGTCAACAAGCTATCAAGAAGTAATCCATATTATAAAGTGGTAGGAAATAAGCAAGAGAGAGAGGTAGAGGGGAAATGGCAGAAGGAGAGGTGAGATCAGGAGGGAAAAAGAAAACTATTATCTGTAATGAGGTCTAACTCTTGAATTCCATAGGAGCCTGATGAAGGTCTGTGGGAATCCCTTGGGACTATGAGTAGGAGACTATTTTTGAAAGTTCTAGTTCATCCGAAGATCTCCTTAAAAGTAACCAGAACTAAACTTCCAGAATAGTGGGAAAGCATTATGCCATCTGCTCAGAAGCAATCTGAACTCCATGCTAAACTGGCTGGTTCTGGGGCTGAGGTAAGAGGTCTACCAGAAGCGCTTAGGAGTCTGTGCACTTAGGACTCGCACCTGTAATCCTAACTACTCAGGAGGCTGAGATACTGGATCACATTTGAAGCCATCCCAGGCAAGAAAGTCTGTGACACCCTTATCTCCAATTCCCCACCAGAAAACTAGAAGTAGAGCTGTGGTTCAAAGTTGTAAAGTGCTAGCCTTGAGCAAAAGAGCTCAGGGGCAGCGCTCAGGTCTTGAGTTTGAGCCCCACAACAGACCAAAAAAAAAAGAAGGAAAGGAAGAAAGGAAAGAAGGATGGAAGGAAGGAAGGAAGAAGGAAGGAAGGAAGGAAGAAGGAAGGAAGGAAGGAAGGAAAGAAGAGAGGAAAGAAAGAAAGAAAGAAAGAAAGAAAGAAAGAAAGAAAGAAAGAAAAAGAAAGAAAGAAAGAAAGAAAGAAAGAAAGAAAGAAAGAAAGAGAGACAGAGAAGTAAAGAAAGAAAGAAAAGGAGCCTAGAATATCTTCATGGACCATAAAAATGAAGTGCTTAAAAACAACAACAAAAAAAGGATACATGTGAGGAAGTACATGTTCCACTTTTCCTAAGAGTTACCAGAACCTTTTATTAGAGATTTATTATTAGCAAAGTCAAGCATTTTCTTAAATATACTACTAATAAAGAAATAATAATAAATAATCATACAATTAAAAAAACTGGGGGGCTGGGCATATGGCCTAGTGGCAAGAGTGCTTGCCTTGCATACATGAAGCCCTGGGTTCTATTCCCCAGCACCACATATATAGAAAATGGCCAGAAGTGGCGCTGTGGCACAAGTGGTAGAGTGCTAGCCTTGAGCAAAAAGAAGCCAGGGACAGTGCTCAGGCCCTGAGTCCAAGGCCCAGGACTGGCAAAAAAAAAAAAAAAAAAAAAAACACAAAAACTGGACCACTGAAAATGACACCAGGACTGCCTTACTACACAGCCCCACTGAACAAGTCTGGGACAAAAGAACTATAAAAATAAAGACTACCTTGAACATGATTTAAGTCAATAAATTTAGGTCAATAAATCTTTATGAAATATATAGATGGTTCAATAAATTGGAAGAAAGGTGGAAATAATCTTTCTTACAGTATAATTCAAACTAATGTTGTAGAATGTATGTGGAGTGGGATCTTCCCCATTTTGGAACTGCCATAGTAATAACTGATTCAAACAAAGGCCATGATGAATATTTCCAGCACAGGTTTGACAAACAGAAGGATATATACAGTTTTTCAATAGCTTCCCACATATGACTCACAAGTTGCATAGAAAACAATAACAGTAACTAAACATAATGGAATTTTTACCAGGTACTTTAACCAAGCAGTTAAAGCAAACATCACTAGTAACTTACCTAGTTACTAATGCTCTTAATAAGATGCACTGAGAGGATGCAGGGTCATATCCTGCCAGAAATGCATGATCTTACACCAAATAAGAAAGTACCCAGCATACTAAAGTAAGGAGCATTTCAATATCCATTGGGAAGCATCAAAATTGCTTCAGTATGAAAGAAAGCAAGCTTGAGGAATAGTTCCAGATTAGAGGAGACTGAAGCTGTTTGACAACTACATGCCACAAAAGACTTGAGACTGGCACCTGAAACAGGTTAGAAAGGCTTGGAGAATATTACTGGAGAAATTGATTAAGTGTGCATATACTAGATAGTACTGCATAGTATTACTCAATTCACAAAAACATTTCCTGATTTTTAAAAACTATACCATTGTTATACAAAGAATATGATTACTTTTAAGGAGATGCATGCTGACAGGAAGATGGAGTGCACATATAAATAGAAGAAAGCAACAATGCAAGCACCCATGGTAAAGAATATCTGGTAAAATGCTAACAGTTGGTGTAGCTGGGTAATGTTGTATGAAAAAAATGTAGTTTTTCTCTAAATTTGAAATCATATAAAAACAAGCTTAGTCATACACTGGTGGTTCACACCTGTAATCCTAGCTACTCAGGCAAATGAATTCTGACAATTGTGGTCCAGAGGCAGCCTGGGCAGACAAACCAGAGAGAATCTTTGCTACACTTAACCAGCAAAATTCCAGAAAGTAAGATATAGTTTAAATGGTAGATCATCAGTCTTAAGTGGAAAAGCCAAGTGAGCAGATTAAGCCCAGAGTTCAACTCCCAATACCAGTGAAATTAATGAAGTAATTAATTAACTTTATTAAAGTACAGGGTAGAGGTGTGCTTCAAACAGTAGAGCCCTTGCCTAGCAAGCAAGAAGCCCTGAGTTCAAACTTTAGTACCAACTAACTGACAAATAAATAAATAAATAATGAAGCTATCATTTTTAAGTAGTTCAAAGTAGCCTGAAGCATTTGATAATTTAGCTGGATTTAGAGCTGCCCGTGCCTCAGCCACTGTAGAGCTCTGGCTTTTCCCTTGATGTTTGTTTGCTAGCAAATGGAGTCGTTGCCAAAGAGATTGTCCCCAAGGTTCAAGTGACCATTGTGTGACTCTGTTTACTAAACAACATTGTTTAGCTGTTGTAATTTTTCAATGTTAAGCATCAAACTCAGGAACATGTCTCACACATGCTAGGCAAAAGCTCTATCCTCACCTCCAACTTTTCTTTCCATTTGTAGGCATGTGAGACCTCAGCTAGCTTGTTCTCTTCTCGGGATAGTTGTCCAGTAGCAATTCGATGCATTGGAAGTGTATTCCAGGAGAAATGAGCTTCTCCAGGGCTCCTGCTTGCCTCAACTCCCAGAGTACTCCAATAGCCCCTACAAGTACAAGTGGCAGATTTCAAGCCCTTAGAGAAAACTCCTTGTTGGTGCAGCTAGGAGGCAGGTGAGGTCATGCGAGGAAAATTGGGTAGTACCCTCATCCTCATGCGGTGTGATGGGCAGGGGGCTCATGATTTTAAACCAAAACAGCATGTTTCCTCACCAAGTATTGTCAGAACAGGTGTCTTTGTTGGGTACAGAGCTGAAACATACTCTGAGTGCACAAAAGTGAGTGATGGGTGCGTAAGTAAATGTCAGAACAGGCTTTTGATGTGTTCTTTGACTTTCCACTTAATGCGATACACACGATTCCTAAACAGAATTTAACAAGATAGATAAAGGCCTCGAGGATCCAAGCCTAACCACAGAACAAAGACATAGTTGAAGGCCATTTCAGTTCTTATTCTGCTCTATGAAAACATGAAAGAGGAAGGAATGGCTTTGTAAATGAATAAGAAAATGTCTTAAATACTCCCTCTCACCGTCTTCCATTCTGTAGTGTAACCACCACTCATATCTAATTTTCCACACAGGCCCATTAATCCATCTAGCAGCTACTAATTGAGCACATGCTCTATGCCAAGCACTATTCTATGGCCTAGATACACAGTGTGAAACAGACATGTGCTGTGTCTTGTGACTCCTCTATCTTGTACAAAGAAACATTACCTTGTGAATGGGCAGAGAGAAGGGAGGCTACAGCCTTATGTTTGGCTGAGAAGAAAATGGAGAGCCACTGCATGTTCTGAATGATATCTAGCTTACAACTTAAATGATCACTCTGTCTATGGATTCAAGACATAATGCTGACAGCAATGGAAGAAGATAATCAAGAGTCTCTGGTTTTGTAAAGGATGGGTGACTAGTGGAACACTAGGTGATTATATAAGGTTGTTTTTAAGCTATAACTTATAATCAGAGTAAATAGGATTCCCTTCCCTCCGTCCCTCCCTCCCTCCCTCCCTCCCTCTCCCTTCCTTCCTTCCTTCCTTCTTTCCTTCCTTCCTTCCTTCCTTCCTTCCTTCCTTCCTTCCTTCTTCCCTCCCTCCCTCCCTCCCTTGCCTCTCTCGCTCCCTTGCCTCCCTCCCTCCCTTGCCCCTCTCTCTCTCCCTCCCTTCCTCCCTCCCTCCCTCCCTCCCTCCCTCCCTCCCTCCCTCCCTCCTCCCTTCCTTCCTTCCTCCTTCCTTCCTTCCTTCCTTCCTTCCTTCCTTCCTTCCTTCCTTCCTTCCTTCCTTTCCTTCCATTTTTGCTCTCTTTCCTTTTGGCAGAACTGGGGTTTTACACTCAGTATATTGCACTTGCTACTGATAGAATTTTCTCTCAATGGGAATGACATGTGTGGAAATAAAGAAGGAAGAGATGTGAATGACATCAAAATTTCTGCTAGAACAACTAGGAAGGTGGGCATTTCCATTTCTTGGCACTGGGAAACAAGAGGAACAATCTGGAAGCACAGCAGTGGTGGGTGCCTATTGGATATAGGTAAAGGAGTTAGTTTTGTTACCAGGAGAGGCCTTTGCTGTGGACATTGTGGTGTGTGTAGGCATTCAGTATCTGTGGGATAAGAGCTGCAATATGTTACAAAATATGGAAATTCTTCAACAAACATAAATACCATAATATACAACAGTATTAATAGTTGTTACACTCTGTTTCTGAAGACTCAGAGTGGAACTTTTAAAGAGATTAGTACCTATTGTGGACCTTTCCCTAGCCTGCTCTCAACCTGGACCAAGATGCTTCTACTTCTTTGTATAGGAATGGTTCTTTCATAAGGTACAATCAATGCAATTTCTGTTAATGAAGAAAGAACTAGGTACATACCTGAATTTCCGAGGTAGGAACATAAAATTGAGTAATAAAACCCAATAACCCTTTTCGCACTCTGGGAAAAAGTATTACAAAAGCTCTGTCTCTCTGTCTCTCTGTCTGTCTGTCTCTCTCTCTCTCTCTCTCTCTCTCTCTCTCTCTCTCTCTCCTCTCTCTCTCTCTCTCTCTCTCTCTCTTTTCTCTTGTTGTTGGCTTTGTTTGCTTGCATGCACCTAGATAGTAGAATTGTAGTAAGGGTCTTCATGCTAAACAGGAACTATATTGCTGAACTATTCTAAAGTTCCTATAAATGGTCTCTTACCTGTTGTAATTATGAAACAAATTCTATGATTTTTTTTATGTTTTACTTACTACTTTCAGTAGTTGGCCGTGAGCTTTGTGAGCTTCCATGATAAAATGATGATAGGCCTGTGTGTAACCATTCTAAGGACAGATGAGGCACTGCTATTTTTCTCCATCCTTTTGTGTTACTTTATTTTTCTGCCCAATTTTCAAAACCCTTAGGTCCTAATTCATACTTCAGGTAAATAAAAAAAATAGTGACTGATTGACTAAAACTATTTTCTTAATAAATTATATTTTCTGAAAAATTCCCATTCCACTTAATAGGTAATTCTAAGGGAAATGGAGAAAAAGCAAACATAGATAACAAATGACAAGACAGATTGAAAATGAGTCAGATGGAAAGAGTCACAATTATGTTCTTTTTATACCCAACCAGTTTAGCTCTGGATAAATTCAGAAAGGGAACAAGAAAGAAAGAAAGCTCTTCTTTTCCAGAATGATAATTACAAACCCCATACTGTCACTGGGCTTTGGAAGCATAATTTTAAAATATATTTAGCTGGGAGATAAAATGGAAAATGGACTGTATATTCTGTAACTGAAGAACACTTATAGATGGAAATACCAGGAGCTTCCCAGGTCTGGCTAGCAGGCAGGGAGACAACACCACAGTACCCTTACTCTAGGTGCTAATAGAGACAGATGCAGGGAAATCTTTTATGGGTAGAAGGACAGTACTCTCTTCCTTGCACTTTGCACAGTTTTAGTCATCTTAAAGAGAGTGGTGGAAGGATAGATGCTTGCTGCAGTAGAGGACCAGGAAAGGGTGCAATCGTTTTATTCCTGCATTTGACCAAACCTCACTAAACCTGGGAAAATAATCTGTACAGAAAATAAGCGAGGAACACCCTTCAACACGTTTTCTTTTGGTTCACTCTGCTCTGACCTCTTTTATTCTAGATGATTCCATTCTTAGTTTTTCAATTATGGGAAGATAGAAAGACTGCTTACAAGTAGCTTATGGTTTTTGTCCACATCTGAAATTCTTCGAAGATTTTGAGATTTGGGAAAAAGCAAAACCAATCCAATGGTACTTTCTACATTTTCCTGAATTTTACTTACTTTCCACATCTTTCTTATCTCTTAGTACCATAATGACTGATTTTAATATCATCATTCATTTTTATGAATTTATGTTTAACAGTGATTTTTCAAGTGATTATGATTTCTTTTATTTTCTCTGTTCTTGAATCAATGAATTTGAACTTAGAAAGGTCTGAGTCTTGCTCATATTTTTTTTACTACAAAATCTGATTGAAGAAAAAAAGAGATTGGATGAAACCACCCACCCCATATTAATATAGAGAATAAATAGCATTGTCATAAACCTGCAAGTCCTCATATCAAAACTGGGTTAATAAAGGCACATCTATGAATTTGAATATCTTCCACAATCCTGGCAATATATTTCCTAAGAACTAACATAAAAGTGGATATACAGGACAATTTCCCCAGTCTAGTGTTTGTGGGTCCATAACAGCATTTTAAGAAAAAAAAAATAATATCCTTCACAGGTGCCCTTGAGTGAGAAAGCTGATGAAAACTAAAGTCATAGATAACTCTGGCGGACAATATGAGCATCCTTCAGCCATCTTGCAGGTTATTAACAGGTGTCAATCAGAGGTGGAAATCTAATCAAATCACAGGTCCAATTCTCAAGGAAATGATGGGACCAATATAATTTCTACAGGATCAGCTCTCCTCCACCCCAAACCAATAACCAATGCACCTTTCCTGGCACCAACTTTATTTTCTGGGACTATTGTCTGTGTGGAAAAAGAAAATCCCCTAAGTTCATAGTTTTTCTCAGCAGGTGGAGCTCCATGAGTTTAAAGGGAGCTTCAGATGGGCAGCAATGATGAAAGAACCATCCAAGTGGAAACAATTTTCTCCCTGGTGTTGAATATTGCATTGGCTGGGTCTAAGGAGCCACTGAAACCAATAGAACTAATGAGAGATCTGATGTCTGGAAAAAAAAAAAAAGACCTGCACTAACATTGGAGAAATAGAAAGAGCCAAATAACTTCTTGGTGGACAGTAACCCTAGGAGTGTGGCTTTGCCTTTCTCCCTAGCAAAAGGAAGGACTATTTTCCCAGAGGCAATCTCGATCTCAACATGCAAAGCAACATGTAGAAGAGGGGTAGACAATGAAATCCTCAGAGTGCCAGACCACCAAATGATTTCCTTTCACCTTCATGCAGCCCAAGAGGATTCTGCTGGGGTTCGAGTGCAGGTGTACGTATGAGTCTCAGTTTCAGAGATTTAAATATAGCAACCAGAACAATTCTCTGTTTTCCACAAAGAACAAACTGGCACGTGGGAGAGCAGAATCATATTCCTACTTTTTTTTAAAAATTCAGAAACCAGATAATATTATCTGGTTCCATTTACTAACTTAGCTCTTTACCTTCAGGCTGTCCTAATGTGTATCTTCTCATTTTTTTTCCAGCCACAAACTATGTAGTTAGGTCTTAAAATCCCACACTGTAGATGGGAAAGTTTAAGGCCAAAATGGTAAAATTACTGCCCAACTATGTGCCAATATTGAATGGCTAGGGTCAGGCTTCTAACCACAAATGATTTGCCTACTCTTAGCTATGTTTTTTCAGTGCTCTAGTTATCTTCTGTGTCTTGTGCCTCTCTTTCCTTGTCTTCTTACTTGTACTCTGGATACAATTCTACTTCATAAAGGGCAATTCTACTCCCTAACTTGTTTGCCACCTGACTTTTAGAGAGCAAAAAGAATCCTGTAGCGCATCAGAATTAGAAGATTCAACCTTTGAGGCTATTAACAGATAAAGAGGAGACTGAACCCAGAATGGGGAAGTCACAGCTTGGTCCAGGTCACATAAAAAACCTGCAGCTGAGCTGCACTAGCTCTTAGGTTAGTGCTCTTCTCCAAGCACTCTACTTCATTCATTAATATGACAGCTGGGGTGCTAATGAGAACAAATGTAGGCCCATCTACAGGCCCGTGACCACTCTGTGCTCACAGCCTAAGTTACCTGTAGGAAACTGGTATGAATAAGATTCAGGGGGATATGTTTTCTGTACTTGATGAGTATATGGCTTTTCTGTATCACATGTGCTCATTAAATAGTTAAGAATTGTGACATCATCGACACTATTAGTGGATCCATTGTCCCAGCTCTGTGGAGAGTTTACACTCTCCAGCTACAATGCAAAGTTTACTCATTTTTATTCCAATCCTATCTTGTTACATTATGTTGGATTTTGACCAAAGCATTGCAACTTTGCAACCACTGACTTTTAAAGCCAGAAACTTCTTTATGTGTACAGTCCGTTTCTATGCATTTTAAGATCTTTAGCTTCTCTGGCTTTTACTCAAAAGCATCCTCCACCTAGATTGTATTAGGCAAAAATGTCTCTAGATATTGCACAATATTCTGTGAAGAGTGAAATTGCCCTTGGTTGAGAATGGGACCAAGGGCTTCCAGAGCTTAAGTACCACGTATTCTATTTGCTTTCAGTTCCTGTCTCTCATTTTCTTCAGCTGCAAAAATAGAACAGTGAATGTGATAAACTATAACATCCCTTTCTAAAATCCAATGACTCACTTCTCCTTTTTTGATCTTCCAAAGATCAGCAGGGAAAACTGTGGCTGAATCCTGGGGCCATAGTCTCCTAGCCCAAAGGCATATTTTGGGGGGCCATGAGTGGTGGATAAGAAATACAGGTTAGAGAACACCCAAGTGAAGTTTTGTGAGGTAGGAAAGTCACTTAACGCAGACAGAAAACAAATAGAAAAATCAAGATGTCAGAAAACACAGGTGCATGAAAGAAGCAGAGAAGTAGGTGAGATGATCTTGTTTGCAAGCTGGGGAAGTGGATCTTGATGAAGCCTTGCAAAGAGCCTGAATCAATAGCCCCACAAGGCTTCTTAAACCTGCAGATGTGTGTGCAGGAGACACTGGTGAAAACTCTTCTTGCCTGGTGTGGTTAATAGAATCAGGTTCATTAGACACTTAACATATTTTCATTCACCTATATTTGGCCACGTGCCATCTGTGGGGATGTGAGAATTCATTAAAAACGGCTGTTAATCTCGGTGAAACCTGGACTCTTGCATATATGTTACATTAGAATCTAACCAGTTGAGGGGCTGGGGATATGGCCTAGTGGCAAGAGAGCTTGCCCCCCATACATTAAGCCCTAGGTTCGATTCCCCAGCACCACGTATACAGAAAACTGCCAGAAGGGGCTCTGTGGCTCAAGTGGCAGAGTGCTAGCCTTGAGCAAAAAGAAGCCAGGGACAGTGCTCAGTCCCTGAGTCCAAGGCCCCAGACTGGCAAAAAAAAAAAAAAAAAATCTAACCAGTTGAAGAAGATCCACAGAAGGATCAGAGAGTGTTTAGCATGGACAATTTATTGAATTGTACGAAGGATCAGACAATGCCTTGTGCAGGTAAATTAGGGAATTGTGGAATAATCAGGCAATCCTTTGCACAGATACATTATGAGTGTGGTTGTCACATGTGAGGTAACTTTGTTTTATTAGACTCGTGAAGATCCCACTTTGCTCCTGCAGAAAATCCTATCACAGCTCAAGACAGGAAACTGCAGGGCCTTTTTCTTTGAGGTATGATAGATTAGTAACTAGAACCACTGAATTTACATTATGTACCCTTACTTTAATAGTCTGACAGTCAAGCAAATGTGCTGCCAAGTATCTGTGTGCTTTTGAGCCTATGATTTAGTAATAGATGGCCACCTAGAAGAATAACACTGTGCTAAGACTGAAACTGAAAACAAAATAGAATATTAATTCCTAACAAACCCACCTCTCAGCCCCACCTAAATGTGTACTTTGACATTGATCAGCACAAGCAAGCTGAGATTTTTGTGAAATTAAATAGGGAAGTCTCTCAAGGATTGTTTCTTTGTTAATATACTTCTGTCTTGATCTAGAGTAAGCCCTCTCTTGCTATAAACAAGAATAATTTCGCTGCTTTGCTATTGTGCATCCTGAACCCTTCCTTTAGCAATCTTGATGAGCACAGGGTGTTGTGTGCTGCATACCAATGGCCTCTCGAAGCCTGAAAATGAGGTAGTCATCCCAACCCACACCATCTGTGGTCTCTGCTAGATTTGTGGCATATCTCCCTGAGCTGAATCAAACCTCACTGTCTCCAGTACGCTGAGAATCAGAAATCAGAAATAAATTAGGACAAGTAGGCAAACATTAAAATGAGTTGTTGCAGAACATTTGTGTAGATTCCAATCTTCAATGTCAAGAGAGCATCATTGTGCTCTAATCGTATCTTTGTATGAAAGTACTTTGTGGCAGGCATTCATAAATGAGCAGCCAGTGAAAGAAATGGAAATGGAAACTGAGTCACCAAGGCAATTTATTACAGTGCAGACAAGGCATCTGTGGGTATGAGGTTGGAATGGTGAACAATGACGATGAAGAGAAGAACTCTCAGCTATTGTCTTGCAGTCTTGTCCATGTCAACAGACTATTTTGGATGTGCGAGGCTGACAGCTTCTCTGGATGAATAGGTTCAGGCCAGAAATGTTCATTTATGATGGAAGTTTCTCCTTACAGCCTGTATCAGGATCTCCAAAGCTCTGACGAGGATGGCAATGGCTCTATAAATCAGCCGGGACCTTTGTCTGCTTGGATAGCGTTATCTCAATGTTTGTCCCAGCGATTCTGAAGAATGCTCTTCCTTCCCTTTATCAGAGGTCAGCAGCTTTAAATGTAGACAGGATACCCTCTAATGCGAATGCAAACAGAAGTCTTCAGTGCCCATAGATTCCAGTTAATAATTTACTTATATGCACCTGGACATTTCTATATAAATACAGATTTGTCACAACCAATGTTCCAAAAGGAGACACAGTCCATCCTGGGATTAGGTGCCCATGGAGAGCCTTCTTTTGAGTAGAACAGAGAAGCTGTCCTGAGGTAAGAGTAAGACCTTGATCCTGGTGTGAATCACCCCAAAGCCTTATTTTCCCCTAGTTTGTAAATGGTGGCGCCTAACATGGGAATGTGGCACTAAGATTTTGCTGCTAGTAAGTGAAAGGTAATTGTTCCTTGGAAGGGTCTTACTGGGGCACAGGATTAGAAGGACATGGCTCCTCCTCATGGAGTGGTTCAGCCATGGTCTATTCCATGCTGAGTGTGACTGGGCCAGGAAAGGATGTGGGTAAAGCATGGGAGAAAGACTGGTATACAAAACAGTGTTTCTGAAGTAGTGTCATGCATTCATATTTATGTTTATATAGTGTGTATTTACTTCTTATTTTCATCTCCTTTCCCTCCACCCAAGCAGCTGACTCTGACATGTGCTCTATTGTCTGATCCTAGATATATCATTTGTGCTTACATTTTGTGTTGTGGTTTGCTATTTGAAGTATCATTAGTTGCTTCCTTATCCTGGCTTTCCCATCATCCCATTTGCCATCTGGATGTAACACATTGCTGCTAGCACTGCAGCCACATCTACACAGTTATGCTGGGGGGCTCGTTATTTCTTTAGAAAACAAGGAAGTGATGTGCATAAAGCTTGAGGGCTGATTTTTACCATCCAATGTACTTGATACATTCTTTGGGACTATTTCGGGTTGCTGTCATCATTTCTTTCAGAAAGCCGGTACTATGTATATTCCTGGTGCTGTAGATGGAGGAGCAGAGTTTGCTAGATGTGTGTGAGGCTTGCCTTTTAGAAACCTGAAAATCCAAAGGGACAGAGTGAGCCCACATTAATAATGACACCCAACTTCACAGTCCACAAAACATATTTTACTCCAACGAGTTTTTGACTGAGGTAAATTGATAAAAAATTATTGTTAAATTGGTGTGAAAGTATATAGGTGTGATTCACAAAACTAGAGCCACTGTTAGTGAATGGCAGTTTTAAAAATATATAAAGTAGTTCCATTTGGTTAGATTCATGAGAGATTAAGATAAAAATGTCATGTTATTCAGAAATGGTGCCATTAAATGTGCTGAGTTTTCTACCAACTATTCCTTTTTCCTATGTGTGGCCCAATAATTCCAGTTGCTAGAACTGGCTAAAACCCTATAGATCCTTCCCAGTTTTATAATTTATTTTAGTTTTTGCAGTACTGAAGATTGAACTCAGGACCTAACGTGTGCAAGACAAATGTTCTACCATTCCTCCCTTTTATGGTCTTGGTTAATTTATTGGGGCTTGAACTCAGGGTCTGGTTACTGTCCCTTAGTTTCTTTTGCTCAAGGGTGGCACTCCACCACTTGAGCCACTCCTGCTGTGGGGTGGTTAATTGGATGTAAGAGTCTCATGGACTTTCCTGCCTGGGGTAGCTTTGAACCAGGATCCTCAGTGATCTCAGCTTCCTGAGTAGCTGAGGTTACAGATATAGTTGCTGGTGCTCAGCTGACGTGGATTGTTTTTTCCCAAGCTTGGCCTGGTTTGTAATCCACCCCATTTGTGCTTCTCCATGTTCCTGGAGATGACAGGAAGACACTGCATTCTCAGCCATTGCTTCTCCTAACTAGCGTGCATCCTCAGACCCATTGAGTGAGATATGGAGTCTTGGAAACATTTCTTCATCTGCTGACCTCAGCCTCCCAAGCAGCTGCTGATCTCAGCCTCCTGAGCAGCTAGGATCACAGGCTTGGGCCACAATATTCAGCTTCCAGGTCTTCTCTGAGGCTTTCTCCTTCAATTTATGTTAATAGAGTCTGTCATCAAGCCCGAATATTTTCATTCTTGATATGTCTCAGCATTCATATCCTTGTCATTTTCATTTTGACCTAGTTCTGAGATGGATGCATCACATTTATTTCTTCTCATTTTAACCCATGAATCACTGGTCCTGGCCTTAACTGTGTGTATCATTAATGCTTCTGTGAATCCATTTTCCCTTCAATTTCTACACGGGATATCCATTTTTAGTATCATTTCATAACATGACTCTTACTTACAAATTAGAACCTTTCTCATGAAGCCCTTAGTATCTAAGTTTGTTCTGAATATGATTTTCTCTTTTCTTTAACTTCGTGTTTCTATCGACATGACAATCCCATAATGAACTACTTTCTTAATTGTTTTAGGTATGTGTTGAGCTCTGTATATATTTGTTAAGCCTCAGGATGATACCTCTCTACCAGAAGAGGAGATGGAGCACACATAGTTGGGAGACAATACATCTTTGATTATTTGTCCAGGCATGTCTCCAAATCATAAAGAAACAGACATTAAGACATAGAAATGGGGCTGGGAATATGGCCTAGGGGCAAGAGTGCTTGCCTCATGTACACGAAGCCCTGGGTTCCATTCCTCAGCACCACATATTTAGAAAATGGTCAGAAGTGGTGCTGTGGCTCAAATGGTAGAGTGCTAGCCTTGAGCAAAAAGAAGCCAGGGACAGAGCTCGGGCCCTGAGTTCAAGACCCAGGACTGGCACAAAAAAAAAAAAAAAAGAAGACATAGAAATGTCTTCATGTGCCTAATATCCTACTATACATCTGTAATGTATAATTGGTCGAAATTATTTTGGCCTATTAATATTTTGCTTTCTATTACATCTTGGACTAGTGAGCACTAATGGTTGGATTCTGACAAAGAGTGACCTTTGTGGGAGAATTATTTGCTACTGTTCTTCATTTTTATTTGAGCCGTTAGTATTTTTCCCCTCAATAGCTTGTGAACCATGATCCATTTAATTAAAACTCACTTTTAGAGACAAAGGAAATCAACAATCTGAAAAAAAGCAAAATGTCACATTCCCCTGGCCTCTCCCTTGAGTGCTCTGAATTTTCTTGAAACATTTGCTGAAGGCATTTATAGGTCCCTTTCCCCCAGAAATAAAACCTAACTTCAGCTGAGTCACAGTGGAGATAGGTTCAAATCTTAGACATGTTTTACTTTCAATGTTTTTCCATTTTAACATCACCATGAGTTGATGTTTCAATTACCATATGCATCTAGGATGTATACTTTCAAAGCACAGAGAGGCAGAATGCCAAAACTCCACCAAATGGAGAAATGCCCAATTGGAAAGCATTTCTAAATAACTTGTCTTATGCAAATACTCTCCTTTTTATTTTCCCCAGAATCCTATAAGCCTAGATGGGCTTGCTCTAAATAACTAAACATTTGGATGCTTGGGTGAACTAGTCTCTGAGATCCTCAAGGTTTGTGACTCACTGATGCCCTCTGTCTAATGAAGGGAAAGGGAATAAATTTATGAGGTCTCTTCAGTACCCTGGACAGCTCCTGCAGCCTGCCTGCCATGGAAAAGCTTCATCAACAGATTGCTAATTTCTCTCCTTTCTCCCTGAATGGCATTAGTCCTTCTGGCGAGAAGCACTGTTTTGCATCCAACCGTACGATCTCACCTGTGGACATAGGAGGCTGCCTAATGGATGCCTGCTTTTTGCCCCACTGGGCTGTGACTGAGCAGAGAGACAGAGCTGTACAAGTTGCTAATTGTTTCAGCCTGTAACTCCTGAATGATGAAAAAGATTAAAGGGGAAGGAAAACAGCTATTATATCTCTTTCTTGAAAAAACTTGCACTGTGAGAGGCTCATTAACATCATTAGTGTTCCATTAACCTCTAGTCAGACAAATAAGCTGGAGGTAATTTCAGAGCATGGGGAGAAAAAGAGGGAGAGAGAAAGGAATTTAAAAATTATCCGGGTGTAGGTGACATTTTCCCAGCTACCTCAATTGAGCATTTGGATGGACACCAGAAACTTTACTAACGTTAACACCAGCCTGGTATTGGAGCATAGCCAGAATTCTGGCTGCTAGGCAGGCCTGTAAGTAATAGCAAGTGGAGAGATTCATTGATTGGGATGAAATGAAATTCACTTTAACACAACAACACATAAAATTTTGCAAAGGAACACAGTGTGATACAATACAAGCTTTAAAAAGGTCTACTACAAAATTATGTACCATTGTATGAACAAAAGGTTTTCTACCTAGTAGTTTTTCCTCGTCACATTTTGTTTTATTTTAATCCACATCTCCAGGCCTGACCCTCCTCCTTTCATCCCTACTCTCATGAAATCTGCTACAAATCTAGAAGTCAAATGCAAAGCACTATTAGGCTCATTCATCTTTTGGTCTTTTGCAAAGGAGAGAGTGATTTTGTTATACGGAGACACAAGTGAGACTTTAATTTTGGCTAATTCCTAAAGACAATGTAGATTTGGGTGATGCTCTCTATCTCTTTATAAAATGGAAATGCTTTGAATTTCCAAAATACTCCTTTTGAGAACAATGGATGAGGAAAGATTGCTCAAAGTGCAGGCACAACTACAGTTTCATGATAATCAAATATAACCTTACACAACTACATAAACTTAAAATGTCTTGGCCAGGTGCTGATGGCTCATGCCCATAATCTTAGATACTCAGGAGGCTGAGACCTGAGCATCGCAGTGTGAAGCCAACCTGGGGAGACAAACCTAAGTGACTCTTCTATCAAGTTAACCAGCAAAAAGCCAGAAGTAGATGTGTGGCTCACAAGACAACATGGTAGTCTTGAGCATAAATGTTAAAGGACAGTTTGAGGCCCTGAGTTCAAAGTCCCAGTACAGCATGTGCATGCATGCACGCACGCACATACACACATGTCTCAAATTAGGAAATTCTAAGTCACTGTTAAAATAGTGCTATATTTCAGTTATTGATGTTCAGTACAGAAATGATTTGCATTAAGATCTTATTTATGTATTCAAGTATGAGAGGCTAGTGGCAAGAATCAGAGCAGCCACTGATTCTTCATCCTCTGTCTTCCCAGAGAAGACATCTTGGCTCTTTGTTAAATATGTATGTATAATGCCTGGGGTCTCAGAGCACATGTACATGAACTTATTGTTGGAGCAACAGAGTTTCCATCTACACAGGCATACAAACTCAAGTAGGCAAAAATCAAACTTAGCATAGAACTGATACATTAACTTCTCAGTAACATGTGTGATTAAGAGACTTTTGGAGTCCTGTAGCTATTTTTGCCTTCATAGAACCGCCTAGGGCCCCTGCCCTGCTTCTGCACCCTATCCCCAGGAGATTTTAGGCTCATAGCAAAATTGAGCAGAAAATAAGAGATTCCACTAAACTCTGTCCCTACCCAAGCAGATCCCTAGCTTAACAACAAACTATTCTTGAGTGACCCATTCCTTATAATGGACAAGCATACATTGACACAACATTATCATACAAAATCCACAGTTGACATTAGAGTGGACTGTTCTGTTGTTGTGCATTGGTCTTTTAATGTTTGATACCATGTGTCTCTCCTGTGAGCATCATCAAAAACTGTCACACTGCCTTCTCCCTCCTAATCCCTGATCTTGTTGGGTCCTTGATGAGAGGGGACATCTGTGATCCCTTGATCTTAGTTGATCACCATTAAATATGACCCTATATCATGCTGAGGTCTTCATTTGCTAAGAGATTTTGTCATCAGTCGAGGTTGGGTTTTGTAAGTTCTCCACTCAGCATCTATCTGTGTGGTTGTGTTTTTGTTCCTTAGGCCTGTTAATATGATGCATTGTGTTGGGGACTGTTTTGGCCTTGGTGGAGGAAGGGTGCCAAGAGCAAGATGCTGCCCTTCCCCCAGCCCTGGGACAGTGTGGGAGGGAGACCCTCCCACCTTCTGGCCTCAACCGGAAAAGAAGCCCCCCGCCCCTTGGGAGGCGAGCACGTGCATGCCACCATGATAGGGTTGTCCAGCCCACAAAGGAAGTCCCATGACATCACTTGAGGGGCAGCCCAGTCAGCCAATCAGTCAGTCACCCCAAGTCCTTCCCCTTCCGCCTTTGTCATCGTAATAAATTTCTCTGGCCCACCCTCTGGGGGCTGAGACGCATCCCACCATCGCAGCATTTCCCTGGTGCCTTCTTCCCCCGCCCCCTCCTGGTAACACGTGAGGGGACCGGGGGGAGGGGAGGCTTCAGCAACCTTTCCTCAACTTAGCACAAGTCCACAAGGGTACGCCTTCATTTCCCACAGGCGGGGAAATAAGGCCGAGTACTCTCTCATAGTTTTTGGAGTTCAACCATTTCTCCCCGGGAAATTGGGGAGAACAGGATTGTCCAGATCCCGACAGCATTGCACTGTTATTTTTTTTTTCAATTATTCAATCATCCTCAAATACTTGGGATGAATCCAATTGGTAGTAATATCCATTGTTAAATTCCATTAGATAATGTTTTCTAGAACGCATTTGCTTCTCCATTCATGGAAGACCATAGTCTGTAATTCTTTTTTTTTTTCCTGAGAATTCTTGAGAATTTCCTTGAGAATTCCTTGAGAATTTTCTTGAGAATTCCTGAGAATTTCCTGAGAATTCTTGCCTGGTTTTGATATTAGAGTATTACTGGTTTCAAACAATCCAAGTTAAGATATTCTCCCTCTGCCTAGGGTTACTGTCTCTTGTCTAGGGTTCCAGTTTGTTTTCTCTGCTCAGTAAAGAATTAAAGAAAAATGTCTGAAAGCCAAAGAAACAGTGAACCAGACTCCTTGTGCAAAGAGGGCTCCCAGATCTGGTATCTGCAGTCTCTTTCCCAGGGTAAGCTATACAGAGTCTCTTCCCCAAAGGCATTCTCCTTGTCTGATTGGTCAGTGGTGGACGTGTGCTGCATGGAGTCTCATGATTGGTTCCCCAGCCTCAGAGAATGAAGGCAGACATTTCCCTCTGATTGGATCTCTATCTCCACACAAAAGTATGGAAAGAGATTTAGCTAGGTTACAGTCTAGGGGAACAGACTCTTGGTCACAATGGTGAAAGGCTCACGAACTATGCTGTGTCACCACCCACAATCAAGCAGGAGCCCAACCCAGCCCCCATTTTCTATCTCTACCTATCCAACGCAGGCCTAACTTCCCCTTACTGTTGCTTCTGGGAGAAGAATAAACAATTGGTATGATTTCTTCTGAAGTAGTTGATAGAATTCACATGTGAAACCATCTGTGCCTGATGCTTTCTGTTTGGGGAGGTTTCAAATATTGATTCAATTTATTTAATAGACTATTCGTAATGCCTGTTTCTTCTTGGATGAATTTTAACACATTGTGGAAAGGTTCCATGTTGTCAAATCTGTGAGTGTAAAGTTTGTTCCTGGTATTTCTTGATTCTTTATTAATCATTTAACGTCCATGGGTCTGAACTAATGCTTCGACTTTTAATTTTTATATGATCAAACTATGTTTTCATTCTTTTTTTCTTCTTCCTTAGTTATTCTGGCCAAAGCTTATTGGTTTTCTTGATATTAAAAAAAAAAAAACAAAACAGTTTTTAAAACTTTCATTGATTTTTGTCTGTTGATTTCCTCTTTTCAGTTTCATTGATTTCTACTCTAATTATAGTATATAACTTATTTTCTTCTGCTTACTTTGAATTTAATTTACTTTTCTCTTTCAAGTTCCCTAAGATAGAAACTTAGATTACTGCTCTTTCTTCCTTATTAACACATGAATTCAATGCTATAAATTTCCCTTGAAGCATGCTTTAGCTATATCCTACACAGTTTTTTATGTTTAATTTTTATTTAGTTCAAAATATTTTTAAATTTCATTTTGGACTTTTTGGAACTGTGTGTTATTTGAAAATGTATTGGTTAATTTAAAACTATCTTGAGATTGTCCAACATTTTTTTAATTTTTATTTTTATTTTCGAGGTGATGTTCAGAAGGGTTATAGTTACATATGTAAGATAGTGAGTACATTTCTTATCAAATGTGCTACCTTTTCCCTCATTTTTCTCCCACCTTCCCTCCTCCCCAATCCCCCCACCCAGTTGTACAGTTGGTTTACTACATGTTATCTTGTAAGTATTGCTGTTGCATTGGTTTGCCTTTCACCCTTTGTCTCACCATTTTGATGTTCCCCTTCCCTTATTTAAAGATATATACAATACCCAGCATACCAAAATCAAGTACAGTGACAACAGAGGCTCTACTTTAATTTCATTGTGGTCTGAGAAGAAACATGCAATTTGAATTATTATTATTTATGTATTTACTTTTTCTGGCAGTGGTGGTTAATTAACAATAACAGTCTCATGGACTTTCTTGCCCAAGCTAGCTTTGAATAAGTCTCCTGAGTAGCTGGAATTATAGGTATCTGCCACTGGTGCCCATCTCAATCCTTTAATTTTTTTAAAAGTGGGTTTTCTACCACAGAATGTGGTCTTGAGAAGGATCACATGTTCTTTTTTTGTAATTTATTTATTAATTAAACAAAATTTTTTTGACAAGGTGTTGTGCAAAAAGGGTACAGTTGCATAGTGGGGCAGTGTGTACATTTCTTTTGATATCTTAAACCCTGTTTTTCTTTCCCTTCCCTAGGTCAGGTAGACATACATACAATACACAATGTACCAAGAACATATACAGTAGCCACGTGGCCTACACCAAAGAAAATTCGCCTAGGGCTTTAAATGCAATGTCAACATGAGACAATGTGTTGACAGTAGTCTTATATGAACGTACATACATAGCTTTTGAGCTATTGTCTTCCACTGAAAGGTCAATTTTTTATCTTTATATGTTGAGTAGTTGTTTGGTTTTAGTTACATAATGTTGGGTCACTGACCCAATCCTGTGGGAAATACTATTTGACAAGCAGTTTTGGGTTTCACAGACCTGGTCTCTACAGTCTCTCCGTCACCCCATCTTAACAGTCATGTATCAGGGAGATCATGCCCCTTTGTTTTCTGTGATCTAGGCTTGTCTCACTCAACATTATTTGTTCAAGTTCTGACCATTTCCCTGCGAATAACAGTATTTCACCATTCCTAATCGCTATGTAGTATTCCATTGTGTATAGGTACCATATTTTTTGGATCCAGTCATCTCTGGAGGGGCATCTGGGTTGTTTCCATATTTTGGCTATTGTGAATTGTGCAGCGATAAACATGGAAGGGCAAATGTCTTTCTGATATCTTGGCACCTGCTGTTTGGGATAGATGCCTAGGAGTGGTATGGCTGGGTCATAGGGTAGGTCTATATTTAGCTTTTTGAGAAACCTCCATACTGTTCTCCAAAGTGGTTGTACTAATTTGCACTCCCACCAACAATGGAGAAGGGTTCCTCTTTCCCCGCACCCCCTCCAGCATTTGTTGTTGCCTGAGTTCAGAGAAGAGGCCATTCAAACTGGAGTGAGGTGGTATCTCAGGGTTGTTTTTATTTGCAGTTCCTTTACTACCAGGGATGTTGAACATTTCCTCATATGTTTCTTTGCCATTTTTATCATTCTCTTGTGAAGTCTCTCTTTAGCTCCTTTGCCCATTTCCTAATTGGTTTACTGGGCTTGGAGGGGCTTAGTTTTTTGAGTTCTCTGTAGATGACAGATATTAGGCCTTTGTCTGTTGCTGTGCTGGTAAAGATCCTTTCCCATATGGTTGGCTGTCTTTCTATTTTGGTGCCTATGTCCTTAGCTGTGCAGAAACTATTTAATTTGTAGTAGTCCCATTTGTCCAGTCTCTCCCCTATTTGTTGTGCCCCTGGGACTCTATTCAGGAAGTTCCTTCCTGTGCCTTTAAGTTCTAGCATCTTTCCTACTCTTTGCTTCGGTAGTTTCAAGGATTCAGGTCTAATATTGAGGTCCTTGAATCATTTTGAGTTGATCTTGGTGCATGGTGATAGGCGTAGGTCTACTTTGAGTTTTCTGCATATGGCTGCCCAGTTCTCCCAGCACCAGTAGGTGAAGAGGCTATGTTTATTCCATTGTATGTCTTTAGCTCCTTTGTCGAATATCAGCTGACTGTAAGAGTGCGGTTTTATTTCTGGATCTTCAATTCTAATCCATTGGTCTTCCGGTCTGTTTTTATACCAATACCAGGCTGTTTTTGTTATGATGGCCCTATAGTAGAGCTTGAAGTCTGGTATTGTGATACCTCCTGCACTGCTTTTTTTGCCTAGAATTGCTTTGGCTATTCTAGGTCTTTTGCTGTTCCATATGAATTTATAGATTGCTTTCTCTATTTCAGTGAAGAATGTAACTGGGATTTTGATAGGGATTGCATTGAATTGTATAACAATTTGGGCAATATGTCCATTTTCACTATATTGATTCTGCCTACCCATGAGCATGGGAGGTCTTTCCATCTCCTTATGTATTCTTTGATTTCCCTTATTAGATTTTTATAATTCTCATTAAATAGGTCCGTCACATCCTTGGTTAAGTTGATCCCTAAGTACTTTATTCTTTGTTTGGCTACTGTAAATGGAATTGTTTCCATAATTTCCTTTTCTGCTTGTACATTGCTGGTGTACAGAAAACCTGCTGACTTTCGTGGATTGATTTTTTATGCCAAAATAGTTTATTAGGTGTAGAAGTTTGGGAACTGAGTTTTTTGGTTCCTTCAGATATACGATCATGTCATCTGCGAATAGGGATAGCTTGATTTCTTCCTTGTCGATGTGGATCCCTTTGATGTCCTCCTCTTGCCTTATTGCTATGGCTAGGATTCCATCACTATGTTGAAAAGAAGTGGGGAAAGTGGGCATCCTTGTCTTGTTCCTGAGTTTAGGGGGAATTATTTAAGTTTCTCTCCATTTAATATGATGTTAGCAGTTGCTATGTTGTATATGGCTTTTATTGTTTTGAAGAATGTTCCATCTATTCCTGTTCTCTCCAGAGCTTTTAATAAGTATGGATGTTGTATTTTGTCAAAGGCTTTTTGGGCATCGACTGAGATAAAAATGTGATTTTTGATTTTAGTTCTGTTTATGTGGTGGATTACATTGATTGATTTACGGATGTTGAACCATCCTTGTGACTGTGGGATGAAGCCTACTTGGTCATGATGTGTAATATTCTTGATCAGTTTCTGGATCCTGTTAGCTAATATTTTATTCAGGACCTTTGTGTATGTGTTCATTAGTGATGTTGGTCTGTAGTTCTCTCTTTGTTGTTGTTGGGTCTTTGCCTAGTTTGGGAATGAGTATGATATTCATAGAATGAGTTTGGGATTTCTCCCTCTGTTTCTATTTCACGGAAGAGTTTAAGCAGTATTAGCTCCTCACTAAAGGTTTTATAGAATTTGTTGGTGAATCCATCTGGGCCTGGGCTTTTCTTTGATGGGAAGTTCTTGATTACCCCCTGTATCTCGCTGTAAGTTATTGGTTTATTTAGTTGATTTATTTCCTCTTGGTTCATTTTGGGCAGTTTGTACTTCTCTAAGAATTGATCCATTTCTGTAAAATTATTGTTTTTTGCTGAGTAGAGGTTCTGGAAGTAGTTCCTTATGATTGTTTGAATATCGTGTGTACTTGTTATTTTTCCAGTAGAATCCCTGATTTTACGTATATGAGTCTCTTTTCTTCTTTTTTTTTGTAAGTCTTGTGAGGGGTCTGTCAATTTTATTTATTTTCTCAAAGAACCAGCTTTTAGTCTTATTTATTTGTTGAATGGTCTTTCTATTTTCAATCAGATTTATCTCTTCTTTAATGTTTGTGATCGCTCTCGTCCTAGTCATTTTAGATTTAATCATTTCTTGTTTCTCCAGTTGTTTTAGTTTCATCGTGAGGTTATTCACCTGTTCTGTTTCCATTCTTTTAATATGAGTGCTGAGGGCGTTGATCTTGCCCCTCAGTACTGCCTTAGCTGTGTCCCATAGGTTTCTTTGTGATGTATTTTCATTGTCATTGTGGCTTATGAATTTCTTAATTTCATCTTTAATTTGGTCTATCGCCCAAGTGTTGGATAACAGTGTGGGGTTTAGCCTCCAAGAATGTGTATATCCTCTGTGGTAACCATTGTTATTGAGGGTTACCTTTATTCCACTGTGGTCAGATATAATACATGGGATGACGTCTATACTTTTGTATTTGCTTAGGTTCTTTGTGTGGGCTATGACATGGTCTATGTTAGAGTACAATCCATGGGCTGCTGAGAAGAAGGTGTATTGGGTCTCTGTAGGGTGGAAGATTCTGTATAGATCTGTCAGATCCATTTGGGATATGGTGTTACTTAGGTCCTCAGCTCCCTTGCTAATCCTCTGGGTGTTGGATCTGTCTCTTGGAGAGAGTGGGGTATTAAAGTCACCCACTATGATTATGTTTGGGTCTATCTTGTTCTGTAGTTCTGTGAGAATTTACTTGACATATGTAGGGCCTCTTTTG
Organism: Perognathus longimembris pacificus; assembly: GCF_023159225.1. Lineage (NCBI taxonomy): Eukaryota > Metazoa > Chordata > Mammalia > Rodentia > Heteromyidae > Perognathus > Perognathus longimembris. Next base: position 103,062,286 of record NC_063163.1, on the reverse strand, counting down.
TTCGGTGAGTATACATTTATCACTGTTATGTCTTGATTCTGGATTTTTCCTTGTTCTAAAATGTAGTGACCTTCTTTGTCATTTTGAGTTGATTTTAATGAGAAGTCCAGCTTGTCTGAGATCAGGATGGCTACACCTGCCGTTTTGGTAGGTGCGTTTGCTGGGAAGATCTTGCTTCATCCTTTCATTTGGAGCCTGTTTTTGTCCCTTGCTGTAAGGTGGGTCTCTGGTAGACAACAGATGTCAACTTTTTGTTTGTGGATCCATTCTGCCAGTCTGCTCCTCTTTATAGGAGAGCTTATACCATTTATATTCAAAGAGATCAAGGATAAGAGTGTTTTTTCTCCTTCCATTTTCTTGTTGGGCTGTTTTTCTTTTCTTTTTTTTTTTTTTTTCAAGATAGTTAAGTTTTTATTGAGCCTTTTAGATTACAACATGAGGTAAAAGGAAAAAGTACTCCTTAACCAATATTTTACACAGCTATACCAAAATATCTTAGATTCACAGGACTTATATGGGATTGCATTTCTCAAAAATTGGTATCAAGTATAAACATGTCTTAACTCCTTGGATTTTCCAGTTGACTATTCCAACATGAGTTTCAAGGCCAAGTTTTATCATTGCTGAGCTCTTCAGATCGGACACTATTTTAGTCGATGTCCACCAATTCCACTTCAAAAAAGAGTTTTGCATTTGGTGGAATTTTGGCATCAGGTTGTCCTTTCTTCCCATAAGCCCATTCTGGTTCAATCTCCAGTCGAGCCTTTTCTCCTTTACTCATAGTCAAAAGTGCTTCATCCCATCCTCTGATAACTTTACCTACTCCAACCTTAAAACTTAAAGGCTTGGCACTTTTCTTTTTCTTTGAACTTGTTTGAATATTTGTATCAAAAACAGTTCCATCTTGTAGTGTTCCTGTATACCAGCAATGAACAACATCTCCCTTTTTGGCAAAGTTGGTTTTATCTACCTTTTTCAGAATACATTTTGTGTATTTTGGTGGACCCTCATCCAGAGCCTCTTCAGCCTTGGTTTCTTTGGGTTTATCTTCATTAAGCTTCACATTTTTCACTTGTTCAGACACTTTACTTACACTTTCAGTACCTTTGAAACGCTTACTTTCAAAAAGATGGTTATAGGCCATAACCAAATGATCCTTATTAGCAGTCTTGGCTACATTTTTAATGTTTCCTAATAATTTATGCTCTGCCAGAAACGAATCTGAACCGTTATCCTGCAGAAACTTGATAATGTCCTTCTTGGGCAGCTGCTCACTGCGTAGCTGCTCCACCGTCCACGCCCCCTGCAGTACAACAGCCGCCATCTTTCCCCACTGGCGCCGCTTTACTCTTTCCTTTTTTTTTTTTTCTTGTCTTTAGTGAGCTGCTCTTTCTGTTGGGCTCTGGCTATTGTAGTTTCTATTTGCTTCTGTCTGTGTGTCCTGTATGATTTCTGTTGGGTGTGATTCCCCTCTTAGAATTCGCTGTAGGGCTGGTTTTTTATTCACATACTCCTTTAGATCCTCTTTGCTATGGAAGATCTGGTTTTCCCCTCGAATATGAACTCCAGCTTCAATGGATATTTTATTCTAGATTGGCAATTGTTGGCCTGTAGGACTTGGATGGTGTTCTTCCATTCTCTTTGCACGTAGTAGGTTTGTGTGGAGAGGTCTGCTGTTATTCGGATCCTTTTCCCATTGTAATAAATTTCTTTCTTTGCTTTGGCTGAATTTAAAATTTGCTCTTTATTCTTGAGATCTAAAGTCTTGAATATTATGTGCCTTGGCGTGGCTTTTCTAGGATCTGGTCTGCCAGGTGTCCTATAGGCTTCGGTTACCTGGATGGGGTCCCTTGTGAGATTGGGGAAATTTTCTGCAATAACTTTATTGAAAATATGTTGAAGCCCTCTGCTCTGGTATTTGGCTCCTTCTTCTATTCCAATTATGCGCAGATTATATCTCGTCTTTGTCAACTAGCTCCTGGATTAGTCTACCCTGGAGCTTTACTGTTTCTTGGAGTGTGGTAATTTTCTGGTTCTTATCAGCTGCATCATTGTCCAAGAGATAGATTCTGGATTCCATATAGTCAATTCTTTGTTCTGTGGATTTAAGTGCGGAGTTTATGGATGTCAGAGAGATATTTATGGTTGCCAGATCAGCTCTGATTGTGGAAATTTCTTCCTTTAAAGAGTTGTACTTTTAATCTATTTTTTCATGTATTTCACTTCTCAGGATGTTAAGGTCTTCTTTAATGGAGGTTTGCATTGTATCCATTTTTGCTTCCATTTCTTTCTTGGCTTCCTGGATGTCCTTCGAGACTTCCACTCTAAACTCCTGAAATTGTTTTCTGATTTTGTTTCTGAGGCTTTCCGTCATTTCTGCTAACATAGCTTCAGTAGTTTTTTTTATTCTCCATCTCCTCTTCAGTCGTGCTGCTTTTTGGAGCTGGCGAGTTGGCTTGCCCTTTGATGAAATTTGTTATATTTCTTTGTGATTTGCGCATCTGGAGATCTGTGGGTAGCTTCCCTGGTTTGGCTTTGTGTTGGTTCCCACTGGTCCGTCAGTGGGAGACTTGTATCCTGGCTCTGGGTTTGAGTTTGGCTGTTGAACCTTACTGCCCAATAGGTGAGCATGACCATCTCGGTTGTTGCCGAGGTGGTCACCCTCACTGCACTTGGGGGTGGGTAGGTTCTGTGTCTTTCTCTGCAGGAAAGTGTCCTGCTGCTGTGTTGTGCTGACCCTAGTGTGCCCTTGGTGGGGGTTTGCTGGTCGCTGATTCAGCATGGTGTGGAGGCTCTTCTCTTCTTTGGTTCTTTTTTTCCACTCAGTATCTTGGTCAGAGGAGCTCACCTCTCAGGCGGTTTGCCCTCCTGTGTGGATTGCTCCGGGGCCAGTGTTGTTGAGGGGAAGCCCACCCACTTGTGCAAAATGCGCCAAACTGAGTGGGCGCTGCCGCTGGGGGCCCTGCCCACCTGTGCGGGGTACGCTGTCCAGAGCGAGCCCCGGGTGGTTGGGGTGTGGTTGTGCCCCACCGCAATTTTGCTGTGGGGGGCAGTATGTGTGGGCCCCAGTGGGATCAAGTGTCCGGGCATGGGTTGGCTCCCACAGACTGTGCCTCCGCTACAAGGGGAGCATGTGATGGGGCCCAGGTGTCCCTGCTGGGCTGGTATTGCGCACCAGCATCTGTGACTTTTGTTCAAAAAGTCCGCGAGGCCCAGGCGCCTCAAGTGGGGCTTTCAATGCCTACCAGTCCCTGGGCCCCTGTTGGGAAGGGTGCGGGGCCGGTGCTGCTGGTTCAGGCTCCTCAGCTGCCTTGGCGCTGCTCTGCCCCTGCTAGCTCCTGTGTCCTCCCTGAGTCTGAAGGGACCTTTTGCTGCCTGATTTGGGGATTCTTTGTTCCTTTAGGGTGGGGAGTGGGAGGGAGGGAGTTCTAGCTTCTTTGTAGAGTTTGGGTCTTTGATAGCTTCTCTCCCGTTGGGGGAGGGGGTAATGGAGAACTTACTGGTCCTGGATTGTGTGTGTGTGCCCTGCACTGCTGTTGGCCCTTCAGGGGTGGGGTGCTGGGGTGTGGCGATTGGTCATTTGGTGGTGGCAGCCCCAGCTCTCCCCTTCTGCACCACCCAGTTCCCCCGCCGCTCACGTCCAATACTGGCCATGCAGTCCTGCACCTCTCATCCTCCACCATTTGTTTTGATTGGTCCACGATCCCCCTGAGGTCCTCGGAGTCCTGCTGTCTGGATTCTGCACTCCTGGCGTGACTTTTCGGCAGTTGGTTTGTTGGTGCCGGGTCCCCTTTCCTAGCCTGTCCCTGTTTGGGCAAGGGTCAGTGTGTGGGGAGAGGGTACCCCGGAGATTGTCCGGCTCTGTGCAGGTTATAGGCTCTTCTTTTTTTGTTCTTTTCTGTTTCCTGCGTTTCTCTATTGCTTCTGGCTGCTGGTTTTGCTGGGTTCTTGATGGGGTGTTGGGTGCTGGAGTTCCCAGCTCACTGGCGGTGCCATCTTCCTCTTCCAAGACTTTCTTTCTTAGGCTCACTATTTTTTATTTATTGCTTTTGTTCTTTGTTTCCATCTCAGTCTTCCACCACAGCATTTTTATAATCTCATTTTCTTCCTCAAGATCTGCATAATATATCAGTTAGACAGCACAGTTAAATATCTAATTATTAGTTACTTTGTAAGACACTAATGATTTAAGTACCTTGATTTCGCCTTAAGTACTCTTTCTTCACAACCCAATTCTGAGCTGATTTCTCTCTTCTCTTTGGGATATAGTTCCCATGGTCTTCCTTATATCCTTCCAGTTCATCTTCGTCATAAATGTATATGCAGATGCAAAAAAAAAAATCACTTACATTAGAACTATCCAAATCTGTGCAAATTGGTTTGAGAGAATGATTTAATTAGATGTAGCTAGAAAACATCTTAGGAACCGAGTAAGTACATACATGTGATTTTATGCAGTACTGTCTTGCATCATAGAGGAGTGTACCACAAACACAAGCAAGTCGTATAACACTGCTGGTTGTCCCTTGGGAACTTATCCAATATGACAGGATTTATTTCCACTGCATTATTACATCTTTATATAGCAATACTAGCAACCCGATAAAGCAAGAATGCAGGTGTTTGTTTGTCCTGTATCAGCAGGATAAAAATTGAATGCTGTATCCCAGGACTCTCCTTGCATTCATGTTGTCATGAAGTCTCCTCCCCAAGTTCAAACATCTGCTGGCTACATGCTTCAAAACACTGCTGTTCCTAACTCATTTCCAGCATCTCAAGAGAACTTTATGGCAGGTGTTTGAATGTGTAAGCATATAGTTCATTCCAGACATTGCTTCCCTAATATGTTGCTGTTTGTGACTCTCTTACTCTCTCCTGCTGCTTGAATAAATAAGGACTCATCCTTAGTTCTGGTGATTTGAGCATTCATCCAGACCCTTGCATCAAGACAGACATAGTAAAATATAGTCTACCAGCAAGATCAACAACTCAAAACATGCTTGGAGCAACTTCTACTTGTAGAAACATCAATAATACCATCTGTCACCTGCTCTGGGTCATTGAGATGGAGACAGTGAAGGGCTAACAACCTGGAGTGATTTGTAAAGGGATTGGAAATGTTCACCATGGCTTTTTAAGGCAATTATCAGTGGCTGGTGACTTGAAACTACACCTAAGCATTTGCCCTGAGTACTGTGAGTTTTATTAGGGTAGTTTCAGGGTCCTAAACCTAGTATGATAAATCTATCCTTCAATCAATCCACCTTTAGCAAAATGTACTCCATGTTAAATGTTTTTCTAGGTCTCACCTTCTTTATTCAAACACCACCTTTTCGTTGAAAGAAATTTGACCTAAAAGCCTCCAAGTCAAAAGTAATTGGAAGCTTGTTTCACAGTACCTCATACAGGAAGGTAATTATAGCTGTATGTATGTACACACACACACGTGTATGTATATACACATACACATGTTTTGACAGAAATAGTTAATCCCATATCCAGATAGTAGAATGTATTCTTTAAATAAATCAGAAAGTTGACACTGTCCAGGGAGCCCAATGTTTAGCCCTGTAATCCAATTTAGGAGAAATAAAACTCCCTGGCTAAGGCGGATACTGACAATATTCATGTGCTCATTCTTTTGATATTGGGATAATTATTACAATTCCTACAAGATGAGAGTAAGGTCTCTTCTATTTTAAGTGAGCTGAGTGGACTCATGTTCATTGACAGATGGCATTTGCATTCTGATTCTTTCTGCTCCCACTGTATTCAAGAACTGTGGTGAGGGGCTGGGAATATGGCCTAGGGGCAAGAGTGCTTGCCTTGTATACATGAAGCCCTGGGTTCGATTCCTCAGCCCCATATATATAGAAAACGGCCAGAAGTGGCACTGTGGCTCAAGTGGCAGAGTGCTAGCCTTGAGCAAAAAGAAGCCAGGGACAGTGCTCAGGCTCTGAGTTCAAGCCCCAGGACTGGCAAAAAGAAAGAAAGAAAGAAAGAAAGAAAGAAAGAAAGAAAGAAAGAAAGAAAGAAAGAAAGAAAGAAAGAAAGAACAAACTGTAGTGACTCTTGCTTAAAAAATAAAATCATGTGCTAATGGAAAGAAAAGGAAGAAAGGATATTAAGTACAGATTTCTAACTTTAGTGTAAAGACCATACAAATTCTATAACAAATATCTGTTACATTACCTACACAAGGGAACTTGTATTTCTTTCCTTCTTTTCTTTAATTTTATATTTCTGGTTTTTATGGTTCTGAACTTTGAAATCAGGGTCATACATGTGCTAAGTAAATGCTCTAACATTAGAGCCACACTTCTCACCTTTTTTCTTATTTGTATTTTATATTGTATAATTTTATATATTATAGATATCATTTATGATATAATATTTATTATATTTCCAGATATATTCTCATGATTTTTGCCTAGGCTCATCTTGGACCCTCCTACCTCCACCTTCTGCAGAGATGAGATAACAAACAGGTAGCACCATGCATGGCTTGTTTGTTGAGCTAGTCTCACTAACTTTTCCCCCCAGGCTGAACCAATCCTCCTATCTCCATCATGGAAGTAGTTGGAATTACAGTCATGAACCTTTGCAGCTGGTCTTGAACTTCTATTTTTTGAACCTACATTGGATGACTGCCTATTACTTGCCTGCTCCTAGCTTTTTGACACAGATAGAAACAAGTTTGAGTTTAGGCTCTTCTTTCTGAAAGTCACACCAATGTTGTAGATCATTGTGAGGTATGAATGAGGTACTAATCATAAATGGCTTAGGGTGCAACTAGACACTTAAGAAATGCAATGTGTAATACACCCATTATAATTACTATGCATTTGTCAAGGATTCCTATTACAAACTATGGAATGTAATTTAAAATGGTCCAGAGTAATGACAACATGTATTAGATGAATGCTGAATATGTTCTGTATCCCAAACATGGGATGAGGATGGGTGTGTATGGCCTCAGAGGTAGGTTGCACTAGGAACTCAAATGCTGTTAAAGAGTGTTTTCTTTCTTTCTTTCTTTCTTTCTTTCTTTCTTTCTTTCTTTCTTTCTTTCTTTCTTTCTTTCTTTCTTTCTCTCTCTCTCTCTCTCTCTCTCTCTCTCTCTCTCTCTCTCTCTCTCTCTCTCTCTCTCTCTCCCTCCTTTCCCTATTACTTTGCTTTGTTACTTTTTCGGGGTATATTTCTTAAATCTCACACTGTAAACCCAGGTCTTTACAGGAAAAGAGCAAATAATTAACCACTCTGAGTTCGGTGTTGATTCATGCTCTCCGTGGCTCCTGTCCTAAAGAATCCAGGAACCCTATTGCCTTTGTTCATGCTCCTCTAACAAAATGCCCCATACTGGATAATGTATGCACAGCAGGATTTTCTTTCTCATGGTTTTGGGGATGTGAAGTCACCCTAAAGTGGCAGTATGAGCTACAACAAGATGAACTGGAGCAGGAGGTGCTACAGCCAGGGAACCTTGCACCAGGATGTAAGCAGCAGAAACAGAAGGCCACCCTAAGCAGTGGGCTACCCATCTACCAAGCACCCTGAGTCCAATTGTTATGTCCTCAGAGGCCCTGACACTTTGAGCTGGTGTACGAGTGGCTGCACTGTTCAGCTCTAAGCCTCCCAGAATCTCCATCCACCTTGGACAATAGCTCCTGGCCGCCTTCTTCATCCTTAGTTTCCCACCTAGCGGCAGCTGCTATACTTCCAATATTCTTTTCCTGGTACAGTTACTTACTCTTCACAATCTTCCCAGGCTAACTGTTTTCCAAATCTTTAAGTCCTGCTTGGCTTTTCATGATCAATCTTTCTTTCTACTTATTTCTCTCTACTTACTGTCAAACACAGGCTATCCAGGGAAGCAATTGCACACACTTTCCTAGGTATTTCTTTTTACTAAATATTCCAATGCCTTCCTTTTTAATTTGGCTTCCACAACGTGTGAGGGTGAGGACCCAGCTCAGCTAGGTTCTTGGTTCTCTTGCAACAAGAGCAACTTTCCTTTCCATCCCCCCCAGTAAGTTCTTCATATCCACCCACAGCTTTATCACAACAGAATTTCCCGATGTTCCTGCCAACATTCTGTCCATGTTACTAAGACAGTCGTAGAGGATGGAGCTCCCTTACAGCTTTCACCTTTTGCCTCACAAACTCCTTCCTAATGCTCCATTCATGCAAGCCTATGGTTTTGTTTCTTTTTATTTGCTTAGTTTTCTTTTATTACTGTACATGGCTCTATGAAGGGGCATCAATGCACGCACACATGTGCGTTTTTGAGTACAACATGTCTTGATCAGTGTCACACCTTCCATCTGCCCCCGCTCACCCTGTCCCACCCCCCCCAAACAATCCTAATGTTGACATCATTATTCTCTTCAAACTCTGACTGCCTCCAGCCATGATCCAATTCAAAGTCATTTTCACATTTTTAAGTGTTTCAATACAGCATTACCTGACTTGTACCACTTTCTGAGTTACCCTGTTTGTATAACTAAAACCCTACCACAGACTGGCTAATTTATCCAAAACTGATTTTTTTTTTTTATCTCACAGAGATGGAGGAGTCCATATCAAGAATGTGGCCCATTAGCATCTGGTAAAGGTTGCTCCAGACAGCTCAATCCTGTCCCCTCTAGGTAGAAAGAACACTGTTCTCAGACAGCAGAAAAGAAAGAAACAGCAGATGGGCACACACAGTGGCTCACACCTGTAATCCTAGCTGCTTAGGAGACTGAGATCTGGGGATCATACTTCAAAGCCAGTATGAACAGGAAAGTCTGTGACTTTCTTATTTTCAATCAACCACCCAAAAGCTGGAAGTGGAGCTATGACTCAAGTGGTAGAGCAGCAGTTTTGAGTAAAACAGCACAAGTGCAGTGCTTGAGCCTTAAATTCAAGCCCCAAGACTGGCAGGAAAATAAACAAAAAGAGAAAAAGAGAAAAGGAAAGGAAGGAAGGAAGGAAGGAAGGAAGGAAGGAAGGAAGGAAGGAAGGAAGGAAGGAAGGAAGGAAGGAAGGAAGGAGGAGGGAGGGAGGGAGGGAGGGAGGGAGGGAGGGAGGGAGGGAGGGAAGGAGGGAGAAGGGGAGGGAAGGAAGGAAGGATATGGAAGAAAGGAAGAAGAAAACCCACCATCTTAAGCTATTTTTTGAGTTAATTGAGTGATCTTCTATTTGCTTTTCTTTTTTCTTTTGTTAGTACTGGAGTTTGAACTTGTTCAACTTGCTGAACTAGAAACTCTACCACTTGAGCCATGCCTGCTCTTTGCTGCTTAACTGGTGATGTAGTCTAGCCAACTTTTCTTCCCAGAACTGGCTTCAAACTATGATCCTCCAGATCTGAGCCTCCTGCATATCTAGGATTACAGGCATAATTACTGGCTCTCAGCTAGTAATCCCTTCCTTTAGGGCCCTTCATGACTATTAATCCCTTTAATTCAATCACAATTTTGATTCAACATGCAAGATTAGGGGACATTGAGAACATAGCACCAATTAACCAGTTGACAGTGATACACGTTAAACTCAGAGACACTAAGACCATACCATTGTGTGACAAGGATCAGTCCCAGAAAAAAAAATGGTTTATTACCAGATTAAAAGTATGAAGGATTATTCATAAATATTACTGTTGAATCTAAGCCTATAAAGATAGCAACATTCTATCTCTATCCTGAAGTTATTTAAAGTCCAGTGGAGTAGACAGTCACAGAATTATAGATGAGCATGCTGAGAACTACATTAAAGTGTGAAGGGAGAGAAGAAGCCAGTAGCATCTCACTATGCTGGGGCTGAGTAGACTATCTGGGTCTGTCTCACCTGGGAGGTGAGATGAACTCTGTTTGCTGTGGATAGGTGGTAGTAGGTGTACAGTGAGGGCATACAGACCTGTGGAGAAGGTGTTGAGCATCATCTTCTCTATCTTAGGAATGTTCTGGTGGTATCCTGTGGCTGGGTATGGGTCCTTGCTTCAGGGAGCTTAGGGGATACCCACTGTGGAGTACCTTTCCTGGGATGGGAGGGACAATGGAGTAGAGATGTGGGATCCAGTCACAGGTTCTAGTTAGGAACATGGTATCATCCTATTTACTTTTTAGAAAGATAATTGCTGACAGTGTAGGAGCAGAGACAGTGTTCTAGAAGGACAGTAATAATCATGCAAAACACAAGGAAACTGTGCACTATAGACCGGGAGGAAAATAATAAAAGAATTCCAGAGATGGCAATGAGGCAGAAATCATGAGGTCTGTTAGCCAATCAGGTACCCGGGGACAGGAGGAGGGGGTGAAAATAATAAGTCAAATGTGATTCTATGTGCTGTGTCAGGCCTAGGATTACGGGAAAGAAAAGGCACCGGAAGAACTAAATTGAAGAAAGATGTTGAGTCTGTGTTTGGTATGTTGGGTTTGAGGTGCTTATACAATATAGTTTCAACCCACCTCCCGCTTCTCTTCACTGCTCCAACTGTAGTCAACAGTAAACTTACCTTTGTTCTTCAGACTTTCCTGGGATGTTTGCATACTCTTCTTCCTCTCACCTCAGGGCTCTTCCTTCTGTTTTCCCAAATTAGGTGGAAAGATCCCTGAACTACAGCTCAGGAATTCTCTCCTCTGGAAAGTCTTTCTGTTTCCCCATTTCTCTGCCCCAGAAACTTTTCCATCTCAACCTTATCACTGTTACCAAAAAGAAGCAGCAAAACATGTATTTTATAGTAATCAGAAAGCCAGACGTGAGCAGAAAAGGATGCATTAGAGGCCTGCAGCTGAGACCTTCCAAATGTAATAAGCAACCCACAGAGGGAGCCCCCACAACCAAGCATCATGAGCCCATGCTCTGGACCATTTGATGGAGTTAAGGGTAGTCCCAAGAATTCTTACCAATAGATATCCCTACCTCAAGACCAAAGAAAAGCCCTGAACAGCAGCTGTCCTAGCCTCTATCTTCAGAAGTGTACTGTCACTTTTTTTAAAAAAAGCTTCTTTCTTTTCACAATAAGAGATTCATTCTCTACTATTCTTTCCTTCACCTGCTCATTCATCTTTTCCTGCCCTAGACATGGTACTTTAATTGTAGCCACTGTCCTCAAAGAATCGATGTTATTCCAGTGCCTTCACGGTCATAATCACTGCAATCTGAAATCGTTACCTTTGTTAAAAAGGAACAGGAGAGCTGAGGACCAGTGGCTGATGCCTGTAATTATTGCTGCTCAGGATGCTGAGGTCGGAGGGTCACAGTTCAAAGCCAGTCTGGAACAAGAAAGACTGTGAGACTTTTATCTCCAATTATTCACAGAAAAAGCTGGAAGTGGAGCTATGGCTCAAGTGGTAGAGTGCTAGCTTTGAGCAAAAGGAGCCCAGAGATAGCTCTCAGGGCCAGAGTTCAAGCCCCCTGACCAGAAAAAAAAAAAAAAAAAAAAAAAGGACGAGAAGAAAGAGACCCAACTCAGGTCTGTGTAATAGAGTGGTAATGGGCCAAAGGAAGAGAGAGTTGTATGCACAAGTACTAATATGAACTTGATTAGGTGTTGAGGGAAGAGGGAAAGGAACTGGGTAGAATATCATGAATATGTATGATTGGGACCCTTGACAGATTGTGTCAGCCAGACTCTTTGCCAAAATAATCCTCAAGCACAAATCCTGAAATGAAAGCTGGTGCAGATGAGTCTTACTGAAGTTTGGTCAGGAAAAGTGAAGTAAGAGTGTCCTTGTCCACGCACATAGATGACATTTTTTTTTTGTCAGTTGTGGGGCTTGAATTCAAGGCCTGGGAACTGTCCATAAGCTTTTTTCTTCAAGGCTAGTGCTCTGCCACTTTTAACCACAGCTCCACTTCCAGTTTTTTAGTGATTAATTGCAGATTGGCATCTCACGTGGGGGCTTTTCCTCCTAGGGTGGCTTCGAAGCATGATCTTCCTATCTCAGCCTCCTGCCTAGCGAGGGTAACAGGTGTGAGCCACACACAGATAGCTTGGATGTCTTTTAATAATTATTTTACCTCCCAGTTTAAAGTGAGGGGATATGTGTAGAAATCTTGCCAACTTGTACTCCTCATTTTATTTGCAGAACCTAAGACCTTCTCAGTGACTCAGTGAGTGTCTGTTCATTAAACATCAAGAGGAAACGCCTGTTTCCTCTCCCAATAACAAATCATGGTATAATCAACTTGGAGAGAGAAAGAAAGAAAGGTGTATTTCCTTATGATTTTGAAGGTTCCAGGCAGTACTGGATGGAGGCTTGGGGGTGCTGTCGTAAGGCAGCAACATCATGGCGGGAGTTTATGCTAGAGCCTAGTGACTCACTTCGTGGCCAGGAAACAAATACAGCAGGAAGAGACAACAGAGTCCTTCTATCCTATCCCATAAGGAAGGACTCATGCCTCTGCCTGACACCAGAGAACTTGTAATTAGGCCTCAGATCCCAAAGGTCGTACCACCTCCCTAAAGCATCACCACAGGGCCAAGCCACTGGGGCTTTTGAGGATATTTAGGAACTGAACTATGGCGGAAGATGTCAGATTGGATGTCTCATTCCCCTGTGCTGCTTTTACTCCTTTTTATCTCAGTCAGGGACCTCTGGGAATTTTGAAGGGGCTGGCTGAAGTTCCCACTTCTGAACACACCTTTTCTGGTACATATCATTGCAAATGTATCTCTTTTTTTTTCTGAATTTCTCTAAGTAGTTATTGTCTGTCATTCATCTGACTCTTAATCATATTCTCCCTGTTTCTTAATGAATTCAGTTATGTCACTCCCATAATGATTAAAATTGTGAGCCTTGAGAGAGACAGGAGAGAGAGAGAGTGGGAATCTCTTCAGAAGCCTTTTTGTTTTGCCTTTAGCACAGAAAATGTTGCTATTGCCTGATTGATGCTCCATAAGTATCTCTGAACCAATGAGTGAATTCATTAATTAACACAACTAATTCTAAGCCCTGAAGAGGTTTATAATTAATAAAGAGCATCATAAAAATACTTTAATTTTTCAAATAACATCGATCTCAGTAAGCAAAATTCCCACACAAAAAATCACTCTGGGGGATGATAATACTGTTGTTAAAATCTATTCATCACTCAGAATGTACCAGAATCCCTCTTTTGACTTAACGTGCATTTATGGCCTGTTCCAGACACTATCTCTGTATCTCTACCTGTCACATTGCAATAGTGATTCCAACGGTGATCTTTGTTTGCTTATTACTATCAGACACATAGCTTAAGATCAGCTGAGGTTTCTTTTTGGCAGTTGTCCGTCAAATTTTAATTGACTTAGGTTGGAAATCTATATCGTAAGTCAAATCAGTCCATCTTATTGTGTTATACTTGGCTATCACTATAGATAATCTGCCACACCTGATACTATGCTTAATATTAGCAACACAATGGGAGCTTTCAGAGATATATTTATCATCCAGTTTGATGGTTAATATTACTTTCTTTGAAATATCTCTAGGATGACAATTAATAATACCCATGCTAAATATATTAGCCTACAGACTTGATTATCCATTCTCCCTGTTGTATAATAAGCCTGGCCAACTCTTTCTTTCATTCCATTGATGTCTGAAACATCTGGGGACATTACCTGCATTGCAGGTGTTTTCTAGAAAGGTACCGTGAATGATTTGATTGTTCCACACTCATTTCAAGTTCAATTGCAGAGAGGGGCAAATCTCCAGTCTGTATAATCCATCTATTACTTGAATGAAACTGAGACCACTGCCTGCTTCTGCCTGATATCAAATTGTCTGGGAGTTGTGGTAACTTGAATGGTTTTAAACCAGTGGCAGAACAAATAGATGATAGAAGTTTACCTGTAACAAGAATGGTGCTGTTGAGGAACCATGGTGTCCATGCACCCATCGCACATGGTGAGCTCACCCCTTTCAAGGGTCTGGCACGTATTAACCAATGCCACCAGCACAGTACTTAGGGTTGCTGGTATTCACTCTATGGGAGAGGAAGCTGTGGTTGATGGCAATCGTGTAATCTTCTGCCAGGATTATGTCAGAGGCAAAGTGGGATTGATGTGACTGCATGTTTTGTTTCTCTTAGGGGATAAGAACTCCTGGGATTTCCTGATCATGCTGAAAACCTGGAACAACTTGATCAGACCCATTGTCTCCAGGGTCTCAAAGAATGAGTCCATGGACACAGAGTGAGAAGTGAAATGGCAAAAGTTTATTTAAGGAAATGTTAAGCAGAGCTTCTACTGGCCAGGAAGGGTCCCCAGGGAGAGCCTTTGTGCAGGGCGTCACTAGGAGAGAGCTCAAGATCATTGAACAGCCTGCAGGCCACATCTATCCCCAGACCCGGTCAGAGGCATCAGTCAGCAGCTCTCCAGGCATCCTTTAGCCCCTTGACTGAGTGGCCAGTGCACACACCTCTGGGGTCCAATCAACCCAGCTCAATCTTCCAGGGGCAGGGGCCAGATGCTCAGGGCTTTCATGATTGTCTGTGCACAGCCATGGTGATGCGATGTCTAGGGGCCTGCATAGAGAACTGCTCAGGGTGATGGTGAGGGATGCAGGACCTCTGTAGGAAAGCCATTTCCCTTGACTGCCTAGGAAGGCTCTTTTTCTGCTCTCACTCATCAGCCTCAGAACTGTGAAAAGCTAGGGCTCTTGGGAGTTGGCTGTTCTTTCTTACCTTTTGGTGAGAATCATGGTGCTTTTCTTTCTTTGTGGGTTGATGCCAGGGTTGATGCCAGTCACACATGCCACCCACCATTCACATACCTGTGAGGCTGGATCACCCAGAGTGGTGTGCTACTTAAAAAAAAAAAAAAAAAAAGAAATCTCTGGGTTGTATTTCATTTCTCACCTTATCTTCTTTTCATACCTTATTTCCTCCTGTATTTATGGTAAGGTATGTGACCACAAAATGCCCACTAGACAGTATAGCAAGCTGTCACAAGTTCAATAGGGTCATGATACTTGGAGCATTTTCCTCACCTGTAGCATGTCCTTACCATCTGACCAGATAGATGAGTTCCCACTTTCCAGATGAAAACTCTGAATTTCAGAGTGGGGGAAAGTCCTCAGGTAGCCATGGGAAACAGCTTGTGCTATCAGCCTGGAGATCCTGGTTTTGACGTCTCAGAACCCTAAGATGCAGCATTTCCCCACCAATGTTCCCTGGTACAACAGGATTTGAGCTGGGGTAGCTGATGCCCCAAAAAAGAATTTCAAAAATGTCTATAGTCATGGTTTAATAAAATGATTATCAAGAAGCTGAAACATGTTTTAAAGGGCTAGCTGGAGTTGGACAAATGAATGGAAAAGGGACCAATGGGTAGACAAATACAGTCCTCATATTTAATGTACATATGTGAAAAGAGAAGCTGGGAACTGAATGTGACCAGTGGGGGAAAAGACAGGTGAACGAAATGAAAATGATGGAAGAGGTGATACTATTCAAGACACACTGGACACATAAATGGAGTGTTAAGTTATAAGCCCTTCATTCAACCACTTCTCGATGTAAGAAATAATTTAATAATGTTTGTGAGCAAACACAGGACCAAGTTCTCTCTCCTGGGGAGTCAAAAAATACCATACTAAATTCCCTGCGGAGCCCAACAGTAAATAAACCAATTATGTCAATGTATCAAAATATGAAACACAACTAGTATTTGATAAGTTTATTTGGTCCAGCACATTTGTAAAGTTGGACTCAAAATCTATTCATGCATTAAATCCTTAAAAGTTACTATTTGACAAGCACATCTTGGAACATGTTATTAAATGGAATAAAAATATTGGGGGAAAAGCACAATTCTCCACCAGCCCATAACTAAATCTAGCCTTAGTTTTTGCCAACCAGCCCTGAGACAGTCATGCAATCGTTTACCCTTTGGGTCTTAAGTTCATCCTCTGTTAAATTGTAAGTTTGAACTTGATGACCTGAAATGCAACTGTCAGCTCTGACGTTTTGGAAGTCTGACACCAAGTGCAATCTCATTTGAGGCAGGGTCAAGTGGCTACTTGAGTTCTGAGGGTTAATGTAGCATCTAGAAGAGTTTTGGTTTGGGAATTGCCTGAAGGAAAGGCTGCTATTTTATGGATATCAACTTGGAAGAACAGCATACTAAGCAAACTAAGCTTGCATGGAAAGACCATGCACAGATAGACATGTGCACTTATTTCATTCAGGTGAGATCGTTTTAAAAGACAAAATCATGGAAGCCAAGTGTACAAGGCAGTTGGTTAGGGCTAGGAGACGTTTGTCAAAAGTGTGCCAACTTACTGTTACAAGATTCATAAGTTCTGAGGGGACCGGCTCTCCAAGAATTGTTATACATGACTTGATGAACTCTATGCATGCATTACTACCCAAATATATAGACACCAAATTATTACCACTCCTACCTTGAACATATTCAATCCATTAGGTATTTTATTGATCATCATCTACCTTCAAAAATATTCAATCAATTTGGTATTTCATTATTTAAGCCAAATGTTCAGCTGAAGGGAGGAGAGGGGATAAAGAAGGCATTTATCAAAAAATAAATTGATTTTTTATTGCAAGCTAGATATGAAACTTTTCTGCATTACTTTTCTCATTATATTTTTCTCCAAGCTGTGGGAAACTCTGAGGAAGAAAAACATGAAGACATAAAAAAGTTGATGTCCCTTGCAAAAGCTGTAAAAAAAAAAATCACATCATATTTTATGTTAGGCTTTCAAAATGGAGGGAAAATAATTATGCTTTGAATTGTGAACATTGTTTGACTGTAATATCTCTTTTCAAGTAGATCCTACTAATTCCAGATTTAGAAAATGAAAGTGTATTCATAGAAACCAACAGAACAGGGCAGAAGACAAGAAAAAGTAAAACCTTAAACCCTTAAAAGGTACTTGAAGGAGTACCTTTAGATCTGCGAATAGGAAACACATTATTAAAAGGTTTCTTTGACACTATTCTACCATGTTTTTAAAATGCAAAGGGGCACAGAGTTATTAATTTCTATTTTCCTTAAGAACTGTATAAAAAGACAAGTTTTTTTTTCCAACTGCAGCAAGAATACATTGAATTTGATAGCAGGTGAACCAACAGATTGATTACATAACACAACTCGCTTCCAAGGATGTATAGCTAAATGCAAATTTAGCATGCACAAATCTCTTGGCTTGCCTTCTGTTTTTATCCTTCACAATCAAGATAGAGTGTACACACTGGAACCGGGGGAGTCTCTTCGACTTTCTTCATGATCTCCCTTGTTAGGTCTTTACGCGGTATCTCTGCTTCTTTCTCTATGTGACAGTCTATTACGTCTTGCTCTTTCCTTGTCCATAACACATGCCTTCGCACTTTATTATACATAGGGGGAAATAGGCTACAATACTGCCTCAGAAGTTCATTGCTTGGTGTAGCTCCTGTTGGGAAAATGGAGGATAACAGAAAAGGAATAAGCTGGACTCGATCATCAACAGGCAAAGACTGTTTATTGGGGAACAGCGAGGGGTACAGACCTTCCCGCGGGTTTGAAGGTTGTGCAAGGGGGTGAATTTGGGACCAAGCTTATATGAGGACTGAGCAAGGAGGCAGAGGTTATTAAAAGCACCACTAGGTCTAGGAAGTTAGTGGCTTGTCCTTGGACCCTTAATGGATTGTTAACAGATGGGTTGTTTTCAGACCGGCTTAGGTGAATTGCCCTGGTGAATTGCCCTGCCTGCACATCAAAGCTGGTCAGCTCATACCTGGGGTTTTGCCTGGTGTCTTTAGGAGTCTGGGGCAATAGGGTGGGGGGTCAATCCTTTAGCTCCTCTCACCAAAAGCATAGGAAGCTCTTTCGAATCAATTCTACACACAGGATTTGCTCTATTCTGGGTATTAAAGAGGCCATCAAGACAAAGACAGTCACCCCTGGCCTCCCAGTGCTGGGTACCCAGGGCCAAAAGGAAATGCACAAAGCTAATGTAAGAGCAGCTTTTGCCCAGGCTGGCCTCATACTGCAATCCTCCTAATTCTGACTCCCATACAGCTAAATTTCCAGGCATGCACTATATACCCAGCCCTTCATCTTTATTCTGTCAGGAGTGAAAGCAAAACTAGAGTTAATGTAGGAGAGCTTGGGTGGCTGTATTTGTATATCATGATTCTTATTACAAATCTATGTTGAATGGAGTTATTCACTTGGATGTGAGTAACTTCAAACTGATCAATTGGGCGGTGTGGGTAGCTCAGTAATAGAGCACTTGCAAACAAACAAAAACAGACATAGATAAATAAATGGATGTTTTGAGGGGTGTGGTAGCGAGGTTGTGTGTGTGCGTGCACGTGTGTGTGCACGGGTGCACACAAGCACACAAGTGCACCAGTCCTGGGGCTTAAATAAAGAGCCAGAGCACGAACTGAGCTTCTTGGCTCAAATATAGCATTCTACCACTCTATTTCTGGCTTTTTTGGGGGGGGGTGTTTAATCAAAGATAAGAGTCCAACTGACTTTCCTACTCAGCCTAGCTTTGAACCTGGCTGCTCCTCAGATCTCAGCATCTTTAATAGTTAGGATTATAAGCATCTGCCACTAGCACCAGGCTAGTGATGGTAACATTTTAAAGAGAAAATGTGGAGTCAACTTATAACATATGGTCTTCCTGGGGGACCCCATGCAGGCAAGAGACTAGGGATCGAAATCTAGGCCCCAGGCAAAGCATTGTCCCCTGGCTGCTTGGGGCTCCCTCAAATCCCTTTCTATAGTGATCTTCTAAGTACCCCCCAGATAGTTTATCAAGAGGAACCTAATCTCCTTCAATTTCATTTTAAAGGATCAAGTGCTTTGAGTTTCCAGACTTAACACCCTCAGGAGATGCTTGGGTCAATATTTGCTTCCTTGGTATAAAGTTCTCTGTGTAGAAGCCGAGACTCCCAGCTGAAGCTTAAGACCATTTTACGGGAAACGGAACCTTGAATTTGAAAATTGACCTTCATCAAATTTTAATTATGCATCTTCAAACCTTACTGGTTAAGAATGATACAAAGGGAGCGGTGTTTATTGAGTTGCTAGTGTGTGGATGGTGATGTCCAAACGCCTGGTAGGCCCCCTGGGCAGGAGGTCCAGGTACTCATTCTGGGTCAACCACATGCTGGTCTTGTGTTTCTAAGACAAGCTCTTACCTTCCTTCCTGCCAAGCGTAAGAATAAGAGGTCCTAGCCTGCAGGTCTCTTTTATGGGTGGAGCCACTGTAGAATGTCGACAATTCTTGCCGGTTAAAAATAGTCAAGACGGGCCTCCCCTCTCAAAGAAGCTGCCACCTCTTTAGGGAGACAAGTTGGGAGCATGCAAAAAGTTAATTAGTAACAAAAGATTAAAATAACAATTCCAGACAACAATGGAAAAGATGTCACAAAGCTGTATAAGATTAATTGCCAAATGAATTCTTTACACAATAAGAATTCAAAGAAAGAACAAATCATCCGTGGTGGGAGATGTCTACCAAATTCATCACCTCCTCCTCCTCCTTGTTCCTCAGCCTTTGCCTTCCCAAGGGACTGCCTTCTGCACCCCCTCCCCCCAAGTGAGTCATCCCAGACCTTCATAGGCTGTCTGGGACTCAGTGCTGGGTGCCAGGCACCCCTGTGGCTCTGAGGTAGGTGAGGTGGATGTGTTACCCCAAACTCACTGATCACAGGCATGCCTGTGTACTGCCCCCCACCAGCACCAGAGCACAAGACATGTATTGTGATGTCATCAGTAGGTGACAAAGTCCAGGAGGGCAACCCCTCAGGTCCCTGGGCAAAGCAGAGAGGAGCACCGGCCTCTTGCCAGCCCTGGCTCTAGAGGCTCCCAGCATTGTGAGCCAGGTTAGCCCCAGATGTGGCAAGGCCCAGGTCAAAGCAGAAGGTTCTAGACTGTCAAAATGGCATCATGGTGAATGCTAACCCAGTTAACACCTGCTGTCTGTCCCTGGAGACAGAAGCAGAGAGAAATTCCACAGAGGATGCCTAAGGCAAGGTGTTGTTTGTGAGATGTGTGTGCTGTTTATGGTGTGTGAGCAATGTGTCTGCTGTAGGTGTAGTGTGTGGGGGCGTGTTCTGTGTTTAGTGTGTATATGAGTGATGTGTGGGGTGTGTATGCTTAGTGTGTGTGGTGCATGTGGTGTTGTATAGTGCATGGTGTTGTGTGCAGGGTGTGGCGTGTACATGCAGCTGGAGTCTGGATGGTGTGTATGCATTCAGTGTGTGTACCTGTATTGGGGTGTGTATATGTGGGGTCTCTGCCTTATGTGTGTGTTCTGTGGTGTGCAGGTCATTTGCATTATGTGCAGTGTGCATGGTGTTTGGAGGGGGGTGAAGAGACCACCACTGTGGATACTGGTGCTCTCCTCAGGCTTCAAGACCCAGTAATGGGGAAAGGCTGCTGTTTCTGGCATCTGTGGCAGTGGCCCCAGGATCTGCTCTTTGCCCTGCTGCCTCTCAGCCTGTCCGGGCCTGCGAGCGCCCTCTAGTGGCCACGCGCACACGATGCAGGCCTCGGCCTTCTCCCCAATTGTGCAGTGTGCCAATTGCTCCACCTGCTGCTGGTACCTTGGCCAGAGTTAATTTTGAATTGACAATCTAGTACACCAAGAATCTCCCAGCTCTGGGCGGGTTCTCAAACATCCAGGTCAGTGTACTGGGAGCAACTTGAGGCCTTCCACAGAGAACTTGAGCCTCTATCCCCTGCACTCCTGTCCCAGGGACTTTCTGCTTGGTGACACAGGCCCCGTAGAAAGCAGACCTTGCCTCAAGCCAGGTCCAGGAGCCCAAGCTGGCCAGAGCCACTGCACCCTGGCCGGAACTCTGGGCAAAGTGTTGGGCCAGGCTCAGACATGGGGCTGACTCAATGTCAGGCAGCCCCAATGAGTGGGAACCATGAGGCAAGAATGACAAAGAGTCTGTAGTCCTCCTGGAAGAGAGGGAACTTCTGGGGTTCTCAGAGACCTATGTATCTCTTGGAAGAACACAGCACAGACTTTCTTGGAAGAGCAGAGCATTACAGAGAGGGAAAAAGCCTTAGGGAAGAGCAGGGGTGGGGATGAAGGTGGAGAACAGGGGTGGTGTGTGGCAGATATTTACCTGGGAGGGACTGGCTACCTTGCGCTGTGCTGTGCTGAGCCATACTCATGCTGGTGTGAGGTTCTGACTTTGTACTGTGGCCCCCATGTCAGTGATCAGTGTCACTAGAATAAACTACAAAGCTTACTGTGGGGTGAGAGGTACAGGGCACAGTGTCCTATGGCAGGGATGCTGTCTTATAAGTTTGGCTTGGCCTGGAAAGTTTTTCCTTTTTCTTTCCCTCCATTCTTTGTTTTATCCACACAAAGTTTTGCTTTTGGCCCAGATGGTCTCAAGACCAAGATCTTTCTACTTCTGCCTCCAGCCTAGCCATCACCGCAGATGCAAGCCAGCTTATTGGTTGAGTTAGGGTCTTCTTAACTTTGTGTCCAGGCTGGCCTAGAGTCACGATCCTCCAGATCTCTACCTCCCGAGTTCCCAAGGTGGCAGGCTTGAGGTGCCTCACTCCTCTTAACCTTCACGATTCTGATAGAAATTTACTTCTATCACTTCAGGAGGAGATAGATATACCCTGATTCAGTATACTTAAAAGCAAAGATGGTCTCCCATCAACAGACTTGTCACAGCCTACATTCATTCCCTCGTGCACTTGTGGACCCATGAAACCTTATTCTGTCCTTGTATGCCACAGCACATGTGGGCACTGAGACTGCAGAGAAACTGGAGCCTCCTAGGTCTCAGACCTTGGCAGCTCTTAGGGGCCATTCATTGAAACGAGCCAGCAGTAGCCAGCATCCTCAGGGATGGGGGGGGTGCCAAGCTAGCACAGCAAAAGAGAAGTAATTTTCCAAGGAACACGAGGAGCACAGGAAGAAAGCTGTCCTTTAAGGGCCTGTAGGCAGCCATGTCCTTCCATCTGGAACCACATAAATATAAGGGATAATTACCACCACCCTCCCCTGTGCGATACCCCTTGTCCAACGCCAGAGGGAGCTGTCACCTCAAGAGCCCTACAAGGAATAACTGCACAGACCAGTTCAGCATGGGTTCCTTTTAGTTCTAAAATTCCATCTTAGCTATGTTTCTTAGCATAGCATTGCACATAATTCCCTTACACCCACAAAAGCTAGCAAAGCCCAGACTGTAGGACCCTCTTCCTTACCATGCCCTCCACCTCTGCCCCTAACATTCCCACATACCTGTGTGTTCACTGAGCTGCATGGGCCTGGAAACTTTTTTCTTCATGCCAATCCCCGGCTTCCAGTGCAGGGCTTGACATACAATAGAAGGACTCAGCGAGTAGGAGAATGAATGAACAAAGAGATACCTGTAAGATATTCCAAGGACAGAAGCACGTACTACATACCATCACAACCATTTTAGATGTAAGTGCTTTAATGCCGGTTCCCTCTCCATCTTCCCATTTCTCAGTGGCTCCTCGCAGTGGAACTGAGATGAATGGATGCCATGTGTTCTGGTGTTGTGCTGCCTAGTGGGGCCAGGAGGAACTTGGTGAAATGACCTGTGGGAACTTGAACTCCCAGGTGTGCCATTGCCCTTGGGCTCTGTATACCTGAGATTCTCCACAAAGGAGATGAAAGAAAGATTGAGGAAAACCAGACACAATGGAAATGATGTCTTTGGTTCCAACTTGTGTGCAGTGTTGGAATTCTACTCCTCCTCTCTCCTTGACTTCCTATTCAAACTATGTGCTGTGGGAGCCCTACACTGATGAAACACATGTGCCCTTTAGCAGACTACAAGTGTGACTAGAGTACATGTTAGAGTCAAAGAGAAAGCTGCTTGCCGCCCAGTTTATTAAGTGACTGGTGTCTAGTCAGGGTGCTGTGATCTGCTGGTGTGGATGGGCTGGGTGAGTGGTAGGTGCTGCTCAGAGCCCATGAGTTATTTGCTTCATCATTCTTCAGACTCTCATTCATGGTGTCTGGACCCTCTACCCAATGCTCCACCTTCTCCTGTTGAATTAATTCCAGAAAGCCGTCCTGCTGACTGGGTTGAAGCTGGGAAGGCATGGAGGCTATCCTGAGAGGGAAAAGCCATGTAGGCCTCTTTCCTCCTGAGCAGGCCCCCTGCAGGTGCGTGATTATAGAGCAGAACAGGAAGCCCTGCAAGGGATCGGGACCTGAACAGGGGCTCGGGGCTCAAACGTGGCAGTTCCTCCCTGGCAACAAACTAATAGAAATGGAGGGAACAATGGTTGCTTTGGGTCACCTGGTGAACACTATAAGGGTCCTACTACCAAGCCAGATGTCAGGAGCTTTCCACCACCTGTAGCCCCTGACTCTGCCATTTGCAGGCCTTCGGAATCAAGACCTCTTCACCCAGAAAGAATTCATAGAACTCAGGCTAACTTTGCCTTTTTTCTCTGTTCCTCAAAGAACCTTAATCTACTTGAAAGGAAATCAGACTAGACACCACAAGCTGCATGTAAATATACAGGAAAGCTGATTTATGGTTAGAAACCCATATATTGACTGCTGCAGCTGCTTGTCATAACACCCTGTGTTGTAGGTATCTGGCCTTGGATACTTTTAGGAAAGATGTGTGCAAATAGCCCCAATTTGAGTACCAATGGATCATTATATGGCTTCCTTCTGTCAATTTGGTATATACCTCCCTTGGCTTACTCTCTCACAAACAACATCTCAAATGTATGTGCCCGTGTGTATCAGGTAAGCTCGCCAGCAGCAAACGTGAGTCTGATGATGGTGTGGAGACTTTATCCTGCAGATAGTCTTCAATTTTGAGTGGCAGCCAGCATCAGAATTGAAAGAAAGAAAGAAGAAAAGAAGGAAGGAAGGGGGGAGGCAGGGAGGGAAGAAAGGAGGGAGGGAAGAAGAGAATATTCATGGGCAGGATGTGCCCTCTTGTGGCTGACTCCTGCCACCGCAGCTTTGTGGGCAATCTAAGGAATCTGTAGGGAAGACAACCTAGAATATCAAATTTGTGATGGCTGAAAGGCAGCTAAGTCCCTGGATGGAAGAGAAGGGGACCCATCACAGAGTGTCTGGTGAGCTGCTTTTTGGCTGACGTCAAGCACAAGTGCACGTTCACATGCTGTCACGTATGGGGTGTTATGCCGAAGATCTCACAGCTACTGAGTGTCCCTGTCATTCGGTGGGTACTTGTTTCTGGCTGCACAGTTGTGCTTTGTGGTTCCCCATTGGCCTCATCTGCATACCTCGCTCCTGGCCCCAGGGCCTCTCCCCACCACCAGTGCAGCTGGCACCCCTGTAGTGCCCCTTCAGGATTCTAGGAATAATTGGGGTCTGAGGTAGGCTCAGAAGTGAAATTACTAGGTCTTCGCAATTTAATTTACTTCATCTACATATTATCATCTGCCTAACATTGCTGTATTTATAATAGCTCTCATTTCCCTCTCTCCCCTCCCCTACTCCACTTGAAATTAACCAGCTTCTCGACTTCTGTTACCTACATGCGAAGTGCTTTTGTCCTATATTCTTGTTATTTTAATCTGCATTTGTCTTGCCATGCACGGATCCTGTATCTTCCCTCCGGCAAGCAGGTATTTGGATTGCATCTTTAAATCACCTGCTCCCATCTTTTGCCTTTGCTCCATTCCGAGTTTTTTTCTTATTGAGTTGAAGATTTTCTTAGAGAAACAATACATTCATTTCTTAGTGTTTAGCTACATCGCAAATAGTTTGGTAGAGTGCCAGAGTGAAAAATTAAAAATATTTTCAATGCCCAAAGTCAAATATGAAAATATTTCTTGTATTAGAATTAAGAACTTCAGGAACAGTTTATTCTGTCAAGAGTCATCATTTGACTTGTTGTGCTTTTTTGCTTCAGAAATTATGTATAGAAATTCAAACCAAAAAAAAAAATCTTCCCTTCTAGTTCTCAAATACGTGGGCTGTCACTCTTTTCTCTTGAATTTATCATCCTCTTTGCACACAGAAAATCGGGCAACATTTGGCAGGTGATATTGTCTAGGGCGTCTTAGGTTCTTTTGCTTTTCCTCTACCAAATAAATTATTGTGAGGCAGGAAAAGTGGGAGAGGAAGCATAGGTTATTTGAAGGTGAGAGTAAGTTACCACGGAAAAGAAGGATGCTGGTGGATTGGCAAAGCCTATCATAGACCTTATGAAGTCGTATCCAACTGCTTTCTGGGTGAGAGGAGGAGGAAGAGGAAGATACTGACTTCTTGAAGCAAGAGTGAAAAGCTGGGATCTGGAAATCAGTGGTCCACTGTAGCTCTTGTGGGTTCTGCATTTTATCCGCCATTTGAGCAAGTCTTGGCTATTTTGGCATATGGTTAGGTCACTGCCCATCTCACCCTCCACATAGGATGACTCCTGGGTCATCAGGGGTGTTGCTTCATACTGGGCCACTATCTGTGTTGTCCTGGCTCATAGGGAAGAGGAAGGGACCTTGGCTCCACTGAGCCCCTCTCTCTCTTATCTGCTACATCTTTCCCTCTCAGCTTTGCAAAGCTTGAAGCTGACTCAAGGGAACCAGCTTTGGAGTCACAGGAAAAAAAATCCCAGCTCCTTCGCTTCAGGTCTGGGGGTCATAGATTCTTTTCTAAATGCATCCCTCAGCAGCCCCAGCCCTCCTGATTCCCATCCAAGCAGAGTGGAGCCCCTAACCCTGTCAACGGACTTTACCTGATCAGTGTCACTCCAGGAGCCCACAGCTGGAATGGAGGCCCACTCTGGATGTACACAAAGCAGATTCTGTATTTGTCCATCAGAGGAATTCCTGGAGGAAAGACATCCAGCCTCCTGTTGTTGGACGTTTGGGTAACAACCAGCCAAAGACGTCATACATACCATCTCCTGTCCCATCAAAAAGCATTATTACTTCACTACAGAGTTTTTTTCCCATGCTAATGTTTAAACATTGTGCCTCTCCCCTGTCCGCCCCCCTTCCCCAAGCAATCAAACTGGCTGAAGAACCAATTGCCTGGCCTGGGCCCTCATCTGCAGGGAGGAAGAGAGCTGGGTGGAGGGAGCATGCCTGAATGGCAAAGATGAGAAGAGATGCGTGAGTCGCCCAACAGCATTGCCAGCCTAGCCTTGACAGGCATGTCGTTCTCCTGAGCTTCAGTATCCTCACGTTGTTGACAGTGATGACAGTAAATGGTCCAAATGCTGCGCATTTGCACTTGACTTCATGCAGGCCTTTGGGCAGAGCCTTCTTTTATTCTGTGCAGGAGGAAGCCAGCTGCCTGTGACCTGTATTGTATGCCTTTGGCCCCCTCTTCTGTGATTTTTATGTATCATCTCTCAAGGACTTTAGTTTGTCCACATATTTGTATGTGCATGTGTGTGCCAGTAATGGGGCTTGAACTCAGCACTGGTCCTGTTCCTTAACGCTTTCTGCTCCAGGGTGATGTTCTAGCACTTAAGTCACAGTCCCACTTCTGTTTTTTGTTGGTTAGCTGGAAATAAGAGTCTCAAGAGCGTTTCTGCCTGGGTTGGTTTTGAATTGCAACTCAGATCTCAGTCTCCTGAGTAGCTAAGTTAATTGTCATTAGTCACCAGTTCCCAGAAGGCTTGTTTTTGTTTGTTTATTTATGTAATGTGTGCAGGTCCTAGAACTTGAACCCAGGGCCTGGGCACTGTCCTTGAGTTTATTTTGCTCCAGGCTAACATTCTACCACTTGAGCCACAGCCCCACTTCTAGGTCATGGGTGTGGGGTGGGGGGTGGTCATAAATTGGAGCTAAGAGTCCCATAGGCTCTGTGCCCAGGCCAGCTCTGAACCACAATCATCAGATCTCAGCCTCCTGAATAGCTAGGATTAAAAGTGTGAGCCACCAATGCCTAGATAAGCAAACTCACTTTTAAAATGGAACTTCAAAGGCAGGGATGCTGTCCTTCCCAGGTGGACATGAATAGTCTAATGACACAAGCCAGAATAATGCTCTACAGAGCAAAGGAAAGCAGAAAAAGGCCAGCCAGCCATCCCAAACATTCCCTGCTTCCTGAGAACTTAAGTGGTTTAGGTAGAAATGTCATTGAATGGGAAACAGATTTTCTAATTATTTGGGAAATTAGGTCTAGATAGAAATAGTCACTTCATTTGTCAAAAGGCCTTACCCACAGTAACTTGAAAGGAAATCTACAAAGTATTGAGTAAAATATGCATGATAATACATATTCTATCACCTGTTTGTGTGAAAAAGCATGCAAAAAAAAAAAACCCAGAACTAAGAAATGTGTACAGATTCTATAGAGATTTGTGCAACCAAAGACAAATGTTATGGAAGCATATAGTGTATTTCATATATATATATATATGCATGCTTCTTAAAAGTACTTCAGCATGGTACATTTCTAATTCAAATAAATGGAGAAGAAGAAATAGCCAGCTGGTTTGGTTTCTGGTGGCAGGTTGAATTGGTCTAGTTCCTCTCTGCTTCCAAAACAGATTAATGAATTGCCAAGAACCTAGGTCAGGCCTTGGCAGGGCCAAACTCCCTGAGGTTTGCTCCCTTGTTTACTGTTTGTAGCTTCTCAAGGTTGAGACAACCTTAGATGAGTAAGAAAGAGAAGTACCCAGGTGTCCTGAGATTAGGAAAGAATTGAACCCATTCAACCATTCAAATAAGTGAACTGGCTTCTAAGTGTAGATGGATCAAGTTTCTTTGTGGGGGGGGGGGCGGCGAGGGGGAGATTTTATAATGGAGTTTTTGTAAGGAGCATTGCATCTAATAAAATAGCCCCGTCTGGGCTGGGGATATAGCCTAGTGGCAAGAGTGCCTGCCTCGGATACACGAGGCCCTAGGTTCGATTCCCCAGCACCACATATACAGAAAACGGCCAGAAGCGGCGCTGTGGCTCAAGGGGCAGAGTGCTAGCCTTGAGCGGGAAGAAGCCAGGGACAGTGCTCAGGCCCTGAGTCCAAGGCCCAGGACTGGCAAAAAAAAAAAAAAAAATAGCCCCATCTGTCTGTCTGTCTGTCTGTATGCACGTGGGCACGTGCACACTTGGGGGTATCCAAGCTCACAGCAGAAACCTGTGAAGCAAGCCAAAGTCACAGGAAAGGTCGGAGCCTCCTCACCTGTGCAACTCCACTGTTGCCTGGCCCCAAACCTCCCCAGCATCTTCTAAATTCGGCAACCTTTGTTTCCAGTCGTGTCAAAGACAACAGGGTTCATGACCTTGCCCATGTGGCAGGCTGCACTGAATAGAAGTCTCTGAAATTGGGGGGTGGGAGAACCTAGCTTCAATTCCATCTTCAGAGAGGGATGACTCTCTATGACCTCATAACGAAAGGCTGTGTGTGCCTAGTACATTGCCAAAACAATCCCAATGATGTCATCAAAATATTGATCCTATGGTCACCTCTGATATCTGTCAGGGTCCATATTTTATACTCCTGAAGATGGAGGGGGAGGGAGGGAAAGAGAAAAGGAGAGGGGGAGGGAAGATATGCTGTATCTACTACATGGTCTGTGATCAAATGTTGACGGATGTTGACATGGAATCCACTCTTGCTTCCTGGCTTCCTGCCTTCTATTCTCCTGTCCTGAAGTCTTTGCTGCAGGTGCTGTCTCTATGTGAGCTATGCATGTAGGGGAAGGTATGGTGTTGGATACGCTGGGAGGAGTCTAAGTGAGGTTCCTCACCTCTGTGCCTTGCTATTGACCCCTTTTTAAGTACAGCTGAAACCCATGACTTTGAAGAGCTATTTCCACCTGAACTAGCATCTGGAGAGCATAGAAGCTTGTGTTGCCAAGGGATTCGGTAATGATGCATAATCTTGAAGAAGGACAGGTTTATCAGTACTCATCCTGCTTTTGCAAGAGTAAATAAGCAAGGTATGTTCCTCAAAATAAGGTTTCCTGTTGCTTACAACCTGTGGGCCCACTCTTCATTAGGAATAGGGGTGTTGGAGATCAACTGTCTTGATTAACTGCTAAGAGGTCTTCCCAGCTCCTCGGCCTCAGCTTGCTTATTCCTGGAAGCTGCACGCAGGGCTTTCTACTGCTCTGTTTTTATTTTATATTCTTTTCTCAGGCTTAGGGCTTGACCTTTCCTCTCCTCTGAAAGCAAACTGGAATCCACAGCAATATATTTTCATAACTAAGACCAGAAAGAATCTTCAGTCCATTTGTCAAATCCCTGATCCTGCCAGTACCTAAAGAATAAAGAGAAGGACCACCATTTGATTAGTAGCAGCAGAATAAAAATACCTGCACTGAGGGAAAGATTTTATAGAGGCTGTTCAAAGCTCAGATACAACATCTGAGACCACACATCAGGGAAGTAAAAGAGCTCTTTCACTTGGTGGTCTTAGGGAGAAAAAAAAAAAGGCAAGATTATCATTTGAAATGAGCTTGGGAAAGATAGAGATGTGTTAAGTAGATTTGCATATTAAGAGGAAGAAATGTGGATTGACTTATTCTGTACAGCCCCCAGGGCTCTCTAAAAACTGAACAAGCTATCTCTCAGCAAATAATGAATGAGATTTTCATTACTGAAGTCATTCATGTAGACCGACGATAGCGTGGGGATGGAGGACAGATTCCTATTTAAAAGTGTATGTTTAGGAATACGTCAAACTGATTTTCAATCCTGGCTGTGCTATTTACCACGAGTGTGACCTTGGGCTAATATTCTAAAGCCTATTTCCTTATCCTCACAACAAGATGGTAATTCATTGCTCTTCTGTGAATGGAGTGTTGTGAGTTTTCAATGAGATAATGTATATAAAGTACATGGCAGTGTGTCAGCCACAATGAGGGGTAACTCGCAATCGCTATTTGCCTATAATTGCTTGTCAAAAGCATTGTTGAGGGTTAGAATGTCAAGACCAGCAGATAATGCATATCTCCCTCCGGTGCAACGCGGGGACTTGGCGCTCATTCTCTGTTGATTGAGAGCTGCAATATGGCAGGGGCTGATCTGCATACTGAGAATGTGGAGCCCAGTGGAGCTGACAGACATTCATCCTCAAGACCACGCACCCCAGGTTCCATGGCGGGTGGTGAATGGCAGAGCAGGAACTGGCTTCAGGGGTGAGGGTAAACAATATCACTGTGTCGGACTATCCTTCCCTCCCACCTCACCTGCCAAGTAGGAAGCTTTTGTTACAGGGTTCTGTAGGAGAAGCCGCTGGCACCTGCAGCCTGACATATCCAACGGCTGATTGCCACCACCACGCTCACAGGTACAAAACCCAGAGCACCTCACCTGAGCTGTACCTTGTCTTTATTGCCCTGGAACCTAGCAGGTGGCCAGGATTCGTGCACTAAACACTAGTGTAAGCAAGCAAAGACAGTTAACTAGTTGGGGGACAATGGAGATGGAAGGGATGTTTCTTTACTTCAGCCCTGAGGCAGGTCATTAATTCTGATTAATTAATGCAATTCTAATCACACAAATCCTTGGAAACAGTCTGCAGGGTTGAGCCTCCTGGGAATCATGTCTGTGGTATGGTGACTCACTCAAGGTCTCTCTTAGTATTAGCACCTTTTTCCCTCCCTCCCTCGCTCCCTCCCTCCTCCTTTATTTCACCCAGCCTGTCTCCCATCCATGCCACCTAGGGTCATTCCAAAGAGAATCAATTTTCACATCGACCTTCCTCTCACACGCTGGTGTCCTGGCTGAGATGTGCTGCACCTGGGAATCCTGAATCAATGAACGCCTCTGCTAAGTGGTCGGTGAGTGAATCTTTGGTGGAAGTGAGGGTCTGGCGAGGCAGTCTGTCCCAGACCCACTGCAGAGATGCGTCTCACCAATTACCGTGGTGCATGCTGCTCTGACACCTCTTGGGTCTGGCACTGTGCCAGGAGTCAACTTGCTCCCATTAGCACTTGCTCTTTCCCCAATAGACAGAGAATCCTGCCTCTCTAATTGGTAATAACGTGGTTCTAAAATACATTTTAGACTCTCTAGTCTGACTTCATATTTGATCCTATTGCAGCCTGCAGAGGTAAGTTTGAGAGTGAATCTTCTTTGGAGAACAGCCTATAAAGTATCAATCAGCGATCAGTTCACTTCGGTGTGTGTGATTAACCGAATCTGCTTTCTCTATTCTCTCTTCCTAATGGCTTTTCCTCCTCCCTAAAGCCCACGGGAGGATTATGTTGTCATTGGCTTTGAGTTATTTTAAATGTTTAGTCTCTCATTTATTTCCTTAAATGCAAAGCACTTTAATAGCATTTTGAGTGATTGTCACAGTAGGCTTTTGATTTAAAAATTTGAGATATAATGCACATACCACAAAATGTACCATTTTAAAATCTGAAATTCAGTGTTTTTTTTTTAATATATTCACTAACTGTGCTCTCAACACCACTGCTTCATTCCAGAATATTATAAAGGGTTTGCATGAAAGGAGACTGTACCCACTAGCTGTCACTTCCCCTTCAACAGCTGGCTTTAAACTTCTCATTGTATGACTTTCTCCTGCTCATTCATCAGAGTGCTGAGAATAAGACCACCATATATTTTTAAGTTATGGACTTGAACTTGGAGCTTCTAAGTCTTGCTTGGATTTCCCAAAGCATAAGGCTGGCACTCTACCACTCCAACAGCAGCTCCACTTTCAGCTTTTTGCTGGTTCATTGGAGATAAGAATTGCGTAGAGTTTTCTGTGCATGCTGACTTTGAACCTTAATCCTCCAATCTCAGCCGCCTGAGTAGCTAGCATTATAGGCACAGGGAGAGCAGCACCCAGCTCCAACTTCTCTGTACCTGCAATTCCTGACTGTGCTATCTGATTTTCTGCCATGACTTGGGGCAGGTGTTAGTTCTTTCTGAGAGCATGGGTTGCATTGAGAATGCTCCATGCAGTTCTACAGGGTTCTAGAAGGTATGCTAGTATGTGAGTACATATGAGTACTGACTCCATTTGGAGTGAGCATTAGCACCTGCATTTCTTTTTTCTGGAGAAATGTCTAAATGTGTGGTGAAACCATAAAAGGCTCATTGCTTTAAAAGCAAATGATACCTAATAAGCCAGGTCACAATCTACCTGCTCCATCTTCCACCACCTGATTGCTGTCCACCTTTTCAATCTGAGAAATCTCAGCTTGCAGACTGGCAAGCCCACATCACGTGATACCATGCCATATAGTGCTGGCATGTAAGTGTATATATGACTCTGGAATCGTAGATTTTCTTTAAGGTCTTTCTATTTCTTCCAAACAACATGTGGTTTTTGAATTGGAGAAAACTTCAAGTGTCATTTTTACAATCAAGTCGGCACCTCACAATACTTCCCTATTAGGGACAATATAAGAATTTTTAAAAGGGGTCTCAGAGCTAATTAACTCAATAATAGTATTTTTATTATCATTCTCTTCTATGCAAATGAATCTTATGTATGTATTTTACCCCATCAGCCTGTCACACATATTGAATGGCCCTTTACTTAGCTATCAGCTATACACATTTGCATATATGGTAAATAAGTCTCTGTGTATACCTGTCTGTTTCCTTGTCCATCCACCCACCCATCCATCCATCCATCCATTCATCCGCTTGTATGTATTTCAATGTTATTTCCTCTGTGTGTCCATGTGTCTGAGTTAGATATCACTTTACCTGAAGTACAGTAAAACTTTGGGCTCTCCCAATCGGTCTCACTGGTGGTTTGGGGGCAAAGTCTTCATCTTTGGTGAGCTGCCTGTTCTCCCTAGCATCTGGCACATGGCAATGTGCATGGACTGTTTTATTTTTTGAGATGAAGCCTGTCCTGGGTGTGTGTTTTAAAATACCCTGCCATGGAGCCCTTGAAGAGTGGGTACTGCAGGGAGATCATGCTTGTGCCTGAAGTCTTTACAGGAACCTCGGTAATCTCAGCGGTGGGAAGCGGTCTGGTCTGGGAAGAAGGAGGCAAGCCAGATCTCAAAGGGAGAGCCATCGTTAAGCATGTGGAAACCTACCCCAGTTTACTGCCCGCCTCCCCTGCACACGTTGTGGTCCTCACGGAGACTCGGGAACCCACAGAATCCACCCCCAGCCCAGCCTCCTTGGCAGGAGCCCTGGTATCCTTTCCATTCTGTGCCTCCTGCTCTTTTCCCTGACCACCCAGCGATGGAAGCTAATAATCTGAGTAGCTGAGAGACCCCATGATTGTAAAAGGAAGCTTCTGGAAAACATCCTGCATTCATGCGTTCCCAAATCAACAGAATGTTACATAGAGTAGTTGTTTCTTTGGAAACCAAGTGTACTGTCTTCTGCAGGGTGAGTTACTATCTGAGAGCGGAGGGGCAGGGCTGGAGATGGTGCCCCTTGGTTCACAAAGCAGGAGAATTGCCAGCTGGACTTCATGTCAACCCTGTCCCCGAAATATAGACTGGCATCTGCTTGCTCCCGGGGGAAGCTGGTAATTTGTGAAACCTTGAGCCTCAGCGACGGTCCTATAGATGGAATCTAACAGCTAGCACAGCCAGGCAGGGGGTTCCAGAATGTTCCCACAGACAGGATAGGGACAGGCAGTGAAGCACAAAAAAATTGACATTGGAAGGTGCCTGTTTGAAAGACATGACAGGCTTTGCTTGCTGTGGAGCTAATTATTATGCAAATGTATGCTAATAAACTCTGCCTCAAATGTTGTTGAGAAGCTGCCTTTTCCCGTTAACATAGCTGTAATGAGAGGTAAATTTGTAATGCAGATGCCCGAGGTAATATCTCCTAAATCACTTTACAGTGTAACGGACTCTCTCACCCCACCCAGGCACAAATGTCAATTTAAATTAGGTTTTGCTTTGCATATTTATTGAAGCTGTATTTATTGTTAATATGTACTAAGGACACCAACTAAATAGCCCCTACTACTTGCTAGAAGTGGAATTTATCAGGGAACAAGGGATGGCATTTGATCATCAGGAGATGCTGGTGGCCCCTCTACAAATAGTTCAATTATGTGACAATTATATGGCCTTTGTAAGACTTCATAGCCTTTTTACCTCTGCCTTTGTGTTTGTGATCATACCCAGCCTTGCAGATCCATGGCCTTGGAGCAATAGTTTTTGTCCTGACACCACTTGTCTGGTTTGGAAGTAATTGTGTACACAGACACGCACAGGGCTCTTACACAGCCTTTCTGTCTCCTCCCTTGAAGTACACTTAATGGCCTCAATGAGGTCTTCAATGACCTCAAGACACGTGTCTTCTGAAAGTCATATGTATGTATATATGTATGTATATGTATATGACACATACATATACCACACACACACACACACACAATGGTAGTATCTACGCAACCCAGCCTTGACCCCTGTGTACAAGAGTCCAGTCTTCTCAGGTCTAAATAGGAGGAGGCACTATACTGCTGTTTGCAAAGTTGCTCCAAATAATTCTCATCTGAACCTTCTACTCCACTCACAGATAATCCTGTTGTAAATTCTGCCAGAATACTGCTTAACAATTGGTCTAGGACAGACATGCATGTTGGAAGATGGCCAAGTCCTTCAACTACTCTCTTTGCTAGGAGAATTTGCACTGAAATCACTACAACAATGATTACAAGGTTAGAACTTGTTTTTGGTCACTGATGGCTCACACCTGTAATCCTAGGTACTTAGAAGGCTGCGACCAGAGGATCACAGCTTGAAGCCAGCCTGGGTAGCAAAGTCTGTAAGATTTTTATATCTAATTAACTAGCCCAAAGCTGGAAGTAGAGTTGTGGATCAAGTTGTAGAGTGTCAGCCTTGAAGAAAAAATGAGAGTGCTAGACTTTGAGTTTAAGGCCCAGTACTGTCCCCAAAAATGAGTTAGAAAATAAAATGCATACTGTGTGCCAAACATGGTGGCCAGCATCTTACTGGTATAGTTTCATATTTTTTCCCTTATAGATTGACTTGGATACTGTAATTGTTATTTTGAAAATGGGAAGACTGACAACTCCGGGGCTCTAAATAGTCCACTTAATACACGTGATAGCAAAAATTCAGATACTTTTTAAGCACCCAGGGTTTTCACCAAGGGAAAGCTTTTCATTCTGTCTGTACCTCAGTGAAACAGACAATTCATGGCATCAGCATCATAAGATGTTGGATTTGATGATCTAACATGTTCTTCAATCCATCAAACTTTAAACGATGGTTATTCAATGGTAACATAAGCAACTCTCCTCTGCTTTTGCCGGCCTCTGTGTATCTCTTTTCAGAGCAACACAGCATGAAGGGGACCTGGAAATTGGTAGCCTGTTATAATATTTGTGTGTGTGGGGGTCCCATTTTCTATCTCTTTGAGCCATTCTTGACCATTCTGTTCTGTCATCTGGTTGAGTCATTGTTCAACTCATGTCAAGGGGAGGTGCACCTGTCCAGTGTTTGGGCCAGTCTGTTCTAGATGGTCAGGGGCTTTGCTTTTGTCCGTCATTCTTGATATTACCCAGGGTCTTCAGGAAGAAGGAGGGGTGTTATCTCCACAGGCCGCTGCCTCTTCCTGTCTGTCTAGTATTTCCCTTTTGGCCTTTCCCTCCGTGTAATATGTCAGCTGCACAGGCCATTGACTAGTGTTGTTGTTTTGCTTTGTTTCCAGAGCTATTAAGAAAGCAATCATTTTGAGGCAATTTCAGGAAATATTGTCCTAGCAGAGAGAGGTGAAGGACTTGGTCATCTTCCTTACATACACATGCCCCCTGGAATCCACCTATGAAATTCAGAATGGTGGCTGAAGAAACAAGAGCAAGCTACAATGCAATCTGAAATGAAAGTGTAGTTCTTTTGTATCCATCTTTCATGGTATACAATAAGTCTATCAAATACTGTTGGTCTTGAGAATGAGCTGAGACAAGGCTTAAGAAGAGGTAGATTATTTTATTTTCAGATTACAAACTATTTTTATCATAAATATTAAGGAATAGGGGCTGGGAATGTGGCTTAGTGGTAGAATGCTTCCCTAGCATACACAAAGCTCTGGGTTCGATTCCTTGGCACCACATAAACAGAAACAAACAAAAAAAAAAAACGGAAGTGGTGCTGTGGCTCAAGTAGTAGAGTTCTAATCTTGAGCAAAAAGAAGCCAGGGACAGTGCTCAGGCCCTGAGTTCAAGCCCCAGGACTGGCCAAAAAATAATAATAATAATTAATTAATGCATTTATTTTTGCCAGTCCTGGAGCTTGAACTCAGGGTCTGAGCACTGTCCCTGGCTTCTTTTTGCTCAAGGTTAGCACTCTACCACTTGAGCCACAGCACCACTTCTAGCCTTTTCTATATATGTGGTGCTGGGGAATCGAACCCAGGGCTTCATGTATACGAGGCAAGCACTCTACCACTAGGCCATATTCCCAGCCCCTAGTTAATTTTTTATAAAGATTAAGGAATAGTGCCCAGAAGGTGGGCACTAGTGCCTCATGCCTGTAAACCTAAGCTACTCAGGAGGCAGAGATCTGGAAGTTTAAGGTTCGAAGACAGCCAGGACAGAAAAGTGCTGGAAACTCTGTCTTTAATTAGCCTGCAAAAAGCTTCACTGGATGCATGACTCAAGGGGTAGAGCACCAGCTGGGCAAGCAAGTAGAGTGAGTAGGAAAAAAGAAGCAAAAAAGGAAAGAAAATTCTATCCCATGAAAGTTCATGTCATGTACAAAACTATGAAAAGTATTGTGCAAAATGACTTACAGGTCATTATATGGTTTATATGAAAGAAATGGTTTGTCCTTTCCAAAACAATTGCATTATGTATTTAAAAAAAATTCTGAAATCCAAGACATTTCTTCTGGATCCGCCCATGTGCATGGTATCTGCCTAGAAAAATAATGTGTAAACGTCACTGTTCCCCTAATTCTGTGGCTCTGGGCCACCCTGGATTGTGCACAGACCCCAAAGACCCCTCGTCTCAAGGAGAAGCCTGGTTTGATGGCAGGAGCCTCTCCCGGGGACACCCACAGACCTCTTCCCTCCACCAGCCCCTTTCCTGCCAACCTTGCAAGCTTTGTCCTGCATTTTGAGGCTGCAATGCAGTTGCACGGTTTGAGCTCAGCACAGGGAGGGATGGCTCCGTGTGGCCAGAATGTCCTAGCAGCCCTGCCCAGTGCTCAGGAGCAAGCACTTGTTTTCAGAGCAACATGCCCGTTATCCATTGTGGGGTGCAATGTCCTTACCTAACCCAGGATGATTCCTTCCCTGTCCTTGTTCTTCTTTTCTCCCGTTCCTTAATGAAATCTGTCCGTGGTGTGGCTTTACCTGGTGACCACAATGGTAATGAGCACCTGCATAGATCAGGCCTGTTTTGCTAAGTGTGATGCCATCTAGGGGTATTGATTTGTTTTCTACATCAATTTTTTTTAATTAAAAAAATATTGGGTGCTGGTTGCATATGCTTATAATACTAGCTACTTGGGAAACTTAGCTCTGAGGATTGTGGTTCAATACCAGCCTGGGTAGGAAAATCTGTGAAATGTAGCACAATAAATATGAATGAATGAATGGAAGGAAGAAAATGGTTAAAATGAACAAAGAGGGCTTATTGGAACATAAAAGGAAAGCCCAAGAAGAAAAGTAGGAAGGCACTCCATTTGGAGAACAGCTCCAAAGAGGAGTCCAGTGGGGCCCCCTTGGAAGGCAGTTTTTATAGTGTGGGCCTCCTCCCATACCCTCCCATGTCACTTCCCTGGTTGCCTGATGACTTACGCATGCTCTGCTTTGTCTCATGTCATTGGTTGAGTGGCCACCAAGGCATTCTGGGAAGAAGCAACATTTGCATGCGAACCTGAGGCACTATGGGAAGAAGAAACACGAGAAAGGGTCACATGTTATCTGCCACGTTATGTCTGCCATTTTTATCCCTGTCTACTTAATAGTTTCCCTTTCTTTCCCTCAAGTGTTGTATCTTTAGCCCATAGCAGGATTTTATTAAATGTTTATTGCATAAAAGAAGAAGACCTTTCTTCTATTTATTGGAGATTTGTCCCAGGCCAGGCAGTGAGCCTACGCAGCCAGGAGAGAGTCCACTTCTCCTCCTGCCCCCCTACTCTTCCTGAATATATTAACCCATTCAGCGCTATGCCCAAAGTCCCATCCATGTGTTCTTTATAAGGAGCTGGCATGGGGAAGGGACAGTCCATCCCAGGAGAAAGATGCTCAGAACAGTGCCCATGGCTTACCATGTATCCATGCACTTTGCCTTTCCACTCACAGTCTAGAAAGGGAAGGAGGACCTCTAATGGGTGATAGCCTGTGGGCCCGCACCAAAGGACTTCCCTGGGATGCAGTATCTGGTAGGATCCAGTTCAGACCTGCTTCATAACAGTGGTTGCCGGCCTTGCTCGGCTGCACAGATCCATTGTTGCTCTGGCTACCAGGAAAAGAGGGGGTTCTGCCCTGGAGGTGTGGGGAGCCCTCCCATAGTCCTGAAGTTATTAGGCTAATGGGTGCTGACTTCCTGAATGTTTGCCTTGCAGTACCCCAACATCACCACAACGTGGAGACAAATCTTCACAAATGAGCCTTGAACCTTAGCCTTGGTGTATCATTTCTTCAGTCCTGCGTTCTAGCTTCAGACCGAACATTTCTTGGACAAGGCAACCATGCACCCCTCCCTTAAGATTCGGGGGGGTCAGCGTCCCTGTGTCCCCAGTCTGTCCCGCTGCCCCTTACTCTTTTCATCTTTCTTTCTTTTATTGTACTATTATTTTGTTGTTGTTTGCTCCAAGGCTGTTTCTTTTTGCTTTGGGACTCCTCTGCAAGTAGCTTCCAATATAAAGGGCTTGGGAAAAATCTGTTCATTTATTCGTGAAATAAAAGCAAGTTTTAAAAGCGATATTCTCCCCGCCCAGGCTTTGACATCTCTGAGTGATCAAATCCTGCTCATCATTTTAGGTATACAAAAACATCCAGCAAATTTTCTCAACTGCTTTGAAGATTTATCTCCTATTAATGATCACAAACTAAACTGCAAATGACCTTTTTTTTGAGAATAAGACTGAAGAAATGCTCCCAGCAGATAAATTGGGCATAAAGTTAGCTTTCAAATTCTATTAAAATGAGTGCTGGCATAGTGATCCCTTCGAGCTTCTTCTGCTGGGGTTAACCAAAGCAGAGATGAGGTTGAAAAAAGGAACACTTGAGCAAGGCACCCATGGCTCACACCTGTAATCCTAGCTACTCAGGAGACTGAGATCTCAGGATCATCTAGTGGAGCCAGTCCAGACAGGAAAGTTCATGAGATTCTCATCTCCAATTAAATCCCCAAATTAAAACAAAAACCAAAACCAGAAGTGAAGCTGTGGCTCAAATGGTAGAGCTCAAGGATAGTACCCAAGCCCCAGGAACAACACACATACAAAAGGTGGAACACTGGAGGGAATTCGGAGCCTCAACTTCACTAACTTCAGGTTATTCCTTCCTTCCTTTGGATGACACCGATCTCTCCCTTTACCATTCTGGGTAACAGTTACCAGCTAGAGCAGCCAGGAGATGGAAGAAGGCAGAAGTGGGAGTGGACCTGCTCACTGGTGACTGGTCCTCACATGGTTATGTGCTGTGGCACAAGATGGTTGAGCAACCTGAATTAAACAGAGGAGTCCTGGATCCTCAGAGATGCAGGCCTGGTGTTGGGGGAGTGGTGCTGGGCAGGTGCACACTCCATGGTGTCTAGGATACAATGTCAGCATTTTAACCGCAGGCAGTTTGCCTGCCATCATAACAAGGGCAGCTATTGATGGAGGAGAGGCTGGTGTGGAGTGCTGCTTACCAAAGCATCAGCTGTAGCAGGACACAGCAGTGCCCAGAACGGGTATCTATGATGTGGTTCCAGGATGGAAGATCAAAGCTGAAACCAGCATCCAATGTGAGATTACCATGTCCCCCGGACGCTGCTCAGTCAATGAGTGCTGTTCAGGTTTTGGTGATATGTGAAATCTTCAAGTGGGATCACAATGCCTCATCTATAGGGAAAGAAGGAATGAAGAGCTGTATCAAGGCAGGGGGTGATATGCTAGGCCAAAAGCTTGACCCAAATCTTTGGCATTCACCTGAGATTAAGAGCTTTACAAGCAAAGAGATCACTGAGGCTGTGTGTTGTAGGATGCTATTGTGTTGCAAAGTAAAAACTTCGAAGGAGCTTCTCTGGCCTGTTTGTACACAACAGTACCACCAGGCAGGAAGCAGGAGAGAAGGCAGGATAGAGCTGCAGATAAGACCAACTTCCACCTGGACGTGAGGGCCTGTAGGATTTAAGGTGCAGCAATAACCATGATCATTCCTCTACTCAGGGTTGGACCAGTCCAGAAGAGGCAAAGACAGGCAGGAGAGTGAGAACCTGGAAGCCCATTAGGAGAGGGATGTAGGGTTAGCACTTGATGTCTTCTGTCCTGGAAGCTTTTGTGGACTCACTGGAGACATGGGGCTTTGGTCATCGCTGAGATGATCACCACATGCACCTTGGAAAAGATGCCAGACTCAGACCATCTCTGAAAGGTGGCTTTCCATCTACAGCAGAGCAATACATTCTAATTGAGCTGTGGGTGCTCATGCCTATAATCCTAGTGACTCAGGAGGGTGTAGGATGTGAGGATAGCGGAAGAATCCAGAATTAAGATTCACATATCCAGGGAACAAGCAAAAAGCCAGAAGTGGAGCTGTAGTTCAAGTAGTAGAGCACCAGCCTTGAGCAAGAAAGCTCAGGGACAGCACCCAGGCCCTGAGATCAAGCCACAATATATTGGCAAAGGAAAAGGAATGAAGGAATGAAGGAAGGAAGGAAGGAAGGAAGGAAGGAAGGAAGGAAGGAAGGAAGGAAGGAAGGAAGGAAGGAAGGAAAAGAAAGGAAGGAAGGAAGGAAGGAAAAGGAAGGAAGGAAGGAAGGAAGGAAGAAAGGAAAAGGAAGGAAGGAAGGATAAGAGTATGAAGGGAGGAAAGAAGGAGAGGAGAACAGGATAAGGAGAGAGAAGAGACAAGAAGAAAGAGGAAGATGAACAAAAGAAGAAATGCGTCCCTAAACTATTGTCTATAACCCTGCTCATTGTCAATTAAGCCTCTTCCTAGGACTGACTTTATGACTTCTTTGAAATTCTCAGATACTTCAATCACTGTCCTGCTTCTGTATTTTTTGTGTATGTGTGTGTGCACACACACGCACGCACATGTGTATGTGCCAGTTGTGAATGCCTCTGAATGTACTTGGATAAAAGACAAGGAAAGGAATGATGCAATGGGACCCTGTCTAATTTCACTTTCAGAAAAGTTTTGGGAAGAAGAGACAGTCCCTTTTGCATAGCACATTAAAATAATTTATGGGGAACGTCTCCCTTTCAGCTAAGGAGGTGGTCAAGATGAGAGGATAAATCTTTAAAAGAATAATGTTTTCAGAATCAGGTTCCTGGTCCTCAGATCCTTTGATGTATGAGTGTAATCGCAGGTCAGACATGGTGAAATATGCATGAGGTCTGAGAGGAGAAGGCAACATGCAGGAAATATTAGTGTTTACAGCAAAACTCAATCGGAACACTCATTTCAAGATGATAGTTTATTATGTTGAATGCAATTTAGCCCCCAAGGATGTTTCCTCTCCGTCTCCAAGATTTCCTTCATCCCTGCCCACCTGGTCCCCACCTCAAACTCCCCTCCTTCACCGTGTCTAACTCAAAAGAAAGCACGAGGCCAGGAAATGGCAGCTCATGCCAGTTCCTCAGGAGGCTGAGATCTAAGATTGTGGTTCAAAGTCAGCCAAGGCAGGAAAATCCATGGGATACTTATCTCCAATTAACCAGTAGAAAGCTGGAAGTGGAGCTCTGACTTAAGTGGTAGAGCACTAACCTTGAGTGAAAAAGCTAAGGGACCATGCCCAGTTTTTGTGTTCAAGTGCTATTGCACACACACACACACACACACACACACACACACACACACACACACACACACACCCCACAAAGAGACCACAGGATTCTTTTTGGTTGTAGGTTTTCCAGATTTTAAAGGGGAAAACATGAGAGGGAGGGAGGACTCTTTTTGGACATCACCAGCAGTTGGCTAGCATTCGGGGGCTTGATCAGACAATTTTAAACAAAGAAGAACCTAACACAAAGAAGATGGTTTATTTCTCTATAGAGAGAGACCAGCCTTAACAAAGCAGGGCTGCCTCCTGCCTTTCTGCTTGTCTTCTGAGCTCCCTTCCCTGAACCCTATGGAAATCAGCCATAAAAGATAGTGGCAAGGCAGATGGTCAGGAAGGCTCACTTGGCAAAAGCCCCCCCTTCCCCCAACCCCCCACCCCGTGGCCCCTGGAGGAAGAGGTGCTGCTGGCTGATATAAATGCCTACCCTGGCAGAATCAGGCATGCCCCCTGCCCACAGCCAGTCATTCAAACCAGCACACCACTGGAAGGCTTAGTGCAGTACAGTGCTAAGTGCCAAGCAGGCCGAGCCTGCTAGCCTGCTGGCTGGAGATTTGTGTTCCAATCACACAGAGATTTCATCCGCGCCCTTCACAGGTTCTCCTGTCTTGAATATGGACTCTTATCCCCAGTAGTTTGCCTGTGCTCCCCTGGCAAGTCTTGCCATGACCCACCACAGGGCAGGTGGTACAGCTGCCTTGGCACCTGGAACTGGCTTAGGTTTGTGTGAAATCAGGTTCCTGGCCTCTTCGCCTCCACACCTGGCTCCTGCCTGAAGCCTCCCTCTGTTCTGATGGATGATCTTGGCCTGAGCACAGGGGGTCAGGTAGAGCACAGGCCTGCACACAGGTGTGACCCTGTGGCCATATCCCTTGGGGCTGGTGAAGCCACATTTGGAAATGAGGTAACTGGATGTATTCTTGAGGGGATGGCAGGACCCTGTTCCCTCCTTGTCTCTCTGTGTTTCCTGGCCAACATGAGGTAAGTGACTTCCACCACCAAAAGTTCCCTGCCACAGGCCCAAAGGCAAGGGACCAGGACCAAATAAACACAGGCAGAAACTTCTGAAACCAGAAGACAAAATGAACCTTCCCTCCTCTAAGTTGATTATCTCAGAAATGTTGTCAGGGAGATGAAAAGCTGACTAAAGCACTTCAAAGCAGTGAAAACTGAGAAGAGGAGAAGAGAACAAAGGAAAAGAAAGAATGGGAAAGGAGGGAAGGAACAAAAAAAAGGAAGGGAGGAGAGCAGAGCGGAAGGAGGATGAAGGAGTAGGGAAGAGGAGAGGGAATGAGATAGGAGGAAAAAGGAGGTTTGAAGAGAAGAGAGGAAGCTCTGGGGAGAGAAGAGGAGGAGGACAAAAAGAAGGAAAAAACGAAATACTGCATTTATAAATGATCTCAAAATCCCTTAATCTACTTTTTTTAATTTAGAAATATGAGAGCCAGACACTGGAAAAACTTTTAAAAGATTTTCTAAGTAGATAGTGGCAAATCTTGGATTCAGAATTCTGTCTCTGCTATGAAAAATCACTACACAGCACCTCCGGAAATACTGGAAGCTATAAAGATAATAAGTTGCTGATTAAAGTTTTGCAAAATCTTACCAGGTGCCAGTGGCTCATTTCTATAATCCTAGCTACTCAGGAGCTGAAATCTTGAGGATCATGTTCCTTCATAGACAACTCCGGATAGAAAAGTCTGTAAGACTCTGTCTCCAAAATAGCAAGCCAAAAGCCAGGCTCAAGTGGTAAAGCTAGCAATGCAAACAAAGGAGTACAAATCCCTGAGTTCAAACTGCAGTCAGCTAATAATAACAATAATAACAATAATTGTAATAAGGTTTTTAAAAGCCCTATTATCTACCTGAAGGCTTCAAGGTTAGCATATAACAGGACTTTGTCTCAACCGGTACCATGAATTGGCCAGAACACCTCATTTGCTTTGGACTGAATGACTGCCAAGCACCTGAGATGCATAGCCACAGATACCTGTCCTTTCAAGGAAATTCCATTATCATGGATACAGAAGCTAGTTTAGCTTGCAACTCAAAGACATTGTGTTTCCTTGGGACATCAGAGTACAGCGTGCATAACATGGATGAGGATGTGTTCTGAGAAACATTCCATCAGGCCATTTCCTTGT
Organism: Perognathus longimembris pacificus; assembly: GCF_023159225.1. Taxonomy (NCBI): domain Eukaryota; kingdom Metazoa; phylum Chordata; class Mammalia; order Rodentia; family Heteromyidae; genus Perognathus; species Perognathus longimembris. The sequence continues at coordinate 103,018,349 of NC_063163.1, read as the reverse complement.
TATATGAACACCACAGACCTAGAGGGTGTTGGACCATTGCTCATTGTGGCTGCTTGTTATAGTCAAGAATTACCTTGTACATGGCAAATGTGTGGGTACATCTGGCACACCCTTCAGACTGGGCACAGTAGACTGTTTCCATTTGGAAGGAATTCACTCCGAGAGAGAGAGAGAGAGAGAGAGAGAGAGAGAGAGAGAGAGAGAGAAGGAAACCCAGAAACTAGTAACATTCCAATGTATTGTCATGAAGTATTGTTTTTGTACCAGGTTGTGTTAGCCACCTTTCAGCTGTGATCACAAATGCCTGAGATGAATCATCTTAAAAACAAGGCAAGGTTTGTTTGGGCTCATTGCTTCACAGGTTTTAGTTCATCACCTCTTGGCTCTGTTTCTTTGGGCTATGGCAGCACTATAGATGGTGGTGTGAAGGCATGGTAGAGGAGGCATGTTCAATGTATGGTAGCTGGGAGGCAAAGACAGAGAGAGAGAGACAGAGACAGACAGAGACAGAGACAGAGACAGAGAGACAGAGAGAGAGATCCAGGATCCCAACAGCCTCTTCAAAGACTGGCCCCCAAAAACCTAACTGCCTCCCACTAGGCCCACCCTCCCCAAAGGTTCTATCCCCTCTCAATGACACCACAGAGAATGCATAGATCAAGCCCTCCACACATGAACTTTTAGGGATACTCCTAGTGAGTGACAGCTCATCGGCTGTGTCTTTCTACAACTGGCAGTTCAGTAGGGTTGTTTACACCAGCATCACATATGCACACGTGATACACTGGTGACTCCAACATCCATCAGGTGCTAGGGAAGATCATATAACACTACTGTCGTAAAGGTGGTACAATTTTACCGAAACAGCTTTGTATGACAGAAGACTATCTCCTTTAAATGTGAACTTTCCCATCTTATCTCACAAATAACAAAAAGTCTGTGTGCCCAGTGCTGAGATTGAATATCTTAAATGCTTTGTTCTTTATGAATATGAAGGACCTGAAAACTACTGGGGCTTGAACACAGGGTCTTGAGCTCTTAAGGATGGTAGGTGTTCTATCAAGTGAGCCATGCCAAGCTTAGAGCTTTTTGCTGTTATTTGGATTTGCCTGCCTGGCCTAGCTTCCAGCTTTGATCCTTAGATCTCTGCATCCCGAGTAACTAGGATTCATAGCCTGAGCCACCAACACCTTGCTTTGAACAACACTCCTGAGTGAAACTGGCTTTGGGGTTCTTCTGCAAGCATGTATATGTACGGAACAGAAAGACCACTTCCACAATTAGCAGCACTATATTGAATTAGGCTAAAGCACCTGCTGGCTTACCCACTCTTTATTTTTGTGTCTTCAGTGCAAAGGAAATGCAATGAAGACAATAAATAATGCTTTAATGTTATTGTGCAAATAATTTCAACCTCACAGACACCTTGGACGGCTTTGAGGACACTTAGAGATATGTGGATTGCACCTTGAGAACCATAAAGTTAAACACCAATAAATCCTTCCAGTACCAAGGATCAGAAACATTTTAGATGCCCTTCTCATATTCTGTCTGAAGATAAGTGATATCCGAATGGGATGGCAATGCACTTCTTGATGGTCTCCAATTTTAATCTGTGATGTTAATGTGTTTATCCCTGAAAGATACAAGGAACCAATGGTTCCCACTGTGGGGTCTGTCTGATAGAAAACCTCGCATGGTACTGAAGGAAAATTTGATTAGTTTCAAAGATGAAAGACAAAGAGTGTGCAGCCAAGATTTCTTGGAAGTCTTGTGTCCTGATTTATCAAGGACCCAGAGGGGCAGCCTCAGTGAGACCGAGACCAACTGAAGCACACCCTGTGGGGCTCTTAAAAACCAGGTTTCTGAGCTGGGCACCAGGGCTCACACCTATAACCCCAGCTAATCAGGAGTCTGAGGATCTGAGGATCTGAGGATCACAATTCAAAGGCAACCAAGGAAAGGAAAGTCCTTGTGACTCTTATTCAAATAACCACCAGAAAACTAGAATTGGCACTGTAGCTCAAGTGGTAAAGTGCTAGTTTGAACAAAAGGGATCGGGGCCAGCATCCAGACCCTGAGTTCAAGCCCTAGGATTGAAAAACAAACAAACAAAAACAAGCTTCTTTTGCCTTTAAAACTGCAAAAGTGTTTCTTCTGTTCATTGACTATAAGACATGTAGCTGTATTATTTTTATTCTTATCCTTAAAATACTTAGGTTATATATAGACTCTGAGCAGTTGGCAACAACTTCAGGGGGAAAAAATATAGAAATGTAAGGATTTCCATTCCCTACTGGGAGGTGCTAAGGAGCTCAAAGAAAACACACACTGAGGATTGGGTGTCCTTGCTATTAACTAGAAGGCAATGAATGCCCTTGGCCTTGCGAATGAGTCAGCTCTTCTAGATACAGCCATGGAAGAAGGAAATTAGGTTCTTTCTAAAGTGTGAAAACCCTTGAAATTGCACCATGTGCTAGAGATCAGGGCAAGGAGATTTGCTCGCTAATCTTAGGGGTGGATGACTGGTTAACCCAGGTGTGACTCACCTTTCCCATTTCATTGGTCTCTGCTTTTCCAAGGATTCCTGAGTGTTACCTGTATCAAAACCCTCAGCCACTAGCCATCCCATCAGGGTCCTGGGTATCTCCCATGCTCCTTATTCAGGCTGCTCCCTTTGCCAAGAATGTTCTCTTTGCCCACTTCCTTTTCAACAAACTTCTATTCATCCTTTAAATCCTGTGACATCACCTGAGCACAATTATGCTCAGTTCAGTTAAATCCTCTTCAACTCAGCTAAGACAGAATCAAGGCCTTCCCTTTCCTGTTTGTTTGGGCAATATTTTTGTATTGTTATCCATGCCAGTACTAAAGCTTGGAATTAGGGCCTGAGCTTTGTCCTTTAGCTTTGGTGCTCAAGGCTGGCACAATACCACTTTGGCCACATCTCCACTCCTGTCTTTTTGCTAGTTAATTGTAATACGAGCTTCAGAGACATTCCTTCTAGGGCTGGCTTCAAACTATGATCATCAGATCTCAGCCTTCTGATTATAGGCATGAGCTATCACCACCCGCCTCTGTTTTGGCAACTTTAATCATGATCCTCTCAAACATTTATCACATTGTATTCTGCTTTATTTGCCCAGATTTATCACTCACCTTAAAATTCTTCTGTAGCTTTTGCAAATGTAAATAGAGTCAAAGCCAAGTCCTGCTCCATGTTAAGTAAAACTGACATTTGAGTATTTCTAGTCCCATGAGGAAGGCAGACAATGCATCAGTCAAAATATGCAAAGTGGGTACACAATGTGAAAACACAGGGTATTTAATTAATTTTACTTATTATACGCATCTAATACATTGCTTTATGCAACATAGTTGCTCAGTGCCTTACTGAGTGAGTGAACCCTCAGAGGACCAGAAGACTTGAGCATGTCCTGTAAAAACTCTAATCCACATAAATGGAAGGAAGATTCATGAAAGGACAATTCTGCAGGTGCAGGCAAAATTAAGGGAGCAAACATGGGATGGAACAATGAGCATGGGAATTGTCACCCAGGCTGGCACTGAACACCTGGGCAGGGCAGAGTAACCTCTCACAGGTACAGATGTGGGCTGTAGCTTTGGAAGGGGGGCTGCCTGATCAGAGTGGGAATATTAGTCCATACCCCCTCTCTTTGCCCTTTTCTACTTTCTGCTGAGGGAATCCAGTGAGAATGAGGAATTGTGGCTTCAATAGGGGTCATTTGCCAAGGACACAGAACAGGACAAGGATGGTGGAAAAGAGAAATTCAGAAGTGACTGAAGAGTGGCGAGGACAAAGATATAAGTATTTTCTCCAAACTTATCTGGTCGTGTCCCTGCATAATTGTGCATCAAACCTGTCATCTATGATTATCCCAAATCATGACCTTCACACAGGCCCTCTTGGGGTCAAATGTGCTCAAGGAGACTTCTCTGACTCTGGAGCCAGGGATTTCACAGATGATTCTAACTACTTAGCTACACAGAAGGAATTGAATCCTGGTGAGAGAAAGACACAGGACAAAGAGTGAGTGATCTAATATCTCCCCTCCTTGAGGAGATGTCAATCTGTTTTATGAAGAAAACAATGTCTGGGAATGAGATTTTGTACTTACAATGCCATACATAATAATTAAAAATTAATATAAAATAATCTGAGCAGTGTGGATGCTGGAGGGCTAGCAGAGGTTGGATGTGATTAGAATCAGGTTGAATTAATGAGGTAAGAACATTATAGTTATAGGACAAAGTCTTCTTAAACTGAGTTTAGAAAACTGTTGCCATTTGTCTGGAAGAACAGCTTTCTCCTATAGACATTTTAGTATTTGAAAGATATATGAAATAACTCATTTATTTCATAGTAAGCTTATTCTTTAATGTATCCTGCTTTATTCCTACTTTCACAGAAAGAGACATCTTCTACAATATTAGGGATTTAATGAATCTTGGGAGAGATTTAGCATTGATTTAGCTTATCCTATTGATTTCCAATTCCCCAGAGACTCTTAACAAGTACAGACTTCGATGTTTGCTCAGCTAATCATCTGCCTGCCCATCTTAGTCTCTCATTTTCCCTATTAGGGCCACAAGGTAATTTGTACAATTACAATCAATTTCATATCAGATGTTCAGGAATGACTACTGATGACTTTTTAATAGATGCCTCATAGAGAATGAAACTTATGTCTAACTCATTCTCTATGTTCCTCACTTCTCATTTGTTTGTTTATTTGGTTTTCTTCACCTCTGGTAATTGGGCTGATTAAGTAGTTTGAATGTCAAGTTATCTTAAGTTATCATGATTCCTTTCACAATATAAATGGTATTATACAATAGAGGCAGCTTCCTTACTGGGTAAATGCTATACCTGACAGTATATTTTCCAACTCCAAGCTCATATCCTGGGATGACAGGGAGTACTTTGGACTCTCTAAGGTATGCTATGTAGAGAGAATCTCAGAAGTTGCTTGGTTTTTTCTTACTGTTAAAAGAGAAAAGTCTTAGGGCTGGAGATATGGCCTGGTGGCAAGAGTGTTTGCCTCTTATACATGAAGCCCTGGGTTCAATTCCCCAGCACCATATATATAGAAAAACGGCCAGAAGGGCCGCTGTGGCTCAAGTGGCAGAGTGCTAGCCTTGAGCAAAAAGAAGCCAGGGACAGTGCTCAGGCCCTGAGTCCAAGGCTGGCAAAAAAAAAAAAAAAAGAAAGAAAAATCTTCCCAGGCACGAATAGCTTATGAGAAGGGTAAGATCAGAGGATCGCAGTTCAAAACTAGGCTAGACTGAATACTTTGTGAGACACTTATTTCCAGTTCACCAGTCAAAAGCTCAAGTGGTAGAGTACCAGTCTGGGGTAGAGAGAGTACTCATAACCCTGAATTCAGGCCCCAGTACTGGCATCATAAATAAATAAATAAATAAATAAATAATAGAAAACATATATGAACAATCTTTGGCTATTAATTTTGAATCCTGATAAATCATGTAACCTATACTTGTATGAGAATTCTTCAATAAGAGGAAATAGGCAACAGGTAGAAGGAAATTACTAAATTAGAAGTCTAAAAAAATAAGATAGGATTCAGGAGAAATAGAATGAATGGGATGAGAGATTTCTTTTGGAGCCATGGCAAATCAACTTCTCTCTGGGGGAAGGAACTTTTGAGCAATGAATTTATGAGAAGCCAGCCAGGAAACTTCATGGAATTATTGACATAGGAGGCAGGAAGCATGTGAGAGGATACTTGGAGCCCTTTGAGAGTGTGGTTGGGATAGAGTAGCAAGGGTTAGGCAGGTAGAAGAAGTTTGGAAGACACAATGCCACATCTGACATAATCTTCTGAGGACTTTGTTATAGGTGTACTGGAAGGTGTTGATCTTGCAAAATCATTGCTGGTCAGGCACAGTCCTGTGCATGTGATCAGGTAGAAAAGTAGCCAAAATGAGAGGGATTCGGGTTTAGAATAAAACCACAGTTCAAGTTGCTAGTACCTGCTCATAGGTGGAATGTGTTGACCAGATAAAGAGGAATCAAAGATGGTGCACAGGGCTTGGCCTGATATAGTAGGAGTGCACATTTTGTTCACTAGGACTGAGACCCAGGAGGTGGAATTGATCTCAGGGGAAGAGAATGATGGAGAAGTAAAGTGGCTTGCCAGCTTTGTCTATATGCTGCTTGTAAGCACAGAGGAAGGATGGGGAAAGAGGAGCCAGCAAAGACAGACAGTGGAATTAATCAAAGTAAAAATGCCAGGTAGATGTCATCACAGCAGCTAAATGAGGAAACAGCATTCCTCTGCTCTGATGAATGCCATAAGGACTCCATAAGTGAGAGGAGACTTAGTCATTGTTTTTGGCAAGATGAAGATCATAGGCAATGCTGATACTGGCAATTTTGATAGTATAGTGGAAAGAAGGCCTGATAAATAGAGTGAGGAGAGGACAAGGAGGGAAGAGAACAGGTGATCAGTCAGAGTTGGGTTGGTAAGAGGCTAGAGAAACCAGGATGCAGCTAGAGAGGAGAACATGGAGACAGGAGATGGTTCTGGATGATGATGATGATGATGATGATGGTGGTGGTGGTGGTGGTGGTGGTGACAATGACCATTATTGCTCTAATCATGATGGGTATTGAGTATTTCTGTATGCCAGGCACTCTATATCCCTAATATCATCATCTCTTCCTAAGACTCATAAAGTAATATGTGTTACCATTACTAGGTTAGAGGTGACACAACCAAAGAGCACGTACCCTAGATCTGGTAGGGGATGAACTGAGAGTCCAGCTATGGTCTCAATGTGTCTTCCTTCACATTAAAATCTGCCCAATACCATGAGGGTATTGTTCCCATAAAAAAAAAGACAGCCACAGTTGAAAGAAACTCTTTTCTCTATATTTCTAAAAAAAAAATTTTATTTAAGTATTTCTACAAAGGAATTTCCATTCAACAAAGCAGTTTATGAATACAGTTCACCTTGATCAATGTCACCCCTCTCAACATTTGAATGAAATTATTAACTATCCTGTCTCAAGTCCCTTGTTTTGGTGGCAAGAACTAGAACCCAAACTCAGTTAAGGGGTAACAAGCAGTAGGAGGGATAAAAGGCAGTGGGAGAGGTTTGATTTGATTTATTTGAAAAGTCTCTAAGTAGATATGAGCTCAGCATAACCAGACTCGGGTTTAGAATGTAATGAGGGTTTTGTGTTTGTCTAGCTCTGCTTTTACCTGTTGTCTTTAGTCTCAGGGAAGTGCCTCCAGGTGGCAATATACATCTACAAAAGATTTACTTCTGAGAGACTAGAAAATCAGTTGTTAAAAGTCCTAAACCCATGTGTGGTTCTGAAGGCAAAACTTTAGCCCTTGTCTCGTCTCTGTAGCAATAGCTATCCAAGGAACACACAATGCTCTCTCTGAACCTGGCTAAATGCCTGTCTCCAAAATGATATGGATACAGAGGTTGGGTTCCATAGGAAATCCTACGATGCTATTAACAAAGGGAGAACTGGCTAAGCAAGAGGGGGTAGATGGCCACTCAGACATAAGTCACTCAATGCCTGACTCTCTTGCAGCTATTTTCATAGTGTACTGTTCACCATCTTTCCACCTTAGTTCTGTGAGAAGGAAAGCCCCATACTTTGCATAGCAACTGGCATAGCATAGGTTCAAATTAAAATAAACACATTGATTCAATAGATAGATGACCTCAAGGGAATACTCTATAGTGCTGGCCTGTTCATTTGAATTGTTTACTTATGATATTAATTTTAGCTGGAGAGCTCTTCATGCATATGAGACTCATTATTTTTTCTACCTGTAGTCATCTAACTCTCCTCAATCCTCAGTCTATTTGAAAAGTGTATCCGATTAATATCCTAATCATCAGAACGGGCTTTTGATGTTATTTTATTCAAAGGGGAAAAAAAATAACAACTCCAACTCAGTGTGATGTCCCCTGTGGGCATGAACCTGGTGGTTTAGTGGGAATTGAAACCCCCTCCAATTCTAAGGAAGTTTTGCTGTGTTTCACCCCTGGGGAGTTTATCTGCTCCCCCACTGATTCTGTAAGGTGAGTCAGAGCTCTAGGGAAAGACAGGTACATGACAAAAATGTTGCTTGGGCTGTATTCGCTTCTGCTAGTGGAATGCCTCTGGCAAAACAATCCATCTGGAAAGATGTTGCTCAGGTGGGTGAGAGAGCTCATCTTGTAGATGAAGTGAGTGTTAACCTGCATGCAATGCCAATGCCAGGATGCTGAAGGCCCTTGGTTTGCCTGAAAGGAGTTTGGGTTTTGTGGAATGAAGGTGGGAGGAGGAAGGCTCATCATGAAAATATCCAGAAGGCTGAGCTTGTCCTACATAAAATTTCTGCTTTCTTCTTGGGTATTAAGAGATTAGCTGTGTGCCACGGGATGAAGGTCTGGGGGAGAAGGCAGGCAAGAAAAGGTATTGGTTTTTTGTTTGTTTGTTTTTCTGTAGCCTAGGAAACTCTCCTGGAAATGTATGCAGAACAGAAGTGTAAGAAAGAATGGCTTTTTTTTTTCTTTTCTTATTTTGGTTTGTTTTATTTCCCTCTAAAGATTAAGTCTGCTTTCTAGCACTAGGCTGGCTGGGTTAAGCACTAACTTCTTCACTCTTAATTTTTAAGTTAGGGGCAAGACACTAATCACTTGTGTTTCAATTTTCTCTTTTGGTAAAATATGGATACTAAAATGGTACTCCCTCTCAGATGCTAGACTACAGTTGGTATATTTAAGGCATTTAAAAGAGTGCTAGGCATGCAGTAATCAATACATGTGGGCCTGTTTCCATTGTTATTAGTCTGAATGGGAAAATGATAGAAATGTATGTTAGACTGTGTCTGGGAGAAGTTACGTGCTTTTGTCCCAATGTGAAAAGGGCAGGTGTGTGTATGTGTGTGTGTGTGTGTGTGTGTGTGTGTGTGTGTGTGTGTGTGTATGCACTCTGGTAGTGAAGGAGGAGTGGGAACAGGGAGGCTGGTTCTAAGACAAATCTCCTGGCCTTGTAACAACCCCGGGAATCCAGAGCACCTGTTGGGTGCCCTGCAAGTTTGAGAAGAGCAATTGCTCTGAAGTCAGAAACGGAATTAATGTCACAGAAAGAATGAATGGCTGATGTGAATAATTAATCCTCCTAATGAGTGCATTAATATTTCCCCCAATAGATTGATTCTTTCTCTAGGATTGTTGTGCAAACTTACCTGAGCTGGTCATCTATCTTGATTGCTCAGGACAACCTAGACTGGGAGAACAAACATCCACAGCTGGCTGACCATCTTAGACTCACATTGAAAACACCAAGAAGGAAGTCTTCCATCCAGAAAACTGAACTCAGGGAAATGGTTCTGAGTGATGGTCATGAAGACTTCAAAGCAAGTCATCAATTGAGCCTGTTTTGCGAGGCTTTACTAACTCTTCCATTAAAACTTATCTTGGTTCTTCACTTTATTTCCCCAGCATGGAATGTGCCAGGGGCTTATTTCTCCAAGTGTACTTGGAAACCGAGGCCAATTTATTTTCAAGCTTAAGAACAGTGAGGGACAGAAGTAATATTATTATCGCAATTAAACTATGCAAAACAAGGGTTCAACCAAGGTAGCACATGTAAGGGAAGATAGGTACATGTGGAAAATCTTGGGAGAAAGAGCATACTGCATCTGGATGATGGCTAACCCAGCACAGAGTTCTTAGATGGGGTAGTCAGGAAGATTCATGAACAGACTAGACTCTCATATGTATCTTCTATTGCTTATATTTAAGTATCAGCAACCAGGTAAGAAGATATGGGGAAAGGAGATCAGGTACTGATCCAGGGGCTGGTAACCCCTCCCTTAGAGATCTAAGCAAGCGTCCTTTTAGAAACTCTAAACAGGTTAAGTCAAGTCCATCCAGGATAATATCCCTTGTGATTAAATTAGAACAACTCATTAGGGATTTCATTCAATTCTATAAATTCCGATCATAACAGCACCTAGTTTGTTAGTCTGATTGAATAACTTGGAGGAGATGTAGTTACAGTTGTCTACCTTATGTAGTTACAGTATGTAGTTATATAGGTACAACAGTCTACCTTAAATGCCTAAATGCAAAGAGAACACGGAACCCTAAATATTCTGGAGTCCTAATATATACTACCTATAATAAAGTTTAGGTCATAAATTATAGGCATGGATACCAGCATCGTCATCTAAAGTTTATTGATAAATCAGGAAGGATCAAAGATGAACAAGAATACAGTGTACTCATAACAATATAGTATAAAAATTATACAGATTCTCTGTGTGTGTGTTTCTCTCTGCCCTTCTCTTCCTCCATCTCTCAACATAGAGACTTACTTGTTACACTTAGTCTTCTTCTGTGGTAATGTGAGAGGTGTGAGGCCTGTGTCATGAGCTGAACTGTGGGTGCATGGAGTTGGCGCTCTGATGGAGTTGTTTTGCTACTGTGTAAAGGTGATTTTAACTCGGGCAATGCAATATCACAACAGCCACTCTGATAACTGAGGTAACTACTGAGTGACTAATGGGTGGTAGCATATAGATTGTGGAGACCCTTGGCAAATAGATGCCTTATGTCCCTGGATCAAACAGGACAGAACAAGATGGTGTGAGATTCCATTGTACTATTCTACATGACATACAATTTATGAAATCAAGGAGTTATATGTTTAGGGAATTTTCTGTTTGATAATTTGGAACTATAGTTGGTCTTGCGTAACTATATTGACAGAAAATGACCCAGGTGATTTGGAGACATTTCTACACACCACAGAATGGATAGCTACTCTCTGTATTCCAATACTTATAAGTGAAATCTCTTGGTAGCCCAGCTTCAGGCACTCTTTTTTTTTATTGTCAAAGTGATGTACAGAGAGGTTACAGTTTCATACTTTAGGCATTGGATACATTTCTTGTACTGTTTGTTGACATACACTCTTAAAAAGGGAATTCTGGGGATTCTCTTCAGTTCTACCCGAAGCTGACAGGCCCACAAACACTCACCGATAAAGAGCGAGGGATTAAAGTGAAACCAGTATTTGGAGAGAAGCTGCTCTCCTTGGCCAAATAGCAGATCGCATTATGAGATCTGCCTATAATGATCATGGCCCCATCATATTATGAATGTTAATACCCCCAGCCAATTTTGTGAATTGTGAGCATTTTCTCATCTGTGCTACATTTGCATTCTGTATTGCTTTAGGCTTTGGTGCAACACTTACAAATAGGTGCAGTATGATCTTTCTCTCTTATTTGAATTGGAAAAGATGCTGAGGACCATACAAGCTAAATCACTTCCTGGAGGTCAAGAGGGTAATATGTGGGTGGCCAGACACGTACAGTCCATCGGACTCCATGTCCATCCCTGAGTGCCAGTGTCTAGATCCTCTTGTCCCTTCTGGACACTTTCAGTGACCACACAGTCTTCTATAAAGGACTAAGCGGTGACCTAAAGAGGTTATGTCCAAAGGGTGATGGCCTGAGCCAAAACTGAAGCATAACTTCTACTCTAAATAACTGGTTATCTTGGAAATTTGAAAAACACATAGAATCCAGTGTTGTGCTCCCTGGAAGCTCCCTATTCAGGTCAAGCCACTTGGCTGCCAGCTAAGAATTCCTACCTGTGCAATGCTCAGAGCAACGTCTGTTGTGTAGCAGATTCGCAATCAAAAGTTTTGTATGACTATTAATATTTAATGAAGGGCTATGAATCGTAAGACAGTGGGAAATGTTTATCTGCTGCTTTGTTCTTCTAAGTTGAGATCACGTACCATTTAAACATATGGAGTTCATCAATAGTACCAGCTTACCCAGCAGTTTGTGGTCAAAATTAATATATGAACAGCCATTCTGGGAATAGGTCCAAGCCTCTTCAAAAGTCCATGGCAGATTAACCCATGTGCAGAAACTTGAAAGGGCACAGATATCTGCTAGAATCACCTTTATCTCCTAATACTGTCCTGTATATATTTGTTGTTGTGGTGGTGGTGGTGGGGGTAGTGAAGTATTATTTGGGGGTGGGTATGGGGAGGGCATCAGTACTGGGACTTGAACTCAAGGCTTTGTATTCTCATTTGGCTTTTCCACTCAAGGCTAGCACTCTCCTACTGGAACCATACCTTCACTTCTAACTTTGTGGTGCTTAATTTGAGATAAGAGTTTCGCGGCCATTTCTGCCTAGGTAGGTGTTGAACTGTGATCCTCAGATCTCAACCTCCTGAGTAGCTTTTGATGAGCTATGAGTAGTCACGAGCCACTTGGGCTGGGCTTGGATCATTCTTTTGCAAGGTAACAGAGCCCCAGGATGAATTAACTTGCACTAACCAAGAGCTACTCATTACCTTCAGGTATGTCCTATCTGCTTACCATGTTCAGTTTCTGACTCTCAGTAGTCTATGCAGGCCTTGTTCTTTGATTTGGCTTTAAACATCCTCATAATGCACTAAACAGTCCATGTGTTGGACAGTGGAGTACAACGGTTACAGCTACTCTGCTTCTGCTGAAAACTAAATCTCACCATTTTCAGTTGATCAACTTCATATATCTGCTGTACCTGTTTCTGCTCTGATCAATTGGGCTCAGCAAGAGCATCTGCCTCCTGGGATTGTTGTGAGAATTCAAAGGAGTTAATTATGCGAAGCAGGTGACAGTTCCTGGTCTGGGATGAATCCCCAGTACCAGAGCAGTGAGCCTCTGTAAGCTTTAGGATATCACATTTGAGGGGTAGGAGTGTCACTCTTAACCCTTTTTATAAGCTTTCCCCCCCACCTTGCACAAGTCTCTGGGGGGCAGGGCAGGAGGAGGATAGCAGCCACTGTGGTGAACTCCTTCAAGGACACCTAGATTTTTGAAGCAGGACAAATGGGGCAGCAAACCTCCCATAGTTCCCTGGACTCGACTCTGCATGTTCCAACACTGAAACTAAAACACGACTGATCCTCAGAGGAAGCCGGGCTAATATCTCCCAGGGGATTCTTCACATTCAGAATTCAGACAAATTGCTGCTTTTTAATTAACAGAGTCCCAACAACTGTGTTATCTGTCTTCTCATGAATCTATTTCCCCTCTAATCCCTTCTCGTTTCCCCACCCTGTCTCTTTCCAAGCTGTAATCTTTCAAGCTGCTCCCTGAGGAGAGGACTGAGCAGGAGAGAGAGAGAGAGAGAGAGAGAGAGAGAGAGAGAGAGAGAGAGAGAGAGAGAGAGAGAGAGAGAGAGAGAGAGAGAGAGAGGGTGGAGGGAGGAATGATGGATGATGATTTGCGGTCCATGGACAGCAGTCAACTCTCAGTTTCCAGCCAGGAGAGACATACCCCTGAGACTCCCCTCCCCCTGCCATTAAAGCAGGTGTGGACTGCCCTGTCATTGGCCAGCTGGGTGTTAAAGAGCTGGCAGAATTCCTTTGACATTAGCACTCCAGGTTGAATCCCAAATACCCATTAATTTCAGTTTAATAGGACATTTATTGAATAATAAATAACCACTGAATGAAGGAAACATATTTATCAAGGACTTGCACTCAGGTAATGCAATTGTGGCTTTGCCTGTGGAAAATCTGAGCCTGAGCTGCATCAATGCCTGCACCTCCAGAAAGACATACACTAGTGATGGTGAAGAACAGGATTAGAGGCAGGAGCTCAGGGCTGTATTTTGTCCTGTCAGCTCTCCAGGTCTCCCATGAAAGCCTGTGGAGGATAGGCTGCCCACTTACCCGGCAGAGACTTGTGGCTTCACATTGGCACACGAGGAGCCGTACCCGGGTCTTGTTCTGTTGAACATCCGACACTAGGCCTGTGTTGTGGAAATGTGAGGTATGATTACCTTGTCTCAATCACCGGTTCCAATCTGACCTACAACTCTGTTGGAAGCACTCTTCAGTTTCCAGAAAACAGCTTCTTCCCAGCTCCACTCCCAGTGGAGTACTTGAAAATGGCTTTTGAAAATAATAAAAAAAATTCTCAAGTTAAAAATATCCCTTTCTCCTCTCCTTCTCCTAACTTATTAGAACAATGCCTCAGGCAGCAGGGGTGTCATTGGTAGTTCTACTGGAGACAGGTCTGAAAGAGCTGATGTGTTTATGAATATTTACATCTCTGGGAAGAGAATGCTGTTCAGTAGAATATTTTCTTCCCTTTTAATTCTGCAGATTTTTCTCTTGTAGTATTAGAATGCTGTGGGACTAAGGATGGATAGGTGGATGGATAGATGGATGGATGGATGAATAGAGGGATAAATGAATAGGGAGAAGGCGAATGGAACTCTGTATGGGTCTCTCAGAGCTTGAACTACATAGAGCCTTGAATATCAGTATACAAGAAGGCAAGGAATATGGGTAATATGCTAACTGTAGATGCTCGGGCTTAGGCCATCCATCCCTTGCCTCATTTCTGATAATGCTTTTTGGTTTTACATGAAGATTTACTCATGTTGAATTCTATTTAGCACTGGATAAGGGACAAGATGACCAGAGCATTACACTTGGCTACTGAGTGGAAAGTAGAGCATGTGCAAGGGGAAAGATGTGATGTGATGTCTTTTTATTTGCTTGGTTTTGGTTTTGTGTTTTTTTGTTGTTGTTGTCAGTCCTGGGGCTTGAGCTTAGGGGCTAGGCACTGTCCCTTAGCTCTTTTGCTTAAGGCTTAGCACTCTACCGCTCTGAACCACAGCTCCACTTCTGGTTTTCTAGTGGTAAATTGAACATAAGGGTCTCATGGACTTTCTTTCCTGGCTGGCTTTAAACTATGTTCTTCAGATCTCAGCCTCCTTAGTGGCTAGGATTACAGGTGTGAGCCATTAGCACCCAGCTGAATATAATATCTTAAGTGAACTAGTCTTTTGCAAATGTTCTCATCCATCATTTTTCAAGCTGTCATATAAGCTCCTGCTTTCTCACTGGCCTTCCTGTATTTGCTACCTCATTCCAAGGCACTTAATTGAACATTTCAAAGATCAGGTTCAAGGTAGGAGTAAGGTTCTCCTCTTGGTTTTCTTGGAGAGTGGAAATAAGTCCCTGGAGGACACAGAGCAAGTCAAGTACCAAGGAACAGATGGATTCTCACATATATCTTCAGGCTACCCCTGAGGCTGGCATCTCAGACAAAGCAGACAGATGCACATGCTGGGGCTTTTAGTTGTCTCTGGTGGGAGCAAGGGACAGAGCTGTCTTTCCAAGATATAACACCTTTGCAGATGAGCATTTTACAGGCTGGTGTGTTAGAGGAAGAAGTTTTACTGATGGGAACTTGGCTCGCCTCACAATTGGCTACAGGCCACCATCTGAAGCAGGGGACTTCAGCCATTACCACACCCTCATTTGCAAGTTGCTTTCAAAAGGATCTTTTTCCTAAGGGAAAGGCTGTCTAACCATGATGAAGCTGTCGGCTAACAAGAAGGCATTTGAGCATATCTCTGCTAATTTAGAAAAGTACAGGGAAATGTCTAAAAGGAAGCAGGAATTGCTGGATGAAGGGTTGTTTAAAGGTGGTTCTGGAATATAGATGCCACTCCTGAGGAGACCAAGGGAGGAAGATGACACAGACTGCCTTGTGGGACATAGCTGTATAGCAGGAATGCTGTATTCTGCCTTGGCCAGCAAGTGGGACCCTGACATTTTGTGTGGTACCTTCTACTTCAGTGTGACAAAATAGTCTACTTCTTTATCTCTTTAAGGGACTACATTGCAGCTGCCTCTCTTTCAGTGTTGCAGTCAAGATGCATCTGTATTTTCAGAAGGGATGAGGTGAGACAGGAGCTGGTAGCTCACACCTATAATCCTAGCTACTCAGAAGGCTGAGATCTGATGATCCTCATTCAAAGCCAGCTCAGGCAGAATAGTCGATGAGATTCTTAGCTCCAATTACACAGAAAACAAAAGGCAGAAGTAGAGATGTGGCTCAAGTGGCAGACTACCAGCCTTGAATGAAGGAGCCAAGAAAAAGGCAAAGCCCTGAGCACATGCTCCAGAAGTAGTATACACAAAAGAAAAGGGCATGAGGTCCTCAGTTCAAGCTCAGTACTAGCACAAAAGGGGTGGGCCAGAAGGATGTGGCGTTCTGAATTCAAGCATGCTGTGTTCCTCACCCTAAAGAGATATGGGCTATTCTGTATTGTCGCCTATCTTGCTTCTTGCCAGTTTTCTATTGGGTATTATTATGTTTTTGCCTTTTATCTCTATACACATCACCACACCTCTTTTTCTCTAGATCCCACCTCCAGCAGGAGGAGGCTTGTATGTGTGCACAACCATGCCTACACACGCATATTTCCACACACACATGGGCATGCGGGCCTCCCTCTGCTGTACCCTAACTACAACTAGACCTGGTCCTTTGTGCTAGCAGGCAGTACTGGAGTTTGAACTCAGGGCCTGGGAAACTGGCAGTTTTTGCTTTCCTGATGAAGGTCTGGGTTTTGCCACTTGATCCATAGCTTCACTTCTGTTTGTTTGTTTGTTTTCTTTTGCTGATTTGGAGATAAGAGTCTCATGGACTTTCCTGTCCAGGCTGGTTTCAAACTGTGATCCTCAGATGTCAGCCTCCTGAATAGCTAGGATTAGTCTTGTAAGTTACCTATACCCAGCAAGAAGCTTTTCTTAGGCTCCTCTGTCAGGACACTAGAGATAATACCTTACATCTGATACAAAACAGGCATTGTACTCCTTGGTCCAATACTGTGCATAGTGCCTTACACCGGGAAGGTGGCCAACACATAATGTTAACTGAATGCGTAGATGAATGGAAATATCAACAGATGAATTCCCCCATAGATGTACTCCTATTATTGAAAGTACTTCCCGCCTTGCAGTTATTTGAGATCTATCTTCTATGAGTGATGTCTGTCTTTCCCTCATTATCTTTTTCTTTCCTCTTTATTTCTGTCTTTTTCATAAGGCACATTAAAGACAGCCACACATACATAATCACTCACGCTTGGAAGCATCATAGATGGACACGAATGCATGAGAATAAAAAAAAGAAAGAAAGAAAAGGGAAAAAGCTCTGCATGAATTGATTCTGTTTGTCAGAATGCACACTGTCAAATCCTCTGCCTGCCAGCACTGGAGACCGCGGCTCAGGTCCTTCTAAAGCAATATCACAACAAGGCCGTAAATCTATTTCCCTGGGTATGCATGGCTGTCACCTAACACTTTGGAGAACAGCAGGAGGTTCATGAAGAAGGTAGAAAGGGAATGCTGGTTAACGTAGGAGCTGAGGAGCAGAGGGGCCTGGGGAGGTGGAGGCCCCAGGTCAGCATGGCTTCCACAGAAAGAAAAGTAATGAGAAGGACGGCTCCTTCAGACTGACATAGTGGGGTTTTATATGTGCTCTCTCACGGTCAATTCCAGGGGAAAATTAGGCCAGTTTCAAGTCAAAATAGGATCCCCTCCCCCTCTTCTAACAGTCAGCTCAGAAAACGGCACCTGGATGTGTAGTCCCAGCTGGACTGTGCCTGCCTTGCACATCCTCAGTGGTAATAACAATTCTCAAACAAGAAGCAAGTCGATGATGTAGAAGGTGGAAGGGAATCCATCTGGGGTTTGGCACTGTGGGAGTCCAAATGTGTTTGTGGTGGACAGACACGCAGAGGTGGCTGGGGAAATATGGAAATGCCATCTCCTGGCACAGGCTGGGCAGGGCATCTGTAAATGTTCTATAGGACTGGGGACATTTGTCTTTCTGTCTGACTCTCAATTCTCTCATTTCTCTCTTGATAATTAAAAAGGTTGATTAAAAAAAAAAAAAGACGGGGTTGGGAATATGGCCTAGTGGCAAGAGAGCTCGCCTCGTATACATGAAGCCCTGGGTTCGATTCTCCAGCACCACATATCTAGAAAACGGCCAGAAGTGGCGCTGTGGCTCAAGTGGCAGAGTGCTAGCCTTGAGCAAAAAGGAAGCCAGGGACAGTGCTCAGGCCCTGAGTCCAAGCCCCAGGACTGGCCAAAAAAAAAAAAAAAAAAGACGGGGCTGGGAATATGGCCTAGTGGCAAAAGTGCTTGCCTCCTACACATGAAGCTCTTGGTTCCATTCCCCAGCACCACATATATGGAAAACGGCCAGAAGGGGCGCTGTGGCTCAGGTGGCAGAGTGCTAGCCTTGAGCGGGAAGAAGCCAGGGATGGTGCTCAGGCCCTGAGTCCAAGGCCCAGGACTGGGCAAAAAAAAAAAGACAGAGTGGCTGGGCACATCTGTAATCCTAGGTACTCAAGAGGCTGAGATCAGGATCACAGTTTAAAACTAGGTGGGGCAGGAGACCCTATGAGAATCTAATCTCCAACTAACTTGACCCAAATCTAGAAGTAGAGCTGTGGCTCAAGTATTTGAGCATCAGTCTTGAGTAAAATAGCTAAGGGACAGTATTTAGGCCAGTATACAAACCTTACTACTGGCACAGAAGAAAGAAAGAGAGGGGGGGGAGGGAGGGAGGGAGGGAGGGAGGAAGGAAGGAAGGAAGGAAGGAAGGAAGGAAGGAAGGAAGGAAGGAAGGAAGGAAGGAAGGAAGATGAGGGTGGAAGGGTGGGAGGGAAAGAGAAATAGAGAGGGAAGGAGGTAAGAAGGGAAGGAGGAAGGAAAAAAGAAAGAGGAAGAAAGAATAGAAGAAAGGAAAGAAGGAAGGAGGAAGGAAAGAAAGGGGTGGCTTGAATATCTTCCACATTAAATGCATCCCATGGCAGATGGTTGGTGGATGCTGAGGTTTGCTGTCCCACTATGTAGCCCAGGGATCTGGGGCTGTCCTGAGTACTTAAGGGGCTCACCAGTGCCTTTGGAAGGTATCCAATATCTAGCCTTTGGTTTCCCAAAACAATCTAATGGCAGAGTTATCCTGTAGCAAACTACACAGGGGACAGAGGCAGCTCAGTGAGTGTGCTCTGTTAACCTGCACACAGGCAATGGAAGGGCATCCTGGGACTTAGGGTCCTTCAAAGACCCCATCAGAAGAGCTGTGCTCTGGGAACAGCAGAGATTTCCAGGAGTGGGACAGGAGCTCTCATATTTGCTAACCATGTTATATCAGCTCCTCTCTGGAAATCACTCATCTGTGAAGTGGTGGTCATGACCCCTACCCAGCAGGGTATTTGAGAGGATGAGAACTGTTCTGAATTTCCACTGGTTGGTAACATATTCATGGCAGATGTATTAAACACACAAGGCCATTCCATGCATGAAGCAGCCAGGACCTTTCCTAGTGACTCTTGAGAATGGTGACCTGGAATGGAAGCCAGCTGATGAGCGGTGAGATGGGGGTATTGGCCCTGAAGATGTAGCCCGGGGCCATGCCTCAGGGGCCACTGCCTTTACCTACTTCAATCCAGGCAGCCTATCTGTATTTCCCTTGTTACTAGTGACTATGGGCCTAATGGCGGTGATTAGTGTCTTGTGTTGACTCTGTACCCTGTGCCCACAGATACACAAGGGGAGGGGGAGGGAAAGGTCATTAGCTGACAGGTCTGCATATTGATCCAAGGACTGAGGTCCTGGGATTTGAAAACAGGTCACAGCCCTTATTGTGGAACACCAGCCCTTGTGTCTCCTTAGCTTCCTCCTCTAGCCTGGGTATGAGGGGTCCACAAGTACTGTCTTTACAAAACCCAAATCACTCTGATTGGTACAATGTATAGAAATGCCACAACTCAGTATATCCTTCCTTCCTTCCTTCCTTCCTTCCTTCCTTCCTTCCTTCCTTCCTTCCTTCCTTTCTCTTTCTCCCCTTTCCTTTCCTTTTTGCCTCTCTTCCTCCCTTCCTCCCTCCTTCTCTTCCTCCCTCCTTCCCTCCCTCCCTTCCTTCCTTTCTTTGTTCTCTCTCTCTCTCTCTCTCTCTCTCTCTCTCTCTCTCTCTGTCCCTCTCTTTCATGCTAGCACTAGGGCTTAATAATAAGGCCCTGTGCTGTTGCTTGGTGTTTTTGCACAAGGCTAACACTCTACCATTCAAGGTACAGCTTTACTTCTGGTTCATTACTTGCAGATTAAGTATCTATGAGAAGAGTCACTTTCCTGTTCAGGCTGGCTTTGAACCTCAATCCTCATATCTCAGCATCCTGAGTAGCTAGGATAACATGCATGAGCCGCCAGCACCAAATTCCCTTTCTGTTTTAACTCACAATGCTATATTTTCTGGAGGTGTCACCCATAATGCAAACAGAAGAACTTGAAGGCCGAGCAAACCAAGGTCTTCAGTGTGTTTCCTTTGAGTAACACAAAATGTGTACTCAGTGGTACAAGCATGGTGTCTTGCTTCTTGCCTCCAATTTTCTCCTTGTGCCTCTTGTCTAAATAGTGTGAAGGTAATTAGCCAGTGCAGGGAGAGGGAACAGTGGCAACCACAGAGAAAAGAGCAATGACACATCAAGAAGCAGATCTAAACCATAAGGCATTACTTCAGTTTGAAAATAGATTCAATCAATATTAATAACATGATGCCATCACTGAAGATTTATTGATACATTGAGCACTTACCGTGTGCCAGCAATGTTATGCCAAGTGCTTTATAAGCACTATTTAATTTTATTGTCACAACAGCTCTAAGAAGTGGGTATGATGTGCCTTCCCATCATGAAGATAAAAAACAAAACATGCACACATGAATAAGTAACCTAAGTGGAGAAAGTCCCTGTAACTTTTCCAAGGTCACAGCTAAAATAATATTTGGAGGCTCACTAAGAATCAGAGATTTGAACTCAACTGTCCAAACAGCTAATCCTGTCATTTGGCTTTCTTCATAGTGTTTCAGTCTTTTCTAAATCTAAGCCTCCACAAAGCTTCAAATTCTTTCCTACTGATCCTTACCAACTAAGAAGATGTTCTTTCTGATAATACCTTTTTTTAAATATTATGAAACCTCCAGGTATAGTATTGGGTGAGGAGACAGCATATACTGGTATTCAAGAATGGGATGCTGTCCTTAAGCTTTTTTATATATGGCTAGCACTCTACCACTTGAGCCACAGTTCTACTTCTGGCTTTTTGATGGTTAACTGGGGAGAAGAGACTCATGGACTTTCCTGTTGGGGTGGCTTTGAATCATGAGACTCAGCCTCCTGAGTAGGAAAATTGGAGGTATAAAAGCCACGGGTGCCCATCAGGGATAGTCTTAATTAAATAGCATGAAGTGTTGCAGACACCTCACATCACACCCTTTCTCTTTCTTTTGTATTGGCAGTGTTTGTTCATAAACTAACATAAGAGTTTTTGTAAGTTCTTGCAGGGAGAGACAGTCCAGTAAATGTTGTTTCAAAGGTTCCATTGCTCACGCCCCCTCCCCCAACCCTAGTAAGCCAGAAATCCCATCCCTGAAGCAATCCTCATCTGAGCAGGAACTGCCCACGTGCCTTCTCCTACTCCATAGAGGGTTGATCTTACTGTCTTTCCACAATCTTTCTAATGTCAGGGCTCTAAGAAGCCTTTTTTTAAGCATTCATCCCTATTCTCCACATGCAAAGGAGAAGTCAAAATCAAACAGGGAGAATGTAAGGCCATCCATTTGAAAGACAGGAAGGGGCAATTATGGGAAGGCTTTGACTGACAGGTACAGACTGGAACCTGAAACCACAGAGTAATAGGAAATGGTTGAGTGTGTTCAAAGGGAGACCAGTATTTTAGGGAGATGCTTAACCTATCTCCTAAGCAGTGTGGAACAGAGCGGGTACAATGTGAGGATGCCTGTGAGGCATGCTCAGAGGAGAGGCTATTTTTATTCAAGGAGGTCAGATACTGAGATGCAATCCAGTGAAATATAACACCTTCTATCCATCATTCAGAACTAAGGGCCTGACTTGAGGTTGCCAGTAATTCTGGACATTTTCCATTTGGCTGGTGGAGGACGTAAGGAGGCAGAAGGTTGCCCCTCGCAGATGCTCATGTGATTGACAAGCCTTTCTTATAGGCCATGACTTCTGTCTCGTGATTGGCAGTTCACAAATTCCAAGATTGACAAAAAGGTCAATATGATGGTGTCACCGGCTGGTTTCTGCACGTGAGATGCTTCCTATAATGCCCAGCCAGTACATTCCATGTTCCTTTGCCTAACAGAAAACGAAACTATCCATTTTCTGTTCGTGTTCCCAGACATACCACCGTGAGGTTGGACCACAGAAGTCCTCTTATCCATCATTCCAAGACCCTTAATGGATGCCTGAAACTGTTATATGGAGAGAAAACAGAGAAGCCATATTTTGAGAGGTCGAATTGGGAGTCTTTATTAGAAGGCCAGCAACTGCAGGTGGACTATTCTCTCAAAGCCCTGAAGCCCTGAGAATATACTGTCAGAAAGCTGAGCCATGCCAGCTGGAGAGGAAAGAAAGAGCAGGAAAGCAATACCAACAAACCAGATCAGCTACAATGGAGAGCTGAAGTAGAATGCCATTGACTGGAAGGAGTGCCAGGAGATAGAGAGATATGACACAGAGACAGGAGGCCTGGCACAACTTTTCCTGAGCTAGTCTGGGCCTATATAGGGTCAGGTAAGGGGAGAGGGTCACAGGGAACTTGAAAGTTCACAACCCAAGACTGACAAGTCCAGTAACCTATTGTCTAAGTCCCTGCCCCTGCCTCTAGGAATTCAGGCGTGCCTATCACCTGGGAGGTGATACTTTCCTGCCTCTACCATGAAGACAAAATGGTGCCCATTAAACCCCAAACCCTAACATCCACCATGTGGCCAAGATGACACCATTTAGATTTAGCATCCCTACTTCAAAACCTTGGAGAGTTTGGGAGAAAACCAACTATCTACACTGTGCTTTCTTCCAGCCATACATTCCATAAAGCCCAACATACAAAACAGGTACAGGAAGAGATTTACTGCAATACACATTATAAAGCAGAACGCTCTGACAATAGATTATAATAAAAGTGATTGACAAGGTATAATTATTAATTAATTAATTAATTTTCTGGTTGGGGGCTGGAACTCTAGGCCTGAGCACTGTCCCTGAGCTTCTTTTGCTCAAGTCTAGTGCTCTACCACCTTAGCCACAGCTCCACTTCTGACTTTTTTGCCCCCTTTTTTTCTGTAGTTTAGTGGAGATAAGAGTCACACAGACTTTCCTGCTCAGGCTGGCTTTGAACCAGGATCCTCAGGTCTTAGCCTCCTGAGTAGCTAGGATTACAGGAGTGAGCACCCACCAGCATCTGGCTGGAACGCCCCACTTTTAAGTCACACCAGCTGAGCACACAGTGAATGGAGTTGTCGCTTATCTGAATGGATTTCACCCCACTCCTAAGCTTCAGGGCATGCTGGAGAGCTTCAGATAGCCAGAGAAGGCAAGAGAGAGGAATCCTATGCCCCTGATCTCTCTCACACCCTTTCTCTCACACACTTTCTCTCTCTCCCCATCCCCCAACTATTCTAGCCCTCCTTCTTCAGAATAAGGCCGAGACAGGCCAGTAGTTCTGAAGTCTGCACACTAGGATGGTGTGGAAAGCAGTGGGGGTGGGGGTGGGGCACTTGCCACTTTCCGGTGGCTTGCTGCCTTGTGAGGAAAGAGGCAGGTGTGGATCCTGCTGAGGCTGAAAGTGTGGCAGATGAGAAGCCGCATGAAATGGCAGGAAGCTTTGTTGCTCTTAGTCTGGCACCCTTGCCAAGATCACAGAAACGTGGGGGAGGAGCTGTTGCAACCAAAAAAAAAAAGAAAAGAAAAGGAAAAAAAAAAAAAGAAGGAGGAGGCAGCAGGGTTCTTTTGGGAACTTTTGCAGCAGTGTGAAGAATCAGAAGTTAATTCAAACCCTGAGTGTGCCAACTAGGTTCTACTTCTGACAATCATGGCCCGCACTGGCTTTGGAGAACAAAGCATTGGAGGTTCTGGGTCTTGCCACTTGTCAGCTGTGTGACCTTTGGGAATGAAGGTATCCTCTCTGTGTTGCAATTTTTGTTTACAAGTATCATGAGAAATGATGTTGATAGCTTCCACACAGGGACTTTCAAGAAGCCAAGTTAACACAAGTTGTTTGATGTTTTAGGGCTTAGTTTTTGGAAATCTGTAACTTAATGTTAGTTGCTATTATTTAGAAAAAGATAAGTTTTAAAACCACAAATCCTTTGTATAGGTCACAGGGTATGCATTGGCAACCATAGTCTCCTGATAGTAACTTAGGTAGGATAGCTAACAACCCTGAAGCAGGGAAGTTGTTTATTTATTTATGTATTTATTTGGTTGGCTGGTTATGGGGCTTGAAATCAGGGCTTGAGTGCTGTCCCTGTGCTCTTTCCCGCAAGGCTAGTGCTCTACCACTTCCATTTTTCTGGTGATTAATTGGAGATAAGAGTCTCATAGACTTTCCTGCCCAGGCTGGCTTTGAACCACGATCCTCAGATCTTATCCTCATGAGTAGCTAGGATTACAGGCCTGAGCTACAGGCACCTAGCTGGACAGTTATTTTGTTGCCCACAGTTATTAAAGGAGCATACAGAAAGATGTTTACAGGAGTGTGAGAAGGGAACAATGGACGACTGGGAGAAGAAATGTCTTAGCTGAGCTACAATCTCTAGGATGCAAGAAATTGATTCAGACCTGAGGTACATTGGGGCTGGGGACTGACAGCCAGTGTGAGGTGTCAGGGTGTCCGAACTGAGCTCTCCCAAGGCTCCTGGCGCCTGCCCATTCAGCCCATCTAGCACCTGCTCTTCCTCCACTTTCTTCTCTTGGTTCCGCCTCCACCCTATTCACCTTATGTCTGCTCTTCTCCTTCACACTGCATCCCACCCTCAACCTCTGAGCTAAGAAAACTTTCCTTCCTTCCTTCCTTCCTTCCTTCCTTCCTTCCTTCCTTCCTTCCTTCCTTCCTTCCTTCCTTCCTTTCTTTCTTTCTTTCTTTCTTTCTTTCTTGCTTTCTTGCTTTCTTGCTTTCTTGCTTTCTTGCTTTCTTGCTTTCTGTTTTTCTCTCTTTCCTTTGTTCTTTTGCTGCCCATTCTAGGGCATGAACTCAGGCCCTGAGATTTTTTCTTTTTAAATCTCCAAGCTAGTACTCATCTACTTAAACCACAGACCCACTTCCAACTTTTCGGTGTTTAAATGGAAATAAGAGTCTCAGACTCTCCTGCCTAGGTTTTGAAGTGCATCCCTCAGATCTCAGCCTCCTGTGTTGCTAGGATGACAATCAAGAGCCAGTGGTACCCATGTTTCTACAACTCATCTGCTGAAACTCCATTTCCTCCAGAGGGACTTCCCATACTCTTCCTGGTGTGCTCCTGTCTTGCTTGGGGACCAGAAGGCTGAGTCCAGATCTCTTCTCCAGGATTTGCCCCAGGCATCTTAGAAGGACCAAAAGCACAATCTCCCAGTTTGCCTTCAGTCCACGGAGATCATCATCTGAAATTACACAGCTTCCAACCTCTGAAATTACACAGCTTCCAACCTGTTCCTCTGCTGGTACACAGCTCAGACTGTGAGTCTGCTTTTCTTTGAAGAAAGTTACTAATTGCAAGGTGGCAGTGACCTTGGAAGCAGAGAGAGTGACTGTCTAAGACAACTGGGTTCTTCCTGACTCAGCGCTCTCCTGCAGCTGTGGAGCCTAAAACTGGCATTGAGCTAAGGGAATATTTCACTTGCTTTCTGAAAAGGTGCAAAGGAGCCTGGCTCCTGGAGCCAGAACTTTTCACTGCTTGGCAAGACTAGAATCTGCCTTTCACAGAATGGTCCTGCAGCCTCATCTTGAATACTTGCAATGGCAGGAAGCTCAGCACCTGGCAAGTTAGTCACATGGAGTTTTGAACTTTACTTTTCCTCCCTTGGGCCTCTTCTTGAATGACCGTAACTCTTGCCTGTTGAACTGGAGTTCTGGAATACACACGGGTCACCCGCTGCCTTGCATGGTGTGATCTGGGGTATTTTGAAGTTTGCTTGGATGAGTGAAGTGCATATTGTTTCCTCACTAGAATTTATAGCCATTCCTTTAGTTGTCCTCAGCATACTCTTTTGGGAAGTAAACCCTCAGCTTTAGGCTAAACCCCACACAGAAACTTCTTTTTGGGCACTTGCAGAATGGTCATGTTGACTTCTGCCAGCTAAGCCAAGATCCTAAAGGGAATCCTGGGGGCATGGGGCGAGGGGACCAAAGTTGTAGCCAAAAAAATCAGCATACTACAGAAGAGGAAGCCAAGAAGTAGGAGGAAGCTGAGCTCAGCTGAAGAATTGTGAAGGAGGAAGAACAAATTTGAGACCACCTGGGATCCTGGAGTGCCCCATGCTGATAAATCAGGCACCACCCCTTTTTTCTTAACCATAACAAGCCCCATGCCACTGGTTTCCTTTCCAAGTACAGGATATAACCCTTATCAATATCATCATGTTGGTCTTAAATGATTTTTTCCCTAGTGACAAGATGGTTCTAATCCCTGATTCTGAGTGTGTGCTCATCACATAAACCATAGATGCATCCACTATTCCTTTCAGGCCCTGTTTTAACGTCTTAGATCCTAGGCCATAGCCAAGAACAGACACCTGAAATACATCACTGACATGTAGTAGACATGCTTACATAGACTCACTGCCATAGTTGGTGAGTGAAGATGAGTTAAGAAGATAACAACACATTAAAGAAACATTAGATCACCTAATTACAGTGCAAGGGCATGTCAACAAAATGCTCACCATAAAATTTAACATTTCTCTCACTAGACCATGGAGAATATTTTATTGATCTCTGCAGAGTTGGCAGCTAACCAATGCCTGGCACATAATAAGAATCTGCTTCATATTTATTTGTAAAAAATGAACATACTTTCACCTCGTTCTGGAAAATAACACTTCTCAGGGATCCTGCAAAGTGGTCATAAGTTGATGTCTTTCTAACTGTTGTAAGTGCCAATCTCTCCTCTTCCACACTCTTTCTTGGTAAGTAATTCTTGAATGGTTTATGAAAGAGAAAAGATGGTCTTCATAGGAGGTGATTGTCAGCTTGGGCTGCCATAACAAAGTGCCAGAAGCTAGACAGCTTAAACAGAAGAAGATTATTTTCTCCTAGTTGTAGAAGTTGCAAATCCAAGAGCAAGATGCTTGCAGGGTTGGTGTCTCCAGAGGCCTTTTCTCTTTGGCTTGCAGGTGGCTGGCCAACCCTGTCCTTAGCTTCTTGTACTCATTCATTTCTGTGATTTCATTGGTGCTTCAATTGCCTCTCCTTGTAAAGACACCAGTTGTGAAGGATTAAGCCCCATCCTAGCTGTAGCTTAATTACCAATTAAAGATCTGTGACCCCAAATAAGGTCATATTTTGAGATGATCTTGAGGTCAGGATAGTAGCACATGAATCTAAAGAGGGCACAATTCAATGCTCTGCAGTAGGACAGGAAAGAGGAGATGCTCAGGCTCAGAGGTCAGGGCCCTAAGTCCAAACAGAAACAGTCATCAAGAATCTCTGGGCCACCTGGGATCTATTTGGACGGCACATCCTGATTCTGCCTTCTCTGGCCTTTCCTGCCGGAAGTCCTTTGCGTCTGTTTCTTTCTCATCTGCACGCTCTGGGATCTGCTGTCTGGTCTGCAGGTCTGCATTTCTGTGTTCTTTGTCCTGTATTCGAGTAAAAAGTTTATTTGGGAAGAGAGTGTGACCGCTGCCTTCAACAAAGCGACAGATTAGGTGGCTGGCTGCCCCAGGCCTACCCTCTTTTACTGCGGGCTGGAGGCAGCCGGCATGGAGATAACCTGTGAGCAGGTGCTCTTGTCCCTCCTTGTAAATCAGGATGGGATAATGCATATGGAAAGCACCTCTCTCTGCACATCCTTCTATCACCTGGCGCTTTATCCATCTGGTCCTCAGGGTCAAAGTTACTTGGCTGGGGCGAGGGGATTTATAGGGAAATGCATGTGCCTATAGAAAGGCCTGTGGTGCAGGAGGGAGCAAGAAGCCCATCATGGGTTCTGAATAGAAGCTTTCTCTCAGTTCATGCACAGGCTGTCCCTCTGACAGGCATGATTCTTTGTTTCAATACCAATAAAGGAAACAAAAGAGAACAACTAACTTTTTATAAACACTGTTATACCTCAGTCATAGTTCCCCACAGCCCAAGGAGCGCACAGGAGAGTCTGCTTGCCACATGTGGAAGCGTTCCTCTCTGGAGATCACAAGGAGTGACCACAGTTTGACTAAGGTCACAGAGTGAGAAGGAAATAGAGTTGACATTCAAACCTGCCAGTCTATCTCCAGCTCCTATGTTTTTAAACAGCTGTGATCTGTGTGAATAAAACCCTGGGCTTAGGAAGCACTGACAGGAGGCAGAACTGCTGTGATGACTCCTGGGGGGGGGGGGGGGTGTCACACACGTGTGCTCCTCCTGCTGGCAGAATTACACAAAGCTGGGGTGACAAACATAGACCACCACACCCAGCTTATTGGTTGAGAAGGGATCTCCTGGACTTGAATTTTTTGCCTGGGCTGAGCTCAAATCATGATCCTCCCAGTCTCAGTCTCCTGAGTGACTAGGATTACAGTTATAAGCCCCCGTGCCAAGCTGGCTTAATTGTTATAGCTTCTGTAAAATGTTTTGTTTTATTGGAAGAGGAGTATTAGTCTGTAGCCCAGCCAGGTGTCCTGGAACTCATGATCCTCCTAACTCTGATTTCTGAGAGCTGGGTTTACATGCAGATGTCACCATACTTGGCCAATGAACTTTTTTTTTTAATCAACTTCATGTAGCCTCAATGTTTATGTAGTAATTCTTAACCCATTGGTTTATTATGATAACAAAATAATAAATACATAGTGGCACTCACTATGTTGAAAATAAACTACATACCTTGTGGGTGGGGATTGGGGGAAAAACTGGGAGACAGAAAGGGAAGCGGTGACATTGTCCAAAAAGAAATGTACTCTTTACCTGACATATGTAACTATAACAAGTCTGTACATCATCTTTCTAATAACAATAGGCAAAACTTAAAAATAATAAATACAAAAAATTGGGGCTGTTATGCCATAGCAGTTATTATGTAAAGACCAACAAATTGAAGCTATAGAAACTACAAAAAAGCCTTTTTCCCTGCAAGCTACAAAGAAGATATTTATGTACAATTACCTTCTTAGGTTATTTTCTATTTTGATTTCCAAATGTACAGCTATGAATGATGTATGTCACATTGGAGTCTTTGCAATTTCAATGTAGTCTAAAGAGTTTGTATGGCTCAGAGGACATTACCGATGCCCAGTGCCAAGAGAAACCTTTGTCTTGGATGTGCCCCATCCTGGCACGGAGGAGGGCTATGCCCAAATCTGCTGTGGGATAGCATTGTCAGCCTTGGAACAACCAAAGTGATGGCTGGCCATTCATCACAGGGAACGAATGGACAGAAGGCCTTCATGAATCTAATCTCCCCAATTTACTAGTCTCAATTCCCAAGAGATAGCCAACAGAGCCCACACTGGAGCCAAGTGACAGGATAGAAAAGATGAAAGGGGTCCTTTTCTGGGTAATGTCTCTGCACTCATTTTATGCATCCATTTTTAGTCCTTGAAGAAATGGGCATAAATAATTCCAACCATTAGCAGCTAAAAATGGACAGCCATTTCGGGATCAGGAGAGAGATGGACTAATTATATTAATGTAGAGTAATTATAAGTATTTATGTTCGGTACCTTCACTGCAGAGCTGAGATGAAAGTCTCTTCTGAAGAGACTTGGTGCAGTCAGGAGCGCAGTACAGTTCAAGACAGCTACTTGGAAAGTTTCCCGTGGAATTCCAGTTTCCTGAAAAAGAAAGAAATGTTTATATTTGATCCTTTGATCAAATACAAGGTTAGAATAGTCCACGAGTGGCTAAGGAATCTGCCCTAGGTGAAAACTGAAAATGGGTCAGTTATGAGTCCAGAGCCATCAGGTGCTGGTGGCCCACACCTATAATCCTAGCTATTCTGGAGGCTGAGATCTGAGGATCTTGGTTTGAAGCCATTTGGGTGAGGAAAGTCCAGGAAGTTCAACTACCAAAAAGCCAGGAGTGGAGATATGGTTCAAGTGGTAGAGTGCACTCTTGAGTAAAAAAATTAAGGAACAGCACCCAGGTGCTGAGTTCAGGCACACAGCACAACACACACACACACACACACACACACACACACACACACACACAGTCTCTCTCTGTCTCTCTCTCTCTGTCTCTCTCTGTCTCTGTCTCTGTCTCTCTCTCTCTCTCTCTCTCTCTCTCTCTCTCTCTCTCTCTCTCTCTCTCTCTCTCTCTCTCTCTCTCTCTCTCTCCAGGGAGAATTTCCTTTTATTTCATTCTTGGTTTCAAACTAGAGTGGAGTCCTAGGCCTACTCTGAGCTTGTATATGGGAAAAGATGCTTATGTCAAATCTCTTGTACACACTATAGACCATTGGCTTCAGAGTCTAAAAATCCTGCTATTTTAACTGTTTCCTATTTCTCCTGTTGATTTGTAAGAAACGTGGATCTATGGAGCTGCACTCAAATATACATTCTGCACAGTGACTGAGCCTACAAAGAAGGCTATGTTCCAACATAGTTGTGTTGGTTTGGAACCCACCGTTCTTTACTGAGCACTTTTGCCAGACTTGAGGCATATGTTGAACATTAGGAAATCATTGTGACCAGAAAGACTAATATGATTAGCCAAGTCAAAGCCACATGCCCTCTCTTCTTTATAGAGAAGGGATAGCCCCACAGAGAATAGACAGAAGGGGAGGAAGACTCTTTCCAGAGAAGTTGAAAGAAATGATGTTGGGCAAAGCAAACTATGCAATACTCCATGTGTACTGTGTCATTCTGGGCAGAGACGTAATCTCTTTTCACTTAAGATAAATTGCTTTCATAATTTCTCCCTCATAGCATAGAAGATTAAATGAGTTAACATGCATAAAACACCAAGTACTGTAGTTGGCATAGAGGAAACACTCAATAAATGTTCATTCCTTCTGTACCAAATAGATAGCTGTATTTTAATTCTTTTTAAAGCATCTGAAAGTGCTAATTTCACTGGCTGTTCCTAATATTTCTGACTGGTCTGTAGTTTAGAGAGACAGCAAGTAGGAGGCAATACATTTTTTAGACACACTGCCTTATATTAGTCCTAACAATTCTAGAACTTTCCTGTATCCTTGGCAACCATCATGGAAGCAAAAACATGACCATTTCTTCCCTCAGCACACTCACTCTCTGGCAGCTTCCCATCCATCTGTTCTTTCTAATACATCTATCTCTTAATGTAGCCCAACCATTCATTAATATACTCATCCATCTATGCACCTCAGGCCATGTATTCATCCATCCATCCATTCATCCATCTACCTCCTACCATCCACCCACTAATTTACCCATCTACCCACCCACCTACTCATTAACCCAACTATTCATTCATTCATCCTTTCTTTGAAAAGGCACTTTTGAGTACTTACTAAACACTACACATTGTGCTAGGTACTGACTCTAAAATTATCCACTGTAGTGGAGATAAACTGAAGCTGCATCCCACTCAAGTCACAATGTAAAGTGGGTTAAGGAATAAGAGAGAGAGAGAGAGAGAGAGAGAGAGAGAGAGAGAGAGAAATGGTGAAAAGACATTTCTTCATCCTTCCCTAGGACAAACAATAGTGAGACTTGAATATGTTATTATATTTCTTTCACTGGGTGAAAAAAATTCCTAATCCATGCACAATACAAAGATGAATGGAGTAACTTTGAGTACCGTTGTGTGGTAGAGAGAAGTTCATTAAGGAAAAAAAAATAGGTAGGAGTTTCAACTTACCTAGATTGCTTTTTTTTTTTTTAAGTGATCCAGACCATGAAAATCATCTCCAAATAACTCCTTAAAATCTGAAAAGCTGAGTCTTGTTAATTAAATGTTTAATGAATATTGTCATTAGTCTTTTAATTTTAGGTAAAATTGATGAAGCAGTGGTCTGCATTTATAGGCTTCTTATTTTATTGCTGTTGTGAATATTAATACCTTGCATTTCAGTCTTGTCAGCTGGTATAGGTTATTTTCTTGAAGCTTCTGATGATTCTGCTAAGTAGACAGGGCAGAGTACACCTTTTCTTATGAGTGTTTGGAAAACAAGGTTAGAGGCTTCAATCTGTGGTTCAAGTGTAGAGGATTAAGAATGGGAGGGCACAACCCTTTGGGCTTCGGTAGGCATCATTTCCTATCTACTGTTATTACAGTCAGTGCATGATAAGTGAGTAAGGATTTTTGTTGTCACTGTTGTTTTGTTTTTTAAATATATACTAGCTTAACTACAGTGCCTGTTTGGAATGTGAAATGTTCCCCAGCTGATGGTGCTATGTGGGGAGGCACTGGAAACTTTAGCAGTTGGAGCCAATCTGGAGGAAGTAAGCCATCGGAGGTGAGGGACCACCTTGAAGTATGTTGTTCCTGACCCCTTTCTGTCTTCTTCTCTATTCTTGGTCATGAGGTAAACACCCTCTACTACAAGCTCCACCTGCCATCACATACAGGCTCATTATAGGCCCATAAATCAAAGCCAAGTGACCATGGGTAAAACTGGGAATCCAAATATGGGAGGTATTTTAGCAAAGATGACAGCCTAACACACCTTGTGTTTCAAGGCCTTAACTTTGCCCTTTTTTAATGGTGGCTAAGACATGTTTCCTACTGAGCCTTTGGTTAGAGGTAGGTATTGCTTTGATGAGGGGCTTGTATTGCTTTGTTGTTATAGGCAGGAATTGTGGTCACTCTGGTAAGACCTGTTAGGACTCAGTTTCCAGGAATGCAGTGTGACCAGAAAGAGCCATTGTTTTCCGTGTTAAGGAATTGGTATTGGAAATGCCAGAAGCAATATCTGGAGTTAGTCAGCCAGGGAGAAGGTCCAGATTCTGTGACTGCCTCTTGAGATCATAGTGAACTTGGCCAAGATATTTCTCTTTGTTTTTTGTTTGTTTGTTTGTTTGTTTTCTGTTTTGTTGGTCAGTTGTAGGGCCTTGGTGCTGTCCTTGAACTTTTTTATGCAAGGCTAGTTGCTTTACCATTTGAGCCACAGCTCCACTTCCAGCTAGTTAATTGGAAGATCAGAGTCTCATGGACTTTTCCTGCCTGGGCTAGTTTTGAACTCTGATCCTCAGGTTTTAGCCAGTTGAGTAGCTAGAATTACAGGTGTGAACCACGGACAGCTAACTCTTGCCTATATTTTATTTCCTTCCTCTGTGATGTGAAGAAAAGCTTAGGGAGCTGGAAGTATTCAATCAGCTGCATGAGGAACGAGGCAATCTGGAACAATCCTCTCTCTCTCTCTCTCCTTTCACACAAATAAATAATTAAGGCTGTGAATATGTTAAAAACTTTTACAGGAAGCAATGTGCACACTTGTCAGAATGAATGGCATGGTGAGATTTGGCCAGATAATCATCTCAGGACGACAGATGAGAACAGATGAGGCAAGATTTATCTTGGCAGCTACCTTCACAAGAGGGTGATATGGAAATGCGTCTTCTCCAAATATGTTTTTCACCAGCCTGCTTAGCAGCACCTCCCCCCCCATTATTAATGTTTTCTTTAGGGATGAAATTTAACTTAGAAGGGTTTTTGTCTAGTATGGTCAATTCAATCCCAACATAGAGGGAATGCTCAGATCCTTTTTCTTGTTAGTTGTGGTACTGAGAGATTGAGCGCAGGACCTTATTCTTGCTAGGTCAGGAGTGCTCTATCACTTGATTCACATAGCCCAATTTTTTTGCTTTAGTTTGTTGTTGTTTTTTCAGACAGAGCCCCCCAATCACTTTTCTCAGGCCTTGAAGCTTCATCCTCCTGTCTCTACCTCCTGGGTAGCTTAGGTGACTGTCATACACCTAGTCATTTTTTTTTTTTATGATAAGCATGTCATCTTATGAGTACAACACTTTCTGATCAGCGTCACCCCATCCATCATTCTCCTCCAAATCCCTTGGTCTTAAATCTTCATCTGCCCTATTTTGCATTATGACTACCTACTATGGTCAGCCTACAAAAAGAAAACATGTCAAGGTTAATAATGCATCTAATCCATTATTAAGTACATCAGGACAGCCACAGAGTTGTCCCAACAAAATATCAAGTAGAAATGGGGGAAAATAGTACATTACAACCCTAACAATATAATCATAAATGGTGGGGTACAACTCCAACATGTTCAGCTACCCTGTGCTTGTCACACTGCTGGAACCATGAGCTGATTACCATGACACTGCTTACCATGATGGACAGCTGTGCACAGATTGCTTTCTGCAAGACAGGAAGAGGTGGGTGCAAGAGGGAAGAAGAGGACACATCATCTGGAATTATCATTTGACCCTTACCAGGCTTTGATGTTTAGAGAGGAGATGTTTCTAGGAAAGAAAAGTATAAAGAGAGACAATACCAACTGTGGGCTAGATGCGGGTTTTTGAATGAGGTTGCAAATCAGCAAAATGAGAATAGGTTGCTAACAAATCGCCAAAGAAGAGATGGTGGGTACAATGTGCTGTCTCACACACAAGACAATCACAGATGTGTGGGGATAACGCATACAAACCTTACAGATTGCTTTGCCCTTAAAAAGCTTCATCTTAAATCTATGCAGGCAATATTCATATGCACACATATTTGCTTGTTTTTTGTTTTCTCCCATTACTGGGTCTCGAACGCGGGTCCTCACCCTCTCCCTTAGCTTTGCGTTCAAGGCTGGTGTTCTGCCACTGGAGTCACACCTCTACTGCTAGATTTTTGCTAGTTAATTAGAGATAACATGCTTAAGGGGTTTTCTGTCCAGGCTAGCTTTGATGTGGGATACTTAGATCTCAGCCTCCTAAATAGCTAGGATTATAGGCACATGTATTTTTATGTAAGCAAGGGAGTTCCACAATCACTTTCTACAGTTAGTTTAAAATCTTTACACATTACTAGTTTCAATATTAGAAAGGCCCTTAAACAAAAGTTAGTAAGGTGGTAGCACTTTGGAATGAGTTATTACGTGCAAAAGAAAATTTTAACACAGGTATCTACCTTTCTTACCAAGTTGTGATGGAGAGGAAAATATATTAAAAATTGAATTGAAGTGACACACAAACAGATTTACAACCACTTTGGCCCACATCTAGATACTCAAGAGGCTGAGGTTTGAGTATCATAGTTCAAAGCCAATTCAGGGAGAAAAGTCCATGAGACTCTTTAGGTAACCAGTAGAAAGTCAGAAGTGGAGATGTAGCTCAAATGTTAAGAGTTCTAGCACTGAGTGAAAAAGCCTAGGGAGACTATGAAGCCCTGAGTTCAAGTCCCAGTACTTACTGGTACATACAAAACCAAACACACACACACACACACACACACACACACACACACACACCTAAATAAACCACTCTTTCCTTATACTTTCTAGCATGTTTTTAGCCAAATAATTCAGTCTTCCTGATAGATCTCATAGGCAGAATTGCCAACTAGTTGAGGCTTCTAAATTTCCATTTCTTAAATAGTTTTACAAACTTCATTTGAGCCACAAATTTTGGAAGTCTTTTTTTTTTTTTTGCCCAGTACTACTTTCAAGCAAATAAATGACAACAAGCTGTATAATCAAGCACATAATAACAGCCATAATCTCCCACAGAAATGCCAACATTAAAAACTGACAGTCCCAATACTTGGAGGTGTAATTCACAAGTGAGAAGAGACTGCATATATTTGCACAAATAAAAATAATTTACATTTCTGTGAACTATAGAATGAGTCACTCCATATTTATGTATCTGTGCTTACCACTGGATTGCGTATTACAGCCTAATATTCTAATTACTCCTAAATCAATCCCATTTTTTCTCTCTATGGAAGAAAATCAGCTATAGGCTTATCTATGCAGATTCTGCCTAGAATCTTCAACACATCAGCCCAAAAGTGTCTCTCAAAGTATAACTTTAGGATTTCCTGACTCTAAAGCATCTGAGCTGTGTGTTAAAATACAAATTCAGAGACCCAAGCTGTACATGGATTTAGAAAGTTTTTTAAAAAATAGTACAAAACCCTGAAGTTTAGGTAAGCACTGGGATAGAAAGTATGACAGCAGGCATTGCTTTTGTCACAGGCGCCTGTGACAGTGATAGGCTTGAGCCTTGAAAAGTGTTTTTGCACCCTAAGTCTTTGATGAAATGCTCTTCCTAACATAGTTTCAAATACAACAGAGCTGGCAACAATAGTGTAAGTATGCCATCTCCCTCCCCTTTTTAATGGAGCAAATGTCTTTACCATTTTAAGAATCACCCAGGGAAAGAAGCCTTGCTTGGCTTGTTTTGCCAGTTTCAATTAAATCTTCACAGAACAACAATTAAATATTCACAACAACAACAACAATCTTGTGAAGTTCTTTGTTGTTTACACACACACACACAATATATATATATACATGTATATATATATATATATATATATATATATATATATATATATATATTACAACCCAGAAAGTATTTCCTTATTTTTCCAATGCTAGGGATGAAATCAAGGACTTCATGCATGTCAGGCAAGCACTTTATCTTGAAGTACTTTCCTTCCTTCCTTCCTTCCTTCCTTCCTTCCTTCCTTCCTTCCTTCCTTCCTTCCTCCTTCCCACCCTCTTTCCCTTCTCTTCCCCCTTTTCCATCTTCCCTTCCTCCTCTCTCTCTCTCTCTTCCTTCTCATCCCTCCTTTTCTTTCTTTCCTTGCTTTCTTTCTTCCTCCTTTCCTCCCCTTACTTTGCCTTCATTTCCTCTTTTCTTTTGCAGTATGGAGGACTTGAACTCAGAGCTTCAAATTTGCAAGTCCTCTACTACTTGAGCTACACACCTCCAGTCTTTTTTTTTTCTTTAGATAGAATCTCACACTAACTTTACTCAGGCTAGACTCCAGTCAAAATCCTTTTAAGTAGCTGAAATTACAGGTGGATGCCACCAGATTTAGCTTGTTCTAGACATAGGAGCTGACTAACTTAATTTCAATTGGCCTTGAATCTTCATCTTCCTGTTTCTATCTCCCAACAAATTGGCATTCCAGATATGTGTCACCATGCCTGGATTAAGAGAGCATTTCTTAACCTGTACATCTAATAAGATGCACAGTTAATAAACTGTGCAACCCAACCTATCTGCTCCATGATTGGCTGATCTTCCTCCTGATTGCACCTGACTTCCATGTTTACACCTCTTTAAGTGTCTCCATCTGAGCACATGAAGTTCACTGAATACACATTTTTTTTTCTTGTGTTAGGAGCACAGCCATAAGACATTTCCATAGTGCTCAATGCATTTGATAGAGCAGCCTTCACTTTCCTTCTTCTGCCCCCACCAACCTGCCTCTTCTGTTAGCTAAATGTTCACACACTTGCCTAAAAACAGTGTGGAATGCTCCCTGCTGGTGCAAATTGAAAGTTCCTAATCTCAAATTCTAAAGTACTACACAGTCTGAATCCATTTTCTGTGTGTGGCACTGGGATCACATCTGCTCAACACAAGCTCTACCATGGAGCAACACCTTCAGCCCTTTGAAACCCATTCAATTCCAGACAGTCACCAATGGATAATTCTATAGCTGACTTCATATGATGGATCCCATTCAGAAAACAGATTTAGTAAAGGCAGTGTGCAAAATTATCTTCAGTCTATGTGTAGAAGGTATATATAAAATAACCAGGCAACAGTAATTCCTACCTGTCATCTTAACTGCATGGGAAGCTGAGACTGGGGATTGTGGTTCAAAGCAATATGCATGAGACTTTGTGACCAATAAATGGATGCAATGGCTTGCTCTCATCATTCCAATGATGGAAAGCATAAAAAAAAGGTGGATCACAGTGTAGTCCTTCACTTGAAAAAATTGAAATCCCTATCTAAAACTAGCACAATACAAGAACTGGTTTTGGTTCAGAGGTGCAGCTTCTGTATAGCAAAATTGCCTGGCCTCAACTGAAAGAAAGAAAGAAAGAAAGAAAGAAAGAAAGAAAGAAAGAAAGAAAGAAAGAAAGAAAGAAAGAAAGAAAGAAAGAAAGAAGGAAGGAAGGAAGGAAGGAAGGAAGGAAGGAAGGAAGGAAGGAAGGAAGGAAGGAAGGAAGGGGAAAGAAAAGAAAGAGAGGGGGAAGAGGGAGAGAGGGAGGGAGGGAAGGAAAGAAGGAAGGGAGGAAGGAAGGGAGGGAGGGAATGAGGGAAGGAAGGAAGGAAGGAAGGAAGGGAGGGAGGGAGGGAGGGAGGGAGGGAGGGAGGCAGGGAGGAAAGGAGGAAGGAAGGAAGGAAGGAAAGATGTATATGAAACATACCATAACGGAATTTCATTTAGACTTATGTCCCACCCCAAAGATATTTTGCTATGTTTATGTAAATATTTCAAAATTCAAAGTCATCTTGAACTAGCAACCCCTCAGTTCCCAAGCATTTTTGGATAAGCATGTCAGCCTGTACATACATGTTTCTACAACACATGTTCATGATTTTAAGGCAAAAGACACTCTACTGCTTCCTTGGGAATATGTCAAGAAACCCAATGCAACCTGCCCCACAATCAACTCTGGGTTTCTGCATCAAATGGGCTTGATCCTTGCTGCTTAATGACTTTTTTTACTTTATGATTCACAGAACAGAATGGCTTCCTGCCACCTGCAGGATGAAACTCTGTTTCCCCAAGTATTTATTTCATAAGATCAGGAGAACAGAGATAATGAGAGGCCGTCACCAGGTGGTAGCCTCCTGCATTGCATAGAATAAGCATGCACCAGCTTTTCTTTCCATTTTCTCTCCTCTAGGCCTATTTTTTCAAAACCCTTGGTAAATACATTTGATAATCAGCTGGTAGATTAGCATACAAAACCAGTCTTAACTAAATTTGAATTCAATCTTTATTTGAGGCTGTGATGGCTAATATTGACTGATGCATAGAATTATGAGGAACCCCTGAGTCGTTAGCTCCAGTGGAGCTGAGATCTATTTTTTTAAAAAACCAGTTATCGATTTCTGCAAATAGGCTTTCCTTGAGGCTCCTACAGATCTCAGGCTTTAGGTGAAGTGTGGAGAGGTGATGGATAGTGAGGGCGAGTACATTTTCCCTTTGTTCATCTACATTCTTATTAATAATAATATCTTTCATTTATAACTCCCGAGCGTCATGAAGTGCTTTGCGAATGTAATAATACTGTATGGAGAAATCCATCACCTAGACCGCAGGTGAGACATAGCAGCTTTCTAGCAACATCACTGGGCCGTTCCACAGTTTGGGATATCAGGAAGAAGCCAAAGGCCCACTAAAGTTATTTTAATGAGACAATACAGGCACGTAGTTTGGAATGGGACTGAGCAATTTTGCCCAGTCATTAGCAGGGCTCTGCCCCTGTTAATGACACTGACTTGCATCCCAAACAGTCAGGGTTGCAAACCCAGCCTGTTATCTAAAATAACTGCCTCCTTAGGAGCAATATTTAACTAACTGCTTCCAAAAGAAGAAGGTAGAATGAATCTGATGAGGCTGATGGGGTGTCGCTTATGGGCACATGCATACTTGCCCTTTGTACCTGGCTGACCTAGCTACAATGGCATGCATTGATTCCTGTATGCATTTGATGATATCATGCTTCTAAGCATCACTTCTTCTAAATCGTGTCTTTGACTTGCAGAAAAGCCACATGGTACAGTGACGATGGAGGTTGATGGGTGAGCCTCTGAGGGGAGAGTTAGTTTAGCATAGGTCATTCTGCCTCTTCTGTGATGTATAGCATTGGAAAGGTAGCTTGTGGTTACAAATGAAGTCCAAACATTGTCCATAAATTTGAAGTTTACCTTTGGATTACATATTATCTTTTGTCATTACTGTTTTGTTTTATTGTGCCAGTACTGGAGCTTGAAATGCGGCTTAGTGGCAGAGTGCTTGTGTAGCATGCATGAAGCCCTAGGTTCCATTCCTCAGCACCACATAAACAGAAAAAGCCAGAAGTGGCACTGTGGCTCAAATGGTAGAATTAGCATTAACCTTGAGCAAAAGGAAGCCAGGGACAGCGCTCAGGCCCTGAGGCTTGAACTCAGGATCTGGATGCTGTCCCATAGTTTTTTTTTTCACTCAAGACTGGTGCTCTGTTACTTCAGCAATGACTTCTGATTTTTTTTTTGGACAATTAATTGGAAATAAGAATCTTATGGGCTTTCCTGACTGGGTTGGCTTTGAACGGTAATTCTCAGATCTCAGCCTCCTGATTAGCTAAGATTCAGGCATGAGGCACCTGTGCCTGATCTCCCTTATTGATGTTAATCTAGATTTTCCCCCTCTACCTTGGTTGAACAGCACAGTATATATACTAAAAATAAGGTAGATGGTTTAAGAGCAAAATAAAAAAAAAAAAAACAGAGAAAAGGGCTGAGTGCAGAAGAAGGATGAATCCATCCATTAAACTTCCCTTCACAGAGGTTTGCAACAGGATTTATAGGTTATTTCTTTCAGATGTTTACTAAAGGAAACCATTTTTCTCCTCATCTGGACATCGTCTGAAATTCCACTCTCTCCAGAAAAAGCTTGCTGTCTCCATCAGCAAAGAAATTGCTGATGCCTTCTAACCCATGACAGGGTGAGTCTCGGAGGACCTTCTAACCCATGACAGGATGAGTCTCTAAGGACCTCCTGCTCATTAGCAACCCAGATTTTCCTCACTCCACACAATACAGAGACTCATCCTGAACAGGATGGCAGTACCTATCTCTCTCTCATGACTTCATTGAGTTCTTTTACTTCTGTAATTTGACCTACCCATGATCCAATCAGTGCCTTTGCTTACAGAGCAGCGTCTCTAAGAGTCAACCTTCAGTCTGCTTTATGCTTGTAACACAGGGGCCAGTACACTGCCTTGTCATGGACAAGTGGATTCTAACATGTCCCCTGATACCAATGACTTGGGGTGTGCTACTTTTTGGTGATCACAGGATTCAGGTTATTTTTCCCACCAGCTCACTACTAGCTGTTTGAGCAAGACACTAGCTTAATTACCTTTCTTAATGGCTGATAAGGATCAAAGGATGGGTGAGCAGGACTGCTGAGTGGCACAAGCTGCCATTTGCCATTTCCTTGCTGTCCTGAACATTGTCTCTGAGAAGTAATATGAGAAATGACATTTGCTTAT
The DNA here is from genome assembly GCF_023159225.1 of Perognathus longimembris pacificus. Classification (NCBI taxonomy): domain Eukaryota; kingdom Metazoa; phylum Chordata; class Mammalia; order Rodentia; family Heteromyidae; genus Perognathus; species Perognathus longimembris. The sequence continues at coordinate 102,977,301 of NC_063163.1, read as the reverse complement.
TGCTACTTTTTCTCCAGTGACATGTGGCTCATACCTCTAAGTAATGTGGAAGCATACCCTATCTACTTGATTAGCCATCTCCAAGCTGATACCACAGACCTAGTTGCTAATCATCAAGGTCTACTGGCAATAGCACTGAGCACAGTAGACAATCGAGTCCTCGGGCCAGGGCAAGGAATTGCACCAACAGAATGTTGGGCGGAGTGAATGAATGTGTTCTACAATAGAAAAGACATAGCAGTGAATGGCAAGGATGCAGTTGGATCTTAGGCTAAACACCCTGTGATGTCATAAGTATGCATCAATTACAACTCTTTTTGAGAGGCCACATGAGACAAGATAAAATTCAAATCCATAACTTGCTCAAGTCATTAGTTCTAGGCTGAGACTTGGGAAATGAAAAAAAAATATTCTTAGTGGAATTTGTTATAACTGGTGGTGTAAATAGACCACAGTCTAAAAGTGAAATCATTGACTATAATTCCTTTTTGAAATATCAAGTTGTTTTGTCTCCTCACGAAAGATCAGAAAAATAAATCTATATTGTGCCTCAGAATCAGCTTATTGTGATCCATCTTGAGCCCTTCCTCTTTGCCCATTCCTTTTCCCATCTCAAGTTCCCAGAACATGAGAACACATCTTTCTTTGCAGCTCAGGAGAGTGGGGCTCACCACACAAAGACCTCCCAGGCTTGCAGGCGCCTTGTTGGTCCCAGATCCCTCAGCCACTTTCTCAGGAGGTTTCCCTGTGGGATCTTGAGGGGTGGAGACTACAGCAGTAGAAACAAGTGAATTGGGCTTAAGTGGCTGTATCAGATTCCCTGGCCACCTTGGGGAGGGGAGGATGGGAAGACAGAAAGAAACTCAGGATTGCAGAGACTCAAAATCAAGGTGGGCTTCAATCCATTTCAATCCAAGAAGGCCCTGCTCATTGAGATGTGCAGTCCGTTTCTGCAACTGTCTTTCTATGTATATTTATGGAGAACACCCAACATCCCTGCATGGAGCCAGGGCTTGTTATTTTGACTGATTGCAGGCGAGTGACTGCTTTGTAATGGCAGCAGCCACTCATTAGCTCTGGCGAGCCAGACAGAAACCATCAGTTCATTCCAACCGCATCCTCCCCTGGAGGTGAATATTCAACAGGAATTGATCTCCTTAATGAGAACGCAGCCCTAGTGGCTTCAATTAGCAGCAGTGGAATTTTAAACAGTTACTTATGACAAAGGGTCAGCATGCGCACGTGTTTGCGCAGGTGAGCATGCATGTGCCCATGAAGCTAACATACTGATGGCTGGCTCAGACAAGTTATATGGGGCTGGGGAGCAATTGCAGAGAGCAGCACCGAGGTACCCCCACTCTCAACAGATGTGGGTGGCCGTTGATCCAGGGAACCCCCATAAGGATGCCTTGGTGGTATAGCCTTTCTACATCCTCAAGGGCCCACAAGGGCCTCACACTGTCCTATCTCCCTTTTCTGTAACAGATAGGCTCAAGGAACACTATGAGGTGAAGAAGATGAATGCTATGGTCTTGAAGGACAGATCTGTCTGTGCAAAACAAAATAGCTCTCTTTTATAAAAGGAAAATAGAGATTAAAAAAAACTTGGCTGAAAGACTTTCGCAAAACCCAATGAACACAATTAAGAATAGGCTGAAATGGACAAGAAGACATGATAATTGATTGTGGCCTTTCTGCCTGGCAGCTGCACTTAATTAACCTTTAGATTCAAATATCAAGTGGAAAGGCTTGGGGAAGGAGCTGGCTGACCTCACTTATCTCTGCCCCCTGGAGGGACGGGTTCAGAGGTCACCAGGGAACAGGGGGCCAGATATTAGTTATCCCACCCAAACTGCACCCAAGGGCCTAGAGTTATTTCTCCTCTCCCAGAACATAAGAATACTTGGAGACTGCAGCTTTGAGTTAGAGCCTACATTGCACATGGCATCTAGTACCTGGGTTGTCCTAGCCTGGCTTTCTGAAGGACAAACAAAGCCAGCACAGGCCAGGTGTCAGGTGTCCAGAAAACAAAAGCAAGACAGTGCTGCTATGATCTCCTTTGTCTCTCCAGCCTGCAGGGAACTAATCATTCGCAGGTGCATCCACTTCAAGAGCAAAGCCCAGCAGTGGTGAGAGATAGAGGTGGACACAGGAAACTTAGGAATTCACTCCACAAAACAGTCACCTCTCAGCTCCAGAAAGGTGGACATAGCTTTGGGCTAGTCAGTACTCCCTGCAGTTGTCTTTGAGGGGGAAACACAATGTAGCCTGGGTATAGCCAAGGTCATTACGAACAGTGGGAACCACCTAGCTCTGCCCTCTGGGATCAAGAAGAGTCTTGCGTCCTAGCCCCTGCTCAGGTGGAGCTCTTTATTCTGTCTGTTTCTCAAGAGCTGGTTGAAATGACAACCATACAATGCACTAGGGCCTCTTCACACAGCTCCATACAGTCCTGTCTCCCCTTTTGCAGTCACCCTGGTCACCTGCCTTCAAAGAGGTGAAGCTGTCAGGGCACGCATGAATTAGCTGTGTGGTTTAGAGGCTGATGTGCATGTTTCTGGTTATGTGACTTTGGCTAGCTACGCTTCTGAAGAAAGGAAAGGGCAGAGGGAAAGAAAGGAAAGAGTGAAGGAGGAAGCAAAGAGAAACAGGAGGAAAGCAGAGACAGAAATACACACAAATATTCATTCAGCAGGTCAGGTTTATTAAATGCATTTTGAATTCCAGTCTTTTTAACTAATGATGAGTTTCATGGGACATAAGCCCATGGATGTTCAGTAGCCAATACCTGCATTTAGGTGATAAGATAAATCTCTGTGTAAGTAAATATGCACATATACATATAGACATATAGACATCTGATTTACAAAGGTTCAACTTATAAGTTGTACTTACAGCATTATACTTTCACTAGGAACTGTGCTTCATGATTTTAATTTTTATCTCGTCTCGGACTAGAGATATATGTGGTATGGTGCTCCCATTGGTGCTGAGTGTTGACAGCAAGTCACAACTCTCCATCAGTCACCAATCACAAAGAGAAACAGCCCACTCTCTACAATATACTATGTTGCAAGCATTATTTTTTAAGATAGAGATTTTCAATGGATAACTTGAGATTGTCAACCTTTGGTTATAAAACAAGCTTCATTTTAGATTATCTTATCAAGTAGTGGTAGTCCACTATATATGTGGTGTGTTATATATGTGGTGTGTTAAATGAATATTGATTTCTGATATTTTCATAAACCTATGTAGTCACATCTTGTCTCCTTGGATATTATAACAAAGACTTTATCCTTATAAGCCAATGGGTTAATTTGGCCCCAAAGTTTCTCTCTGCAGTCTTCATCTTAATTCTTGGTTTATTTCTTCCCCAAGTTGGATGTATTTTCTCATTCTTTATGACATTTTTAAAAGCAAAATCAATATTCTCATCTTCCAAACCCTTAAACAAGCAAAGCATTACATTTTCTCATTTGTTTCATTTCTACTTCCAGAGAGGTGTACCAAGGGACTTACATCTGCCCATTCAATGCATCTAGGTCTGTCACCCCTCTCTCACCACCCTTCCCCACATCTGTCCTATCCCTCGTTCCCATCTCAAGTCTCCTACTCCCATTCTCATCTGTGTAGACTGAGAATTAAAAGATAGTATTTGCCCTTGGAAGAATTACCTTGAGCCCAAAGGACAGTCATAGCAGAACATAGTGACACAGCCAAGAGAGATCCCAATTCTTCTGTAGCCTCTGGGGTCACCCCTCCTGGCCTTGCCCCTACCATGCTGCACTTAGGGAGCTGCAGTCAGGGAAAGGAAGGCCAGTGCAACACATGACACTGAAAACCAGCTGTGTCTCTATAATCAGGGGTACAATTTCTGCCAACTGTAGATTGGGGATTTGACAACGAACCCACGATCACTTCAAGAAGGTAAATATCGTAATTTCCCCTTGTTGATGCAGTGAGTATGTGATGGACCCATCTGTCTGCTGGAATCCAGGTATCAAGAAAAGTTGGGGACCACCAGTTTTCTGATCAAACATGGTTTGTTATTATAAACTCTGGAGATGAAAATATCATTGAAAGGAACTATTCGGTTACCTAAGAATCTGGAAGAGGGTTTAGAATAAATGGAATCTAATATTCATGTCTGCCCAAGTCCCATAAATTGAAAACCTGATCAAGAACAGAAGTCATGGGGAGGCTATTAGACCAAGATGATACATTCCTTACGAGTAGGATTAGCCCCTTATGTAAGAGGCTGCAGAGCTAGCTTGTATTGTTGTTGCCTTGTGAGGGCATAGCAAGAAGATAGCTGAGTCCTCACCTAGAATGCAGCTTTGCTGTTTTCCCAACTCCAGAACAGTGAGAAATGAGTGTTTCTCTCTTAAGCCACCCTGTCCATGGTATATTGTTAAAGTAACTAGAGTTAAGTCAGAGCTTGCTAAAAAAAAAAAAAATGTGAAAAGACTCCACACTGGAAATGCTGGTTTGCTCCACTTGAGGTGAAGCCTAGGCCTTCTCATTTCACAAAAACTTCAAGTGATTCTCTTGTGAGTGTTTACCAGCTATCAATTGCTATCAATTAGACAAATGCTGTCCAGAATAACATTGAATCCTTTCTTGTTTGTTTGCTTTATTTTTTTTATTTTTGGCCAGTCCTGGGCCTTGAAATCAGGGCCTGAGCACTGTCCCTGGCTTCTTTTTTTTCCTCAAGGCTAGCACTCTGCCACTTGAGCCACAGCGCCACTTCAGGCCGTTCTCTGTATATGTGGTGCTGGGGAATAGAACCCAGGGCCTCATGTATACAAGGCAAGCACTCTTGCCACTAGGCCATATCCCCAGCTCCTGTTTGCTTTATTTTTGTCTTTCTTAAGCTATTTTTCCAATACCTCTTTGGACCAAGAATCCAGGCCTAGTTGTAATGGAACAAATGGGACTCAGCTTCCCCTACTATTATGATGGTTGGGATTTTGTGTAAGAACATTTGCATATGTATTTGTGGGATGAGTGGATGGTGTCAAAATCAGTCTTAGGGACCCCCCTTTTTCCTCTCCTCACCCCTCACTGTGGCAGACAGTAAATATGGTAAGTAATGTTTGAGAATAGTCTCATAAAGATGCTTCATCCTAATGGCAGGTAGCTGGGAATAATGAGATTTCGCTCTGTGAGTTAGTCACATTCTATGGCACTGTCGAGCTAGAAGTAGGAAAAGAGTCCTGGTTATCCAACTGGGTCCACCTGTCATCACATGAGCCCATAGAGACCAAAAACCTTCCTTACCTGTGCCAGCAGAGACATGAGAAAGACCTGAAGCACCGGAAGCCTTTGCTGGCTTAGAAGATGAAGGACTATATTCCAAGGAATTCTAGTTAACTTTGTGAACTCAGGCTGATGGTCATCTCAGAATCTGGGACCACAATTCCAATAACCTTAAGCTTACAAGTGGAAATTCTTCCACACTTCCGGATCAATGCTTAGGCTGCTAATACCTTTGAATTTCAACCTTGTAAGGCAGACCCTAAATGGAATCAAATCTATTGGATTTCTCATCTACAACATGGTTAAATAATGTAACTGTTCTAAGCCACTGTATTTATGTTAGTTTGTTACACAGCAATAGGAAACGATTGCACTTGAGGAATATTAGATGAAAAATGCAGTTTTTTCTTTCAGAATCTCATAGTACAGGAGAGATTGATGTTATGTAGCCACTTAAAACATGATATTCAAAGCATTCTTTTTGGTGCCAGTCCTAGGGCTTAAACTCCGGGCCTGGACACTGTCCTTGAGCTTCCTTTGCTCAAGGCTAGTGCTCTACCATTTAAGCCACAGAGCCATTCCAGCTTTATCTGAGCAATTTATTGGAGATACATGTCTTACAGACTTTCCTTCCCACACTGGCTTTGAACCATGATCCTCAGATCTCAGCTTCCTGAGGAGCTAGGATTACATATGTGAATCACCAGTGCAGGGCCCTAAACATGTATTAAAGAGGTGCACATACAGGAACTAGAAGGTTGTTTTCACTTGCTGTGATGGGGTGAAGGGAGTTCAAAAGTTCATCCTTCCTCCATTCTTTCCTTCCTAATATTAATGAATACTGTTAACTCTCCACTCAAAGAGGCCAGTAGCCGGAGGACTGTGTCAGGGAGCCAGAAGGCATAGGTGGACAAAACAGGATGTACACAGGCAGTGTGGTCTGAAGGTGCTTGGCGTGAGTGGGAAAGATAAGCCAAGAATCAGCTGTAGCCCAAAACCACAAGTGCCCTATAACCAGACATGATATTAGAAATACAGGTTGCAGTCAGGATGCTAAAGAGATTAGGCAAATCTGTGTTTGTGCTAGGAAATCATAGAAGTGAATGGTCAGATTTGTGCTTCTTTTGGAACACAGGCACCCAGAATAGTCCTTCTGCAATGGACAGAGTATCGTAGTATGTAGCCTTGGTGTTTGAACTCAGGGCCTGGATCCTGTTGCTGAGCTTTTCTTTTCTTTTCTTTCTTTCTTCTCTTTTCTTTCTTTTTTTTGGTCAAGGCTAGTTGTCTACCCCTTTGAACCACAGCGCCACTCCTAGTTTTCTGGTGGTTAATTGGAAATAAGTGTCTCATGGATTTTCCTGCTCAGGCTGGCTTTGAACTGTGATCCTCAGATCACAGCTTCCTGAGTAGCTAGGACTGCAGGTGTGAGCCACCAGCACCTGGTAAGATTATATTTTAGATAGAGATTTTTTTCTCCAGGACAAAACCCTGCACCATGATCCTCCTACGTACAGCCTCCAATTTAGCTGTGACCACAAACATGCTCCACCATACCTTGTTATTGATGGAGTCTAGCTACCCTTTCACTGAGGAGTGGTCTTAAATTGCACTGTGATACTTCTGCTCACTACCACCAAAGGGGGGGATACAGGCGTGAGCCATTGCACCTGGCTATAATGCATTGCTTTTTTTTTTTAACACTATACACAATTCTGAAGCTGAAACAATGGCAACTTATACCTACCTCTGTTGTTCTCCCATCTTCTCCCTGTTGATCCATGGATCTATTGCTCTGTCCATTTTCCAAACACCCTATCTAGCTTTGTTTTATCTAGGTACACTTCAACTGTATATCTTTTAGTGTTTTAATTTATCAGTGAACATCATCCTGTTTGTAATCTTGTGTGATTGTGATTGCATTGTTAGTTTCATCCTGTAAGTTGCCTGTGGCTAGAGTACATTTGTTTTGATTGCTGAATATTCCACTGAGTATATTCACTGCAATAAATGTATACACGCTTCAGTTGTTCTGCCTGTGGAATTTTGGGAGGATTACACAGGAGTTTTCTATAGAAAATATGGCACCAGTACTAAGGCAGTAGATGCTAGACAAGAGAGACCAGGCTTGAAACATAGAGTAGCTAAGGGCTATGACTGATGCTCAGCAATGTGTAAATTAGGAAATACTTTCTTTTAAATTATGTATTTGTTGCTATATAATTCTTTTATTAGCTTTACATAGTTGAACAAAGGGATTTCAATTCAACATGTTTATGAGCGCGGCACATCTTAATCAGTGTCTCTTGTATTATTCTACCCTAACTCTCCCAACCCTATCCATTTCCATTTATCTGATAATATTTTCACATATATACACTGAATATTATGACTGTATTTGCCAGCCTCTTTTTTTCTCTATTCATCTGCTCTCCTTCCCCTTTGCTTCTCCCCCTCTTAATAACATATGTTTCAGCTTCCTGGTATTCATTTTGTTATACCATAAATTAGGTTTTTTAAGGAGGTTGTATCATTACAATCCATGCCTGTCCATACCATACTTTCATACTGTATTCAATATGTTTGTGTGTTTATGCATATGACTCTGCATATGTTTTTCTGTTTATAATTTACATCTAACTTAGAAAATGCTTTCTAATGAAGATTAGAATAGTTTATTTGTTCTTCTTCCAGATCTCATGTTAAATGCCAAATGGAAGCCTCATCCAGTTGTGGTCTCAGATGCTAGTGCAGAGCGTGAAACTCAAAAGATCAATATATTATGTGCATCCTGGAAGACAGGGAGTGGACTTTGCCCAACATGGAAGTACATGCCCTGGGCTGTAGCCTTCTGCGTTCTACTGGTGGATTGATGAGTGAATTGTGAGCCCTCTGGAACTTCCCCACCTTCCATCATGGGGACAAAAGCAAGCACATAATACTTTGCATATGTCAGGAAAGGAAATAATTAATATATTGTTTCCTTCCACTACTACCACACCCATAGATTCTTAGTTGAAATAGATTCCTATCACAAAAGACAGATGAAAAGGAATAAACTAAAGTGAAGTCTATGAGCATATTCATCTCATATATACGTGAGAGACCCAAGAAATGAGCAGTTCTTCCAGTTTTTATAGCATTTTCAACAAAGAACGTGTGTGTGTGTGTGTGTGTGTGTGTGTGTGTGTGTGTGTGTGTTTTCCTTGAGTTTGAACTCGGGGACTAGGTGCTGTTCTGGGCTTCTTTTTCTCAGGGCTAGCAATCTACCACTGGAGCCATAGCTCCACTTCAGGTGATTTTGGTAGTTTGTTGGAGATAAGAGTCTCATAGACTTTGCTGTCTGGAAATGGCTTCAAATTGTGATCTAATCTCAGTCTTGTGAGTAGCTAGGATTACAGGCACAAGCCACCATCATCTGGCTAACAACAACATATTTTCTTAGAGAAGTGGAAGGTAAAAGCAGCAACCTGTGGGAAGACAATAAAGCAGCAGATGAAGACTAGTTAGTAAACCTTGAATATCATATCAAATCTAAGATGGTAAGGGGTAAAGTTGGTTTGAGTGGTTAACCTTTATATTCCTGATAGATTTTTTTTCATCTTTATCTTAATTTTAGGTGAATATGGTTCCCACTTGTTTTGTTTCCATTGTCTTCAGCTTGACAGCCCCTAATATTTTATGGTGGCATTCACTGCTCTCTAATACAACCTACTGGGTGGAGATTGAAAGGGAAATTGGCATTCTGTTTGCCTGATATTTGCCCTAGGCACATTCATTGACTGTTGAAGATATAAATATCTCCTAGAGGATTCAGTAGAACACAAGGCATTGTTTAATAAATAGTATGGAGAGCCTAGCATCCGTGACTCACACTTGTAATTCTAGGTACTCAGGAAGCTGAGATTTGAAGATCACTGTTCAAAGCCAGGCTAGGCAAGAAAATCAGTGAGTCATTTATCTCTAGTTAACCATCAAAAAGCCGGAAGTAATTATATATGTATACATATAATACATATCACTAATAATGTAAAATTATTCCTAATTAATATATGTAACAACATTAAACATTCCATCCTCAGAGAGAACAACAACAACAACAACAACAAAAAGCCAGGAGTAGAAATGTAGCTCAAATGGGAAAGTGGAAACCTTTAGTGGAAAAGCCAACCAAGAAAGTGAGGCGATGAGTTCAAGTACCATTGCTGGCAAAATAACCAAAACAAAATAACTACAAATAATAAGTAGTACTGAGAAGCAGTGACTACCACTTTAGAGCTTAGGTTTATGGAAATTTAGAAGAAGGGACATTTTGACTATCTTCCCTTAAAAGTGTTTTATACAGCAAGGGAAGAAAAGAGGTATTTTTAATATTTCATTTATATTAGAAATTATCCTTACATATAATTCCTCTGTCAAGTGGACCATTATGCTTACAATGAGTAATTATCTTTATCAACCTTAAATACTTCATCTTCAAAAGAAAATGTTTAAATAAATCTTTGTTAGAATGCTTAAATATGATATGCTGAACTAAGTTTCATTTTAGTGAAATTTGGCCTTAAATTGCAAGTGTGCAGTTTTCAAACTAAGCCAGTGCATTATGTGAAATACTTCATTTTTAAGACATTGTTCATTAACCAAAAAAAGACTTAGGTGATGATAATGGAAATATTTTTTTTAAGTCAAGTGAGGTTTTATTTGGCAACCTTTAACTGTCATTTCACTATAAAGCAGAGTCCACATGACTTGGAAAATCTAAATAGGATTTGCCAGAGAAAAGGCTCTACCAGTTCTTTTTTGTTTGTTTTTTCTGAGGCTTGAATTCCAAGCCTGTGTGCTATCCCTTTTTCCACTGAAGGCTGGCACTCTACCCCTTGATCCACAGCCCCACTTCTGGTTTTTGGTTGGCTAATTGGATATAAGGAACTCACAGACTCTTTTTGCCTAGACTGGGTTTGAACCATGGTCTTCAGATCCTCATCTCCTGAATAGATAGGATTACAGGCCCGAGCCACTACACAGTGAAAGACTGTGAGTTCTAGCATTAAACAGCCAAGTAACAAAATCCAGTTACGGGCTGGGAATATGGCCTAATGGCAAGAGTGCTTGCCTTATATACATTAAGCCCTGGGTTCAATTCCCCAGCACCACATATATGGAAAACGGCCAGAAGTGGCGCTGTGGCACAAGTGGTAGAGTGCTAGCCTTGAGCAAAAAGAAGCCAGGGACAAGTGCTCAGGCCCTGAGTCCAAGGCCCAGGTCTGGAAAAAAAAAAAAAAAATCCAGTTACCTAATCTATCTATTCCTCATCTGAAAAATGGAAGAGAGATCAATAACTCTTCTCTGGGAAGTTTTCGGCCCAAATCAGATAGAGATAAATATTCAAAGCTGTTTGGTAGCCATTGGTTTTCCTGGTCAGAACCCAGAGCATTTTAGGATGCCATGGCAAATCCCAAGTACTTTTCAGCATTAAAGGATCTTCCAATATATGTATAATTTTAGTTCAACTAACTGAAACTGAATTTAATTTCTGCTCCATGCAATGTAGCATTATTGAAGAGAAGAAAACTCTCCTTTGAGGAATGCTTCCATTGGGTTGTTTTAGAGTTGGAGTTAACAGAGAAGTTCACATGGGTCCCTGTGCTTCAATAGGGCTTCCTTTCCAGATCTTCTAGGCTCCACTGTGTCCCAAGAGTCAAGCTAGAGGGCGAGTCTGATGCTGAGAGCCTTGGATAGGCACAAAGGATTATTTCCTTTGTCCACACCCGTGTTTCAGTGTTGCTCAGTTTATACTAATGACATTTTGAGGTAATAATTCTTTATTGTGGAGGGCTGCTGCATTTGATGTGAGAAGTTTAAGGTCATCTCTAAATTCTACACACTAGAACCTAGTAAAAGTATGCTCTCCCTACCTAACTTAACAAAACACAGACTGTGTGTGTGTGTGTGTGTGTGTGTGTGTGTGTGTGTGTGTTTGATGATAACCCAAAGTATCTCCAGATAGTTCCCACCATTCTCTGTGGGGAAAAGTTGTTCCAGTTGTCCATTTATCTGGACAAAGCGTTGGCAAACTTTAGCTCAGGATCCAAATCTAGACAGCCAGCTCTTTTCTAAGTAAGCATGTATTGGAATATAACCGTGTCCATTTATTCATGGCTGTTTTGGTGCTAAAATGGGATGGTAGAGATTAGCATTTGCATAGCTGGTGCCACTTACACAGCCTAACATATATCCAAGTCCCTGATGGACCAGTGGTGTGACTTTATGTTTGTCTTACTTTATGATGGTGTGGAAGCAATATGCATTCATTAGAAAAGTACTTCAAAGTCAGCATTGTCATATTGATTCTGGTATCTGGGCTTGAATTCAAGGCCTCACACTTTTGCTCTGTTTTCATGCTCATGGCTGGTACTCTACTTGAAAATAGAGATTCATAGACTTTTCTGGCCAGAATGGCTTTTAACCAATATCCTGCAGGCTTCAGCCTCTTAGAGGATTACAGGAGTGAATCACCAGTGATCAGGGTTGGGTTTTGATATAATGTTGGAAAGAGACAGGAACTGTTGCAAGCACGTGATGCACTGAATGTGCAGGTGTGCCAAGCTCAGATTATATACAGTGTCAGCTGGTGCTATTTTCATGTCACAATGGATTTATCAGAATGTAGCCCCATTGTAAGTCAACATCATGGGATACACCTGTATTTACTAGGTAACCCTGACAAAGAAAGATTCAAAGCCCTGCTGGAGATCAATACCAATATTGAAGCAGGTACTTTCCCTTCCTAGTACAAATAATTTAAGAGTAACAAGGAGATCCAAATAAAGAGACTGCTAGCAAGATCTATGCATGAAGCTTTTGTTATGGTTAATCAGCTTTTCTGGAAACTTTCAATCTTTGCTATTTTAATGAATTTTTTTCAACAATCTTATAAGATGGAAGAAGTTCTACTAGCACCTGTTACAGCTGAGCTCATTGAGCTAATTGTCAGAAGGTGCTTTCCCAATTTTTACCTGAAGTAGGACTATAATCAATAACTTTGATTTTTCTTTGTTATTTTACACCTTCTAACTTTCCCTTAGTACTAGGAGTTCAAAGAATTTCAGACATCATCCACTCCAGCTTCCTACCAAATACAAGGATCCTTGTTATAACCATATCTTTGAACAGAAAGAAAAATCATTTTTAAATATGTGTAAATTCTAGAAAGTTTGGCTTTGAATGAAGCAGGGTTGTGCCTCCAGGAGGTTTAACTCCGGCATGTCTCCTTCAGGTAGAATTACAGAATCACAGTAACCCCGAAGGTCATTCATTCCAATTATCCATGCAACGGGTGAATCTACACCAGAGGGTCCCTGCTGGCTATTATTATCCAAGGCCAAAGCCTTAGTACTTCTGGTAACTCATCATAGTAAAGCTCACTCCTTTCACAATGGACTACCCTCTTGTTGTAGAGCTGTGACTAAAAATGTCTCCTTCGATCCAGTTGAAATCAATGTCACTGTACTTGACACCGTTCAATATTGTGGTCCCTTAAAAATCTACAGGATTTTAAGAGCCCAGGCCCACTTTGAACACACAGATCATTCAGCTCCTTTGACAAGAGATCTCTTATGACTGTTCTTGTCTTCATACTATTCTTCTTTTCCTGAAACCACAGTTTTGAGGACTCTCATCTCTCATGCTCAGTTATTCTGTTCTGCATACAACCTGCCACAGTTAACCCATATTCTTCTTCAAGGATGAGGAATGCTTACATATGCATCAGGTTCCTTTCGTTGACATTAACTGTGCTTTCAAGTGCATCCATTATGTGAAAGGCTCATGAACATCCATACAACTAGGTTCTTGTGGCAGGTTACAATTACAGCCGCTCAGCTTCTTTAGGAGAAGAGGAGTGCTGTGGGTTTTAGACTCAGGACCTTGTATTTGTGACTATAACAGGGACTACAAATGTGTGTGCTCCAGCATGCCCAGCTTGTTAGTTGAGATAGGCTTTTGCTAACTTTTTTGAACTAGCTGGCTTCAAACCAAGACCTTCCCATTTCTGCCTTCCATGTAGCTGGGATTACCAGCATGAGATTCCATGCCTGGTCCAACATTCTGTTTCTCCTTTTACATAGGGTTCTGGATCTGACAGCATGAATGGCATTCTATGTCTTTCTCTTGGATGTCAACTTGGTAAACCTCATTTATATCCTATTTTTTGTCTTCAGACTTATTTACTGGTCCCATTTTGTACAGGTAGATCATAGGTTTCTGTGCATGTGCTTACCTTCTCTTTCATTAATGTTGATGAGTGTGCTTTTTGTATATTAATCAAGACATTGGTATAAATATTGAAAGTTATAGAGCCAGAAACAGATTCTTAAAGCTATATATCTATATCTATATCTATATCTATCTATCTATCTATCTATCTATATCTATATATCTGGAGATTTTCTTCCATATTGACACTAATTCATTAATGATAAACTAAAAATATTTGCATATTCATATCATAAAGCCACGATCACGTCCATGTTTCTTTATTTTGTCACAAAGATCCTTTAGTGCCTCTTGAATATGTGAAGTTTCCACTTCGTCTAAGCATGCTCCTACACAAGCGGCCTCCTCTTTCATTTAGAATTCGCTGATTCATGTCTGTCAATTTGTTCACAAGTGTCATTAATTTATCCAAATAGTGAAGGATGCATTCTGCATACCAGCGCCCCTGCTGGCTGCTGGAAATATTAAAGTTCATAAAAGGGAAGCCTCTCATTGTCTAAAGGCAATGCAAGGGAGAAAGAGTGCTGATGCAGCCAGCCCGGGTGGCTCACTCTGGAAATCCTAGCTACTGAGGAGGCTGAGGTCTGAGGATCACAGCTTGAAGCCAGCCCAGAGAGGAAAGTCTGTGAGACTCTTTATCCAATTATTCTCATAAAAAAAAATAACAACAACAACAAAAAAAAAACACACACACACAGAAGTGTCTCTGTGGCTCAAGTGCTAGAGTACTAGCCTTGAGCAAAAGGAGCTCGGGGACAGTGTCCAGGCCCAGAGTTCAAGCCCCAGGACTGGCAAAAATAAATAAAAAAGTGTTGATGGATGCTGCAAAGGAACCTGCCCCCCTGGTGCACAGAGATGGGATTTTCAAACACTCAGGTGTGAAGGACTTGTGTTTAAAACAGAGGTGACGGGGCTGGGGATATGGCCTAGTGGCAAGAGTGCCCTAGGTTCGATTCCCCAGCACCACACACACAGAAAACGGCCAGAAGGGGCGCTGTGGCTCAAGTGGCAGAGTGCTATCCTTGAGCAAAAAGAAAGCCAGGGATGGTGCTCAGGCCCTGAGTCCAAGCCCCAGGACTGACAAAACAAAAACAAAAACAACAAAAACAAACAAACAGGTGACTCCCAAGCTATTCCTTGAAGTGGGGAAAAAATAAATAAAAAACAAAACAAAACAGGAGAACATGAAGTGGAGAAGACAATAGGTTGAAACACAAAATGTTCTGTGTTGAATAAGACAGCATTGAAGAAAACATTTAAGCCCACAAAAATATTCCACACATGTAGTTTTTAGCAAAGAAATCATAACTTTTGTTATAGATGCCCAAATAACCATCAATCTGTGTCAGTCCATAATCGATTCTAATGTTCTTAGCACTGTTGAACATTTGCCTGGCCTTCTATCTGTGTCTCCTTAATCAAGCATGTTTATACACAGGTCATTTATATTACTAGATGTGTTATGTTGAGAACTGTGGAAAAAAGATTCAAATAGAGACTGCTTATTAGCCTAGAAAGCTATACAGTCTAAGGGCTTGGGGTCCTTTCTTTTTTTCACCAAATAAACAATTATGAGGCAGAAAAAGTGGAAACAAAGACAAAATTTATGTGAAAGGGACACTAAGACACAAGGAAAGGTGTATATGGCCTACTGCCAAGTTGGTATAAACCCTCAACTAAGACTCTTGCCTTGGAAAACCACCATATTGCATATGAAGTCCTGTCTATTTCCTGAGCAAGAAGGAGGGGAAAAAGAAGAGGAGGAGAGCACAGATTTTCAGAGTCAAGGGAGTGAGATGGAAACTCAGAAATTGGTAGTCCATTGTGGTGCTCATTGGGGGCTTCTTTTGTATCTCTTTGGGTGAGTCTCAGCTGTTCTGGTATCTGACTGGATCCTTGTCCAACTCACTTCAAGAGAAGGGGCACCTGTCCCCAGTGCTGGTTTGCTCCAGGATCACTCATAGCATTGTCTCCACTGGGGCTGCTCTCTCTGTCTTTTAGGGCCACTAGAAGAAGAAAAGGCCTTGTTTCTGTCTAGCCACCTTCTCTCCCCATCTGCCTAGGTTTTCTTTTTATCCATTTGCCCTTCCTCCCTCCTCTCCCTCCCTCCCTTCTCTCCCTCCTTCCCTTCTCTCCCTTCCTTCCTTCTTGTGCTAGTACTGAAACTCCAATGCTCAGTTTGAATTCCTTCAGTTGGAATTGTTATACCTATGTCACGAGAAGACTCCCCAGAAGACCACCAAGGGCCAGACGTTCCGAAATGCAAAAGCAAGGCTTTATTCAGGCGAGCTGCAGATTGGGCCTCCAACGCAGCGGAAGTTAGGAGGAAGGCCCCAAGCTGAGATTTCACAGAGCTTATAAAGGCAAAAAACCAAGTTACAACAATCAGGTGTTCAAGCAAGATTAAGATACTGGTACAAATCAGGGATCAAGGCATTCCGGGGCGGTTAGAGTTAAGCATTCCCAGGCGGTTAGAGTTAAGCAGGGAGTTTCCTGACCAGCTGGGCCCTAATAAGCTTGTCCTGCTAGCCAGGATAATTGGTGGCCTGAGTCACTCATAGTTTAAACAGACAACAAAACGGGGGCTGCCTGAAAATGGGGTTTACTTTACCTCTTCAGAATCAAGTATAATAACTTTGACTCATGCCTGTAATCCTAGCTACTCAGAAGGCTGAGATTGGAGGATCATGCATGATTCAAAGCCAAGCCCATGATAAAACTTTCTAAGAATGGGATCCAGGGGGCTGGGAATATGGCCTAGTGGCAAGAGTGCTTGCCTCTTATACATGAAGCCCAGGAGTCAATTCCCCAGCACCACATCTATAGAAAATGGCCAGAAGTGGCGCTATGGCTCAAGTGGTAGAGTACTAGCCTTGAGCAAAAAGAATCCAGGGACAGTGCTCAGGCCCTGAGTCCAAGGCCCAGAACTGGCAAAAAAAGAATGGTATCCAATCAACAAGCAAAAACTTGAAGTGGGAGTGTGGCTTAAGTAGCAGAGTGCCAGCCTTGAGTGGAAAAACGTCAAGCAAGAGCATGATGATCTGAGTTCATGCCCCAGTACTGGCATGCAAAACAAAAGCCAACTTTGAAAAGTCAGAGTGCTTCCAATACAAGTAGCCAGGCCCTAGTGTCTGTGTGAAGACTCTGTTGATTCAGCACCTCAGTGTACTTGAAACACACCAGGACATGTCTCCACAAGTCTGCCCTCACAGAATCCTCTTTACTTCTGGAAGGAAATAAACACCCTTTCTCAACAGCTTCCCTGGCATGAGACAGTTTATACAGAAACCATATTTCCCAGAATCCCTTGTTCTTAAGTAGAATTACTTGTCCAGGTACCGTTTACCAAAAACCTAACAAAAGATCATGGAATGTGTGAAAAATTATTCCACATTTATCTGCCTGCTATTTTTGTCTGAGGTTAGGTCTGCTTTTATTGGACACCTCCCACCCCGCCCCCGGATGAATTCCTGAGCCTGCTAGGCTGCTGTTCATTCCCGTAGGCTCATTTCCTGAAGTCCTATAGGCTGCTATTTTATAAAAGACAATAAAAACAAAATTGAAAACAAGCGTGTGTAGTTTAGCTTCCAGAAGTACTTTCAAACTTCTAAGCTTTACCTCTGACGACTCAAAAACCTTTAAATCTTCAATTCCCTACTCTAGTTTCCAAAGAACAGAGAGGCTGTCTGTAGACAGGTTCATTAACAAATTAATAGAATAATCAGCAAGGCTTTTGTGTGCATTTTGGAGATAAAAAACTGGTAACAGCCTTCTTTGACTCTTTAATGGGCCGATAAGCACCAAGTATCTGCTCAGTAGCTGAGCTAATCACACAGATAAGGGAGGTTAAATCAATCCTGGAGTTCTGCAGAGGTCATTTATAGATGGAGCAGTACTAGAAGCAGCTCGAGGAGCTCAGGTGTGAACATGGGCAGGGGAACTGCTGAAAGAGAGGGTGGGAGGCAGCTTGGCTCTCAAACAAGTTGTTCTGGGTTAGGTGGTGCAGAGTCCCCCAGGCCAGAAGAAAGGGAATCTGCTGAGTTTGGGAGGAAAACACTTTGGGGATTTATCTGCTCTTACATTTGTTTAACACCTAATTTGAAAGTCCAGAAAGAAAAGAACCTTTCTTCACCTTCTTTTCCTCCCTTCTGGTTTTAAGTGAAGTGAACATGATTGTTTTTAAAAGTAAAGGACTAAAAGCTCAGGTATTTTTCAGTTATGAAGAAAGCTTCCTGAGCAGGCTGCTCCTCCTGCAATGGAGCCCTGTCATATGCCTGCCTGCTGCTTTCCCTGTCAGGTGCTCTGTACCTTGTTCTTGGCACGTGGGGCAGCCCTCACACTAGAGTAGAAGGATAATACACAGCCTATGCAGGGCTGGGGTTGTCAAGCCAATGCATAGGTATTTGCACATCGTAGGGATACTTGTGCGGGAAGGTGGATATGAGGGTGTGCTGTAGGATGTGTAAGGTCGACCCCGGGAGGGCTTCAAGCAGATACCCCCATATGTCTGAAGTCTCCATCCAGTACCTGTGTTACCTAGGTAACATAAGGTTTATTAAAGTAGGTAGCCAATAAAGGAGAGCACCATGCACTATTAAGGCAAGAGAGAAAAGTTTATTTCTGAACTGCTGGCCTGTGGATAAGATGATGTCAGGCCAGAGAAGGGGAGACCCCTGCTCAGCCCTGCCATATATAAGGCAGGGGCAGGGAAGTGTGGCCACGTGAGGGGAGATGGCTGCCTCTAGGTATGACGTTACCTTGGTAACGCAGGTACTGGGCGGAGACTTTAGACAGGTGGGGGCATCTGCATGGAGCTGTCCAGGGTGGACCTTACAGGATGGAGGAAGAGTCTTAGTGATCTTTCTTCCCGTGTGTGTTTCATGTGGGTTTGGTTTGTGAGCAGAGGGTAGCCAATGGCTCTCACAGTACCTTTTAGCAAAATATGTGCTAAGTTTCTGAGTTATTGATTAACTCGCATTAGGTTCATCTGACACAAGTAAATGATGACAGAGCAAGATAAAACTTTCTGGCTTTTTGAATGTGAAGAAGTCTTTGGTTGTAGGCTTTATAGTGACCTAGAGTCAGGAAATCTTACCTTTTCTGTGTATTGCTCTTGTTCTTTGCTCCACTCTTGGTGTTCCTTTTAGGATCTGAGGCTAATCTCACTTCACCTGTGGAGTTCTCACTGCGGATTAAGGGAAAAAGGAAGAAAAAGAGATGGTCCTTTAAGAACTTTACCTGAAACCTGAATACATTTTACATGTCTGAATTTAGTCACAGCTAACCCAAGTGATGCCTGAAAATTCCAGTATTATATGATTAAGAAAAAAATAATGATTTTTTTTTTATTAACAATGTCCTGTAGCCTTTGACCTCCGGGAAAGTAGAACACCCATGCCACCAAAAGAAGCTGTTATATTTTAAGTAGGAAGGGAAAGGAGGGAGGGAGGGAGAAAGGGAAAGAGGAAAGAAGGAAGGGAGAAAGAGGGAGAGGAAGAGGAAGGGGAAAGGGGAAGGAGTAAGGAGTAAGGAAAAGGAAAAGGGGAAGGGAAAGGAAAGGGGAAAGGATAGGATAGGAAAGGAAGGGAAAGGAAGAGCATCACAGAAGTGACCCATATGGAAAAAAGGAAAATATGGCTTGAGTTTATACATTTATAAGTATCTACTTGATCATTTCCATCCTGAGTCACTGAGCCATCTGTGGGGTATGAAGATTGGGACTGTAATTTCTAAGAGGAGAATATCACCTCACTAAAAATTCTTTTTAGAATATCTTCTATTGCAGAAAATAAGCTATATTATCTATGCTCAACATGATCTGTCATGTGTTCCTGCAGAGCCTGAGGAAGGCCCCAAGTGCTATGGAGAGAGAGTGGGTGTGGGGCTGTGGAAACAGAGATCACAGGCCTTGAGATAGCATGCATTCAGTTAGGCAGAAACCTCAATAACTACATCTGTTGTGAGTGTCCACTCTCAGGCTGCTTTCACTGTCCCAGGAACCAGTCTTTTGAATCTGCCACCAACAACTGGGTTGGCACAATAGTGATGAGTTAGTTAACAGGATGAAAAGATGATGCATAGAGAAATAGCAGACAAACAGAGTAGACAAGGATTTTAGTTTATGCTTGAGGTTCATCTTCAACTTGATGGGAAAGTTACAGGGAGTTTTGCAAGGGTGTGGCAGATGCAAAAGGCTGCCTGCTCTCTGATTGCTGCAGGAATGGGAAGGGGGAGGAAGTGAATGAGGAGCAATAGCATTGGATGGATTCCTTGCAGAGGAGGTGTCAGGTGTTAGAAAGGAGTCCATAGATGTTAGTGAGCAAAGAGTAGACAGCAACATTACAACCTATTGATTCCTGTCAGTCTGGAGGACAGAATTGGGATGAACTCAGCTCAGACCAAGGCAGGGACTGAGTACAACAGAAACAAGGAAATGTGATCTAGCTTCGAAGTCTTCCATAGCGAAAAAGTCCTGTGTAGATCATGTGAATAGATGGCTCCTGTCATCTCACACGAAGATGCCTCCATACTATTGCAAGAAAAGAAAAGGGAGCAGAGAGGAGAGCAGACCAACAGAATTTATATGGCAGGAAAGCCTGAGAAGGGCCATCAAATTTTCAGCCCTGCTGAAGGAGAATTGTCTCATCCTACCCCCTCCCCTTACTACTACTGCAATTCCTTTTAAATATTAGGCAGAAAGAAGTGAAGTCAGAGGGGCAAATGGAAGTGGGGTGAGATGGAGGTGGGATGCATGAGCAATCTTATTTTGACTGAGGAGTTTCAAGGTTTCAACAGCATCTGTGTCTGCCAGGGGTGTCATGGTTAGATTTGTTCTTAGTCCTCAGACCCTCTTCCAAGACCACCAGGAGTTCAAGAGAAAGAGATAGAGAGATGATTCAGTGGTGTCAGCTGAAAGGAAAATTTTAACATACGGCTATCAGAGAGAAAGGTGAGTTCTTTCTGCTTAAGTCATTTTCCTTCCCTATGGCTTAAATATGCCATGCAGAGTCCATGTTTTGGAAATTTCAGCCCCAATGTGAGTGTTAAACCATAGTATAATCAAGAGATGATTGGGTATTAAGGGCTGTAGGTTCATAATGGAGTCAATGCTGTTAACACAGGACTGGAATAGCTGCTTGGGTGCAAGATTGGGAAAGAATAATACAGTTTATTTCCCTTTCCACTCAGTCTTGATCACTCTCTTGTCCTTTATTCTACCATTGGAGGATATAACACATAGCATGAAGGCCTTCACTGGATATCTGAGCCCTACTCTTGAGTCTCCCAGCCTCAAAACCAAGAGCCAAAGAAACTTCTATTGTTTACAAATTCTTCAGTCTCACAGGTCATGATTTCACAGGCAATGAAAGGGTGAAGACAGCCATGAAACAATGCAGAAACATGAGGTCGTTCATCAGCTGACCTTCCATGCTCCTGTTAGCTGGGAGCCTTAACCACACTTGAGCAGGGACAGAGGAGCCCATTCTCTCGATTGTCTATGCCCGTGCCATTATTCCCATGTAAGTATTAGGAAAAGCTAGGAGATAAAGATGCCTTGATCAAGGTGATGTCTGGGTCAACTGCAGAGGGTATTATCAGACCTTGTCCTTCTTCTCTCCAGCCTCATCTCTTTGCCTGACCAGTAGCCAATTAATTATTCAGCTTTTAGATGATGGACAAGATTCCAGCTGCCTCCACAGGGACAGTAGAACCATTAACACATCAATACTACCAGCATCAAAGAAGAAAAAATAAATAAATAAGCCAGAGCTACAGCAAAATCTTGTTTTCTTCCTGCAGTCTCTTAGGAGGCAGTCAGGTCCCGAGGGTATTTGCCTGATGCCATCTAGGGATGGGATTTGTTTTCTGCCAGCATCCCCATTGGAAAAAATAAAAACAAAAGTGTTTAAAGCAGACAAAGCAAGTTTATTTGAAGGGGAGAGGAAATCTGTGCAAGGAAAGTATGGGGACTCTCCATTATGGAGCCCCAAAGAGGAGTCCAGTGGAAGTGCTCCTGAAGGGCTCCTCCCATATCTCCTCCCTTGAGCTTTGCACTGAGTGCTTGAGGCCTTGTGCCTGGGCTACCCTGGTTCTGTTTGTTGGTTGAATGAGCACCTGAGGTATTATGGGAAGAAGCTTTTGAAGAAGGGCCTGAAGCTCTCTGAGAACTAGAAGTGCCCAAATGAGACACACATTATCTGTCATGTGTTATGTCCACCACTTTTTTTTTTTTTTTTTTTTTGGCCAGTCCTGGGGCTTGGACTCAGGGCCTGAGCACTGTCCCTGGCTTCTTTTTGCTCAAGGCTAGCACTCTACCACTTGAGCCACAGCGCCACTTCTGGCCATTTTCTGTATATGTGGTGCTGGGGAATTGAACCCAGGGCCTCATGTATACGAGGCAAGCACTCTTGCCACTAGGCCATATCCCTAGCCCCATGTCCACCACTTTTTATCCCTATCTACCCTCAGTTCCCCTTTCTTTCTCTCGTAACTATGCGAAATGACTTGTTGGAAAGACAGATGGAGGAAGCCTGGGATCAGGTGGTAGAGGAGCAAGACCCACTCTCTGGGATATGCCTTTCGCAGAGAAATGTGGGTGTCTAACTTCTTCTCAAACCATCTTGCAGCTGACAATGTTCTTGCTCTCCTGCTCCTCGCTGCCTCCTCTTTCCCAGCTGGCCCTTCCGCCTAACTTCAATAAGACAAGAAATTGTAGTTTGTTCTCTGGGTTGATCTGCTGCTGACAGGCTGGTGAGATGAGTGCTGTCAGTCTGTGTATCCAGAGTCTGGTAGGTGTTAGGGGTGCATTTTAAAACTTATCAAAACTGAGGGGCAAAGAGCAAGATCTCTGCTGCATTCCTTCCATTTTGTGGAGAAGTTAGGGCTGTAAATGGAACAAAGAACATTCTCCATCGATCTGCTGCTGAGACTTCAGTCTATTCTGCAGTTTCTCCAGAAAGCTGGATATTTAAGAGTCAGAGACCTAATCCCTTACCAGAAGTGATAGGATATAGTGTTTGTATCTCGTCTCACATATGCCTGCAAAACAAAGAATATTGTGTTAAGATGAAAAATGACACTCTTGTGCAGAAAGAGATTCAGTTGCTAACATTCACAGTGTGAATGTTCACACTGTGAACATTAGCTTATCCTGAAAAAGCTTTTCACAGATTCTGTTGTGGAGCTTTTAGATGAAGAGATTATCTTGGATTATCTGCGTGGGCACGGAACTGATTGCTTTCTTTTATAGCCTTGTGAAAGGGAGGTTGAGGATGGGATTTTGCACTGTAGAGATCTGAAGATGCTGGAGGTGGGAGTGATATGATCCCAAGTCCACATGCCAGCAGGCAGATGAATCTAGATCAGACCATGCATGATACGATGCTACTCCATACTGGCTTAGTCACTCAGATGTCTTCTGTTTAGATCCTTGGGCCTTAGCTGCAGATGGTAGCTCAAACTGATAATCCTAGCTACTCAGGAGGCTGAGATTTGAGGATCATAGTTCAAAGCCAGTCTGAGCAAGAACGTCCATGACATTCTCTTATCTAATCAAGCAAATCAACCACCAGAAAACAGGAAGTAGCACTGTGGCTCAAAGTCATAGAGCACTAGCCTTGAGCATAAAAACTCAGGGATAGTGCCTATGCCCTGTGTTGAAGCCCCTTGACCACCACTAAAAACAATAACAAAAAGAAATGCCTTATATTTTAAGACCTCAAATTTGAGATAATTCATGACAGTGGCCTTAGGAAACCAGTGTATATTCCAATCATAACATTTTCTCAATGTAAAGAAAAATGTATTTCATGTGTTAAAGTTTCTTTAAGTTTTCCACTACACCTTTTTTTTTCAAATCTTTGTCAGATGTTATCATTCTCAGACAGATGAAGAAATTGTGCTTAGTATTTTACAGTATATAAGAGAAGCACTTTGATTTTTAGATCTCCTTATGTCATCATTGATAGAAGGAGGATAAAGACACAATCATGGGGTTGTTTTAAAGATCAGATGAAATCAAGTGGCTACAAGTCATCTCCAAAGTAAAATATCCAATCTATTTCAAAGCTGAAGATGAGATTGGTCAGTTGATAAAGTACCCTCCAATCAATTGTTTAATCATTTGCTCTTCTCTTGAACTCTTTTTTTTTTTTTTTTTTTTTTTTTTTTTTTGTCAGTTGTCAGGCTTGAACTTAGTGGCTGGGTGCTGTCCCTGAGTTTCTTTGTGCACAAAGGTGGAGCTCTATCTCTATAACCATAGTGCCACTTCTGGGTTTTGAGTAGTTAATTGAAGATAAGAGTCTTACAGAGGCTTTTTTTGCTGGGGTTGGCTCAGTTCTCAGCCTCCTGAATAGCTAGGATTACAGGCATGAGCGACTGGTACCTGGATATTTCCAACTCTTGCTCCTTTTCTCTTTCTCTTTTCTCACCCTCTCTCGCTGTCTGTCTCTGACTCTCTCTCTCTATCTCTCTCTCTTTCTCTCTCTCTTCCTCTTTTTCTCCCTCCACCTTGTCAATATGCATATCCCCATTTTCTATGAAAAGAAATCTACTTGAGGTAGGGGTTGGGAGTGAGGGAGACACATTATATTTGCAAACCATTTTGTAGAATGGCAACTCCTTTGTGTAACTCTTTAAATAACTTTTAAAACAGAAAAAAAGGAAAGGAATTGTACTGGAAGGTAAATAATAAAAACCTTATAAAGAGGAGTTAACATCTTAGATGGCACTCTTTGAGAATCTTCACAGCCACACCCATCATTTTATTCAGGCCTTAGGATATGACCATAGATGTGCAGACTGGCATTGTATTCCTCATTTTATAAGTGACAAAAACAAGGACCTCCCCAGGAGGAAGTATCCAGAGATTTACTGAGGCTAACATGAATATAGGCAGTGATTAGGGATTCAAACATATATCATTAGGCATACATGAGTGATATCCTCATTCATGAGGATTTTTCCGTTGCCTAGGTCAGCAACAACTGAGCAGGCACTTCCCTGCATACAAACCCTTTGGATCTGTATCTTTCATCACTTACCCAATATAATATTTCCTTATTACTTATTGTCTATCAAAATGGGACAATAGGACACCCTTAGGGGGATTGAATAGATATCTGGTAAGATATATTTAAGGAGCAATGTTAAACCCATTATTGCCTCCCCTTCAAGAATTCTTCCAAGGGCTGGGGATATAGCCTAGTGGCAAGAGTGCCTGCCTCGGATACACGAGGCCCTAGGTTCGATTCCCCAGCACCACATACACAGAAAACGGCCAGAAGCGGCGCTGTGGCTCAAGTGGCAGAGTGCTAGCCTTGAGCGGGAAGAAGCCAGGGACAGTGCTCAGGCCCTGAGTCCAAGGCCCAGGACTGGCCAAAAAAAAAAAAAAAGAATTCTTCCAAAAGCATAGTACTTCCCATTTTTATTTTTATTCTTAAACTCTTGTTCAAACCTGTCCTCTTTGTTTTGTTCTTTTCAAACCACTTGTACTAAAGTTTCCCCTCTTTCTGTTGGTAAGATAGAACACCAACCATTTGTCACTTAAGAGGTGAAATGTGATACTTGTAGCAACGAGGGCACTTACAAACAGTAGCTGCCCCATATTGAAGCAAGGGCACTCTAATTACTCTGGTAAATTGTCAGAGTCTCTTCAAGTGCAATCCCTTCTTGGCTTGGCTGTGAGGTTATCATGGGTCCTTCTGGAGGTCAGCTGAGAGAGGAGTTGGTCCTTAAGTGCTCTGGAGTTGGAAGAGACCTGCAGAACTCAACTTCTGAGGTCTCTGAGGCCTCCCTGATGTTCTCTTCTTTGCACATTGTCTGGTAGAAAGGACCTGGAAGGCTGATACTCAGGATGGTCTCATCGACTTACTTTTCATTGGTCACACCAAGGATGTGATATGGCCAACTTTCACAGGAATGGCACAATAATGATTCAGTCAGTTGCCATTTGGGCTTTGTCCAGCAAGGAATGTGGAAAATGGGCTGCTACTTCTGTTCCATTCCAACCCATGACCACGATGAGAGGGAAAGGCTACAGTATAAGTTCCACAACAGCACAGTCTAGGTAAAAATTCCAGCCTTCCTGTGCCATTTGCTGAGACATCCCTTTTCAATTCAGCTTAAAAACCAGATTCCCTTGTTATGAATGTCCACCGTAGGAAAGAAGGGTCCCACTCTATCTCAGGAGCCTTCATGAGCTGGTGAGTGACTATATGTAAGTGGGCATCTGTGTGCTAAATACTGGGAACGGAAACTTCCATCTCTTGATTGACAAGAGTGATTAGCCATTAAAAGTAACCTCTTAACCATCCCACCATCTTTTCCTAAGAAGATTCTCTTCTCACACATACCCACTGGGCCAGTGGCCTGTTCATTGACTAAAAATAGGATTGTGAATCCTTGTGCTAGAGATTGATTGCTCACACCTGTAATCCTAGCTACTCAGAAGGCTGAGATTTGAAGATTGTACTTTGAAAAGATCCTGGGAAGAAAACTCCATGATACTCTTATCCCCCAATTAACTTTCAGCAGAAAGTAGATGTATGGCTCAAGTGGTAGCGTGCCAGCCATGAGTATAAAAGGTAAGCAAGAATGAGTCCTTGCATTCAAGCCTCAGTACTGTTACCCAAAAGTGAAATAAAAATTAAAAGTGAAAAGAATCCAGAGACCTCTGGATTCTTTATGATCTTATCTCCTTTATTCTAAAGTTTTACATAAACCTATAGACTTTATTAGTATGAAGAAGGATAAATAAAGATATGTGCAACATAGACTATGAGCTCCCCTAGTAGAACCCTGGAAGTTGTGAAGCCTGGTCACTATCAATTTTTTAACCTGATTAGGGATACTTTCTGTAGCATTGGGTTTGTGCTCTGAAGTTCTAACACACTTTACGATTTGGTCCATATTAAATATTCTTAGTTTTGGTTAGAAAAGATGAATCTACGGAGGTGAGATGAGTCCCCGGTCTGGTGGATGGGATGCAACATGCTTCTGGAAGCAGGTTACCTGTGAGGTGGAAATATTTTGTAGTGAGAGGTTGGGTTACTGAAAAGGGAAGTGGGTGGGGCTTCTGTAGTCAGTTTGGAGGTAGAGTCTTATCTCCTTTCTAGTGTTGCCAAGGGAACCACCAGAACTCCACATTTCCCTATCTGGTATCTCTTTCTTTCTTTCTTTCGAGGAGACCCAAGCTGTTTAAAGCCAGGTTGGCAGTCTCCTTGGTTCCCAAGATCCTGACATTTCTGATGCCTGCCTCTTGCCTTTCCCTGCAACACATGGGCATGTTCATGGCAGCATGCAGAGCTACAAGAAAAACCTAAATTTAAATGTTAAAAAGCTTTTGTTCATTACCGGTGGCATTTCCCCCCCCACCCCCATTTGTCACTTGGAGCAGAGCTGTGACTCTTTTAATATCAAACAAATAATAAGCTGCCTCTAAAGTGATTTTTCTGACAAGAAGCTCAATATATTAAACTTTATCTATATTTTAATAGCCAATTTCACACCAAACTGCCTTCTTAATAATGTATTTACCACCTGGGGATATTATTCCAACCCATCTGGAAAGAATTGGAAATTAACTGTCCCTAAACCGAATGTGTGTGTATGTGTGCTTTA
The DNA here is from genome assembly GCF_023159225.1 of Perognathus longimembris pacificus. Classification (NCBI taxonomy): domain Eukaryota; kingdom Metazoa; phylum Chordata; class Mammalia; order Rodentia; family Heteromyidae; genus Perognathus; species Perognathus longimembris. The sequence goes on along the minus strand of NC_063163.1, from coordinate 102,950,148 downwards.
CACTTGCTGTAGAAAAAAGCAGTGTCATTGCTAGGGAAAGGGTCTTAGGGGGGTGCACCTAGGGAGGTTGAAATCCGGAAGAGAAATGATAGTTGGTTTTGAGACACAAATTTGATCTCCAGAGGCAACGTTTATCTCCATAAGCTTCTGCCAGATGGGGCAGGGCTGCTGGGAGAACGAAACTAGCCTGATAGGGTTCTAAAGAAAAAACTGCCTTTGTATTAGCTAGCAATTGGCTGAATTAGGACCAGCTTCTTTTGTTTCATCACTGGACAGTAGAGAGATTTTGCTAGGTGACTTGTATGCATGTTGGATGTTCATGGCTCATCTTCGTCCTTTTGAGCTGTTATAACAAAATAGCTAACAACTGAGTAGCTTTTAAACAATAGACATTTATTTCCCACAAGTTTGGAAACTGAGACATCTACCATCAATGCAGATGCAGCAGCAGATTTTTTTTTGCCTGGCAAAGGTCCATTTGAGAGGTGCCTTCTTACTGTGTCTTCACATAGTGAAGTGTGTGTGTGTGTGTGTGTGTGTGTGTGTGTGTGTGTGTGTACAAGGCTTGAACTAAGGGCCTCACAGTCCTACTTTTTTTTTTTTCACTCAAGGTTTGCACTCCACTACTAGAGCCACACTTCTACTTCTAGCTTTTGCTACATAATTAGAGATAAATATCTCACAGACTTTTCTACTTGGACTGGTTTTGAACCACAATCCAAGATCGCAGCCTCCTGAGTAGCTAGGATTATAGGCTTGAGCCACCAGTACTTGGAAGGGGCCTTTGCTTTTGTTTCTGATTTGTGTTGACGTGTGTGTGCGTGTGTGTGTGTGTGTGTGTGCGTGTGTGTGTGTGTGTGTGTGTGTGTGTGTGTGTGTGTGTGTGTAGGTCCTGGGGCTGGAACTCAAGATGTGGTCTCTGTGCCTGAGCTTTTGTGCTCAGGCCTAGTCTTATACCACTTGAGTTATAGCTCTACTTCTAGATTTTTGGTGATTAATTGAAGGTAAGGTTCTCATGAACTTTCTTGCCTGGGCTGGCTTTGTTCTATGGTCTTCCTACCTCAGCCTTTGGAATATTTAGGATTACAGCCATGAGCCACAGGTACCCAGTATGGCAGGGGCTTTTTATAAGGGCTCTAATTCCATTGATAAGGTATCTGCCCTCATGCTCTAATCACTTTCTAAGGTTCCTAAGGAACTTCTTCATCTTGCTGTCTAGTTTATGTTTGTCATATGAATTGGTGGCGTGTCCAGATGTGCAAACATTTAGGCCATCACGTGATTCTCTCCATAACAATAACAAAACTAAAACACCAAGTTTTGCACTTGCTCTGGCGTAATACCTGAGACAAATGCTTCAGAAGAAGGAAGATTTATCTTAACTCACACTTTCAGAGGATTTAGTCTATGATTATTGGGTCCCATACCTTTGTTCCTGAGGTGAGGCAGAGTACCATGGTGGAAAGCAGTGATACATACTTCATAGCACCATGGTGGAAAGCAGTGATACATACTTCATAGCAGTCAGGAAGGATAGACAGAACAAGTAGAAAGTATGGTTCAGGGACAAGACATATATGCAATCGGTTCTTGGGGGCATTTTTTTCAACGTTTTCCTTTTATTTATTCATACCTACATGAACTGACAAACTGAGAGGTTGTACTGAAGGTAAAAAGATGAGGAGCCTTTGAGTAGATAGAAAAGCTTCTAATTGAGGGAAGGTTTGGAGAAAGAACAAACCTCCCCTGACAATTCTAGGATCTTATTCCTTCAGGGATAAAGTGACGACTAACCTGGTCTGTTTTCACTGATCCAAATTTAGCAAACATTGCCAAGCTCCCACTCCACATATGACCATAGGCAGGATGATAACAAGTCCCATCATGAAAAGAAATGGAGAGAGAAGAGGATCAGGAAGTATTTGCTGTGGGATGCAGAGAGGATTCCCAGGGAGACTGGATATTTTCACTGGATCTTAAAGGATGAGCAGGGAGCCCCAGGCCACTCAGTTCGAATGACAAATGTATACACAGGCATGGCATCTGTGTGATTTCTGACAGGGAAGTCAATGGAAAGGTCTTTCAGGTATCCTAAAGTGAATGAAAGGAACCCTCTGTGGGGCCTAAAATCAACCCCCTTTCAGAGGGATTAGGCAAGGAAGAGCAGCTTTTTAGTGGATCTGAAGATTACCTTGGGAAAAAATTCAACTATAGGATATGTTTGGTGTGGGTGAGAATTCCAAGAATGAGGGGGGCAGCCAACTTTGCAATGTAGGAATCAATGTGTCTGGGAAACATGAAAGTACATCAGCCTGAAGTAGCTCCTGCTGGTCTACCCCAGCAGGCATCAGGGGAGGAGATGAGTATGATGGGCGATGCAGCTCCGGTGGGCCGACCCCAGGAATCCGGGCAGTGAGTTAAGTGTGATGACTAACCCCAGGAGACTTCAAGTGCTGGGAGCATCCTGCATCCTCCAGCACTGTTAGGAGACTGAATGTCCAGCACTACTGAATACAGGCTACTATGTATGGATGCCACGTGGGCTATCCATGTCACACTGTTTCTGCTCTGGGACTCCAGTAGTGTCTGAATTGGGCAAACCAGAGGCAGATGAATGAAAAATTGCACACGTGGTGGGACACCAGCTCATTGATATCTGTGGAAGGGAAAGTCATGTGATTCAGCAGCACAAAACTAAAAGGTCTACACAGGAAGAGAAACCCTAGTGGGATTTTTGGTGGCTTATGCTGATAGCACAGGCACAAAAAGCCAGGCAACAGAGGTGTCAGCAGGCTGCCCTATCTAATCTGTGTCTCTGTTCCTTTCTCAGGGCCTTGGGAGTAAGTATGCCCGCACTAATATGTGTCAGGCTAAGAGACCCAAGTGATAGCTATCACCCAGGTCCTAGGGAACTGGAGTCCCAAACTAATCTACAAACAGGAAGACTAGTGGTGACAGACAAGTCAAGGAGGATAGGGGGTGAAAGGCTCCTCTAATCGTGCAATTGGAAGGTGTTCAATGCTGACAGTTACCTGGGGACCTCCAGATACCAGGCTCCCTAACTTAATCAGACAGACACAGGGAGCTTCTGTGGCTGAGGCTGCACCAAGAAATGTGGAACAATAGGAGCCCGCCCCTCAGGGCGTTGGGTTGTTACGGAGATAATAAACTATATAAAAATCTGTCACTGGGCGATAAGTGATGAATTAAAATCAATTATATGTATAAAATAATAGACAGCTCCGTCTTTCCTACTATAAATGCCATGGTTTTGATCCACCTCAGAGGTACCAGCAGAACAGGGCCTGTACCAGGCCTACCAAAATAATTAGGGAAGCAGACTTTGCTGGTCAGATTGTCTGCATTGTGGTTCCATGAAAGAAAAACATAGCAAAATTGTGAGTCAGGTTATTTTGTTTGTTGGTTTTATTTATTTTATTGTTATTATTTTTAATTTTTCTTGCCAGTCCTGGAGCTTGGACTTAGGGCCTGAGCACTGTCTCTGGCTTCTTTTTGCTCAAGGCTAGCACTCTACCACTTGAGCCACAGTGCCACTTATGGCTATTTTCTGCATATGTGGTGCTGGGGAATTGAACCCAGGGCTTGATGTATACAAGGCAAGCACTCTTGCCACTAGGCCATATCCCCAGCCATGAGTCAGGTTTTAACGATCACCCCTCTCTCCACTGGTGAGCTTGTCTTCATATCCTGTGTTAGGATGGAAGCATTTGATGATTGATTAGAGTAAGGAGGACTTGGAGCAAGGTATTCACTCAGTGCCTTTGTTTTTCCAGGTGTACAGCATATGTAATAGCCCCATCTACAATAAGGCTGAGTATTTGTTAAAACAATGCCAATGTCTGTGCAGAATTCTCATTCACAATATATAGTAGTGAAGGTTGATTTTGGGGTGCTTCTTGGAGGAACCTGATTCTACTCTTCAATATCTTTTTGCTTCTGTTTCCCTTCTCTTCTACCCCAATGACATGCACACAGGAAGGAAGGAAGGAAGGAAGGAAGGAAGGAAGGAAGGAAGGAAGGAAGGAAGGGAGGGAGGGAGGGAGGGAGGGAGGGAGGGAGGGAGGGAGGGAGGGAGGGAGGGAGGGAGGGAGGGAGAAAGGAAGGAAGGAAGGAAGGAAGGAAGGAAGGAAGGAAGGAAGGAAGGAAGGAAGGAAGGAAGGAATATAACTAGGATTACAGGTACCACATTGTAGCTTGGAGAATGTTGAACATTTTATGGGCAAGGGATTGTATTCTCTTCCGCGTACGGTACCAGCATCATAGTCCCTGGCGGCATTTGGAGTCTGTGCAGCACTTTCAGTTTGTAGCGAATTGTAACAATGGAGCCACACACATTGAAGTCAAGTCACAGTGTACCCATTGGGACCAATAGGTACTGCATCATTTTCTTTGCACATAAAAATATCTGACCTTGGGGCTGGGGATATGGCCTAGTGGCAAGAGTGCTTGTCTCCTATACCTGAGGCCCTGGGTTCAATTCCCCAGCATCACATATATAGAAAATGGCCAGAAGTGGCGCTGTGGCTCAAGTGGCAGAGTGCTAGCCTTGAGCAAAAAGAAGCCAGGGATAGTGCTCAGGCCCTGAGTCCAAGCCCTAGGACTGGCCAAGAAAAAAAAAAAAATCTGACCTTGCTTGGAGCACCATGTCTGTAATCCTAGCTACTCAGAAAACTGAGATCTTAAAGATCACTCTTTGAAGCCTGCTGGGAAATATTCATCTCCAGTTAAACACCGCCCTCACCCTCTCCAAAAAGAAAGAAAAGCTGGAATTGAAGGTGTTGCTCAAATCATAAGAGCTCCAGCCTTCCGCATAAAAAACCAAGAGAGAGTACCAGGCCATGAGTTCAAGCCTCAGTGCTGGCACAACACAAAAGCCCTGGCCTTGCCTCTCACCATCTGCGTGGAAGCCCTTATTTGCACCTTTCAAAAGGGTGGTTTGATGAAATCAGCATCTGGGACTCACTGCATTTAGACTACAGAGACCACACCGCCCCCCCCACCCCCCCCCCCCCCCCCCCCCCGCCCCAGGAGCAACTCCTTAAGAGCCTGGGCCATGCTCTGGTGCAGACTACTTTCTCCACGCTCCACCCCCCATCCCCTTGCCTCCTCCTACTTGCACTCATGCTGACCTGGTGGATTTCATCTTTTGGAAGCGTCTGCACCCAAAGATTTCATTAGAAGATTGTGCCTGGTGATTTTAAAAATATAGTCTGACTATGATGGTACCAGCCCGGACTTGGTCCGGAGCATGCACCTGGGGTGAGGTGGGGTGGGGGCTCCAGGCTGACTGCAGGAATGTGCCAGCCACAGTCACTGCAGTGCTTTGCACTGGGACTCCCACCCTGAATCTTATTTACATTCGGACTAACAATAGCTCTGGAGCCTGGCTATAAATAATTTCTAGGGAAGAGTTGTCTAATTAAACGTGCAGCAGTAAGGAAAGTGCTTTAACCACAAGGCTGGTGTCCTAATGAACGTAATCACTGGATGGGGACAGCTTAGGAATCACATCTAGACATCTCCCCGCGGAGGCAGGGAGATGGAGGGAAAAATCTCGGGAAGAATTTCCAATCAATATTTAATTGCACAGTGTGGCAAACTTGTCAGAAGGCCTTTCCCCCCCTCCTTCTTTTTCTTTATACCAAGGGGTAAATGGATTTCAAAATGCAGCTTCATGGAGTGGCCTAGGTGTGGGATTTCAATGGAGGAAAATGGTGCGTTATGAATGCTGAATAGAAATTCTAGGTGCATTGGAGTCATTTATTAATAGGTGAGGCACACACATTTTGAGAGGTGCTGAGTATAAAAATTAAAATGGGATAAATCACTGGCACTGGTGGCTCAACCCTGTAATCCTAGCTTACCAAGAGGCCAAGATAAGATGACCAAAGTTTGAAGCCAGGCTAGGGTGATCGGATAGTAGATCTTCTATACTCTTATCTCCAGCTAACCAGCAAAATTTCTGGATATGGAGATGTGCCTCAACTAAACTGGCAAAAGCATGAGGCCCTGGTACCCATACACACAAAAGAAAAGGGGTGGAGGCAGGTAAGCTCTAATTCCACATATAGTCTAATTCCTTTTCTGCCATGTCTAGGGTAGTTCCAGACTCTAATCTCTTATTAGATTGTGGACTCTGAGCTTTTCCCCCTCCACTCAAGTAGGAAGGAGGGAGGCTGCCTTTGCTCAGTGCCCAGGGCAAATAAAGGGAATGAAATGGCAACATCCTGGACTAATGCCATTCAGGAAGGGACAGCAAGCTCCTGTCACTTGAGCTGTGGTGAGCACATTAGGCACAGAAGCAAATCCAAGGCCGCCATGCTGCTTTCTGCTTCATTAGAAACAGGCACTCCATCAGCCAGATGGAGAAGGACGTGGGACACAGGGTAGTGGCTTGGTCTGTGAATATGGAACACGCTCCTGAGGACAGAAATGCTTCCATGTGAGGAAGAGCCCTGTGCACCAGACTCACCATGCTTAATTAATGTAGGAGCTACATCTGTCCAGCCTCACGGTGGACACATAATAAACACCTATGTGCCATCAGCAGGAGGGGCTGTCCATGCACAGATACATACATGTTCCGGGTATGAGCTACTCATATTGCTATGGTAACCTGCTCTTGAAGCCACATCCAAGCCGGGGAAGGAGGAACGAAGAGGATGAGAGAGAGGGAGGGCGGGAGAGGAATAGTGGGAGGACATAGCACAGCCAGTACTCTGTAAAGGAATCCCCAGGGGGTGCTGATCTGCAGGCAGAAAGCTGACTAGAATCCCCAGACACTTCAGACATCCTGGAATACACAGACATGAAGGAGCTAGTGTGGCCACCTGTGATTAATCAAATTCACCACTGGATGTCAACATTGCTCTAGCCAATTACAAGGACAAGCAAGGATTCCAGTGTTTCTCCTCTTTGTATAAGTGGAGTTTTAGACTGGGCTCACTTCCTGACTCTAGGAATGTATGGGGGTGGGTTGGGTTGGGAGTAAGACTATCATCTTTTGATGGATTCCAAAAAGGGAAACTATCAAGTTGTAAATGTATCACTTACCCCTCCCCCTCAGCTCAAGGCTGCTGCTCTACTTTGTGAGTCACATCTCCACCTCTGGCTTTTTGCTGGTTAAGTGGATATAAGAATCTTGGGGCCTTTTCTGCCTGGGCTGATTTCGAACCATGATCCTCAGATCTCAGCTTCCTGACTAGCTAGGATTACAGGCACAGGAGTCAGTCACTGGTACCCATCCTTTAATAAGAACCCTTCCACTTCCTCTAGCATTCCTGGTTCCCTTTCTTCACTGATTATTCTCCTTCTAGTCACACCCCTAATGTAAACACCAAATATTCTCTTTCATTGGCTTATTGTCTTCCCTAAGCTCCCCTTCTGCCCCCTCACATAAGTAAGTATTGACTTATAAGGTGCTCAAAGGCAGAAAGCTTTCTTTGTTTAGTACTGCATGTTTCATGCCTAAAGCTCTGTATGAAACAGAGTAGATGTTCAGTAAGTATTCATTTGTAATGGTTAAATGTGTAAGTAAATGAATCAATGCAATTTGGTCAGTAAATAAAAATGGAAGCGGAGGCATTGTTCCAACACTTGTGAGAGTTCTTCCTTCTCCAAGTATTTTAATACATGGTTAGAGAGAGAAGCACAGACACAGATGCGAAAGTTGGACATAAATGTAAGGTTTGGAAGCCGGAGAGGGTTTTCTGAGTTGAGTTACAGTTCTGTTACTGCTTGGTGCCAGTGGTTCAAGCCTGTAATCCTAGCTACTCAAAAGTTGGAGCTTGGGCTGGGAATATGGCCTAGTGGCAAGAGAGCCTGCCTCGTATACATGAAGCCCTGGGTTCAATTCCCCAGTACCACATATATGGAAAACGGCCAGAAGTGGTGCTGTGGCTCAAGTGGCAGAGTGCTAGCCTTGAGCAAGGAAGCCAGGGACAGTGCTCAGGCCCTGAGTCCAAGGCCCAGGACTGGCAAAAAAAAAAAAGTTGGAGCTTTGAGGATCATGGTCTGAAGCCAGCTCAGGCAGGAATATCCACAAGCCATGAGACTCTTATCCAAATAAATAAATAAAGAAGGAAGACAGGAAAGAAGGAAGGAAGGCAGAAGAAAGGAAAGAGATAAAGAAAGAAGTAAAGAAAAGAAAGAGGGAGAGAGACAAAGAGAGACAGAGGAAGAAAGGAAGGAAGGAAGGAAGGAAGGAAGGAAAGAAAAGAAAGAGAGAGACAAAGACAGAGAGGAGGGAAGGAAGGAAGGAAGGAAGATGAGGAGAGAGGGAGAGGGAGGGAAGAAGGGAGGAAGAAGAAAGGAAACCTAGCAAAAAGGCAGAAGTGAAGATGTAGCTCAAGTGGTAGATGACCAGCCTTGAGTGAGAAAGCTAAAGAATAGCAACCAAGGGCTGGGGATATGGCCTAGTGGCCATGAGGTCCTGAGTTCAATTCCCCAGTACCACATATACAGAAAATGGCCAGAAGTGGCGCTGTGGCTCAAGTGGCAGAGTGGTAATCTTGAGCAAAAAGAAGCCAGGGACAGTTCTCAGGCCCTGAGTCCAAAGCCCAGGACTGGCCAAAAAAAAAAAAGAATAGCAACCAACACCTAGGCCCTGGGTTCAAGCCCCAGTACTGATATATATATTTTTTAAAGAGAAGAAAAGCTTTGTTACTATCATTGACTGTGACTTAGAAAGAAATAAAACTTGACCTTGCTGAATCTTAGTTCCTTTGTCACTACAGTGATATATCTTACTCAATCCACTTGAGTTTCTTAAGATCACCTTCTATCCTGGGTAATGAACAGTAGATTCTCCCAAGTCCCCTGTAAACATGAAGACCTACACACAGCCCTGGCAATATGGGGTCATGTTTGTTTCCCAAAGATGAACAGACAAATGATCAACCTTTTCCAGTTCACTCAACCCATGGGAACTAATAGTCCAGGTCAACTGTAATGAAAACAGGGTTGGAGGACAGCATTTTTCCACTCCAGATGGAAAAATAGTTCTGAAAAATGCTGTTTCTCCCAAGGCGTGAGCCTCAGACCTGCTGCTGGTTCTATATATCCGCTATTTACGGGGAGATGACTGCAGTTGAGCTAGCATTTTAACAAATCTATATACTTCCTTTACAATAATTTAATTAGCAAAAAACATATAGATCTACAGTGTAGCACTCATTCCATTTATTTACTGTGCTGTCACCTTGGGCTCCTGGATGATTCTTGATTTTTTAAAATTTAAATGCTAAGCACAATTTATAAGCTAAATAAGACATTATTAGACTATCTTGGCAGAAATGTACAAGAACACCACAAAGCTAAGGTGAAAAAAATGCATTATTGAATGAAATTTAATTAGTAGATTTTGTGTTATTAGTGGCTTGCATATTGCATTTAGGAAAATGAACACAAATATGATCCAGACAATCTTTCCAGTGAGGAAATGTCACTGATAATATAACTTCACTCCTACTCTTTCCAGCAGATGCTGGATGAAAATTGATGTCTTGGTCTCTTGCCAGTCAAAAGATTTTCTGGTTTGTGGTTCTAATAATAGCTAAATGGAGGGGACATGCTTTGTACGGCGCTCTGGCAGGTAAGGAGAAGGTTGCTTGGTGAGAATTAACATAGTTTTTGTTGTTGTTGTTTTTCTGATGGTAATCATGGGATGGTGCATTTATTTTCTTTTCTTTTCTTTCTTTCTTTCTTTTTTTTTTTTTTTTTTTGCCAGTCCTGGGGCTTGGACTCAGGGCCTGAGCACTGTCCCTGGCTTCTTTTGGCTCAAGGCTAGCACTCTGCCACTTGAGCCACAGTGCCACTTCTGGCCATTTTCTGTATATGTGGTGCTGGGGAATTGAACCCAGGGCTTCATGTATACGAGGTAAGCACTCTTTGCCACTAGGCCAAAACCCCAGACGGGACAGTGCATTTCTGAGAATTGGACTGAGGCTATAGTTTCCTTTGCTGGTCAAGTCTAACATTTATATTATCTGTTCTGAGTCCCATATGGGACACGTGGCTGTAGTAGAGAGGGCAAGACTTGGAATCTTGTACTCAGTGGGTTTAGTTACACAACCTCCGTTTATAAGCTTTGTGCAATTCAATTTGTAAATGAATAATCTATCTGTGCAAGAGATTAGTTACTATTACCTCCTCTATTTAATACATTAGGACAGGGAACTTGAGGTGCATAAGATAGTTGCTCTAGTCACACAGCTAATAATCTAAATTATCTTCATTTCCCAATTGCTTCTCCACAATGCCTACCTCTCAAAGTATTGTAAAGATTACATTAGGTAAAATTTGCAAGGCACTTGAGACTTGTATTCAAAAGTATTAATGTAAGCCTCCTATTCACAACTTCACAACAGTCACGTAAGATTTGTGTGTGTGTGTGTAAATTTTGGGGCTTGAACTCAGGGCCTGGGCACTATTCCTGAGCTTTTCTGTTCAAGTCTAGTGCTCTACCACTTTGTGTCACAGCACCATTTCCAGTAATACTTTTTTTTTTTTTTTTTAGTTAATTGGAGATAAGAGTCTCAAGGTCTTTCCTGCCTAGAATGGCGTTGAACAAAGGTCTTTAGATCTCAACCTCCCCAGTAGCTAGGATTACCGACATGAATCACTGATGCTCCAGCCCAACAGTTTTGTAGGTTTCATGTCATTTTGGAAACGACACAGTAGGCCAATGGTCAGAATTTTTATTCCCAAGTGGCCAAGGTAAAGTTTTTGCCCATCTCAGCAATGATATATGGCAAAAAGGAAACAAAATGGCTTGCCTTTCTTCTGAAGTTGTGAGAATCATTTTGACAGCCATAGGAGGGTGCTACCCAAATGCAAAGTATTGTTGCTATCATTGTTAGTACAGACAATCATTCATTTGGTTCTATGCCAAGTTATACTGACAGCAGTGTTGGGAGCGGGGGATGGCAGAGATGAAAGCTGTAAGAGCATTTTTGCAGAGTGAGTCCGATGGTAAATGTAGGCATGTACTGAATTATGCATATCTAATTTGTGTATTTTCTGTGCACAACTAGATTGGGTGCAGCCCCATTTAACTTACCCACTTCAGCAAGCTGTGTTTCAGATTCTGTCTTTACCTTCTCTCAGGCAGTGTCTCTGTAGGTGGTATGATGACCCTTCTGACCTACATTTCCATCCTCATATTTCCTCTGTTCTCTCACAATGAATTACGCATGCACTTCACTTTAACCATGTGACAATTTGGCTATCTTTGGGGCATTCTGGTCCATACCTATCATTTCATACAGTTGCTTCTCTAGTATTTCTTTCCTGACTATGATTTTGGTAGGCCAAGGAAATCATGAAAAAATCATAAAATAATTGCATTTGTTAGGAGAGAGTGAGGAACTTATTTTGTAAATAAAATCATGTAAAAGTAAAAGATATTTGGATAGTTCAAAGTTCTCTTCCTTTTTAATGAACTTCAGATATACAGAATTGAATTATTATAATCAGTAGCATCTAGTTACATGGGCCTCCCACTCCTCAGTATTCTACGCCTGACCTCACTTTTATTTTTTTTTTAAGTGTTTAATAAGCAACAAACACCTTTTCCCCTAACACACATGTGGTGTGTGTACTTGCATAAGCCCATACACATACACACACACACACAAATTCACAAGTTAAATCCTGGACACAGGCTACATCTCAACCACATAATTGCCACAGTTTCGATTCTGCCTGTTTCCTACTTTAAGGCAACCACAATTTAGAATAATGGGCTCATATCATGCTTTATGTAATTCCATCATATAAATGAGTGTGTGTTTTTTTTAACTGTCGATCATGGGCCTTAAAGTTTGGGCCTGGGCACTATCCCTGAGCTTTTCAGCTCAAGGCCAGTACTCTAACACTTTGAGCCTCAGTGTCACTTCTGTTTTGTTTGTTTGTTTTTGTGTGTGTTTAATTGAAGATAGGACTCTCACAGACTTTCATGCTAGGGGTGGCTTTGAACTTCAGTCCTAATTATCTCAACCTCCTGAATAGCTAGGATTACAGGTGTGAGCCACCAGCACCTGGCATACCTATGAGTCATTAAAATTATTCTTTATTTGATATTTTTATCTTCATTATAAGGGCATTTACATATGTTATTAAGGAGAATTTTTCCTTTATTTGTATTTTTGAGATGATCAGTATTTTACTTTTGTGGTAGTGTACCTTCTTTCTCTACTGTGAATATACCTTAATCTATTCACTTACTTTTATGTTAATGAACACTTAGGTTACATTGGTGCTTGTTTCCTACTATGAGCAAGGTTGTTATGAGCATAGATACTGAGCAGTCAACTGGTGAAGTTTACATATAGAAGGTATTGCCTAGTTGCTTAACAAAATACCAGTTTACACTCCCACTATAAAGATCTTGTGGAGTCAGTATCTCTAGTACTTACAGGTAGTAGACATTTTAGACTTTGCCAGTTGGTTCTATGGAGAATGCAGTTGTATTGTAGTTTCTAGCATCTGTATAATTTCTGTAAGCTATTTCCTCCCCTCAGCTGTGCCTATTCATTTTTTTTTTTTTGCCCATTATTTTTAAGATGGTTGACTGTGCTTTTTCACATCGACTTGTTGTTAGAAGTTCTTTACATACTTTTGACTCGGATTTTTGTCAGTTTTATGAATAGCTCCATTTTCAATCTAATTGAGGTAATTAGTCCAGGGCAGGGGGAGGGGATGAGGCATGAATTTCTTTTATCCTTTGATCAAATAAACCCATTCTTCTTGATCTCACCTCATTCAGTTTAAGCTTCTGTCCCTCAGTACCAGCAGACAGAAAGACTGAGTGTTAGGATTAGAGAGAAGGCTACATTCATTAGGACATTCCAAGAGGAAATGACCGAGCTTATAAGATGTAAAGTAAAATCCTCATATTAGTTCTTCTCAAAGAAAAGTATGACAGAACTCCCTATTTCTGTTCAGGTTTAATTAATGTACCTTCTCAAGGCCTTTACCACCTTCTTAGAGGATGGACTCATTTTCTTCAAAATAATCAAAGAATTACAGAGGAGTTCTTCTTTCTTCCTGTATTTTGCTTTGCAGATATAAGCCAGACATTGGAAAAAGCATACAGGGATTCATTATTCATGCAGATGAGTTTCACAATTCAATAGAGCTAATTAGGAAAATGATGGAGTAAATTAGCACTTTATGCAAGTGTATTAATATTAATAAAACTGCAATTTTACCCTGAGGTTCAAACATAAGAGGGAGAGAACATAGCCCTGACCAGCAAGTCAACAATCAACCTGGTCGTTTTCTGGAAGGTAGACCACTTTCATTTATTCTGGAGTCTCTTGTATCTTTCTGTTATCCAAATTTTCCTGATACAAAAAGAGATGGAAATATTTCAAAGGCACAAATGAGCTCTCATTACTTCATTATTTGATCTGCTTGGGAGAAAATTCCACATTGGCAACCCTGTTGATCATAACTAGCAGCCCACAACTGTCCACATGGCAATTTCAAACCTACTCTCTCATACTTGACACAGAAGGAAAAGTGCTATGAGTGTTACCATGTATAGTTTATTAATTTTTACACAAATTATTCATTATTCTCTTCACCCATTACCATGATCATTGCTTCTTGTCTAACTCCATACTCGTTACCATTCTTACCCCATCAAATTCATGTGCCAAACTATGGTTCGAGTAATCATTTGAATTTTTAGGTCTTCTAATTCAAACTTGTCATTCCAGGCAGGGATTTATCAATAGTTCAATCTTACTTCCAGATTTACACATATCACCCCATCTCTCTCTCTCTTTCTCTCTCTCTCTCTCTCTCTCTCTCTCTCTGTCTCTCTGTATATATATATATCTTCCAGCACATATTTCTTCTAGCCACATGAAGCCACTTGGTATTCCAAACACATTCAATGACCTGTAGTTTATTTCCTGTACCTGAAAGTTTCTCTCTTTCCCATCACCAGACATAGATATCAGTATAGAAGACATTCTTTCTCAAATGCCTCCCTTCATCTCTGTCCCTTACCAAAAAAAAACCCAAATAAACAAAAAAAACCGAAAACTGTACTTTCAAAATATGTTCTAATTTTCTACTCACAGCCCCTCAGAGGATGATTCTTTCTTGTTTACTACCTAGTCTTGTCCACAGACAGTCAGTTTTAAGAGGGCAAGGATCAGTTCTCAATCACCATGATGTTTCTCTGTCTAGCACATTAGTTGTCATCCAGTCTTGTCAAAACTGTGGATAAATGTGTGAGGAAACTGGTGAATGAAAGTGTGGATGCATCACATAGTCACTTAAGAGAAGGAAGATTTAGAACTTAGACTGGAAAGCCTGTACTTTCCCTAAAATTCACACTCTGCCACTCACATTGGCTCCTTTCTCTTAGGGTGCTAGCTTTTAGATAACCTGGAAGATGATTTATTAGACAGAGGAGTTTAAAAGGCTCAAATTTTACAAGACTCATTATTGGAATTCCTTCTACATCTTCAGTAGATTTGTTTAATTTGCCTCCTGAGGATATAAAGATCTATAGGAAACCCCTGATTGTAGTTTGCTGACATTTCTTTCTTTCCTGTCCATATTTAACTCTTTCTTCCCAATTTCCATTTTTGTATTTCAAATCTTAAAACAAGTCTCAATTCCTTTCAATCCATTTCTAAACTATATAGATCCAAAACGTATGCAAGATTAATTCTCTACACTGTTTTGAATTGGTTTTTTAAAATTTCAGTCACTTACTGTGATCCAGGAAAAATGCTCAGTGTGCATTTTGATAATGAGGTTGAATTAGTAGTCACGGTGACTCATTTCTAAATCCATGATCTGGCAATTCCAGTTTCAAATTGCTAGCTTGGTGAACTTAAGGTCTATGTAGACATTTTCTTTTGCCTACTCTGTTACTGGCATGTGTTATTTAGTGACTTACTTCTTCCCCTTCCTTATCCTCATTTTCTGTATCTGTAAAGGGATCATCTGTAAAGAGCCATGCTGTCAACTGCTCATGGTATTTGCTCCTGGTAGGTCCCCAAGGGTTGCTCTAGTCTCTGAGAGAAGTGAAGTTCCTATTTTGCTAACAGCCAGAATGGGAACTTTAGTCCCACAACTTCAAGGAACTGCACTTTCTTAGCCAGCAGTAAGCTTAAAGGGAACTCTAAAACTCAGTTAAGAACCATAACTGGATTCAACACAGTCTTACTTTCATCTTGATGAGACCCCAAAGGGAGATTTAACTGACTCCTGATTCCCCAAACCTGTGTAGGATAAGATGTTGTTTCAAGTGGATGTATTTGTAGTCATCTATTGACATCAGGAGGCCATGGGTATCTTGGTCAAGGGAGTTGCAATAGATCAGAGGGACTGAATGTCTCATGATGTGTGCTGAGGGAGAAGTCAAAGATGATAAAGTTACAGTAGGAAGGTGGAATAAATTGTTCTCTCTCTCTCTTGCTCGCTCTCTCTCTCAATGGATGGATGAATGGGTAGATGGATGGATGGGTAGCCTGTGTTTCACAGGTAGAGCAAAAGATTAGTAAATGGAGAAATAAATGATCGTTAGCCAGAGACTTATAGCATATTTTCTTAATAATTGATATGCCTTACACAGTTTGAGAGGTCAATGATAAACTTGTGCAGACATAAGAGGATTGAAAATGTCAGAATGTGCAGATAGCTGAGGAGATTTTCAAAGTGAATAGTAGTACAAGGAGACATATTCATTGATTCTCAAGATTCTTATTGTACATATATCATCTAATGTTTTCATGTCAATGCAGGCAGAAGCAGTAAGTGGTTGCTGAAGGTAGCTGGTGCTCATGGGATTCCAACCTTTATAATCTTTGGTTGGAACTTCACAAAGGTTGCCAGTGTGAGGTCAGCAAGCAGAGGACCATGTGCTTCAGAATAGGAGAGTTAGCTTTCTGCCCTGCGAAAGTGATTTCATATTTTACAGCCCTGTTTTGCTTATGTGTCTAGGAAAGGAGAAGATATAATTGCTCATAATACCCATTGCTAAATTTTATAAGGATTAAATAAGATTATAAATATTTCCATGCTTCATAATACAATGATTAATTAATGTCTCCTTCAGGGTACCAAAGAATAAGTGCTATATCTTTGCTTCCCCAAGGTTCTGATTCTGAGGGCTATGTATTTATTGAGATTACAAGTGCTTAATCAATATTTGTGGAATTCATCTTGAGTAGCTGTAGGGACTCTAAAAGTCATATTTGCAAAAATATTAAGGACTCAATTAAACTTAGCTATACTTGCAAGTTATTTTACATCTCAACAGAGAATGCTTGTATGCAAATGTTGACAATCTACACAGAATCTTGGTAGATAGAATAGGTATTCTGCTTTCTGGCCTTGGCATAGATTGACTGAAACAGGCAAACAAGGCCCACTGGAAAAGGTACTTTTCTGAGTTAAAAGCTGCTGCATAAATTAGTCCTGGTGATGGAGTTTGAATTATTTGGACCCATTCACATGTAAGGTCAGGGTCTTTCCAAAAACTTATGAGGAATCTACATATTTTGGAATCAGTGGATTAGAACTTGGGAAATGGTTACAATGACACTAATAAAGAAGGTGATTTCTTCTGGGTACCAGTGGCTCATGACTTAAATCCTTCCTAGGAGGCTGAAATACGAAGATCCATTTCAAAGCTAGAAAGGGGAAAAAAAATCCATGAGACTCTTAGTTCCAACTAACTATCACAAAGCTGGAAGTAGCTTAAGTGAAGTGGTAGAACCCCAGCTGGGTAGGGAAATGCTAAACCTGTGCCCGGGGCTCTGAGTTCAAACTCTCGTACCAGCAGAAGAAGGAGAAGGAGAATGAGAATAAGTTGATTACTGCTGGGAGCATGGCTTAAGTATTAGAGTCCATGTCTAGTAAGAATAAGACCCTGAGTTCAAACCCCATACTACCAATGAAGGCATTTTTTAGTCTCTAATGTGGTTTGAATCTTGACTATCACCCAAAAGTCTATTTGTGGAAGTCCTGGTCTCCAGATTGTGGTAGCAATGGGAGATGGTAAAACCTTTAGGAGAGATGGGGTGGGGTAAGATTAGTGGGAGAAAGTTAGGTCAGGGAGGGTGCCCTTAACGGGAATACTGAGGCACTACCACTTCTTCTGTCACACTTTCCTTTCTGGTAGCCATGAGTTAAGAGGTATCTTCAGTCACATGTACCTTCCATGATGCATTCTGCCACCACATGCCCAAAGCAGAGACAGCTGATGATGGTCTGAGTCTTCTGAAAACCAAACGGAATCATTCTCATTATTAACTTGGTTATCTCAGGCTATACTGCCATAGGGACAAATAGCTGACTACCACACTCTCTTTTCTTTCCTTTGAGTTTACCAATTGAACATTGATAGGCAATCAAAATAATGGGCTTAGCCTCATAAATATATATAGCTGTATGTGGGCAGGCTATGCCAATGTTTTTCTTAAAAAAACAATATGTGAAAAATGTCTGCAGGGCTTTGTGAAGCACTTGATATACGTGAGAAACTTTGGTGGGCAATGGCAGAGCCTGGGAAGAAGAAATATGAGATGCATGGTCTGTTTCTCAGGTACTTAAGCCATTCAAGTACTGTTTGGAAATGACACAACAGGAAAACAAACAAACAGCAGAAGAAAAAAAAAAACCAGGATACAATCCAAAACTCTGTTGCCCAAGACTTTTCGTGGAACATACAGTAGGCCAATGAACATTAATGCTACAGAGTAACCCAGGGATCAAAGACATGAATTATGAAGCTCATGGATGTTTTTACCAGATTGGCCTGCTTAAGTCAGGACTCTGGTTTTGCCTTCTCCTGTGGACCTGACCTGGTGTTAACCCAATGCCGATTATTAAGAACTTTCTATTTATTTATTCCTCAGATAACTAAATGATGTGTATTGAAGTGGAAATTGCCAGGTGCCAGCGGCTTATGCCTGTCATCGCAGGAGGCTGAGATTTGTTGCTCACAGTTGAAATCCAGCCTGGGCTGAATGAAAAGCACCCAATGCGACTCTCATTTCCAATTAACCAACCAGAAGTGGCACTGTGGCTCAAAGTGATAGAGCACTAGCCTTGAGCAAATGAAATCAGCAACAGTGCCCAAGCCCTGAGTTCAAGCCCTATAAATTACAAAATAAAAAATAAATAATACAGCAGAAATGGGCCAAGTGGGAACCAAGCTTGGATCAGACCCAGAAGCGCTTACTACACATTGTCCTTGGGTTGGGATGCTGTCTCTGCTTTCCCTCCCAAGCCCTTCTGTTGTAAGAGGCTTTGCCACCCTGCCTGGGGGAGGCCACTTCAATAGAGGTTTGGATGAGAAAAGATTTTGGAGTGACTCGCTCTGGCAAAGGATCTTGGGAGGCTGGAAAAGGAGATTGCCAGGATCTCTTTGGTGATTGAAGACAGCCCACTAGCAGCAGCTGTTCAGAGACAGGAAAGGCAGCTTCATAGAAAGAACCACCATCATTTGGCAAGGAGTGCTCCAATCAGTAGCCTTCCTGATGTGTGGAATTGTGATGCAGATAGGCCATAATGCATTACCCAAGCTGAGAAAGGAGAATCAGCTCTGTGGCTTACAAAGGGCCCAAGGAAACTGGCATTCTTACTTACACTGAAGGGTCAGCTGGGCTGTGTTGCTGAAGTTGACTGTTGAAGTGAAGCTGATCTCTTTAGAAAGTGAAAATATCTGAGATTAACAAGGTAATTTAAGTCTAGAGTATTAATGCCTGCCTAGAAAGATCGAGAACAGAATAGTAAAGATGGGTATTCTTTTAGACATTGTCAGATTTCCAAAGTCCTTATAAATTAGAGCAGGAAATTAGATCCAGAGTGAAGTTTGTTTTGATTTATGAATCTGACTTTCTTGACTCCAGATTCAGAGTTCTTTTACACTGAGTCCTTAACTTGTATAACTACAACTTACTTTGCTTTTCATGAAGTATTATTTTTCTCTCCTCTCACTTTTTTTTTTAAAGTTTACCTTTTCTCTTTTTGGTTCCATGAATTTCTATTATATTGGAATTCTGAAAGACTACTGGACACATAAAAAGTTCTGTGCTATTCTCAAAAATCTGTCATCTAATATAAATGACACAAACCAAGCAGCAGAGGTGTGAATAAAGAGATAGTGCAAAGCTGGGTTAGTTTGAAGGAAAGCATGATTAGAGGCTTTTGGGGAGAAGAGGTAAAGGTTTGTCTAGGGTAGATATTTGGAATGAAGCTTGAAATCTCTGATAAGGAATAGAAAAAGATGAGGGGAAGAATGGGAGAATCTACTGGGAGTGACTAGCAGCCGCCCAAGCAGAAGAAAATGGTGCTGACATGAGCAGAAGTACCTAAATTGCTGGGGTTCTGGGTGAGGTAAACTGGAAATGCCTTTTAAGTTTATATATGTTTGAGTGAGTAGCAAAGGTCAGGCCAAGTCTTGGCAAAACATTATGTAGCAGGAAGGGTCTGGGACTAAAAGCCTTCATTTGAATCTTAGCTCCATAAATGCTTGGATCTTCAAGAATAAAACTCTAAATCTTGATTTTTTTTTCTTACCAGGCCATTGTGGAAATAGGATGAAAATATTAAATGTCTAACATTATTCCTAGCTTTTAAAAATGAATTTGGTTTGGTTCTTCATTATCTCACTTTAAAACCATAGACTAATTTGACTATCATGCTTTGCCGTCTAACATTTTCTGGAAATATCATCACTTTCCTCCATCATCCTCTTTCTGGAGTTAGCCAAGTTAATGTTAATTTCACAAAGCAAGATATTAGCCACTGTTGTCTTTTTGTTTGCTTTTATAAAATTTCTGTACTCCACTCATTCATACACATAATTGCTAGAATAATTTTCACTAAACACCTTTTGGCCAATCACAATAGTTAACTGCTATCAAGTGTACAGAAATGGCTGTTTGTGTTCATTGTAACAGTGCACTTTCTCAGCATGCCACCATAGGTCTGCCTGCCTCCTAGGTTTGCTCTCTGGTAACATGATCCCATTTCAGCTTTGCCCTTGGATAGGCAGCCCAGAACAGGCTTTCATTCACATCGTTACCTTTTACCTTTCATCTACTAATGCAAATAAAGTCTATCCTTATCATATCGGTCCTTGTCATAATGATACTGTGGGCCATCTTTGTGTCAACACGGCACTGCTAATTTTTTTCTTACGTGTGTGTGTGTGTGTGTGTGCATGTGCGTGTGTATGCACGCATCGATTACTAGGGCTTGAACTTAGTCCCTGGGCACTGTCCTTCGGCATTTTTGCTCAAAGCTGATACTCTACCCCTTGAAACACAGCTCCCTTTCTGGGTTTTTGACTAACTGAAGTTAACTTTTATAGATTTTCCTGCTTGGTCTGGCTTCGAACCCGATCCTTGGGTCTTAGCCCCATAACCTGCTAGGGTTATAGGTGCAAGCCATCTTCACCCACATATTGCAAGATCTTGCAAACCATTTCTTAATTATTCTACCACATCTTTTTGCTGTTGTGGGATGGAACAGGCTGTGGAATGGATTTTTTTTTCTGAAAATGAATACTTTTTGTTTTCATTTCCTTTGTATCTACCCTGTGTTCTGTGCTCAAAACCATGCAAGGCAGAGAGCAAATGCCTAATACACTCTTGTGAAATAAATCAAGCCATCGTTTGTTTGCCTCAGTATTCAGAGCAGACTCCTTTTTTTGCCCATAGTGGCATAGTAAATTGAAGTGAATCCTTAGGTCTGTTTGTGACTGTGCCATTTACCAAATTATCTCTTGCTTGTGAACGGAGCAGAGGAGCAGAGATGTCCCTGAAACCACCAAGGGAGACTAGAGCTCGAAAGGTACATGCTGATTTCTAATGTCAATTTCCTGGCTGTATAATGCACTTAAAAATTAAATTTGCTAAAGGCACTTCAAATGTTTTCCTTGCTAACACTTCATTACAAGGTACTTAACAGTAATAAATCCACAGGGCCTATGGTTTTTAGAAACTAAAAAAATACTTAGAACAATAAAAACACCAACCTTTCCTCCTACTCATTATTTTGGAAGTAGAATAAAAAAATAATTTCTAGTTGAATGGATTAAAGATGGTCAGACTATAATGAATATAATCTTTTCCAATAATAATATAAAATGTCAAACTTTTCTTTAATTTCTCTTTCAGGGACTGAACGTGAACTAATGATTAGAAAAATAAAGGGAATATTTTTTGCTTGCTAGCATTTTTTTTTTTTTTTGCCAGTCCTGGGGCTTGAACTTAAGGCCTGGGCATTTTCTTTGTTTGCTCAAGGCTAGCACTCTACCACTTGAGCCACAGAGCCACTTCTGGGTTTTTGCTGTTGTTGTTGTTATTTCTGTTTATGTGGTGCTGAGGAATTGAACCCAGGGAATTCATGCATGCTAGGCAAGCCCTCTAGCGCTAAGTCACATTCCCAGCCCTGCTTTGGTTTTTAGTTATGTTTTTGTTCCAATACTGGGACTTGAACTCAGAGCCTCGTAATATTTAGTTTTGTCCTGCTCAAGGCTGGTGATCTATCCCTCTACTTCTGGCTTTTTCTCATTAATTGAAAATAATATTCTCTCCGATTCATTGGCCTAAGCTGGCTTTGAACCAGGATCCTTAGATCTCAATCTCCTGAGTTGCTTGGATTAAAGGCATGAACCTTGATCGCCAGCAAAGGGAAGCGTCTTGATGGCATTGTTGTCTATTTGTTATTATGCAGCAAAGTTCCCTCTCAGGCTTGCTTTTCCTCCCTTATTAATCATATTGTTCCAGATGGAGGTTGGTAGGAATTTGCCATTTCCTGCCTATTCACAGGCCATACGTCACTCCTCATCTACCTCTTCTCCCTGGCTTTCACAAGGCTGGTAAAAAGGATGAAGGGTTGCATTTGCCCAGTTCTTTAGCTCTTAAACAGGTTTCAAGTAACTATAATGTGGCTCTACGTTTCCACTCTTCCAAAAGTATGAGCAGAGGCACTAAAGTCTTCCCCAACTCCAGATTCAGTATGCAAACTTAATCTTTATTTCCTGGCTTCTCTATGACATTTGACAAAAGAGCTAAATCTTTTGCTTCAAACCTCTTCAATCTCTCAGCTAAAATAATCAAATTCTACTTAGCTGATAAATTCTCACATTATTTTCTCCCTTGACTTCCTTCTCACTTCTCTTCTCTATCCATTTTCAGCCCAAGCACTCCCTTACCTTGAATATTGTATTTCTGATCATCACCAAGTCTACCTAATGCCATATTTCCCTCTGGTGCTGAGATGTTAAATACAATATTGTTCTAGTAGCAAAGAAAATAACTTCCATTAATTCATAAATAAGTAAAAACACACATGAATAAGAACATAGTCTGTAAGGTGAGATTTTTGGACTAAGAAGGTAAGACTGCGGAGAAGATATAACCATGAAGGAAGGTGGCCATTTTATTTTATTTTTATTTTCATTTTAATTGGTGGTAGTATTGAGACTTGAACTCAGCTTCTTGTAACCTGCCATATTAGCATTTTCACACAAATCTGGTGCTCTGCTGCTTAAGCCAAACATTCAGATCTAAGTCTATTCAGTTCTAGGATTATAGGCATTGGCCACCAATTCCTGGCACTTAGGTTAACCATTTTTTGCTTAAAGTCAGAAGATACCACTTTGAGAAGAGGATATGGGGGTGAAACTCCATAACACCCAGCAATAAGGATCTTTGGAGGAAGAGCTTTACTATCTGTCATTACTTAACAAAGAAAAAAAAAACTAAGTATGGCTCTAATTGCACATATTTTTGGAGTACAGTGTAATAATACAATGCATTTACAATATGTAATGATCGAATCAAGGTAATTAGTGTTTCCATCTTCTGAAATTTTTTATTATGGTATTTGGATTAACACAGAATAATTGTGCCTATTTACAATTTCTTCAATCTGAAGGCATCCCTGTGTCCCAAATTTCTCAGCCAGGATGGCCTGATGAGTTGTGAGAGAAGAGAAGGGTTCAGACAGTGGGGGATGGGGAGTGGTGGACAAGAACCAAAATCATGGGAGGTTTTCCATCCCACATGGCACAGGCTAGAGGAGAGTGTGGGATTGGTGCATTTTCAACAGATCATTTCCTCTGCCATCCTGAGATTCATTTCTATGGAAAAAAGTATCTCCACAGTGAGACATCCAAGCCTACCATGGTGTTCCTGGAGGAAGAAAGGAAAGGTTAAAGCAAGTAATATCAATGGAAGTAGGAAGAGGCACAGGGCTCTGACTGTGATGAGCAAAATGGATCTGGCAATGTTTGCTAATGGATTGAGTGCAGATACTCAGGAGACAGGAGTCAAGAGCATCCCAAAGTTTGGGTCTTGAACAATTTGAAGGTGAAGTCCACATTGAGATATACAACTTGTGGGATTATAGAAGTTGGAAGAACATGCATATCTTGGAGTTTGAGACATGTTGATTTTGGATGGAAACTAGAAATCCAAGCAGAGAAGTTCAGTGAACAGATAAATATTTACCTCTGAAATTCAGAGAATATATATACACACATACATATATATATATATATATATATATATATATCTTAATTATATAGCATAGTAATTATGTTTGAAATCCTAAGACTGAAGTCTCCCAGGAGGTACTATGTGGAACAGAGTTCCAAGGACAGCCTCTTCTTTCACAGCCCAAACATTTGCTTGACTGCAAAGTTTCGCTACCTTCATTCTAGAAATCTCTCTTATCCAAGCCTCTGCAGACCCAGATATGGCACTACCTCATGGGCAATGAGCCACTCAGAGTTTTACCTATCTGAACAAAACTATTAAATGAATAATATTTATTTCTACAACTGTCCTATTCTGACTTTATGGCTGCTTTCATTTCAGCTTATTCCATTTTAAGCCTTCCCAATGACAAGGGCCTCCTAATGAAGGCTTCTCTCTTCCTTCTACTGTGACATCATGGGGATTATTTTTACCAAAATCTGATCAGTCCCTTCCTTTTTGAAACACATATGGCAGCCAGGGTCACACCTGTAATTCTAGGTACTCAGGAGGCTGAGATCTGAAAATCATGGCTCGAAGCTAGTCTGGGCAGAAAGGTCTGTGAGACTCTGTATCTCCAATTAACCACCCAAAAAAGCGAGAATTGGAGCTGTGGTCAAGTGGCAGAGTGCTAGCCTTGAGCACAAACAATGCTTAGGGAAGGCTCCCAGGTCCCGAGTTCTAGGTCCAGTACAGGCTCAAGGAACACAAAGAAAACCCAGATGACTCCTTGCTTGTTAGAGATTAAAGGTCAAATAATTTCAAAATTTTCAAGTTTGAACCCAAATATTCCGTGATCTTTATAATTCCAACTTGTACCTGCTTCATTTCCTGGTCCTTGGAGGCCCATGTACCTCTCTGTACCACCTCATGTGAAAGTGACATCCTGATCTGCCACACATACAGTTGGTCTCCACCAGCTCATCTGTGTCCAGTGTTCATTTTTGCCTCCATTAATTTGGAGAATCCCCTTCTGTCTTTCTACTGAGTCTCCCCAGATCCACAAACCATTTTCTGCAGCACCTATATTTCCCACCAAACTTCCATACATACATTGCCCTATTTCAGCTATTAATCCACACTATACCATCTCATGATGTCCTTCAGTGATATCCTGTGTGCACTTCTCTCTCTGCAAAATTACATACTGCTTTAAGGTAAAAGAAAAAAAAAAGAAAAAGAAAATAAAAAGAAGAACAGCATTTCTTTACCACTGAACTAAGCTACAGAGAAGCCATTTTAATAAATATGTTTTGGGGTTGAATTAAATATATTGAACCTGTTCCCTAGTTTAGCAAGTTCATAGATCAGGCTGGTCACCAAAGACTCCTGTACATGCTTTATATAATTCTATCTGCCAGCTGTTTTTGGATATACCAACTCCCAATGCTCCTAAATATCTGTTCATTATATTTACGAGAGAACTGATGGCAAAAGTTATGCCAAAATAGATTTATAAGAATATGAAAAAAAACTACAGTCACAAAAGTAAATGTGTAGTTCATATATAGTGAAGTCTTACACAAGATTTGTTATGATTTTGGAAATTCAATATGAGTAGATAATGTCTATGAGCTAAATCTAGAAGGAAACTGGCTCAATGCCAGATTCTGGATATTTTGGGGTATTATTTAGTTGTATTGACACAGTTGAGAATTGAGCTCAGAGATGAGGGGGGAGGGGAAGTGGAGAGGGAGATAGAAGAGATTTTCCCTAGCAGACTAGGGCAGACAGAACAAAGCAGCTGTAAATAGCCTTAGCGATCAGTGCTTCCTGTTTTGAATAAGTGTTACCAAGCAGCAAAAACATAAAGCCCTTCATAAATAAAATAATTAATATCCTTTGAGCCTAGTAATTTTCAGAATATTGTCAAATTTATTAATTTATTAGGAAGACCAGCAACCTTGCAAACACTTATTGAGAAAAGATGAGATGATGTTCTAATTTCTGTAAATGAGAAGGTTGGAGCTCTTACACAATGAGAAATAGGTCCATTTATCTAGCAAAAATAGAAACAAACCTAGGAGACAAGGGTCTTTCCACCCCAATCTCCACCCCCGCTCCACACACCCACCCAGTGCATTCTCTAATGTGTGCTATTATTCCTTCCAACAATAGAAATCTCAGAAAGTTTCTTATGGCTTCATCGAAATTTTCTCCCTCTTTCTTCTGGTTTGCTTTTGAAATAAGAAATCCCACGGTGCCCTCCCCATTTATTTGTCCATCTATTTGGCAGCAACATGAGAGCCACATGTATGTGTTTCTCTTTTCTTTCCTTCTTGAACTTTAAAAGGTTATTTAATAAATAAATGAAAAATAAACTCAGAAGAGGAGCCAAACTAGGTCTTATGTTTCTAATAGAACCATAAATGCCAGAAAGTTCTGGGAATGATTTATTATCCTGTTATTATAAGTGACTGGGAAGCTTTCAATGGAGTCCTTGCTAATTTCTAGCAGCTGCATTAAATCAGAAACCTTATTAGCTACTATAAAATCATCATCCTATTTTTCTGCAAATAAATTAGAACACCTGATGATGGGGTGTCAGGACCTCAAGGATCCCTTCTCCTCACTTCTCTGGAGGAGATGCCCAAATGTTGGAGTCTCTAGGACCCCCTTCCCCTATCTCCTGGGGGAATGCCTGAACCCAAATTATGAAAGACACTCAGCCCTACCCCTCCCACCGGCAGAAGGAATAAGGCATATCTTTGTGGACTTCGCTGAGTTGAGGAGAAATGATGAAATCCCCTTCCCCTCCAGTCCCCCGCATGTGTCTGACGCAGGAAGAGAGTCCCGGTTAGACAGCTTGAAGGTTGAAGGAGTCTCCACCGCCCAGAGGGCGGGGAGAAGGATTTATTATGATGATAAAGGTGGAAGGGGAAGGACTTGGGCTGACTGACTGATTGGCTGACTGGGCTACCCATCAGGTGATGTCATGAAACTTCCCCTGTGGGGCGGGGATTAGAATCCCCAAGGGCCAGACCTCCACCATTAGACACGTGGCTGAACCTTCTCTTCCGGTTGAGGCTGGAAGGTGGGAGGGGCTAGTTTTTACACTGTCCCAGGGCTGGGGGAAGGGCAGTGTCTCACTCTTGTTGCCCTTCCCCCCTTAAGGCCAAAACTGAATCCCCAACAATGGGGGTATGGAATAGCTTACCACTGAACATGCTGGTCTCATCCTTGACCTCCACAAGAGAAATAAACACAAGTCAGAGGTGTTGTGATATTGGTCACATCACCTATTAGTCATTAATGAGTGGCTGTCTCTGTTTTATAGAAGAGAGTCCTAATGGAAAAAAAAGAATCTTCTTTTAGAAAATGCTATTTCATTAAGAAAGTAGGTACTGAGATCATCAAATCTGGTTCTCCATTTGAGAATTCCCTCTAGCTTCAATCCTTCCAACCTTTCACCAAGTCCAGTAGCTGTCTACTTCTCAGGAGAAAAGCATTGCTGATAATTCTACTTTACTTTTGCTTTTTTATTCTAATACAATATGCCTCTAAGGACTGGCTCTCTTATGATCAGATAAGTTAACACCTTATGTTGGGCAAGTAGGAAGAGTACAAAATAAATATCAAGTCTTTGAGCACAAATGTGACCTTCAATCTCAAGACATGGCAAGAAGAATATTGGGAAATTGTGGTCTTAGCGAGGGAATCAAGGAGAAGGTGCTCTGGAGAGCATGGATCTAGTGTGGTAGGTAAATCCTGGCACATGGAAGAGAGGGAAGCAACAGTACCAGCTACTAGTTACAGGGAATACCTGTCTTCATAGAACAAAGTAGAATTTTTGGAGAAATAAATTTTGTAGGATCTAGTAATGGAATAGAGGTAGAAAGTGTAGAATGTTCTGTTTGCAAGACTGGGTGGATATCCAGGGTAAAAATAGCACAAATAGAGAAAATTAAGAAACACTTTAATGTCACATTTCTTTTTTTCTTTTTTTTAAATTTAATTGTCAAGGTGATGTGTGTGGGGGAGATGGGTTACAATTACATACAAAAGGTTGTGAAAATGTTCTTATGTGGAGTTTCTATAACTATATACAGATATTCTTACAATTCACTATCTTTTATAAATATTTTTAATGTGTATGTGTATGCACAAACAGTCTCCTGAGAGAATACACTGAACAAATCTTTTCACTTGGCCTTTTTGCTCAAGGCAAGCATCACACTTCTACTTCTAGTTTTTATTGGTTAATTAAAAATATGAGTCTCATGGACTTTTCTGTCCCAGCTAGCTTAGCAGCTTGATTTTTGAATCTCAGCTTCCTGAGTAGCTAGGATTACCCATATGAGCCAGTAGTACATGGCTGACTGATTGTCTTTCTACTTGTTATCTTCTCTGCTGAGAGTTGGTTTTATCCAAAACTTTTCATGATTGAGTCCCATATTTTAAGTTTTTTTTTCCAAATGGCACTTCATTGGAGAGCTTTCATAAACAGTGTTTTTTAAGTTTATATTAGTCGTTGTTGCCGGACTAGATTTACCTCCCCTGGTGCGGGGATGCTAAGCTTACTCCCTTATCAGTGATCCCCTTTTCACCCTCCAATTTAATCAGGAGGAACTCACAGTAATATAGTAGTGATGACGAGGATTGAGCATGAGCTGGCGATAGGCTGGCGAGCTTGTCCATCCAAGAGCAGCTCCCAAGGACCTCCCTCATGGGCTAACGTCACTTTCCATAGTACCGCCATCTGGGCAAAACCCCCAAAAATGGGTGCACACGTGCTAGCTGGCGCAAGGTGGGGGATGGTCTCAAAGCTATCCCTTCTGGTTCTGGACCCAGAAGGAGATAGGTGTGGCTCACTTCCACACTGCCCCAGGGCTGGGGGAAGGGTGACATCTCGGGAGTGCTCTCCTCGCCCTTCCCCCCTTAAGGCCAAGATGAATCCCCAACACGTTGTTATTATTTTTTTCTTCAGAATATTACTTCTAATCACCATACTATGGTTTTCTCTTTCAGTTATTCATCATCCCATGACAATCTTCTATCTGGCAAAATCTTAGTCTGTTCTGTCCATTGTTCGATTCCTAGTATCTAAAGCAACTGGAATATAGATTGGTGTTTTACAATGGTTTAGAAAATGAATGAGTTCCACAAAAGATGTTAAAGTGACAATGGGTAGATATGTTGTTTTCTTTGGAGTTCAGAGACAAATCAGTGAGTTGTCAGGTTTCATAGATAATTACAAAGGTGTAGTCTCTGTGGAAAGTGTACAGTAAAAATATGAGAGGACTTTCAAAAGTGCCTTGAAGAACCCCAATATCCAAAAGGCAGGCTAAAGAAAATAAGCTTGCAATACAAATGAAACAGGCTTAGAGTTAGTTGGAAATGAAAAGAAAACAGTAATTTGAAATGAGCTGAAAAGATGGAAGAACACAAAGGTCAAGAAGATGTAGATTTAAAAAATTTGAAGTGGATTTTGTACTATTGATGTCTCTGGTGACCATAGGAAGAAATTATTTCATGGAGCCATGAGCTATGCCCCATGCTGGTATATTTGGAAGGATGATTGCCTGATAAGAAATAGGAGCAAGAATGCTAGGTATATGAACATATCACAGTGGAACACATTATTTTGTACAGTTACTATACACTAAAAATATTTGGAGCCAGGCACAGACTCATGTCTGTAATCTTAACTACTCAGGAGGCTGAGATCTGAGGATCACAGTTCAAAGCAGGCCTGAGCAGGAAAATCAGTAAGACTCTTATTTCCTATTAATCCCTAGAAAACTAGAAGTGGTAGCACACTAGCCTTGAGCAAAAGAGCTCAAGGACAGTGCCCAGGCCCTGAATTCAAGCCCAATGGTAACAACAACAAAAAGTCTGGAAAACTGTGAGATAAATGGCAGAAAGGAGGAAGACAATAATAGATAGCTGGAAATTAAAAAGGCAAGTCCAAACAAAAAATGTCATTTATAAAGAGCCAGCATAAATCTGGATATTAGTGGTTTATTCCTATAATCTATGTACTCAAGAGGCTGAGATTTGAGAATCTCAGTTGGAAGCCAGTCCAGAAAGAAAAATACAACATCTCTTAATTACAATTAACCAGCTAACAGTCAGAAGTGGTGGTGTGGCTCAAATAGTAGAATGCCAGCTTTGAGGGAAAAGATAAGTTAAAACATGAGACCACAAGTTCAACACCCCCTACAGTCACGAATAGCAACAAAACAACAGTAACAACAAAATGGGTTGTATGCATTGAAATAAGGTAGAGTAGTTAATGATCAGAGAGTCCAAGGTGAGGAAAGACTCATGGTAACAAAAGCCATTGCATGAGCAATTTGGAAGCAGAGGAATTGAGGTTGCAGATTCAAGGGACTGGAATTTGTGATTTTGATCATGGGTTAGAGGTCATATTTGATGACAATGCTTACTTAGAGGCAGACTCATATCATGAGCTCCTATCATAAAAGTCCCTTACAGTGTGACTGACATCTAACTTAAAATCTAGGCCAGCACAGAGCTTCAAATTGGGACTGCAGAGTCCTCATCAATGAGTAGAACAAGGTTGCCAAAGCAGGCCCTGGCAGTCACACGCTAGTTGATTAAAAACAAACAAGCAACAAACACAAAACTGTCATATTCGCTGGCACTGCCTTCTGCAGAACCATAGCTGGCAATTGGAGTGCGATCCATGGCTTATGAGGGTTTTTAGACCTGGTTGCACTTAGATCTTGTAACTTGTAGCTCTGGGTGGCAGTGGATGGTAAAGGCCGCTGTCTTTCTGTCCACACAAAAATGAGGCAAAGGTATACAGCCTCTGGCCTATGATGGGTACAGCCAGTCACTCTGCCCATCACATCAGGGCTGTAGTTTTCCCATGAAGATTGCAGAACAACGAAGGGACTGTTCTCAGTTCTGTTTTTGTTCAACAGCAAACAGAGCCACTTGTCAGACTGACGGTCCTTACACATCGCCAGAGCAGAAATAGTTTGCAAGAGGGTAAAGAGAAATGGAGGAAAAAAGACATTAAAAAGGGAAATGTCACCATTTCCAAATGCCATATTATTTGACAGTTACTCTTTATGTTGCAACAGCTGCTTAACATGACAAACGATGGCGTTAATAAAAATGCACACAAGGATATGCAGCACCAGAGAATGAATAATGGAGCTTTCTATCCTGACATGTGGAACACATTTAAGCAGCGATGAATGGGACCTTGGTAGCTGTGCATTGCCAGGTGCTTTCAGACATCCCTGGTAGAGACTTGGCTCTTGTGTCAGTCAGATTTCATTGGAAGGAAGCAGACTCCATTTTACCTGGTTATAGTTGTGGGGTATAAAATGGCTTGCTCAATCCTTGAGAGGGCTGACAAGACAGAGAGCAGCAGACTGCAAAGGGGCCAGGCATAATCTCTGTCTCTGTCTCTGTGTTTCTGTCAGTCTGTCTATATTCTTTCCTCTTTCAATAGTAGCCCACTCTAACTAAGCAACTCAGTGAGATAGTAATTATTCATTCAAGAGATTCAAGAGCTATTTAAAAAACAACCCTCAGTAGACATTCTTCACACTGATTACAGAGATTGGAGAAGCAAAGGACACAGAGAAACCACACACTATTAAATGATTTAAAAAATTGGGGAACTGACAACACTTCGCTAAGGCTAAAGAAATCTAGACAGTAGGGTATGAAGGAATTAAGGACAGTTCAGTGAAGAGAATAGAAAGCTGAGGAATAGACCTAACAAAGAAAAGGTAATCTTAACCACAAATAACGGGATAAATGCTCCCACATAAGAAATGAATCTATACACAGGCCTGAAACCCTTCACAAAACAACAGCAATGAAAACAACTAAGAGATTTCAGTGCAAAAGAACACCATGAAACTCCTGCCAGATAAAGTAGAAGAGAAGTACATGACCTTGGACAAGCCAATGACATTTTACATATGACCTCAAAATGAAAGACAGAAACTATAGTGTCAATCATGAAAAAAAAAATTAAATCTACTTTGAAAGGAATTGTCAAGAGAAAGAAAAGACAAGCCTCAGATGGGGAGAATATAGTTGCAAAGAACATAACTGATAAAGAACTGTTAACTAAAATTGACCAAGAACGCTTTAAAAGCACCAATGAGAATAATTTTAAAATAGACAACTTGGGCACCAGTGACTTATGCTTGTAATTCTAGCAGGATTGTCGTTCAAAGCCAGCTTGGGCAGAAAAGTCACTGAGAAACTTACCTCCAATTAACCAACAAAAAGCTGGAAGTTGAGGTGTGCCTCAAGAGGTAGAGTGCTAGACTTGAGTGAGAAAAACTAAAGAAGAGTGTGAAGCTCTGTGTACAACCTTGGTACTGGTATACACACGCACACACACATACACACACACAGTCTTGAGCAAACAATGTATACAAATAACCAAGAAGTACAAAGCAGGTGCACATAGGAACAGATCCTTTATATGATGTGTCCTTAGAAAAATACAAATTAAAACCATAATGCAGCCCCCACTGTATACCTATCAGAATAGCCACAATGTAAAGCACTGACTCCAGACACTCAGAAGACAGTCTGGCAGTTCATTACAAAATCAAACATATTTTTACCACACAATCCAGCAGTCACCCTCCTTAGTATTTACAAAATGAATTGAAAACTTATGTCCACACAAAAACCTGCACATGGGTGTTTATAGCAGCTTTGTTCGTAATTACTCAAACTTGGAAGCGACCAAGATGTCCTTCCATAGATGGATGGATAAATAAACTGTGGTACATCCAGACAATAAAATAGTATTCAGTGTTAAAAAGAAATGAGCTATCGAGCTTTCAAAGATGCAGAGGAAACATAAATGCATATGACGATGCGCACAAAGCCAAGTTGAAAAGGCTGTATGCAGTGTGGTTCCAATTCTGTGACATTTGGGAAACTCGGGACTATGGAAACCATCGATGAAAAGATCATTGGTGGTTGGGTTGAGGAAAGAGATGTAAGAAAAAACAGAGCATGGAGGATTAGCATGCGGTCTTGCAGACAATATGGATTTGTCAACTGCACAAAATGGACAACGCCAGGAATGAAACCTAATCTCGGTTATGGATTTGGGATGAATACATTGTGGCAATGATGTTTTACCCATTGAATCCAATCTCCCACCTGTGGCGCCTGGGTAGCTTGGAGAATGCAGGAGGGCATCTGTGTACCTAAGCAGCAGAAGAGACGCAGAATACATCTACAGTTTCTTTTCCATTATGTTTGCAAGCCTAAAATTGCTTTAAAATGATCTATTTTCAATGAAGGTGAAAAGCAGACATTTCTAGGCAAATAAAACCTCTGAGGCTCTGTTGCTTGCTTACACACTACCTGAAAAGACATACTGAGGGCCATCTCCAGGCTGAGAGGAAGAGACCACAGAGGTAATTCAAAATCCACACACAAAAAAGTGAATATTACTGATAGAGGTAATTATGTAATTATAAAAGACAATACAGGTGCTTATTCCTTCCTTCTTCTCTTAACTGATTCCAATAAAGCTATTATAGAAACCCATATGTACATAGTGGTATTTTGTGCTTATAGAGAAATGCAATATATCTGTCAATAACAGCAGTTGTGGAAGTAGGTGGGAGGATAGCTCTGTTGGAATAATGAAATGACACCAGATGGCAACTCAATTTACAGGAACAAACAAAGAAAACAGGAAATGGTAAATAAGATGATTAATACAAACTATAAGTGCATAGACGTGCATTCCTTTCTCTTCTTAGCTCCCTTTAAGCTCTTAACATGAATTAAAATAGCAAGTTTAAAAAATTTACTATAGCATTGGAATGTATATAGATGTAACTTGTCATAAGAATAATAGCACAAATGTGGAGAGAGGGGTAGAAGGAAGAAGGATTAATGTTACATGTTTATGGTCCCAAGGGTGCACTTTTTTTCTGGTTTTGTTTTGGTTTTAAGAGAAAAGTCATTATTCACTCAACTCTAAAATTAAATGAGCTGGAGGAGTCAACATTCTTCCTTTTAGACTTACCTGACATTGATCATAGGTCCAATGAGAGATTGGGGGGGGGTTATAATTTTAAGCTGGCTGCTAGTGTTTCCTACTTGTAATCCTAGCTACTCAGTGGGCTGAGATCTGAGAATCATTGTTTGAAGCAAGCCTGGACAGGAACGTTCATGTGACTCTTATCTCCAATTAACTACCAGAAAACCAGAAACAGAGCTATAGCTTGAAGTGGTAGAACACTAGCCTTGAGGAAAAGAGCTCAGTGATAGTGCTCAAGCCCCAAGTTCAAGCCCCATGACCAACAAAAATAAATAAATTAAATAAAGTATACTTTTATTGTTATTAGGAAGATGTTTACAAAGGGTTACTGTTTCATAAGTCTGGCCACTCTATTGGGATCCTCATCCTGGGTCAAGATAAGATTATCTCTGACTGACACTACTGCCCCTGTGGTCTTCTGTCTCCAAGAGACCCTCCTCACCCAAACTGGGCTAATGCAGGCACTACATATGCCCTGAATGCTCACAACTGTGAGCTAGATTTTGTAAGCTTGGTTTCCTCAGAGTTTCTACTGTAGTAATGTAGAGGTGACTGTACACCTGAAGCAGATTCTGATAAGTGAAAATACAGAGGGTTAAGCCAGGGATTGTGATTTGTACCTGTAATCTCAGCTACTCAGAAAGCATAAGTAGGAAGATTACAGTGTAAGGGAAGCCCCAGGCAAAAAATGCATGACCCTTATCTGAAAAATAACTAAAGCAAAAGGGCTAGGAGCATGGCTAGAGTTGTAGAGTACCTGCCAAGCAAGCCCAAGGCCAGGGTGTCAAACATTAGTACCACCAAAAAAAAAAAAAAAAAGTCTATGCTTAATTCTTAAAGAAATCACTCATGAAATGGCTCAGTAAAATACAGTCAGATAAAATCATTTAGAATTAAAATAATAATACTCTAGAAAACATTCAATTTTGTGAAAGAAAGCTGTAAAAAAGGAATAGAGAAAAACACAGGAAAAAAACATAGAAAGTAAATTTAAATATCAATATTTTCTTTAAGTGTGCATAGACTAAATACTCATCTAAAAAGCAGAGACTGATAGGCTGGAGGGAAACATTCTATATACAAATAGGAAAAAATAAAAGGATATATAACATGCCCAAAGAAATGTAAATGCTGACGTGATTACTTATACAATGTGCTTGAAACACAAATACATTATTCATCATAAGGAATTGTCCATTATGAAGGTATAAAAATTATAAATCTTAATTTTTTTTGGGGGGGGCAGTCCTGGAACTTGAACTCAGGTCCTGAGCACTGTCCCTGGCTTCTTTTTGCTCAAGGCTAGCACTCTGCCACTTAAGCCACAGCACAACTTCTGGCCATTTTCTGTATATGTGGTGCTGAGGAATCGAACCCAGGGCTTCATGTATATGAGGCAAGCACTCTTGCCACTAGGCCATCTTCTCAGTCCTAAATCTTAAAATTATTATCACCAAATCAAAGTCTCTAAATTCACGAAGCAAAACAGACTCCAGTAAAGAAAGAAAGGGACAAATCAACAAGAATACCTGGAGACTTCAATACCAAAGTCTGAACCATGTAGAACCAGGAAGAATATATAAGCAAAAAAAAAAAAAAAAGATAAAAAAGATATGAGCAACATAGTTATTAAGGCACTAACAAAAACCTTGTTAAACAAACTTTTTAAAATAAACTAGAACAGAATAAATACCAATCCCAAGTACATATAAAATGTTCTCTAGAATGAATATGATGGTGGTTTGTAGAAAAAATTCTATAAATTTTAAATGACCAAATTCATATAACATATAGTATATGACTATAAAAAGAATTAGAATGGCAATAACAGAAGGAAAGTTAGGAAATTGAAAAATATGTGAAATCAATATATACAACCAATGAATGGAAGTAGATAAAGGCTATGATGAAATGAAAACAGGCTGCATTTCAACTATTACTCAGAGATAATGTACAGGATAAATACTTATAAATTTTCCTCTAAATATGTTTGATTGAGTTTTTTAAAAGAGGAAAATATCAAATAATCATCTTCTCTTTATCTAAAGACAAAAAGTAAGAAGTAAGCAGCAAGAATATAATAAAGCAAATGGAAAGCAATAAAAGATAGTAAAATAATTTTTAAAATTCAAGGAAGGGGTTGGAGGCATGGTTCAGGTCATAGCATACCAACTTAGGCTCATTCAAGCCATAGTCTTGGACCAAAAAGCAATTAAGGAAAATAAAAGTTGATTCAATGCAAATATCAACATGATTGACAAAACTTTAGCTAGAATGAGCAAAAAAACAAAAAAGAAACCTGAAACTACTAAAATCAGCAATGGAAGGATGGATATTCTAATGGCCTCATGGAAATATGAATTACAGCCAGTGCTAGTGGCTCACACCTATAATTGTAGCTACTCAGGCAGCTGAGATATAAAAATCATGGTTCAAAGCCAGCCCCCACAAAAATATCTGAGAGATTTATTTATAGTAAACAATAACAACAACAACAACAACAAAAGAACAGAAGTGGAGGTATACCTCAACTGGTAGAGTGTCAGTCTTGAGTGAAAATTCTAAGCAAGAGCAAGAGTCTCTAAATTTAAGCCTCAGTTCAGGCAAAAAAACTAAAAGGAAGGAGGAAAAGAAGGAATGAGGGAGGAAAAGAGGGAGGGTGGGTGGGAGGGAGGGAGGGAGGGAGGGAGGAAAGAAAGAAAGACAACAGACTTGATCACTTGGTCTACCATTTTGAAATGATGAAAATGCTCAGATCTTTGAATGTACCAATATCCATACAGCCTATAGATGATATCTCAATAACACTATGAATTTGTTAGTGTGTGCAGTTGTTTATCCATGTTTATACACATGATGACAGCAAAGTAAGATAATAAGGTTGAAACAAAGAGACTGTGTGTTTTCAGAAGCAGCTCTTTGTGATTCCATAATGTTCCCCAGGTATGAGCTGCTGATTCTTGCTGAACTTGTGGGGTCCCAGGAACTAATGGTTCCTACTCATGGAAGTGGAGAGGATAAAGGATGATGGCCTAAAATAATGAATACAAGAATTCCTTTATGTGGATTTTGAACCATTTTCTCATAGCTAGATCACCAAGTGTGATGTGGAAGCTGAATTCTTCTCTAATGAGAGTACAGTATTGCTGGGTCACTACAGGAAGTCATTTCTCTCTTCCTAACCAAGCTAAGCTTTCAATCCTGATTCATCCCTTGCTCACTGGTAATCATTAAATGAATCCAAGTCAGAAAAAGACATACTTAATCCTTCACTTCTTGCCAATGCACAAAATAAGTTACCAAAAATTTTAGGGCAGCTAAACAACCTTGGTCCTTGAATCTGGCAAGAGAAGGAGTCAGGAAGTAAACATAGTAAAAGTGATAGGAAAGATTCTTAGTAAAGAATATGCAGAGAAAGAGGGCCTGTAGCATATGCCATGGAGGAGACAGCTCTTCATTCCAGCTCAGCCATCAGTGCCACCTTTCTCAGTACAAAGTTTAATCTTGGGTTAACTAGTGAGATCTGGATATACATTTTTGATTGGTGAGTCTTCTTTTTGTTTCATGTAAACTAGCCATGTCCAGGATTTTTGATCACATCTTTATTTCCTCATTTGTTTTCCTTCTTACTTCCTCATTCTTTTGGAACTCTCTGTCCCCACTTCCTTCTCTGGTAGGGTTTGGTTTATCAGCTTATCCTGCCATCTGCAAAGTTGTATAGGCTGAAATTCCCTGCCAGCTTTTCCACTAACACTGGTCACTTTCCTCTAGCCTCATTTATTGTTTTCTCTGTTTTACAGCTTCTTTGTTTCTCCTCCATTGTCTATAAACACTCATGTTCCCAAACTAATTATACATGCAGAAGGGTGGTGGCTGAATTCTCTTAGCACCTGTGACTTTCAACTTGTTCTCAGACTTCCATCTTCGTCTTTGCTGTGAACCTCTTGAATGAAATATTCTACATCTTCTATACTTCATGTTTAATTGACTTTTTAAACTTATTGTAACCTGGCCTTTCACTCTAGTACTGTGATCTTCTCTTTCCAGGGTCAAATCTGTAGCTTACTAATGTCTTGCAAAGGTAGTGGCTCATGTTTGCCCTTTATTTTTGACCTTTTTTCATTGCAGGACAGAATTGACTATACAACTTTGACATTTTCTTTTTCTAGGATTCTCTACAACTTCCTTAGTTCTCAGCCTAACCTTGTGAGGCTTCCTTTTGTGTCTTTTTCCCTAGCTCATTCATTAGATGCTGATATTCTCCACGGTTTTGTCTTCTGACCTCCACTCCCATTCATTTTCTGGCCAATCACTGTCCATTATTGAGAACCAGCTCTATTCTAGAGAGTCTAAGGCTACCTATCTGTCTTCACTTCTTTCCTATAGAAAATGACTCAATCCCATGTGGCACAAACCAGTGCCCTAGCCCTCTCAATACCAGCTACCACTATGTTCCTTCTGTGTTCAGTTCCATCATCACTGAGCTAGAATAGTGAAAATACAGATGAGGCATATCAAATTCCTTTTACCTACTGTTTACAGACTATATTTCATTAAACCTGTCCTTTGATTCATTCCTTTTCCTTCACTTCTCATAGTCTGATTGGCCAGTATTGCTAAAGCTTACTTGGTCCCTCTCCCTCTCCCTCTCCCTCTTGCTCTCCCTCCTTCTCTCTCTCTCTCTGTAAGTATCTATGTATGTATGTATCCATCTATCTAACTATCTTTCTCTCTGTCTAATCTGTCATCTCCACTCTCTGTCTCTCTGTTCTCTCCTACTCCTCCCTTTTTCTCCCCATCCTCTTCTCCCTTTCTACTTTCCTCTCGATGGCAGTCAATCACTAGGGATTAAACGCAGGACCTCGGGCATGATAAATAAGTATCTACCACTTGAACCATAACCTATTCCTATCCCTTTTTAGCTTACTTTCCACGTAGATTCTCATGTTTTTGCCTTGGCTACCCACTTTGTGCTGAGATTCCCCCTGCATCTTCCTCCTGAGGAACTGGTATTTCAGGTGGTTTCTTGAGTACCTGGCCCTGAAGCTGATTGTGTGTCTGTTTTGTCTCTTCACTCTATGGCAGTGGCTCAGGCTTCATTTCCAACTGTCAGCATGCAGGGTCATCTCAGTCCTGCTTGCTGGATCTAGAAGGGTTTTTTCCCTCTTTCATATCGAAGAGGGGCCGACCTTACAGATTCCACAATTCTATAGGAAGAAGCAGGGTTTAGGCAACCTGTAGAAAGCTGCCAGATAAAATAAAATGATTTTTGGTAGGAAAACCCACTGGGGAATGGGTTTTTTTCAGATGTGATGATTGCTTCTCTTCCAACCATGGTTGGGATGGTCCTGCTGGGCTAAAATTAGACAGATGCACATGATATCTTTTGCCTACTCGAAGGAACCACTATAACTAAAATACTCACATTTCTTGATTATATCCAGAATTTCTTTTCACAGAAGATTGTAGAAAAAGTGTTTAAACATTGCTCTCAATGGAAAGATAATAAAAATAAAATTGCAGCCATGAGAAAAATAATACTTACCTAAGTTACCAAAAGCATGTATTAGGAACACCTAAGAACTTCTTATAGATATCTGTGACCTAATCTGAAAACTTCAGGTCTGTTTTCAGCTGTGGGTCTGCTTCTGTTGTTTGGGGTGTAATCATCCCTTATTACTGCCATCCAGAAATGGCATACACCTCACTGGGTGTTGGCACTATGCATCAGCAGCACTTGTGTACATTAGGTAATCTCTTCAGCCATGGCTGTAATGGTGAGGGCAGAAGCAGGATGGTGCATAAGGACAGGTCAAGATTCAGCTGAGTTGTAGCACAGTCCCAATGGCCACCTGAAATTGCTTATCAGTGATGACTCTTGTTGGGAAAAATTTAAAAAAAAAAGCCCAATTGGGCATTTTTATTGTCCACCTTCGTCTATCTCTGGAATTGGGCCATCATGGGATGATATTCATTTGGGAAAAATTTCCTTTTGTAACTACATATATATGTATGTATATATATGCATATACCTATACATATATGTATATACATACATATATGTATACATATAGGTACCTATATGTATACATATATGTATGTATATACATATATGTATAGGTATATGCATATATATACATATACATGCGCACACATACATATATGTACACACATATATGTATATATACATGTATATGTATATATATGTGTAGTTACATATATATGTAGTTACACACACACACACACACACACACACACACATATATATATATACACATTTTTTCCTGGGTACTGGTGGCTCATGCTTGAAATACTAGCTCCTCAGGAAGTTGAGATATGAGGATCATGGTTTGAAGGCAGCCTGGATAAGAAAGTCCCTGAGGATCTTATCTTGAATTAACCACCCCAAAACTAGACTTGGATAGAGCTATGGCCCAAAGTGGTGGAGTGTTAGCCTTGAGAAAAAAACCTCAAGGAAACTGCTCAGGCCCGGAGTTCAAGCTCCATGGCTAACAATAAAAAGAAATAAATCTTTAAGTATTTGACAAAGGAGTTGCCATTCCACAAAGGAGTTTATGAATACAATACATCTTGATAAATGTCACCCCTTTCAACATTCACACCAATCCCTCTCCTACCTGTTAACCCTTCCTCACTTTTCTTGTAGGACTTGCGTTGGATTCTTGACTGTATATTCCCCTTCTTCACCATCTTAATTTGTCCCACCCTTTCTCCTTGACTGACTGCTTTCTTTGACAGTGAAAAATTCCTGAACGCTGCATTCTGGCAATACTGCCAAAAGCTGGAACTACCACTCTTTCCATGAAGAAAAACAGGAGCAGTTCATGTCTATGTCTACCACTATCCTGTGAATTAGAAAGTATTCAGCACTTAACAAGGATTAATGAACTTAACCCCAATAGCAACCCTGTAAGGTAGGACTGCTATTTTCTCATCCTTTTTTATTTCTTTAGATGAGAGAAAAAAAGTAGCTAATGAAGATAAGTCACTTGTACTGGATGTACCTGATCACATCCAGGTCTGAGCCTCAGCTATTTACCTTTCCTATATTGTATCATCCACATACTAGTAAAATACACAGAAAAGCAAAGGGCCTGGTTAATACCCTTGAGAAAAGGTGTTCAAGCTATGGCATGCTGTAATATAAGACAAACAAGGGCTTGACCTGAGTGTTGAATTCACCACTTTCTAGTACACTAATTGTAGCATGATCTATAGTCTTTCCCAACCAGAGAGACTTCCCATTTTCAAATAGACATAGAAATATGTTTTTGTTTGACTTACCAAAAGGGACAAAAGACTCCACCTCAGGAAAATACCACCCATTACTACGTATGGAGCTGTATGGTCTACATGAATGAGTGGAGTTATAATGTGTATTGACAGTGAGAGGGTAGGAAGGAAGAGGAGGAGGAGAATAGTAACACTAGGGGATTACCATGTATGCAAGTCAATAAGGAATTATGACTTCTTTTCCTTTCCCTTATCTGTCGGTTTAAGCACTAATACTCAGGACCCCATGATCTTGCTTAGCTTTTTCACTCAAGCTGGTGCTCTACCACTTGAGCTATACCTCCACCTTCAGATTTTTTGCTAGATAGTCCAAGATAAGAGTTCTTTAGACTTAGCTGCCCATGATCCTGTGATCTCAGCTTCCTGAGTAGGTAGGATTACAGGTATGATCCAGTAACACCTGGCTCAAATGATGACTTTCTTAACAAAGTTCCTAGACCTTTCAAGTGTGATTTTATGGAATCATTCACAATCGACTAGGCTAGTGTTATTTTTTGCTTTGCAGATGGGAACACTGGGGCTCAGAGAAGTTAGGAGATCTATCTTTTGTTCATACTGTTATCCTATTGCAGAATCATGAAAGATCACAAAGCTTTTACCATGGTGTCATTGGTAATGCCTTTTCCATCAGCCACAAAAATGGCACGATTGTTGCATCATGCCTCTAACTGCTACCCTAGCTACTCAGGAGGCTGAAACCTGATGGAATGCAGCTCCAAACCAGCCCAGGCAGGAAATTCCACAAGACTCCATCTCCAATTAACCAACAAAAAGTCTACCTGAAATGGTAGGGTGGCTC
The DNA here is from genome assembly GCF_023159225.1 of Perognathus longimembris pacificus. Classification (NCBI taxonomy): domain Eukaryota; kingdom Metazoa; phylum Chordata; class Mammalia; order Rodentia; family Heteromyidae; genus Perognathus; species Perognathus longimembris. The sequence continues at coordinate 102,908,477 of NC_063163.1, read as the reverse complement.
AAATGAGCAGCAGCTAGGAGTAAGAAAGTCTCTGAGTTCAAGTCATGGTACCTGTACACATTTAAAAAATATACCAAAAGAAGTACTGTTGAGGGATATGATAAACCAGATTTTCAAGTGATTTAGCAATTCTCTCTGTGTCAGTCTCCTCCCAGTTAGGTCTGTGCAGAAGGTAAGATTCCTTTTACCCAGGTTATCTCCTTTCCCAGCTCTGTTCACCAGCCCTTCCCCATCCTAGATGCCCCTTAGACTATGTTTTTTTCCTCTCTGGAGCTCACAACTCAGGGTCTGGGCATTGAGCCTTAAGCATTTTTTTTTTTGACAATTCTGGGCCTTGAACTGAGGGCCTGAGCACTGTCCCTGGCTTCTTTTTGCTCAAGGCTAGCACTCTACCACTTGAGCCACAGTGCTACTTCAGGCTTTTTCTATGTATGTGGTGCTGAGGAATGGAATCCAGGGCTTCATGTATACAAGGTGAGCACTTTACCACTAGGCCATATTCACAGCCCTGCCTTAAGTATTTTTGCTTAAGGTTGGCCCTCTACCACTTGAGCCACAGCTCCACTTCTGACATTTCATTGGGTAATTGGAGACAACAATTTCTGGGACTTTTCTGCCCAGGCTGCCTTCCAATTGATATCATCAGATCCCAGCCTCCTGAGTGGCTAGGATTGCAGGTGTGATCTGAGGTTCTTGATGCAAGATAGACAGGGACATGCTAACTCCCACATCTTAGGGCTCAGGAGGCATTGTAAGTGTCCCAACTGTAGATCCATAGTTGCAGTTCCTAAGCTATCTGATCAGGGAAATGCCTTGGGCTTGTTTCTTCCACCACTGAGGGAATGCAGGCCATTGGGGACAAAGCTCCTAGCCAGGTTGGAGGTGCGAAAGTGAAAAGCTAAGTTGGAAAGCTCTTGATTTAAAGGAAATATTGAACAAACTAAAGCAAGGCCTGAGGAGTGGATTGCAGCTGAATTTCTACCAGGGAATATATTCTAGAAGCCCTTTCCTTCTCAGCCAGGATTCTCTGGGCTTCTGAACTCCAGACATTGAATAGTTAGCACAACAACCATGGCTAGGGTCAGTGTGGAAAGTAGTTTTAAAGGCAGATTTGTGCATTGAGAAGGTATTTATAAAGAAATAAGTGCCATGCCTTTAATTTGGTGCCCCCTCTGTGACAAATATCAGAATAATAGCAGGGCTTTCTTTGGGACCACAATTTTTTGTTCTCTCACACCATGGTCTAGACTTAAAAATCTTTTCCTCCAGCTCTGAGTGGAAATCACTGATTAGGCAAACTGCTGGTGTAGGGGCAAAATTAGTCTGTTTACCATGTGGGAGCTTGCTAATTGCACAGGAATGTGCATTCCCAGGCACACTCTGCAACTGTGTCTTCATCCTACTAGGGGAGATGTATGGGTAGGGAGAGCCCAGGCCCCCATTGGGCAAGATAATGAGGCTCATTCATGTGCTCCATTTGTCCACATTCCATTTTCTTCCTGAGGTGATGCACATTGCTGCCTTTTTGGCCTTTTGTCATACAATGCTACCAGCATTCAGTTAAAAAAATAGGAATAGCTGGTGTTGGTGGTTCAAGCCTGTAATCCTAGCTACTCTGAGAGATCTGAAGATCATGGTTTGAAGCCAGCCTGATTAGAAAAGTCCATGAGACTCTTAATTCCAATTAACCACTACCACAAAAAAAAATCCACAAGTGTAGTTGTTGCTCCTCAAGAGGTAGAGTGCCAACCTTCAGCACAAAAACCAAGGGTAATGCCTTAGCCTGTTTTGTTTTTAGTCCTGAGTTCCACCGAATTAATGGCGCCAGTGTTCTGTACCTAGCCAGGACAAGTGCTTTATAATGGAAAGGATGATAGAATTCTTGGGACATCCGGGTGGGAGAGTAATTCCTTCTGCATTGGATGCTGGGAAGCTGTCCAGGAAAACAATATCTGGCGCTGGATTTTCAAGATGGCTCTGGAATTAGATCCGCAGCGGTGATATGTCAGAAGCAGCATGCCCCGCCACAGAGAAGATGCACATATGGATAGGAAAGAGGGATGATCCAGCCATTGATCTGCTCCTGAGCCTGGTGCACTGGGGAGGGGCTGTCTCTTACAGAGAAGGGAACATGGCCGGAGAGCTGACATCCCTTCAGTTATGTATGCCAGCTGTACCTGTGATTTCTATTTTTCAGGCAAATTTGGGTCCTGGGATTACTTATATTTTACATTAATGTTCTGGGCAGAAGTTTGCATTTCCCATGCCATGTCTTTGAAGAATGTTTCTTGACTATTCTACCTTAATTGTAGCCATCTACTCACCAAGCAGTATATCAGACATCAAGAAACTACTGTCAGACAATCTGCATGCTTCTAATTGTTTTTTGTCTTATGCCCTTTAGAACAACATATTTCTCTGTGTTGTTCCTCCTTACAATACAGTACCTTGTTTTTGTAGTTCTATGAATTAACTCAAGACTTTAAACATACAAGGCAAGTACTCTAACACTAAACTACACTATCAGGTCTTTTAGGCCTTTCCCTTTAATATTCCATTATCTATCTATCTATCTATCTATCTATCTATCTATCTATCATCTTCCTTCCTTCCTTCCTTCCTTCCTTCCTTCCTTCCTTCCTTCCTTCCTTCCTTCCTTCCTTCCTTCCTTCCTTCCCTCTCCTCTCTAAGTGCCTCTCTCTATCTCTCTCTCATTCTCTGTCTCTGTCTGTCTCTGTCTCATTCTCTTTCTCTCTTCCTTTTGTATGTATGTGCCTGTACTGGGGCTTGAACTCAGAGCATGGTGCTCTCCCTTAGCTTTTTCACTCAAGGATCTCTACCATTTGAGTCACACCTCCACTTCTAGCTTTTTGCTGGTTAATTGGAGATACATATTTCAAGATTCTTAGAGCTCAGCCTCCTGAGTAGGATGAGACATTAGCACTTGGCTCTTGCAATATTTTAGTACTATAAATGTGCAGATTTATAGATTTTAAATTCAAATTTGCAGAAATTTCAAATATAGGGCAGAGATTTCCTATGTACCCTTCCTGTTGCATGGTACATGACCAGGATACATTTGTTTATGTCTCTCTGTCTCTGGCTCTGTCTCTCTCTCTTACACACACACACACACACACACACACACACACACATACTCTCTCTCTCACAGACACACACACACACACACACACATTTATTATTGATTTAAGATGAACAAAAACCTCAGAATCCATGCTTCACCCATTCCAATTTGCCTAAAAGTGTGATTGTTTCAGAGCTGGACAGACAGTGGGATTCATTTTGCTTTTCTGTTTGCATGTTTCTCAGTTTACACAGAAAAATGACTTTTAGTTATCCCATCCCAGCACCATTAATTTGTGTTAATTAAGATGCGAATGATGGAGATTCATTGGAGACCCTGGCCACTTGCTGAAAAAAGTTGCACATGCCTTGTAGAGGAGTCTGGGGAATGTGGCTCCAGATGGAGGCTGCCAGTAGACAGCAGAACAGGAAGTTTGTGGCTCTCCCTGCTTCTCCTCCTCCAAGGCCCTTTGTGTCCCCAGCTCCCTTGCAATGGCCAGGTTGACTGGTTACAGAGCTTGCTCTCCTGCATGCTCTGAAGGCTCTGGGTGACATGTGCTGATTGCATACACAAAGATGTCAGAGCAATTCACCAGGTCTGGGAATTGTGGGGCAAACAGTCTGTGGAAGCAACTGAGCACATTGCCAAAGGGAGGGGGAGGTAAGAAAGTGGGATATCTTGTCAGAGAGAAAGAAAGAGAAGTGTTGAAATTAATTCCTAAATGTGTTGGATGGAAATTAGCAGCTGAAGGTTTGCAAAGAAGAAGAGACAGAGGGAGAAAAAAGGGAAGAGACAGCCAGATGGAGAGGGGGAGGGAGAGGGTAGAAAATAGAGCAGAGACAGCTTCGTTTCACAGTCTCGCTTTACCCTCTGTGAAACAGCCTGTGCTTTCAGTGGGATCTTGCCTTGTCTCCATTTTTTGTTACCCTCTTGACCTCTGACATCACCCCAGCTCCTGGACGCCCCCCCCCCACCGCCAAACTCCTACATTTCAGCATAACAGTTGTGCTTTTCACCCACATGGAATTCCCAGCTTGTGGAGGAAGTAACTCTCTCTCTCTCTCTCTCTCCCTCTCTCTCTCTCTCTCTCTCTCTCTCTCTCTCTCTCTCTCTCCCTCTCTCTCTCTCTCTCTCTCTCTCTCTCTCTCTCTCTCTCTCTCTCTCTCTCTCTCCCTCTCTCTCTCTCTGTGGCCTGTGTAGCCATCTCACAAGCTGTGATGGGAAGGGAAGGCACCAGGCTTTGCAGGGAGAGCTCAGTGTTTCCAATTGACCTCGTCTATGTCATGGACTCCACTGGGTCTCAGCTTCCTGCCCATAGGATTAAAATTATTGGGTAGATGATAGAAGATTACACATATAAGATATTTATCTTAGAATAGAGTATGTTATATACACTTGTAAGTTGTTTTATTGTCTTTATTAACTCTTACAGTTTGGGTGTCAAATGTTCCTCAAGTGTCCATATGCTAAACATTAGCTGGTGATGGTAACTGAGGAAAGGTAGAGGAAACATTTCAAGGTGTGGCCTAGTGGGAGGAAGTTAGGCCATTTGGGGAGGAGGGGATGCCCTTGAACCAGCAATTGAAACCACAGCCCCTTTTCCTCTTTCTTTTCTGCTGGGCTGCCTCTGCCTTGCTAATATGGTGCTGTCTCTGCCATGCTAGTATAGTGCTGCCTCATGCCCAAAGCAAAAAGGCAGATGCCCACAGACTGAAGCCTCTGAAAGAGAGCCCAAATAAACTTTTCCCCCTTAAGTTCTTTATTTTAGGTATTTTTGTCACAGCCATGGAAAACTGACTGACATCATTGGTGGCAGAATTGGAGCATTGAATTTTGAATTCTCTTTCTGGTGTTCCATACCTTGTACTTTAGTGTGTGAGATTGCAACAGGGAGATCCAAGCCATGCATTTCACTTAGTCTTAGAGCCAAGATGGACACAGGCTTCCCAAATCCCATTCTTTTATTGATGGTTGAAGGTTTGCCCAGCAGTAGTGAGACTTTTGGAAGAGGCTCCTTTCTGGGGCATAATACAAGCAATCATCCAACTTCATTTTGAAAGAACAATGGGGATTACTACATTTGCCAGGAGGCAGGTCTGGCTTTGCTTTTCTCTCCTCCTGCTCAACACTGCGCAGGGTATGCCCTGAAACAACTCCTCCTTGCAATTTTCTTCCTAACCTCCAGATTCAAGGTGCCACGTTGAAATCTGGGTCATGCATTAGGGTCATGTGTGCATTTTTTTCCAAAGTAGATGAAGGTAAATTGAAGCTCTCTGAATAATTATGACTCTTTGAGAGCTATTTTTTGTCTCTCCATAGTCCATTTTCTTTTTTTTTTCTCCCTGTGGCTTCTAACCCTTAGCTCTGCATCTCTTTAGAATCGCTTCCCCAGTTGTGAAAGGGAAACATAAATTGCACTTTGGTTAAAATCCATTCACACAAGTGCACTACCCTTTTGTAAGCACTTTGTGATTTGAGTTCTCTAAACTCGAATTGAGCTTTGTCTTTAGAGAAAGAAATATTTATCATTAGCGTGTCCATGATAAACATCTGAGGAAGGGGAATTGGGGGCTGTTGCTCCATTTGCTTTTGTATGACCTTGCTAAAGTAATATTTACTTTTAATCTTTTTAGTACAGCTGCCTCAGAGAGACAGAGAGGTTTCATGGCACTTCTATGATGATACATTTTAGGTAACAACATTTAAAATGGTGGTCCCTCCATAATGTGAGTGGGCCTCATCTGATCAGTTGAAGCGCTGAACTAAGCATATACTGGAAGAAGAAAGAATTCCTCTAACAGGTGGCCTTTAAGGCTCAACTCTAGCAATAGCTTTACCTGGGTGTTCAGACAGCTAGTCCATGCTACAGGCTGTGGACTTGCCTGACTTCTATGGTCAGTCAGTTGTTCCTTAAAATAAATTGCTCGCTCTTTCTATATCTGTCTGCCTGTCTATAGGGGTGTGTGAATTATCTATCTATTGCATGTATGTGTGTGTGTGTGTGTGTGTGTGTGTGTGTGTGTGTGTGTGATTTATACATATAATTTTAGGTGTCTCTATGTTTCTATCTTTCCATATAAAATACCCACTTTCTATGTTCTTTGTAAACTTCCCGAGCCTCCCTCCTTTCCTCTTTCCCTCTCTCCCTATTTCCCTCTTTCCTCTCTTCTTGTTCCTTCCTTCTTTCCTTCTTTCCTTCCTTCCGTCCTTCTTTCCTTCCTTCATCCTGGTTCTCCTCCTCTTCCTTCTTTTCCTCCTCCTTCTCTCCCTCTCTCCCTCCCTCTCCTTCTACCTCCTCTCTCTTTTCCTCTTTTTCCTTTCTCATTTCATTGTATTCCCTTTCCAAAGGCATCCTATTTTCTGATGTCTGGTAGAGGAAGACCCAGAGTGGATGTATGAATTGTCTGTCTTCTCCCTTTCTCAAGTCCTCCAAACTGAAATTTCTCCCACCACCAACAACTTAGAGTCTCAAGACCCATGGGGACTTCTTTTTGTCCTCACTCAGTCATTGTAACTCTGATTCCTTCTAGTGCATGATAAGGAGGAGCTAGAGCAGCTGGAAAGAGACAGAAGAGCCTCTGGGATTAGACACAGAAGAAAATACCAGTGCTAGAGAAAGGGTGAGGGATAAGCTTTAGTGGGTGATAAGAGGCTTTTCCAACACAAACTTTAGATATGAGTATCTCAAGTGAGCATGGTGATGGCGCTGCTTACAACTGACAGAGATTTACAGGTTGTCCATTCCAATGTATACCTCAAACCCTTTTGACCAAATGATAAAAATATGACACAAGAGTGACCAGATCATACATAGAGTGTGAGAAAGTGTGTGAAGTGGGATTACTCTAAAGTAATTTCACTCTACTGGGTTGTTCCTTACTCTGAGATGCCATACTTCACCATGATTATGTAAAAAATCGCAAGTTATGATTCTGACTTATCAGATTATGTTTTATGGACTAGAATCCCATATCTGAAGCCCATTTCCCTTATTTGTTAGCCATGTGGTCTAGCCACTTGTTTGCCCCTCATGATTTAGTTCTCACAATATAAATAAATAGTGTGTTTCAACAGAGTAGTATAAGGACACTGGGATCTTAAAGTCATGCAAATGAGCTACTCTAATTCCTGTTCTTCACCTCAAGCTGAATTGCTTCCAATAAAATCTTACCCAGTGTACAAATGAAGAGACAAATCTTTGTGTTTGGGATATTTAGTATGTGTAAATCATGAATAACTGAAATGTCATTGAGAATTTTTTTAGAGACAATGTGTTAGAAATACGTAATTTAGTTTACGGCCATACCACCCTGAACGCGCCTGATCTCGCCTGATCTTGGAAGCTAAGCAGGGTTGGACCTGGTTAGTACTTGGATGGAAGAAATACGTAATTTATTACTTTTATTACTAATTAAATAAATATTTATTGAAAACTACTGTATGCCAGGATCTGTTCTGGGTGTTTGTGATACAATAATGAACCCTGAGAGAAGAAAGAATTGTTTCCTTAGAAATTATTGTGAACAAGCTATGCATTGATGTTCTCCTCTCCTCTCTTTTTCTCCTCTTCCTCTCCTTTTCTCTCCTCTCCCTCTCTCTCTCTCTGTCCCTCTCTCTCTGTCTCTCTCTCTTAATTTTTTGAAACAATTTCTCATTACGTTACCATATGCTGGCCTCAAACATGTGAGCCTTTTGCTTCTTTCTGCCTCCCTGAGATCACAAACAGGCACCACCATACCCAGCCCCATGGGTTTCTTCATCTGATACTGATACCCTTGTCACGGAAGTGTTAAATGGATTATATTCGATTATATCTCACTTTGGTGTATCCTAGTGTCTGGCACTAGTGTGTTGTTGAGTGTGGTGATGATGATGGTGAGGAGGAAGAGGAAGAGGAAGATGATAGCTGTTGGTTTTGAAATGTTGGTTATTGGCCTATCCCTTAGTGAGTTGAGAGGGTGAAATTTCTGATGGCAATTCATCCAAGTGTATGTATGAACCATCAACCACATATACAATGAGATGAGCAGAGGTAGCTAGACAACACCTCCAAGGGACTCCTCCTTTTTCAGATACCATATATAACTGCAAATCTCGTCATACTGATGAAAAGGTGAAACAAAGCACAAGGCTAGCTTCCCCTGCCCCACGTCTCTGTCCAGCTCAGGACTCCCTGTTCACTTTTTCACAGCCCAGTGTTCACTCTGAATTGGGCTTCATTCATTTTTTTCTTTTTAACATTGCAACCTAACTTGGGCTGCTGCCACAATGGGGAAACTTTTCTGTGAAATTTCCCTGTGTCCTACCTCCTTTATGTTAGAAGTAAAGTCTGCCTATCCATCTTTTATCTTTATCTTTTCTTTTCTTTTCTCACAGGTCATGGCCTTGAACTCAAGGCCTGGGTGCTGTCCCTAAGCTCTTTTGCTCACGGCTAGCACTCTACCACTTTATGGCACTTCTGGTTTTCTGGTGGTTAATTGGGGATAGGAGTCATGTAACCTTTTCTTCTTATGCTGGCTTCAAACCATGATCCTCAGATCTCAGCCTCCTGAATAGCTAGGATTCCAGGTGGGAGCCACCTGGACCCAGCATGCCTATCCATCTTACATTGAGCTGCATTCTCTAGAACTTGACACCATCCACCACCCGTTTCTTCTTAGAGTGTTCTCCCTGGATTTTCTTAAGTCACTGATTACTGAGTGATATTTTATTTTCCTAGCCACTCCTCCAAACTCTCTGCAATATTCCTCTTTTCCTTATCCCCTGAAATATCTGTATTGCGCAGAATTCACATTCAATGCATGGTTCCCTTCAGTCCTGGTCTGGCTGAGTTACTTTATCAGTACTGGGGAATTTGAGTCCCACCTATACAAAGATGCCTTATGAACCTCTAGCTGTAGACAGCATCGCCTTCTTTGGCCTGAACCTAAATAACCAAATGCCACCCAACTGTGTTTTTCTTGAATGTTTTATCAGCACCTTAAGTTCAATATTTAGCACCTGCTCTCTTCTCAGGATCAATGGTTCTCGCCATGTCTCTCTAATCAGTAACATGATATGCTCAGTGCCAAGGCTAGAAACCAAATGGCAGCCACATCTTACTTGATGGTTAAAAAGTGAGCACAGGCTGGCTGCCAGTGGCTCACACCTGAATCCCTAGATACTGAATTTGAATCCAGCCCAGGAAGACAAATCCATGAGACTCTTATCTTCAGTTAGCCAATAAAGGGCCAGACGTATAAGTATGGCTCATGTGGTAGCATACCAGCCTTGGTCAATAAAGATAACAAGAGTGTGAGGCCCTGAGTTCAAACTTCAATATTGTCACAAAACAATAAATAAAATAGAATAAAAATAAGTGAATTTAGAATTTTTTCCCCTCTAGAGTATTCTAAGAGCCCTCATCTACATTAGATGACCTCAATCCAAGACCCTTCAGCTCCTTGCACATACTTTATTTTAAATCATGTCCTATTCTGTGATATTTGATTTATTTCCTCTGTGACACTCTGAACCCCTAGAGGGTAAGTAACATGTTATTATTTTTTTATGTTTGTATTACATTCTCTTTTTTTCATTTTTATTGCCAAAGTGATGTGCAGAGGGATTACAATTACATACATAGGTAGTGAATACATTTATTGTCAAACTTGTTTCCCCCTCTCTCTTTTTTCTCCCACCTTCCCATCCCCCCCATATCATGTTCTTTCTATCCCCACGTCCAACTAAGTGCCTAGATGTTCAAAAAAGTGCTAGCAAAAATAAAGAACCAAAATAAATCAACATCATGAGAGTTAGATAAGAATTCAAGTAAGTAGCAAACAATATAAAGCATAAGTTATGATTTCTCTCTGGGGCTCAAAGAAGTCAGACTGAGAATGGAATAGGACCCAGGAAATGATGTCAGAACCCTTGCTCATTGAACACTTGTTATGTGAGCTCTCACATAGTGAATTGTATTTAAGGCATCTTAAATACAATACATTGGTTCTTTAAAGAAAACAACAACAACAACAACCATAAACAAGGAAATAGTGACTCACACCTAGATCCCAAGCTACTCAGGAGTCTGAGATCTGAAGGTGGTGGTGTAGAACCAAACCGGTAGACACATCCTCAGTACTCACATCTCTGATTAATCAACAGAAAAGCCAAAGTTGGAGGCATGGTCAAAATAATAGAGTGCCAGCCATGAGTGAGAAAGTTAAGTTGAGAGCACTAGGCACTGAGTTCAAGCCTCACTCCTGGCACCAAAAAAGAAATAGGGGGAACAAATTTGATTGTTTTCTCCATCTAACCAATGAGAAATCTTGGGATGAGAAAAGCATGACCTATGAACCAAGGTCCCCATCTCCAGGGTAGAAAGTCAATGTGAATGGCTAGGCAGGTAGACCTCTGCTGGGCTTTCTCTCCTGTACTCTGTGGGTGTGCACCTCTGCCCATGCATATGTGCGTGCATAAGCACACACATACATAGAGCGCACACACACACACACACACACACACACACACACACACACGGAACCAGTACTAGAATTTGAACTCAGAGCCTCATGTTCTCCTTGACTTTTTTCCCTCAAGACTGGCATTCTACCATACGAGCCATACCTCCACTTCTGGCTGTTTGCTGGTTAACTGGAGATGAGAGTGTCATAGATTTGTCTGCCTGGATTGGCTTTGAACTTAGATCCTCAGATCACAGACTCCAGTAACCACAGGTCTGACTATTGTTATTTGACTTATAAATTTACATGAGGGGTAGCTATAAAGCTACAAAGCTGATTTTGCTGTGTGTCTGTAGAAATTGCCCTATTTATGGGAGTCCTCAGCTTTTCTGGAGAGAGACATGCTAATGTAGTTGATGTCTATGGACCCCCAGGGTTGAAGTATCTGGGGAGCAGTCAGAAAATGGGAGTCTTACTTACCAGGAGTCTTTAAGTGTGAAAATTCCCGGGTCCCTGTTGTCGGCTTCACCAAATTTGATGTTTAATTTTACTGTCTACTTGACTGGATTAAGGAATGTTAGAAGCCTAGGAAAAGTATGATTTTATAGTGTGTCTGTGAGGTGTTTCCACAGAGGATTAATGTGTGAGTCTCACTGGATGCACTGGGAGAAGATGATCCTCATTATGACTGGATACGACCCAAGGAGCTGGCAACCCACTGAACAAAAGCAAAAGGAAGCTTTTGTCACTTATCTCCTAGTGATAAATACACTCATCTTTTCTTGATATATCAATATTCCAGGTTGTCTGGCCTTTAGAGGTATTAAACTAGGTCTTAAGCTAGCAGCCTTCTGCATCCTCAGACTTCCCCCTCACATAGAGACTTTCATCATTGGCTTTGAACTTAGACTTAGTTATGCTACCAGTCTCCAAGAATTTCTGGCTGGTGAAAGGCATGTGCTAGAATATACTAGCCTTTATAAATAGTTTGTGTCTGTTCCCCTAGGAAATCTTCTCTATATTTCTGTGGTTCTATCTGTCCATCCATCAATCCATTTATCCTTCTATCACTTCAGAGCACACTGATGAATAGACTGGCTTTCTGGAGACTGTAGAGAATGGATATAAGATTCCCCATGCAACCAATATGTGCCAGCATTTACTCTGAGAAGTCTCTAGATTGTAGCTGAGGAATTGCGATGAGCAAACGTTCTGCTCTCAGAGCCTTAAGATCTCACAGGAGAGAATCGGTTATATACAGAATGCACCCAGAACTCTGGAGGAGATGGTAAGATAACACACTGTGATAGCAACTGAACTCTACAGCTCTGAGTAGCTTGCTCCCTTAAGTAATACAGAACCACATAGATATCTTTTCACAATGCAAATCTTGGGTACCTATGGTTTTCCTTTGACTTACTTAGACAGTAAGTTTCTGAGACTGCTGTCATTTTCCCATTTGATTATTTTTGTACATGTCTTGGTTTTATTAATTTCATTATTTAGACTACAAGGATAGAAGGTAGGAACTTAATGTTCTGCATCATTGATCAGTGCCATGGTGCTAGTCTCTGTGGCAGGAGCCCCTGCCTGTCTGTGGCATGCAGAGTAATTCTGTGAAGAAGCCTTAGTGGTATTCCTTGGGTGAGTCTCAGATTCTTGGGTCCAGGTTACTCAGTCTCTTGTATAGTCAAGCAGCTGTGACTACAGGAATGTACCACTATGCCCAACTGTGAATAATCTCCTATTATCACCGCTTACAGGCTAGGTGACATAATATGAGAGGGTAAGTAATTTGCCGGAGGATAACAGAGCTTGTAAGTGGGAATGCTAGCATTTGAAGCCACACTTTTTAATTCATGTAAATACAGGTTCTTTCAGTTAGCCTAGGCAGAGGTATTGTACACTGGAAAGTGTGTGTTGTGGACTGTGATGGAAAAGAAGGATATGTTAAAATTCAGCTGGTCTGAATTCTGATCTCAGGGCAATGGGTGATAGAGAAAAACATCATATATTTGCCTGGGTTTAGCATCTCATGAATGACTTAGGTTGATTGGGCAGCCAGCTATTATAAGAGGACTACTTTGGATTTTCTAGGAGACTTGGTGAACAGTATTGTGTTTGAGCATAGAACTCTATTTCTTGTGACTTCCTTAGTTTAAAAAAATGAAGGCCATCCTTCTTAACCACTCTGTTCTCTTGACACATTTCTAGTTGGCTTCTGATTCATATCTTGAGGCCACAAGGCACTCGACTTCATCAGGCTAAGTCAAATGTTTCATCAGTCGCTGTACTTCATGAGTCCATGCTGGTTCAGTTGAGTCACAGTTATGTAAATATGCATTGTATCCAATGCAAACTTCCTAGTTCATAGTTCCTCCTTACACACACATGCACATGCGTACACACACACACACACACACACACACACACAGAGCAGCTGGGTAAAGTAAACACAGGCTGTAAGTTTTTCCTGATTCCTGAACAACACTGAAGTTGCCTTATTCCCAGGTACACATTTTATTAGGTAAATTTGATATTTCTGTGGGATTCCAAATTTCTGAATAGCCATCTTCAGCTAGGCTGGCCCTCTAAATTAAAATGGAAACTTTATTTTTTTTCACATTATAATATTATCTTCAATGACTGTACAAGGAGTTTCAATTCAACATGTCATTTTATGAGTAGAATGCATCCTGAGCAGTTTCACCCCCAAATGGAAGCTTATTAATAATCACTTTCCATCTTTAGGTGATTTCTAATTCATATTTTACCCAAGGACACTTAAGTCTTGAGAAAAGTAGATGGCAGGCCTGCTCCCAGAGCCTGAAGCCTCCTCTCCCCTCCCTTGCCAGTTCCCTCTTCTTTCCCTCCTACCCCCCCTCCCTCCCCTCTCCTGTCCCACCTACTCCCCTTCCCAGTCCTTTTTCTCCTTTTGACTCCTCTCTTCCCCATTTCCCTTTCCCCCTTTCACCTCTTCTCCTCCTTCCCCTCTCCTGTCTCCTCTTCTCCCTCTCCTCCCTTGTCCCTTCCCCTCCCTCACCCTTCCTTTGCTCTCTTCTCTCCGGTCCCCTCCCCTCACCCTTCCTCTTCTGCCCCAGAATCCCTCAGCCTAGTAGCCCAGGAGTTCACTGGGAGATGAGTCTTGTCTCTCATTCCTGATTCAATTCTCTTCTCTGAAGGGAATCTAATACTCTCTAGTTTTCACTGTAACTGATGTGACCAGTGATAACTATTCTCTCTTTTCTGAAGTAAGATGTTTTAATTAAAGCTTTTAAACCTAAAAAAAAAAAAGAAAAAAAAAACAAATACCTTAATAACCTATGTGAGCTAAATACTGCACCAGGAGGACAGGACAGTGTTTGTGCTCAGTCGCTCAGATCTGAGAGCAGGTATTGTGCTTTGTATCCTTCAGCCACTAAAGTAATAAAACGCTAAGGGCTTAATGCTTATTTTTTTTGAATTACATTTTATTTTGCCAATTGTGCCGAGCCCAGTCTAATTTAACAAAAGGCTTCGAGGGGGAAAAATACAGTAGAGCAGATGCACATAGCAACCATTAAATTAGGATACAAGAGTGAAAGCCATGCAGAGAAGGAAGCTTCTGCCCATTAGGGCAGGAAAAAAGAATAATGACAGGCCCAAGGAGAGTGGGCGCTTTGGGATTCAGAGGGCAAAGAGATGGAGCTGAGGCCAAAGACAGGGAGAGCCTATCTACAAAGAAAATCACATCTGCAGATCCCCTCCAGATATCACAGCCCCTCCCTATGTAAGCCCAGTCCTTTCACTTTCAAGCCTGTTGTTTTTCCCAGCTCTTGTGTTGTTGTTGTTGTTTTTTTTTAATTTTTATTTTTATGACAAACAAGATGCATGGATAGTGGAGGACTATTTTGCATGTTGTGTTGTAAGACAACCAATTGCCTGTTTGGGAGATAGGATGAGGAGTGAAGGGGTCCTATGGGGTTCTTGGCTGGGTCATCCGAGCAACAAGCCAGCTTTTTGGCATAGACCCAGGAAACCTAGCTGTACCCTGGGACCAGCCCAAGCATGGCTAGCTGGAAGCTGGAGGTCCAAAGAGTGGTGCAATTACCTGGGCACGTGAAAGGCACTTCAGTTCTCCAGGGCGGGGTTTGTCAACTTCTGCATGGCTTCCCTAGAGAGGTGCTAGTGTCAGTTTTCAATTTGCTGCTTTCCCTGAACGAACTCTTTCTCCTCCCTCCCCCCCTCCTCCTCCCCACTCCCCCACCCCCACCCTGGTACCCCGGGAGCCGGTTAGAGGGGCACGGTAGCGTTTTCTCAGCTTGCCTGTGTATCAAGGGGGCGAGTGGAGCCCCGGGTGAGGTGAGGTGCCAGGCCCACCTCTGCAGGGGTCGGCAGTCTCGGTGGGGGCGCGGTGTGGCGGGGATTAAGGTGGGTACCCCGCGCACCCTCCGGGATGCGCGCGCGCTGCCCACCCGCCGGCTCGCTCCGAATCTGCACCGGGAGAAAGTGGCGGTCAGGGATGGAGCTGCTGCCATGACAACCCTGGCGCTCGGGGCCCGCTCTCCGCGGAGCTGCTCCCGGGTGGAAGGCGGCGCGGAGGCCGGGGGCGGCCGCTGAGCGGGGCGTCCGAGCGTCCCCGCGTCCCCGGAGGAGGCAGGGGCCGCGGTCCGCGCAGCTCCCCGAGCGCCCAGAGCCAGAGACCGGGCGGCGCTCCGCGGGCTGGCCGCGATCACCCATCGGACCGCCGGGAAGGACACCACCCACCACCTCGGAGCTTCTCGCTGCATCCTTCCCGCTGCTGGTTCCTGCTCGGAACTTTTTATCGCCTTAGGGGAGGAGGGAAAGGAGGGGGGGACCACATGCGAGACTTGAGACTGGTTTATAAATACATCTATACATATGTGTGAGCTAATAAAACATCTCCTCTCCTGGAAACAGGAGGCTTTTATGACATCTCCTCCGTGTCAGAGACACTTGCCGTCCTCTTTGGGTTATAAACTTTTGATGCCAGACCTCCGCCGAACCTGCCCAACTGAATCTTAAAGTAGCATCTCGAAGAGACAGAGGCTGCGAAAGCGCCATCGGTGACCTTCATCCCGGCACCTTCCATCTCCTCTCCCTCCCGGGCTGCCTCCCTCCCTCCGGCCCTCCCTCCCTCACCCCCAAGGGGGAGCGTCGAGAAAGCTCTTTTTGGATACAGGAGGGGGGCATCTGGGGCTGGAAAGCGGTGGCAGGAACTGAGGAAGATTTATTCGACTCCGGAGAGTCGGCTTCTCCTTCTCCCTTTCGGCTCCTGGCTGCTCCATCTCGTTCTCCTCTCCTCCCCCTCCTCCAACACACACCCCACTTGCGGCCGGTGGTGTGCGGGACAGGGGGCGGGGGGCACCCGCAACGTGCCTCGGCCCCAGTTCTGGGAAGTTGTGGCTGTCGAGGATGGGGGTCTGTGGGTACCTGTTCCTGCCCTGGAAGTGCCTCGTGGTCGTGTCTCTCAGGCTGCTGTTCCTTGTACCCACAGGAGTGCCCGTGCGCAGCGGAGATGCCACCTTCCCCAAAGCGATGGACAACGTGACGGTCCGGCAGGGGGAGAGCGCCACCCTCAGGTAGGGAACCTTGCTTCCGCCGGGGACAGAGTCCCCCTCCTGGGCCTTCTCTAGGGGCAGCGCTTGGGGCAGGAAGATCAGAAGGCTCCAGAGGGGCTAGAGTGTCCGAGAAGTTCTTTGTAGGCCCAAGTGGTGGCCACTGGCGTTGTGAGGTTACTGCTACCCTTTTGCCCGGACGCGGTTGGTTGTCATTTGCTTTGGCTTTTTCTTTGGTGAATGATCCTACCAGGGAGCACTAAATTCAGCACTTGGGATTTGAGGTGTTAGTGAGTCTTGGCACAGCTGGATCGACTTCTGTGTGGATACTGAGAGGAAGTCCTTGAGGTGCCGGGTCTCCTTACATAAGCAGCGATGGTTAGCCTAAGACGCTTTCGTGGGTCTCTCTCAGGCCTGGAAAGATGTGATGGAATAGAGGCTTCTCAAGGTGACCAGGCTAGCCCCTTTCTCAAGCTTTGCACTCACCCATGCCAGGCCTGGCTACGAGTCTGCTGAAGACAGAACCACTCATGCCAACTCTGTGTGGTATGCCTGGGGCTCTTCTTGTAAATGTGATAGCTGTTTTGATTTTGCAATCTTGGGCCAAGCTGAGCAATATGTAGCTTTTATGCAACAACATCATTCCTGCGTGAGAAGCACAATAGGGAAGCTTTTTGTTTTTGCTTAATGAGTTACAGAGAATCACTTGCATGCTCTAGGCAGAGGGGTGGAGATTCTTGGAATATGAACCTTTGGGGACTGGGCCTGCTGCAGTGGAGACTTTTAATAAAAATGCAGCCACTACTTTCCACCAGCTCAGCAGATATCATCTTTTATCCCTTTAATGAGGCAGTTCTGGTCCTAGGAGACAGATTCAGGGACGTCCCAGCTTAACTATGTCTCACAATGTACACAGGGTGAATGCATTTGCCCTGCCTATGACTTTGATGGTTATGGTGAAAATAAAACATCCTGACCCAGATTCTGCAGCCACTGTTGTGTGCCTGGCTTCTGCAAGGGGAGAATGAGGGGTGGGGAAGTTCCTTTCTGCTTTCCCATTGGCCTTTCTGCAATCGGGGCATAAGGTTTTTCCTCAGGGGGAGGAAGGAGAACCTGAGACCCAGGTATTCCATTCCTGACAGCAAGAGTTTAGTCTAGGTTCTCACCACTCTGAGTTTTTAGCTGAATCTTGTTTTGAGCTATAGAACAGATCTCAGAGCCCAGTGTGCTGGTACCTGAGATGGAAGAGAGGAATACAGTGATGTCCCTCCCAGACATTAAGGGACAAGTTCTCCTGTCCTGTGGGCTTGACCTATATGAGAATTTGATGTCCCTACTTCATTGCTCAAGGGAGACTCCTGAGTCTGTTTCCTGAGACCTGTGTGTTGCACATTTGTAGAGGACCAGTTGGTTCCAAGATCCCTAGAGGTCATGCAAGAATGGTGTGAATGGGATCGAACACTCCCTCATCTGTAATCTTCCCATGGAGACAAAGAGGTCCAGCAGTGAGTATCATTAGCTCCACGCTGGACTTTTCAGTCATTAGTCAACTCCTCTTGCCTCTCAAAATTACACCAGAAACTTGAATCTTCTCCTTTCTAGGATGCAGTAAAAGTATTCAACCATTAGAGGGAGAACTTTCACATACGTTTTTATTTTTTATTTTTATTAGCTGCTGGCCTGTTTTCATGATCTTCAAATTGTAATGTTTAGCAGCTGGGCTTGGTAATGAGAATGTGAATAAAAAAAGAAAAAGCTGAATACTTGCTTTTCATGCTTTGTGGGGGAAAAAGTCCCAAGCAACTTATGTGTTCAAGTATAGATTTCATTACCTGAGTAATTGGTTATATGCTTTAGATTTTTAAAAATTTCTTTTAAATCGACACACATTCTATAGTTGGTTTTGTTTTCTTCTGTGTTTTTACCTATTTGTTTTTGAGAAATCAAAAACATTATCCACATACTAATTTTTGTAGGTTCTATAAATGCTACCTTGTGTATATTTATTATTTCAAATTTTTGGAGGCAGAACTAGGGCTTGAACTTGGGACCTTAAATTTGCTAGGCAAATGTTCTGCCACTTGAGCTGCTTCAATCCCTTTTTGCTTTAGTGATTTTTCATATAGGTTTTATGTTTTTTTCCCAAGTGGCTCAGTATGTGGTATTCCTACCATGATAGAAACTACAATTTTGCACCATTAGCTAGCTATACCTGCTTTGTTTGTTGAGATGGGTTCTCGCTAACCAATTGTCTGGGCTGCCCTCAAAACTTCCTGATCTCTGACACCTGAGTAGCTGGTATTATAGTGTGAGCTCCTGCACCTGGCTTCTTTATTACTTACTTACACGTACGTACTTACTTGTGTGCTGGTACTGAGGCTTGAACTCAGGGGCTGGTTTCTGTCACTTAGTTTTTACCCTCAAAGCCGATAATCTACCATTTGAGCCAGAGCTCCACTATGACTTTTCGTTAAAGAGTTTCATGAACTTTCCTACTACAGCTGGTTTCAAACTGTAATCCTCAGATCTCATCCCCCTGTGTAGCAAAGATGACAGGCATGAGCCACTGGTTTCTAGATTCTTCCTGTAATTTTTATAAAATGCCTCCATCTGATTTTCTTGACTACTACTTCCTTTCATCATATAAATTCATATCATTCCCTGATTTCTAAGAAGTTTTGAGTTTAATATGATCACAATGTTTCTTAGGAAAAAAAGAGAGAGCTATTCCTGCCAATTTCTATGGGTTTCAGACTCTTGCCTTTTGTTTCCAATGCCCCTAAATCCCCAGTACTTAAGGGAGAGTCTGTGTTTGCACTTGCTAGAAATCCATAACAATGGCCTTGACCACAGATAAATGTACTATGTCTTATTTGTTTCTCTCTTTTTTTAGTTTGAAAATATTAGTATTTGTTTGATTTACTTATTTTTGTGGTTCTTGGAATCGAACCCAGTGCCTCATGCACTGGAGACAAATACTTTACCATTGAGCTACATATGTAAGCTTGTAATTCTTATGTCTAGTCACACTTAATGTCTTCGTAATAGGGTTCACTGGGTAGTCATTCCTTGGGAAGTTAGTTTTCCAAATGGAACTAATGATATCCATGTCTATTAGCCACAGAAATCATTTTCAGAGGTACCCTCTAGAGGTCATATTTATTACCATTCTGTATCTAAATGTTGCATGAAGTTAGAAAAGGAGCCAAGGAACATGATGAACAAACCCCAGACCACCTTCAGATTTCCCAGTGGAAAAAATTGTACAGTTTAGGGGAAAATGGTGTCCTTCCTGTTTAGACAGGTCTTTGTTTGTAGTGGGAACAATGCCAGAGACAACACTGAGATTTCAAATGTGGAAGAAAACTTGGTTTGTATAAGCGAGTCAATATTACCATCCCTGTGACTTCTTCATAGGGCTACCTGAAAAGTAAGAGCAATTATTTGAATATTGAGTTAGTTTGCCTTTTTGGAAGAGAGACAATATGGAAAATGAAAATGAAGGTGCTATTCACTATGGTTGAATTATAGCTTCTATGAATCTGATTTGAATTCATTATTACAAATGGGCCCTCTTGGCCAGAATCACTTCATTACAATTATGTGCTGTTGGGTTAAAAATGTTCAGCGCCTTTCTCTTATATTAGATATGACACGTATCTGGGAGTTTGCTATCTGAGTCAATGCCCACGTCAAGACGGGAGCCCGGGATCTAGAACGGAGTTAGCTGGTATCTATTAAGCCACCTCCATGGCCCACATGCCAGACATTGTGCCTTCTTTATAGACCTCAGTCACCTCTAAATTTGCTCTACTTCCTCTGTGAGCCCTCTTCCTCCTTTTGCGTGGCTGTTTTGAGGGATGCTATGAAATTGTGATTGCAGTTTGAACTGTTGTACTCTGTGGGAGAAATTCCTACCAACTCAGTGGTTAATTCTGCTGTTGTTTTGTTTGTCATTTGTTTTCAATAGCAGGATAATTGTTTTGCTGTGTCCAGGGTTGTTGATACAGGATTATGTTTAATGGCTCTTTTCTAATCTGTCCTGGCATTTTGAGTTGGAATTTTGAGCTAATCCATTCAGAATCAAAGATATAAGGTTTGACCATTGCCAAGGAATAATCTGAGCAGTGGGGTATTTGCCAAAGCAGCAGGGCAGTGGGTGTTTTCCTGCATTCTGCTCTTGCCACCAGCAGCTTTTCCTTTTATGCACATTAGGAAATCCCAGGTCAAGTGTTAGGTCATTGCAAACACACACACAATTTTTGTATCTCAGTGTTTAAGGCACCAACGCAGAATTGAGGCTGTCTAAATACAAAGGCATTGATCTTGGTCTGGGCAGATGAGTGTGTGAAAAGATACTTGAGCAGATACCATCCTCAAAGAATCTCTTTTATGGTGATGGCTATCCTGAGTTTCTTGTTGGAGTTGCTTGAGATTGTTTACACACACACACACACACACACACACACACACACACACACTCGTCACAGGCATATAGTAGGGCTTGAACTCAGGGCCTCATACTCTTGCTTGGCTCTTTCATTCAAGCCTGGTCTCTACCACTTGAGACATACTACTACTTCCTTGAGATATGTTTTAAAAATTACATTGGTGCTAGGCATAGGGGTGCAACTTAATAGCAGATTGCATGCTTACCATACACAAAGCTCTAGGTTTAATCTCCAGCACCCTCCAAAAAAAAAAAAAAAAAGGCAAATGCCAGGCTCCAAGACCAAAGGTATAAACATCTCCAGAGATGGGCATGAATGTGGTTGAGAACAACTTCTTTAAGGGGCTTTGTCCTGGAACATCTGAGCAAGGTGATAGGTAAAACCTCTCTCTCCCACTGAAGCACCTTCTCTGTACTGTGCAGTGGTGGAGACTGTGGGAGGCTGCAGTCTGTGTCTTACATGCTGCAGTAGATAATAGGGTAGGTACCAATGATGAAAATTAAGTGCCAGCTGAGTGCTTCAATCTATTTTAATGGGGCCCACCCTCTTCTGAAGTAGTATCATCTCTCCAGTGATGTAAGACCCCTATCAGAACAGTTTCACTCTCTTCTAAATGTGACCCTTGAACAATCAAGTGTAGCACTTGGGGAGCATGGAAGCCTGTGAGACACTGGATTCCAATCAAGTTGTTGGGCAGAGGTAGACCACTGAACACAACAGTGGTTGCAGTGTGGTCTAGAGAGCCCCTGCTGACATGACAATAAGCAGGTGGCAGAGGCAAGGGGGACTTGTATAGGCAGCCGTAGAACCCATATGTGTCAGGAAGGCTGTCTTGTCACTGCAGAGATGATTTGCCTTGCCATAGATGGGAGGGGACACAGAAAGCCAGAAAGCTACTGTTGAAGGACTTGGCCCATTGTGGGTTGAGCCATAGCTGCACGGTTCCGTGAGCTAGAAAAACAGGGCTGAGTTGAATATTTAATATTAACACTGCCGTCTGGTAGAGTTACCACTCACTCCTGCAACATGTTTGCCAAATTCCCTCCCTCAAAGCAAGGGATGAAGGCATGAAACCATGAAGGATATAGATTCTTGGCTTCCTAAGCCCCAAACCCCAGAAAACAACATATCTTATCCAAGCCTTTTGGTTAATTATTTGGCCTCTTGTAGTAAACTAGGCCATTGGTTTAGGTGAGTTCCATCTTTCTATATCCTTTCCATCTACCTTCTAACAAAAGACTGCCCCCTTGACCTTCTTACTGTGCCTACTGCAGGGCTGGCTGCGAGGAAGCCATCCCCACTGCTGAGCCGATGAGGGAGTGAAGAAGAGACAAGCAGGTCTTCCCTGACCTTCCCAGGGGAGGACTTTTTAAATTGCTTCTTATTAACAGGAAGCAGTCTTTACAGCCGTGAGATGAGAAGAGGGAATTAATCCAGGACGTCTTGTAGAAGTTTGCATTGTCTATTTTGTTAGAAAGGAAGTATTAACCTTTTTTTTTTTTAAATACAGACAAGAAAGCCCCAAATTATTTCTGATATATTTGCTATTGTTTGCCTTGCAGGATGATGCGTTGTCTGATGTTGTCTTTCGTGGGATTGGAGCTACAGTTTCCAGGGGGTAGAAGTTGGGGAGGGGCTGGTTCTTTTCATCTTTGTCCTTTCACTCCCAAGCCAATAGCACTCTGTAGGAGCTGCTTCCACACTGGTCCATATTTTAATTTGAGAAGGGCACAGTGACGCAGCCCTTGCCCTGCCTGTGATGTGTGGGTCATTTTCCTGATAGGAAGGTTATAGAGAGGAAGATTTTGAGCCTTGCAAAGATTTCTTCTTTTAGGCTAACACCATGGACCTTTAATGAAATTTACAAAGGCCTCAGTAGAGAGGTGTGTGTGTGTGTGTGTGTGTGTGTGTGTGTGTGTGTGTGTGTGTGTGTGTACTGGGGCTTGACTTCAGGTCTGAGCTCTGGCTTACCTTGTTCCTTGAATGCAGATGTCCTACCACTTGAGCCACGCCTCCACTCTGGCTTTTGTCTTGAGCAAATGGCACCAAGTTTGGGGTGTGCCTTTAAAACAAGAAAACCTTTTTATAATCATGATTTCCTGAGAGTCAAATTCCACACCTATCACCTATTATCTGCTGGAGTCTTAGGGACATTATAGTCCAAATTAATGACCTAGGAGATAGACTTTGAGGGACATTAATCCACTTGTCTTTTGTCACATGATCATGTAACGAGGTAAGATTTTCCTCTAGAAGGCCTTTCTTCTTCTCCACAATTTTGAAGTCTTCATTTCCACTCCACATCCTGAGACCAGAGAAGGTGTCCATGTGGTGTAAACAGAACAAATCAGGAGTGACTTATCTCTTTCCTGAATACATTGGACCAAAGTCTAGAAGACTTGCCTTTAGCTGAGGACCTTAGCTGGTAGCTGTCTCATCTGTAGGATGCTGGCATTTGACACCCTTCCCTTCCTTCAAATAAGGGCTGATTTAACTGTTCCAGCTAGAGGTCATGATAGGTCAACACGCAGCAAAATGATGACCACTGCAGGGTCATCATGGTGAACACTGGTGCTCTTGGCCTAGTCTCTGACCTAATGTATGAGCCTATTACTTGACCTTCTGCAGCACTGGAAGTACCCTAATGGCCTTGCAAACTAAGAAAAAGTGAGCAAGTCATACATTGGCAAAAAGACACTGGTGAGACCCATAAGGAAAAGAGTGAGCCCCCAAAGTCTAGAGTGAACAGAAATGATGTAAGCCCTAAAGTATGTCATTTCACACCTTTCTTCCTTACCTTTAGATTCCCATTTTAGTTAAACCATTAAGGCTGTGGAAATAACTGTAGGCCCTCTGTTCACCTCCCTACTGATTCATACCCTAGGGAAAATCATGTGACCCATTTTATCCCCCTCTTCCCTGGAAATGATACATTTTGCTTAAATCAAAGACATGCTGAAGGATTTGACCTGGCTTCCCATAAAAGTGCAGATCGATAAAATGTTTAAAAATTGGTTTTGAATATTAAACATTTTCAGTGGTTCTGAAGATTTACTGCTTCTCGATTAACCAAGTTTCCGTTGCATAATCAGAACAAAGAACATTTTAAGTGGTTGTTAAGTTTTCTGGCTAGTCCACAGAAGATAATTTAACTCACAATTACCCGAAACGCTATAGACTAGCAATGAAGAGTAAGACAGAATAACATTGTTGTAAGAAGTAATTATGCCGAAGAGAAAAAAATTGAATATGATAATTTTCTATTTATTTTGAGTTCCAATGCTGAAGAAAAGTAGGTGTAATTACAGTAAAATAATTTGGAAACATTTTCTCAAAGATATCTCTGAATACTTTCAAAAGTTCTGTAAGTTTATAGCAGTGTTTCTGTTGGGCCAAATTTAATTTTAAATTACGTGGTTCTTATAAAAATCCGTCAGTATGTACATTTGTTGGGAAGCATTTGTCTGGTAATTAGGGAAATTTGATAGAAGAGAAAGGAAGGATGAAAGAAAATTTGATAAAAGAAGACAGATAAAGGCAACAAAAGACAAAAATGGAAAGACATCAGACAAGAAATATTAGGAGAGGTATTTTCTGGAGACAGTATCAAGGAAGACAAAACAGGAGCTAGGAGGCAGGAAAAGCATAAGGCAGGGGTTCCTAAAATAGAATTAAAAAACAGTCAAAAGTAAAGGAGAGTAAGTACTTGTGTAAGTCGCTCTGCCCTACCTCCTAAAATTCTGGTATTTGAATGTCTCATTGATCCTCCAGGCAACAAAACCACATGTGCCTCCTGTCCAGTGTATTACAGCTACCAGCAAAGACAAAACAAAACAAAACAAAAAAAAACCCAGAGTTCTTGCTTGTCATTAGGTTCCAGCCCATCCACCCTCCCTCCCTCCCTCCCTCCCTCCCTCCCTCCCTCCCTCCCTCCCTTCCTTCATTCTTTCCTCCCTTTCCCCTTCCCCTTTGCTTTCTCTTTCTCCTTCCCTTCCCCTTCCTCTTCCTCTTCCCTTTCTCTTTCCCTTTTCTCTCTTCCTTTGTGTATGGAACTGGGGCTTAAATAGTGGTTGTATGTGGTTGGACAAATGACACCATTTATGTAAGCCTTCATTTCCTAGTTGGAAACAACAACAACAACAACAACAACAACAACAAAACAACAGGGTCAGTATACTCACTTGACTGGGTTATTGGGAGAGACAAAATGGCCTTGAGTTTGTAAACGACTTTAAAAATTCACGCTGTAGCAAGCTCACAAAGCAAAACTCGGGGCCGTGCACAATTGCCACGTTTTTTCACTCAGGGATATTGCTCCACCATGTGCGCCGCACCTTCACTTCCAGCTTGTTGCTCCTTCAATGGAGATTAAAAAGTGTTATAGGCTTTTCTACTTGAGCTAGCTTCCAGCCACAAACCTTGTGCCTCAGCCTCCTGAGTAAGTGGGGTTACAGGCATTCATGCCCCTGATGCTTGGGAGAGTGCCAGACTTTCTGACTTATTCCTACCAGCCTCACAGCTGCATATCCTCCCTTGCCAGGAAGCTTGGTTCCTGTCTTTCTCATCTACATTGGGCCCATCCCAGGCCCTGAGTGGTTGGACACCCTACTTGTATGCTAGAAACTGCTCTTTGGTTGGAGTAGTTTTCCTAGGGGTCCGGGTCTCCCTAGCCTAGTGGTTCTTTGCAGAGATTGCATTGTGCCTGCTTACTTGGTGTTCATTGTGCAGACTCTCTGCAATTCAGCAGTTTCTTCTCACATACACAGACTTCCTAGCTTACTTACTTGTCTATCTTGACCAACCTTCCATATGGCCCTGACTTGTGACTTCTCCAGTGCTGCAGGGATGTTTACTTCCCAGAGGTAATAAAAGACAGAGCTACTATTCACATGTATAGGGACTTATGTCAGGTGTTTTATGAGAATGGCCATGCTCAGAGAGATAAGATGCTATAAGGCACCTATGCAAGAGGAAATGATTGTATTCAAACTGGTCCTCTCCTGTGCTGATTGCTTTGTCCAGTGTCTTTTCCATTGTTTCTCTGAAGCTCTCTGTAAAATTCAGAAGGCTTCTATGGTCTCTTTATTGTGCAACATATTGTCCAGGATACTTCCTCCCAATACAATACACCCCCCAAGTTGTTTAAAGAACCAATGCTTCTCTTTTCTTTAGGTTTCTTTCCCTGTCACAGGTATATGTGGGCACACACATGCGCAAAACGATCTGACATCTGTGTATGACTTCACTTTCTAATGAAGATATTCTCACTCACTTTTAAATTGAGAAGTCATTGAAATTACCACCAGAGTTTCTGGCATTTGGATTCTAGTTGAGATAATGATCTTTCCCTAGATGGTTGGTATTTAACTTGTCCCGTCTCCTCCTGCTTGTTATAATTGCGGTGTTTGTGAATTTCATAATATTCTTAAAGCCACCGGCAGACACTATGCTGTCTTGAGGGAGGCGTGCCTGCTTCATTCCTGTCACCTAGGCTCTAGATGAGAGCATGGCTCCCACTGGAATCTGCAAACGTCAGGGAATGCAAAAGCCAATGTGAGCCATCTCTTAACATTGCAGAGAGTGTCTGGGGACGAACAGATTTTTAGACCTATTCTCTGGGCTACCTGAAATGCAGCTGCTTCTGCAACAAGCACCTACTGTGATGGCTCACAGTTACATCTCAGCAAGACACACTTACACCTGTACAGCTAGAAGAGCTTATAGAATGCTCTTGATTATATGCTCTGTTTTACAATTGGCAAGTCAATGGGTGCTTAGTGAAATGTAAGATAAAGTATAACCTCTCTCAAGAGGTTAAGAACATCGACTCTACAGTTGAAAAGGCTCATTCAAGCCCCAACTCTGCTAGTTAAATAACGGCCAAATGTGGTTGGACAAGTGACACAATTTCTGTAAGCCTTAATTTCCTGATAGAAAAAAAACAAAAAAAACCTGGGTCTCTACCCTCACTTGACTGGGTTACTGGGAGAGAGAAAATGACCTTGAGTTTGTAAAAGAGTTTAAAAACTCATGCTGTAGCAAGTGCACAATAAACTGCAGCTATTAAAAAATAAACATAAGGCATGATCAGTCCTCAGTATCCATGGGAGATTGGTCCTAGATCCTGCGCAGACATTGAAATATGTGAACTCAAGTCCCAATACAAAATAGTATAGTATTTGCATCCCGCCTATACACATCATTCTGTATATGTTAAATCATCTCTATGTTTCTGATAGAAATTGCTATCATCCAAATGCTACAGGAATAGCTCCTATACTGTCATGTAGAAGGAAGAATGAGACAAAGATGTGATTATTCACACATATATGAATATCTGTGTGGGTCCATGTTCAATACATCTGCTTTTCTTTTTCTAGATGTCTTGATTTGGGGTTGTTTACACTGGAGCAGGCAGAATCCCAAGATATGGAGAACCTTTTGCACTAACTTCACAGTTTAAAGTAACAGCACTCATATATTACTAACTATATACTATGCATCCTGTAGACAGACAATGTGGATATTATTCTGCCCCGTCCTCTCCTGGCCTCTCCTGTCCTGTTCCATTCTACAGTTTAGGAGTTTGAACCCAGCACTGCCTGAACATTAAGCAAACTCTCTATGACACGAGCCACACTCTTGCCTGAATGTGGGCTTTTTAAAAAAACTTTAATTCGAATACTTTCTTTTGTAAAACAATTTCTTATAATCAATATGTCAGTAAAACACAGAGCCCACAGATCAGGAAGCCTGGAAGAAAAGACAGAGGGAGAGAAATGGTGGTCAGATGCAAATTTATTCTAAATAAAACATACACATAATAAATGTTTGTGTCAATAAATGTGAACAAATACTCTTAACTGTTACCCTAGAAAGCATAAGGTATCTAAAGGAAGCCAGAGCTCTTTTGGCTCCCTTTTTACTAGAGAAAAAAATGTGTGTATATATATAACATAAAATTTATTGTTTCCATGATCTTTTTAAGTGCACCTTTCAGTGGCATTAAGTGCATCCATATTGCTGTATAGCCATTTACACCATCCCTTACAGCATGTCTCTCAACTTCCCAAACTAAAACACTGTAACTACCTAATCATAGCCCATCATTCTTCCCTCTTCCACAGCCCCTGGCAACCAATGTTTTATTTCTGTCTTGAAGATTCTGACTACACTTGGAACCTCTGACAAGTAGTAGTATGTAACGGTTGTCCTGTAGTGAATGGCTAATGTAATTAGCATATCTTTAAGGATTTGTCCTGTTGTATCACATGCCATATTTCTTTCCTTCTAAAGATCCAGTCATTGTAATCCTATATCACACTTGTGAATCTATCCTTTGATGGAGAGTTGTATTGCATTCACTCTTGTGAATGATGGTGCAATGAATATGGGTACGCAAATATTCTTTCAGTCTTTATTTACAATTAGTATTTTGGTATTGCCCCAAAGTTGAATTGTCAGCTCATAAATCATTTTCTGTTTCCTTATTTGAAGAACTGCAATCCTATTTTACATGGTGCTTGTTCTAGTCAACAGCCTAACCAATACTTGTTATTTTCTCCTTTTATTAATTTTATCATAACCAGTTTAATGAGTAGAAATTGTATTTCATTGTGGATTTGATTTATATTTTCCTAATGAGAAATTCTGATTCTGATGTGCTAATTGACCAATAGTCAATTCAAGTCAGTGCCTGTTTTCTAGGTGAGTATTGTTGAGCTGTAGTCTGGAAACTAAACCCTTTTATATCTATGTATAACTTGCACAATTCTTTTGTTTTGTTTTTTTTTTTTTTTGGCCAGTCCTGGGCCTTGGACTCAGGGCCTGAGCACTGTCCCTGGCTTCTTCCCGCTCAAGGCTAGCACTCTGCCACTTGAGCCACAGCGCCGCTTCTGGCCATTTTCTGTATATGTGGTGCTGGGGAATCGAACCTAGGGCCTCGTGTATCCGAGGCAGGCACTCTTGCCACTAGGCTATATCCCCAGCCCACTTGCACAATTCTTAAATATGTGCACATTTTAAAATATATCCCATTGGATAGGCTGCCATTTCATCTTATTTCTGTTGGTTGCAAATAGGTTAAGAAAATTAAAGTGTTTTTGTTTTTTTATTAGGCAATATCTTGCTAAATAGCTCAGGTGGTTTTGACCCCATGGTTCTCCTGACTGTATCGCCTGAGTGTGAGGATTTATAATCTTGATTTGTAATGAATGTTTCATCATGTTTGTGTGGATATTTTTTGCTTACTTTTCAGTAGTTGGTATAAACTCAGGAACTCACCATGATCCAGGAGTTCTCTACTGCTTTACCTTCCTGTCTCTGCTTCTTAAATATCTAGGATTACAGGCATGCCTAGTTTAACAGTGTTTTGTGGTGCACACATGTTTTCAGTTTTGTTGTAGTCCAGTTTATATGATTCTTTCCTCCCATTTTTTGTCTATTGTTTTGATGTTATATCCAAAATCCACTGTCAAATCCAATGTCATAAGCTTTTCTTTCTTGTTGCATTTTGTGTTTTACAGTTTTATATATGTGTGTGCATGTATGTATGTGTGTGGGGGGGTGTGGTTATATCTGATCAAGTTGTTAGTTTTCAAATATGTTATAAGGATTCAACTTTATTCTCTTGTATAGATGTCCAGTTTTTCAACACTCTTTGTAGAGAAGTTTTCACTGTCTTAACCGAGTGTTCTTGGTTGACATTTTTAACACATATTTGGACATTGTTTGAATGTGGAAAATCATTTGAATATAGACACACAACCTGGTTTCTGGGGTTTCTATCATTGTGGTAAGGACAAACTATTTTGATTACTGTATCTGTACAGAAAAAATTTAAATTACAGAGTGTGAGTGCTTGCTATTCTTTTTCAATATTGTTTTGGTAAAGGTGCACCTTTGAGATTTTACAAGGACTTTAGATTAAATTTTGTTTGAAGTATTCAAGTCTTTTAACTTATTTAAATTTAACAGCAAGTGTTTTATTTCACTTACGTATGTACATGTGTGTATGCGTGTATGTATGCATGTATGAATACACACAATATTTTTTTTTTGATGCGTGGTTAGATCCCAAGGCCTCACAACATTATGAAAAGTCTTCTTTCACTATCATCCTCATTTTATTGCTTTTGATGCTATAAAAAATAGGATGGTTCGGTGAATTTCCTTTTCAGGTGATCTATTGTTTTCATATAGAAATGCAATTGATTTTTTGTTTATTAATGTTTCCTCCTGTGAATTTATTGAATGTGCTTATTGCTTCTAGTATCAATTTTTTGGTGTGGAATATGTAGAAATTTCTACATGTAAGATCATACCATATGTAAACAGATTATTTTTCTTCCTCCTTTCTTATCTGTATGTCATTATTTTTGTTTGTGTGTCTAGTTGTTCTGGATAGAATTTCCAAAACTATGTTGAGCTGATGTGAAAGAAGCAGACGTCTTTGCTTTTTTTCCTGAAATTAGATGAAAAGCTTTCAGTCTGTATTTTCTCACTGATAGTTTCTCACTGATAGTTTTCTCACATATAGTTAAATGTAAGATTTTTATACACAGTCTTTGTAAGTTTGAAGTAGTTTCTTTTTAAGTTGTGCATAGGTATGTTTGTGTGTGTGTGTGTGTGTGTGTGTACATGCACCCAAATGTGTACACTATTTTTGTTCATGGAAGATACTGAGTACCGTCAAATATCTTTTCTACACCATTGATATGACTTTGTGTTTGCTTTGCTTTTTCCATCCATCTGTTCCTGGGGTTTATTGCTTTTTGTATGTCAACTATCCTTGCATTGTAGGAATAAAAAGCACTTGCTCATAATGTTTAATTTTTTAATATTAATTTTCTGACATTTTGGGGAGACAATTTTTCTTCAATAATTTTAAGAGTTGTTAGTGTGCAATATTTTTTTTCCTCTTCCCTTAATGTTACTGCTTGACTTTGTTATCTGAATAATGTTAGCTGTTAGAATGAGTTTTGTTTTTTTTTTTTTGGAAGAGGTTGAGGAAGACTTGTTTGATTCAGTAAACACTTGACAGAATTCATCAAGGAAGCTTAAGCCAGGCATTCAGACCTTTATTTTTGCTTTTGTCATGGTTTAAAAAGGTTCCCCCCTCCTTTTTTTTTTTCAGTTTGGGGTGGACTGTGATCTTCCTATCTGTACTTTCCATATAGCTAAGATGACAGGAACTTACTATCATGCCCTGTTTTTACTGGATGATGTGAGGTCTTGCAAACTTTTTATCTAGTCTGTCATTGAACTACAATTCTGATATCTGCTTTCCACAAAGCTGATATTATAGGAATGAGCCACTGTGAGTAGCTGGGTGGTTTTAGTACTTCAATCTAGTTATAAATCTTTTCACATTTGGTGTGTGTGTGTGCATGTGTGAGTGTGTGATTTGTTTGAGGTTGACCCAATTCTTTCTAGGAATTTTTGTACTTGCTGTACAGTATGCAATTTGCCATCAAACATTTTAATAGTACCTTTTTTGTCAATTTATTTATTGTCAAAGTGATGTACAGAGGGGTTATGGTTTCATATGTAAGTCAGTGAGTACATTTCTTATCAAACATCTTAACCTCCACCGTCATTTTTCTCCTTCCTTCTCCTCTCCTCAATTCCCTCCCCTCCTCCCTGAATTTTACAGTTTGTTTATAGCATATTGTCTTGTAAGTATTGCTGTTGCATTGGTTCACCTTTTACCCATTGTCTCTCCATTTACATGTTCCTCTTCCCTTCCTTAGTTCTGATAAATATATATAAAATACCCAGGGTAAAAAAAAAAATACCCAGGGTACCACAATTTTGCGTCTATAAAATTGGTTGTATGGTTGCCATGAACCCTCTTCTTTTTCTGATTTGAGTTATTTGGAACTTCTATTTTCTCAGTCTAGCTAGATTTTGTTTTTGTTAACTTTTTTCAAAGAACGTACTGGTTTACTTTATATTTTATGTGTTTTTTTTCCTCTTTCTATTTTTCTTTTTTGCTTGGCGAGTGGTCCTGAGTCTTGAACTCAGGGCATGGGTGTTGTTCCTGAGACTTTGTGCTCACGGCCAGTACTCTTGAGCAATTGTAATTTCATTTTCATATTTCTCCAGATACTCATTTTGGGTTATTTTTCTGTACTTATTGGTTGTGTAAGGTCACATTTAATTTCTACATATTTATGTATTTTCTGTTTTTCCTTCTGCTGTGGATTTCTGGTTTCATTGCTCCCTTGCTAGGAAAAACACTTGGCATGATTTCATTCTTCTAAATCTATGAAGATTTGTGTTGAGGTTTAGCAAATGATATATCTTGGAGAATCTTCTATTTGTACCAGTGAAAAGTATGTCATTCTGCCTTTGCTCAGTAGAATGCTCTGTGTCTGTTAGGAGCAACTCATGTAGAGTGGTGCTCACATCCTTTATTTCCTCATTGACCTTCTGCTGTCTATTATCAAAAGTGGGTTTGTGATGTTTCCTACTATTAATAGAGGAACTAGTTCTCCCTTTAATTCTACTAGTGTTTGTTTTATGTGATTAGATGCTTTTTTTGATACACAAAGATCTTTATGACTTATATCTTCTAGAAAGTGGATCTTTTTATATTTGTAATGTACTTTGTCTCTTATGAGGTTCCTAACTTTGTCAATTTTATATATTAGCAGCACAACCATGTCTGCTTTTTCATTTCATTTTCATGGAAATATTTTTCCATCCTTTCCCTTTCAACCTGTATGTGAACTTAATCTCCAGTTGATCTTTTCAGGACAGTATATAATTGGATCCCATTACTGTGTAATTCATTTTACAACTCTCTCTCTCTCTCTCTCTCTCTCTCTCTCTCTCTCTCTTTGTGTTTGTGGTGTGTGTGTGTGTGTGTGTGTGTGTGTGTGTGTGTATGCTAATCCCAGGACTTGAACTTAGAGTTTGTGTTTCTACTCATCTTCATTGGCAGCTTGATGTCTAATACTTGTTCTATGCTTCCAGCCCTATATTTTGCAAGCTAATTAGAGATGGAATTTTGTAGCCTATTCTACCAGGGTTATGTTTGAACCACAATCCTCTAGATTTCAGCCTTTGGGGCAGCTAAGATAACAGGTATGGGCCACTGGTGCTGGGTTGATCCATATCCTTTAATTGGAAAGTTTATTCCATTTACATTTAATGCTATGGAAGGACTTACTATGAAATTGTGTTCTTTTGTTCACATGTTGTTTCCCCTTCCTCAGTTGTCGTTTTGTTGACTTTCTTAGTAATTAGTTGACTTTTTTCGCATTGGCATTTTTTTCTCTCATGCCTTTGTGGACATTCTTTATATAGATAATTTCTTTGTGTTGCATCATCATGGTTAACCTATTCTAAGGTTAGAACAATTTATTTTAACTTCATAATAATTTCAACTGCATTCAAAAACAGCCTTTGGAAGCCTAGATATCAAGTGCGAAAGTATCATGTTATTATAGCTCTTACATTGCTTTTACATTGTATACCAAGTGTCATGGATTCATAATTCTTTTTATACTTTTATCTTTTCAATCCTGCTTTTTTTTTGAAAGTTTTAGCAAGTATTTATTACAGCAAAACAGGTTGAAAGTTAGGAGAAAGAGTAGAGCATTTCCTATTCCTCATGTAGGAAGTGGGAGATTGACTCAATTCTATTTTAAGAGATTAGAAATGGAGTTATGAACAATATTTATAACAATAGTATCTTCTCTGTATGTCCATGTATTTGTTACTTTACAAGATAAATTTTTTACAGTTTGAGTTTACTTTCTAGTCTCTTTCTAATTTGCTTTTAGAGACCCATTTTCACATTTCTTGGAGAACTACTCTGTGATAATGAATTCTCTCAGTTTTTGTTTATCTGAAAGTATCTTATCTTCTCCTATATTCTAGAAGGGCATTTCCTGAGTACTGAATTCTTGATTGACAGCAGCTTTATTTTTTTTTCTTTTTGGTCTTGGTTGCTGTATTTTCTTTATTGCTTTTCTCCCATTACTTTACATGGGAAGTGCATTACCTTTAGTGTGAAAGTATGCAAGATTTCTTCAGGAAAAACTCACTGATGACCTGGAAATTCCTTTGTACACAATAATTTTTCATTTGCTAATTTTAAGGTTCTGACTTTGGTCAGATCTAATGGCACATGCCTGTAATCACAGCACTTGGAAAATATTCAAATGCATGTATTGGTATACTTGATAGCATTCCACAAATTTCTTTGGCTTAGTTCAGTTTTCTTCCCTTGTTTTTGCTTGTTGGTTGCTTATACTCAGTAGTTTCCAATGACTATTTTTCAATTTGCTAATTTTTTTTTGTTGAAGTCAGCAAGCATTTCAATTCACAAAAAAGTCTTATTCACAAAATTATTTATAACAATTTTATATTAAAAAATTCACCTTCTATACAGCTAGATACTGTTGGCTCACTTCTGTAAATCCTAGATACTTAGGAGGTTGAGATCTGAGAATCAGGGTTCGAAGCCAGCCAGGGTAGAAAACTGTGAGACTCTTATCTCCAATAAGCTACTAAAAATAAAATCTGGAAGTGGCTCTGTGGCTCAGGTGGTAGAGCACTCGCCTTAAGCAAAAGAAGCACAGGGATAGCACCTCGGCCGAGAGTTCAAGCCTCAGGACTAGCAAACAAAATAACAACAACAAAAACCTTTTATTTTTGTTAATATTCTAATTTTATTCATGTATTATTCTCTGACTGCTTTTACTTCTTTATCTTTCCCTATAACTCTTTACAAGCATATAAGACAGATTTTAAAAGTTCTTTCAAGTAGTCCAAAGACTGTGCTTCTGCAGGACTTTGGGAGAAGATATATTTGATTCCTTTTAATTGGCCAAGTTTCCCCATTTCTTTGTATTCCTAGTTATCTTTTCTTAAAACTCAGGGAAGCCGTTGTGCAATACCCCCAGTAGACTCAGTTTTCTTTAATACAACCTACTTCCCCACTGCTTGACCCACTGTGAGATAGGAATACTCAGTTCCATCCCCTGTAGCTTATAGGCAGAAAACAGAGAGTGAAGAGCAGAACAAACATGTGACTCCCCTGCTGCGGAGATTGGAATGATCAGACTCTAGAGTTTAGAATGAGCATGGTTACTATGCTAAGGGACTATCTGAATGGGTAAATTCAAAGTAAAAGTAAATTCAAAGAAAAAAAATCAAAAGGAAATAATAGAAATCAAAAGGTAAAACTGGTTCTATAAATGAAGATTGCCTTTTTTTGGACTCATTTTTGGTCTAGATATAGTGGAAGAAAGGATTACTTAAAGACGCACTGATAGAAAACTTTCAAACTGTGAAACAAATAGTAAATAAATGAAACCAAACAACAACTGCAAACTCAAGACAATCACAGAAGAAGGCATAGCATTTGTATAACGGCAATACTGGAAACAAAAGAGAGAAGCTGAAGAAAAAAAAATATTTGTAACAATGGCGGCTGGGAATACAGCAAGATAAGTGTTTGACCCCAAATCACAGATTCAGAAAGCTCAGAGGACACTGAGCAGGATCCATGAAAAGAAAAAGATGAAGAGATGTCTATGCCTATTGTTTTCAAACCAAAGAAGTTCAAGTGAAAGAAGATAGATGAGAAAAACACCTTACCTGTACAAGAGTCAGAATAAGAATGCCACTGGACTTCTCTTTAGAAATCATGTACAAGGAGAGACTACGATGAAATATTTAAAGTGTTGTAAAAAAAAGAATCACTAACTTGGACAAAGACTTATTCCAGCAAACAGAAACGGAAGGAATTTGTCTTCAATAGATCTGCCTTGCATGAAATGTTAAAAGAAGCTCTTCAAAGAGCTGGGTCATGGACCAGGTCTCACAGGCTGCTTTGATTAGCTCAAGCCAGTTCT
This sequence comes from Perognathus longimembris pacificus, assembly GCF_023159225.1. NCBI lineage: Eukaryota > Metazoa > Chordata > Mammalia > Rodentia > Heteromyidae > Perognathus > Perognathus longimembris. The sequence goes on along the minus strand of NC_063163.1, from coordinate 102,873,068 downwards.
GATCATACACACCCCCTCCAACCCCAGCACCTCCAGGTACAACTGATTCCATATCTAAAATCAAATTGTTCATTGTTAGGTGCTCTTCCTTACTCTCTCTCCCTCTCTCTCTCTCTTTTTATCCCTTATCCTCTTTATCTCTCCCTCCTCCCTTGCTCCCTCCTTCTCTATCACTGTCTGTCTCTGTCTCTCTCTTTTTGTACACATACACACTTTTTTCAATTGGATATTAATTTCTCAAGGGCAGCAATAGAATTTCAGTTTAAATATGTCAAATAGCTCCCATGATGCTTTGCGGGCTATGCTAGCCATGTTTCTTGACAAGGGTTGGTATGTTGCATCTCTCTTCTTTATTGTTTAAGAAGGCAAAAGCAGGCATTTATGCACTTGTGATCAGAACACAGATGGAAGCGGTTGTGCACATAAACCATGCTTACTTTGGGCACTGATTTAAAATTTGTTTCCTTCCTCTTAAGAATTATTTCCCAGGCTATCTTTGCATATGTCAGGATTGTTAATCATTCAGGTATCTTTCAGATGTTGTTTCTTTCATTTTTTTTCCTTCAAGATTTTTATCAGTCACCTTTAACCCAATAGTTTCCCAGCTTTTTTTTTTTTTTCTTTCTTTTTCCAGTCCTGGAGCTTGAACTCAGGGCCTTAGCACTCTCCTTGACTTCTCTTTGCTCAATGCTAGCACTCTGCCACTTGAGCCACCACACCACTTCTGGCCATTTTCTATATGTGTGGTGCTGAGGAATCGAACCCAGGGCATCAGGTATATGAGGCAAGCAATCTTACCACTAGGCAAAGCCCCAGTTTCCCAGCTTTCTGAACCATATTTTTGATGCACACCTGGACATCACAAAGCTTTCTTGAGGGAGCAGGAGTTTACTGGGGCTTGAACTCAGGGACTCCTGTGCTCTCGCTTAGGTTATTTTGCTCTTGTCTGATGTTCTACCACTTGAGCCCTGCCTCCAGTCCCCAGGGAGAATGTTGTAGGTGACAGATGACTGAACAAAACTCTAGATATGTAGCCAGGAGTTGAATTCTGGTGCAACCCAAACTGGTTCTGTGAACTCTTCTTTGGAGCTTTTGACCCTGACTATAATGTTCTGTTATACTCTTTGCTATCCAGCAGTATTTACCTGTCTGATGTTGACAGGACCATGTCTTGCTACTGTTCTACTGCAGAATAGAGCATCACTTTTAAGAGGAATCAGAAACTAGGGACAGAAATGCAGGCATCCATTTTGTCACCTGCCTTGGTTCCACAGTTATAACGTCACTGTTTTTCTCCTCTTTCTCTGCACATTGCTTCCTTCACGAAGGGAAATTGTGCCTTTTCTCAGGAGAGCAGCTGACCATTCTGCCTCTTCTGAGTACACAGATTGACTCTGCACACTGTTGTCTTCTGGACAGTTGCCAAATTTCCAGGAGATTACTTAAATTGGACTTGTACCCTTTATCCAATCAACTCATTAGTAGGAGAAAAAGTTACAAATCAGGTAGGAGGTTTTTAGACAAAATTTCATTCATGGTGATGCAAACAATGGTAATATTTAGCTCTTAGAAAAGATCTTGGAGAGGGAACAGTTCCAGGACATGTCTCTGCTAGCTAAGCTGCTGAGATCTTTGTTTTTTATGGCAACACAGTGTCTACAGTTGCTGTAACCCTCACAGGGCTGTCTCTTTATAAAAATACTCTTGTTGAGTGGTGGTGGTTCATACTTGTAATCCCAGATACCCAGTAGACTGAGATCTAAAGATCATGGTTCAAAGTAAGACTAGACAGAAAAGTCTGTGAGAAACCACCAGGAAAACAAAAGCTGGAAGTGGAGATGTGCTTCAAGTGGTAGAGTGCCAGCCTGAATGAAAAAACAAACAAACAAGTAAGCAAAATCTTGAGTTCAAGCCCAAGTCCTGTAGAAAGAAAGATAGGATGGGGAGAGAAAAAGAGATAAAGGAAGGAAGGGAGGAAGGGAGAAAGGGAGAAAGGGAGGAAGGGAGGAAGGGAGGAAGAGAAGAAGGGAAGAAGGGAGGGAGGGAGGGAGGGAGGGAAGGAAGGAAGGAAGGAAGGAAGGAAGGAAGGAAGGAAGGAAGGAAGGAAGGAAGGAAGGAAGGAAGATATTTCCTGGAGTTACTGTCTTAGCAGATTTTTCGGTGATGCCTTTGGCTAGAATCACCTTTATAAAGCCAGGCCTTAGCTGGAAGAGTGTACCAGATAAAAGGTTTCTGTCATTTTCAGCCCCCAAATGAAAGATAGGCTCTATCAGCAAGCTGTGAGTGGGCTAGGGCCAAACAGTCATTGTACACAGTGAGTACACTGGTTCTATGCTTGCAGACATGTGAGACAAGTTTCATACTGGATGGAAGATAGGGTGAAGGGAGGTGGCCAGAGTTCTCAGGGATTGTGCCTAGATTTCTCCACTGTGCACTTGCCCCAGAACTGAGCATGGGGCTAAGACACCAAAGTTAAGCTTGCTGTGCTGGTGTTCCTGACAGTCTACTCTCGAGGCTTTAGCACTGAGGCCCACTCACCCACGATGCCTGAATCCATTTGTGGATGATACACAAAGAAGCCCAATATGTCTGCAGAGGGGGAATAGGAAGAAACGCTCCAGGCTTTGAGCAATCAGAGGGAAGGCAGCCCATGGATAGAGCAGCTGGCCAGGTCGGGTGTAAGTGAAGGCCAGGAGGAAGCCCACAGGCAGGGAGTGGGTATGGAGAGTCCAGCGGGATACCTCAAGTGCCACAGGACCAGCTGGGGACAGCTGGGAGAAGGTGCAGGGAGGAGATAGCAGAGATTAATGAGCCACCCTGTGCTCTGCAGCCAGCCGGGCCAGCGCATGACAGCCAGAGCCAGCAGGCCAGTTCTCACTTCCCAGGGAGGGAGGTCAGTTATTTATTTATTTTGTAACGGAACCTAACAAATTCTAAAACCAGATAAATCCAATTACCCGTGTTTTGCCTTCAGGGAGTGCGAAAGATTAATGGTGGTATTTTGGCAGTAGCATAAAAAGAAATAGGTGGTAATAACAAGCGGTGCTATATAAAGAGCTAGGATGGAAGAGGGCAGTGCTGTAACTCCTGCTGGCCACAGGGTTCCTGCCTAGATTCACTCTGCTTCTGCTCAGAGACAGTCCTTGTCCTGCTCTGCTGCACAGGAAGCAGGAGAGTAACCTGGGGTCCTTTCTTAGGCTCTGCTTTTGTTTGTATTCATGCCATCACCCACCAACAACCCCCACATTTAGTCTTTGTACTGCAGTTAATGAAGCATTTCCAAAGCACTTTCTAGAGCATCTTCATCCAGCGTTGAGTGGGAGTAGTTCAGAGATAAAGACCAGATTCAAGAGAAGTCTCTGCAGCCCCTTGTGTGTGTGTGTGTGTTCCTGGCCTGTTAGGAGGACAGCCATGTCTGCAAGCATTGCCTTAGAATTCCAGAATCCAGGGTCTCTACTGTGGCTCTCACAGACACACCTAGGGCCTGGTACCATTGCTGTGTGGATACTGTGAAACCTAGGTTTGGGAGTCAGCTGACTGCACACTGCTCCTAGTTTATTTGCAGTTTTCTCTGCCTAAGTTTCATGGCATGATATTCCCAGAGTCTTCCCTGCATAGCTTTTGGCTTAGACGATCTTTGTTCCAAAATGCCTTGTTTGATATTTACACATTCTGCTTTTTTAAAAAGATGTAATTATTTTTATGGAGATGTAATTCACATACCATAAAATCCACCCTTTAACAGTGTGCAATTCAGTGAGTTTTAGTGTATTCATAAGGCTGTACAGCCATCACCACTATGTAATTCCAGGATGTTTTAATTCTGCCTCCAAACCACTGCTCAGCCCTTCCCCAGCCCCTGCAGTTGTACAATGTGCTTAATGAATGTGCCGCAAAGGACATATCGTATACAAGGGCTCTCACACATGCTTTGCTTTGAATTCCTTGATATACTCGTTCTTTTTCAGCCACTCATTCTTTCATTCCACAAATATTATGATGATGATGATGATGATGATGATGACTATTATTATTGGTCATGGGCCCTGGGTGCTGTCCTTGAGCTCTTTTGCTGTAGGCTATCTCTGTACCAATTTGAGCCACAGCATTTAGGGAATGCCTGTTCTCTCAACCCTCCACTTCTTCTTTGGTAGCACCTGCGGTAACTATGCTAAAATCTATGTAACAGCATTGATGTATTTGCATGCTCTTGAGCTTTCTAAAATTGAATTATGCAATATGTATGCTCTACTGTCTGTACAACATTATTTTTTATTTTTTGTGCTGTTCTTGGAGCTTGAACTCAGGGCCTGGGTATTGTCCCTGAGCTTATATCCTCAAGGTTAGTTCTTCACTTCCAGCTTTTTGGTGTTTTATTGGAGATACAATCTCATGGGCTTTCTTGCCCTGGCTGGCTTTGAATTGAAGCCAGGTTTTCTGGTGGTTAATTGGAGTAAAGTGTTTCAAGGACTTTCTTGCTCTGGTTGGCTTCAAACCAGGATCCTTAGATCTCACTCTCCTGCATAATTTGGATTACAGTTATGAGCCTACAGCACCCAGCTTCACAAATATTTCTTGTGCTCTGATAATGCTTAAACATTTCATTAGGCACAATGGAAGGAGATTAACAGCCATGGTTTCTGCTTTCAAGTAGTCTACCATTTCAAGGTATCTATGATGAATAGAGAGTGAAGCAAGTGGCATTCCTGTCTCCTTGGTTGTCATCTTCTGGAATGCAGTAAACCCCACAACCAGCAGTGGAGCTGAGAACCAGGCACAGTTATACAGTTTGATGGGCACAGCCATGGTTCTGCCTCATGTTGAGAAAGTTGGCTAATCCTTGGCAGGCCAGAAGCATACACTCTTTATTCAGAATTCAGACTTAAGGCTTAGGCCCAGACCTGCTACCTGCTTGTTTATACTCCCAAAAATTTCCTGCTTGTGTCTACTTAAACTCCAAAATACTTCAGTATACTTCAATATACTATGTCTTGTCTATGCTATATGTACTTAGATCTCTCTATTAGACATCTTACCACAATCCACAGTTAGTTCCTAGGCTGAATCCAGTCAGAATTTCCTGAATGTAGTTAATCAGGTCATATAAAATAATAGCTAAGGCAAGATAGCACAACATATCCTTGTTATACTTCCAGTTCCTACATTGCCTATTTCATAAGATGGTTATGGTCACAGAGGTGACCTTGTCACCCAATTGGCTTATTTCATAATATGACTATGATCACAAAGATGGGATTGTTGGTAAGACTAAACTAAGAAGGAAGACATGAAGCAGATACTTCTACAGCCTTTGTAATTTGAGTATTCTTCTAGGAACCTATTTGGAAGATTGTTGGTGAAGAAGAGATCATAAACAAGATTGTCTAGTTGTTAAGGAATTTAATAGAGTCCAAAGCTTCATCTCAACGTATTAGAGATAGACATAGGATTTACTGGAGATGTTATAAGGTGGGGTTAATTCACTTAAAAAAAAAACCCAGTCTAAGACACACTGGATTTGAACATCTTTGTTTTACTTTTAACAATGGATGTTAAGCCTGATATCAGTGCCTCAAGCCTGTAATCTTACTCAGAAGGCAGAGGTCTGAGGATTTCAGTTCAAAGCCAGCCAGGGCAGGAAAGCCCATGAGATTGTATCTCCAATTAACCACCAAAAAGCTGGAAGTGAAGAACTAACCTTGAGGATAAAAGCTCAGGGACAATACCCAGGCCCCGAGTTCAAGCTCCAGGAACAGCACCAAAATAAAGAATGTTGTACAGACAGTAGAGCATACATATTGCATAATTCAATTTTAGAAAGCTCAAGAGCATGCAAATACATCAATGTAGTGACATAGATTTTAGTATAGTTACCACAGGTGCTACCAAAGAAGAAGTGGAGGGTTGAGAGAACAGACATTTTCTAAAATTTTCTTCAGGAAAACTCACAGACAGGTCAGATTGTTCTTTAATTTGATCTGGCTGTTGTTGGTATATCTTTGTTTATATGGAAAGAAAGCTGTGCTTTTAAGATCACTGCCTTTATATTCCCTCTACTTAAGGAGTTCTTCATTAATAAGTACAAATGTGAAAAGTATGCAATGTAGTTTAAAATGTGAGCATTAAAAATAGCATTGTGAGAAAGGTAAAGGCAGATTTCATTCATGTAATTAAATTACTAAATTAGAAATGACATTGTGCTTTCACCTTATTGGGAGATAACTTTCAAGTCTAGTGACATAAAAGTGACACTAATCATGATGTTGGAGATCTTATTACAACAATAAAAGGAAACAAGTGGCCACCTAGGTAGGGGTGGAGGGGGAAGAGCTTGTTTCAGGAACCATGGAACACCACACAATATAGTCTTTCCTTACATATGAAGGCCACTTGTTCATTTCAAGGCAGAGATATGAGAGTCTGGAATTATCTCAATAGATATTTCATAGATAATCCATAATTTATGTTTTAGATCTACCATAGGAGAGGAAACATGTACCCATTGCCTCTCAGAGCCTGATTTACTTCACCTTTTCCCAGGTCTATCTATTTCCCTGAGAATTACACAATATTATTTTTCCTGATGGACAAAAAAAATTCCATTGTACAGGTGCAAATGATTGTGTATACACACACACACACACACACACACCCCACACACATACCCATATCACATTTTCTTGATTCATTCATCCACTGCAGGGCATCAGGGCTATTTCCATAACTGGATTATGGTGAATAGTGGGGGAAGCAGTGAACACAGATGTGCAAGTGGCGTTCCTGTCTCCTTAGTTGTCATCTTTGGGAATGGCAGTAAACCCCATCACCAGCAGGGGAACTGGGGGCCAGGCACAGGGACACAGAGTTTGATGGGCACAGCCACAGTTTTGCCTCATGTCGAGAAAGTTAGCTCATCCTTGGCAGGCAGCAGCGGAAGCTCTTTATTCAGACCCCAGGGAAGGGTTATAATGGGGCTAATGTCGTTCCAAACACCATGGCAACCTGAAAATCTACAGCTTCTAAACTTCAGAATTCCTGTAGAGGAAGCCAGCCATGTTAAAACACTGGTGAATGTTCCTTTCCCCAGTTCCCAAGAAGTCACATGTTCTTCCCCTCTGCTCGATCTGTTGCTTTCCATGCCTCCAGTCATTTTCAGGGCCTGGAAGGTTCACAACAGCCCAAAGAAGAAGCAGTAGTAATTGAGGCCAACTGGAAAATGGGCTAACAACCCTGGAGTTAAAGAAGAGCCTAGAAGCTTGATATTCAGCTTTCCATTTTAATCAATAGATATTAATCAACAGAGAGAACAATAACTGACTTATTAAATCAGCAATGATAAAAACAGGCCATCACTATGACTGAATGTTAATTTTCGTGGATGTCAGTTTCTGAGGGAGACCAGGCACGTGCAAGGTATAACACAGAGCTTCCAATACTCGCTGTGGTGTTAAATCCTCGTTATGGTGTCTTAATAATCAATTGGACTTGAGCGTACAATATTTGTCTAATTAACTCCACATCGACACCCAGGAACCAGCCTTGCTGGCCACAGATGATGGATTAGTTATGGTAGCTTGGGCTTGATGGCTGGGAGCTGTATATTCTCTATGCTCGGGGGGGCTCATCTCCAGGGCCTAGTGCCAACAACACAACCTCTGGGGCTTGGTGCGAAACATTTGTTACAATTTACAATGAAATAAGAATGAGAAGAATAATGCTGCCTTTGTTAAAGTTAAATTTCCTACTTATTGGAAGGGCCTTATTAGTTCCCATGGACCGCAATGAGATCTTAAGACCCCTTTGTGTGACTGGTGGAAGCAGGCTGAATACAGTCAACCCACCCTTTCTACTGTGTGTGTGTGTGTGTGTGTGTGTGTGTGTGTGTGTGTGTGTGTGGTGGCAGAGAGATGTTACTTTTGTTGTTGTCAGTTGTGGGGCTTGAACTCAGGGCCTGGTCACTATCCCTGAGCTTCTGTGTGCTCAAGGCAAGCTCTCTGCCACTTGAGCCACCATGCCACTTCTCGGTTTTGAATGGTTAATTGGATATAAGAGTCTCATGGGGACTTTTCTGCCAGGGCTGGCTTCAAACTGCAGTCCTCAGATCTCAGCTTCCTGAGTAGCTAGGATTACTGGTCTAAGCCACCAGCACCCAGCCTGTTTTTTGTCGTTGTTTGTTTTTGTGTTTACTTTTTTAACCCATAACCTATGCTTAATAGGTAGGCACTCTACCATTTAAGCCACACACCAGTCATTTTGAATTGCTAATAGGGTCTTATGCTTTTGTGTGGACTGGAATTTCTAGTATCACTCTGTCTGCCTTCCAAATAGCTGGAATTACAGGTGTAAGCTACCATGCCCAGCCACCTCTCTACTTTCTCAGCTCAAATGCCCTTATAAAATCTTCTCAAATATTCTCTGTATACTCCACACTGCTCTAGGACCTTTTCCTTTCTTTCCATTCTGTTTATACATTTTCATTCCATCTCTTCACATTAGCACTTGAAAGGCTAGCTATGCTATGTACTTATTTTAATACTTTATGGAATATATTTTATTCTGCATTTTGTTTTGTTTTGTTTTTAGGGAAGTTATTATCTTAGCTGTTTAGATAATATTTTTCTATTTAGGAACTGTGATTTTTACAGGCCTTTCTCTGTCTTGACAATGACACAGAAATTCTGTGATATCTCTGCCCATCCAAACAGTTAGTACTTGAGCAAGAGCTTAGCCATGTTATTATTCAGGGTCCCATGGTTCATATGGAAGTGGCTTGATTACACAGAGGAAAGCAGAAGTTACCGAGAAAAAGGATTTTTACTGCCAGATATTGGAACAAGCCTCTGGAAAGAGTTCATCTTTATTAGTAGAGATGACATTGTAAAGGCAAATTTAATTGCCTACTTACAGTGTACTATTTCAAAGGAGAAACACACAGATACCATGTGTTCTTATCAAGTAGAATTGGTAAAACTGCACTTCATATGATAACAACAACAACAAAAAAATCAGTGACACTAGGTGGCTGTGTGGTAGAGTGTTTGAGTAGCATGCCAAGACCAGAGTTTGATTTAATCTCTATTACTCCCTCAATAAATCATAAACACCTAGCTACTTCTTTTTTTTTTAATGTTTTGTGAGGCTTGGCCTTGAACGCAGGGCTCAATTCTTTTGCCCAGCTTACTTGCTTATGACAAGACATTCCACCATGTGAGGCACAGTCCAAGCCCTACATTTTACTGCTTAATAGGAAATGGAGTTTCATGGACTTTTCTGCCTAAACTTGCAATCCTCCATGTTTCAGCCTCCTGAGTAGCTAGGATTATAGTCATTAGCCACTGACACCCAGCTAAGACTCAAATTCTGAGTGCACTAGGAAAAGAATTTAACACCCACATAAATACATCCTTATGCACCCTTGAGAATACAACAAAACAATCTCAAAGCTATGAAGGGAAAGACTGATGTGTGGACAGATGGGTCTTGTTAAATATGAATGATCTCAACAGAAAAAGATAGCATAAGCATTTAAAAGATAAGTGGTAGACTGGGAAAAATGATTAACAATATTTATAGCATTTATGTCTGAGTTGTATAAAGAATAAATACAAATCATAACCCAAAAGATAAATCACCCAATAAGAAGTAGACAAAGGATATGAATCAGCAAGTAGCTGAAATAAAATAGCAAACAAATATGTGGAAAATGCTAAATCTCATGAGTGATCAGGGTAGTACAAATGAAAACCCAATATAAATGACCACTCACAAGCTTATAAAAATTCAGTTTGTGTCAGTGAGGATTCAAGGATAAAAGTATTTCCTGAGCATCATCTGCTGGAAGGTAAAAGTGTGAATCTTCTGCAGCAGTCAGTCGTTTCCATGTATAAAAATAAAATATTTAAATATTGGCTGGCTTCCAGTTCTAGCCTTTGCAAGGAGAATTTAGAACCATTTTAGGGAAATAATCCAAATGGCAACCAAGCAAAAATGTGGCACCATCTGAGTGCTTATTTGACCAATGACTAGTCTTGTCACCTTTCTGTTGTTTGATTTCTTTATTTGTAAAATGAAAAGTTGAACAAAGAAAGTTACCTATTCTAGTTTTATCAAACAAAAAAACAAATCTAAGTGCCTAAATAGCCTAGAGCATTGGCAAGCTTTCTATGCCACACTTTGTAATTGTTGTGAAGAATGGGTTGAGTATTGGTTGCTCATGCCTGTAATTCTAGCTAGCTACTCAGAAGGCAGAGATCTAGGGCTGAAGTTTGAAGCTAACCCAAGAAGAAAAGTCTATGAGATTCTTATCTCCAATTAACTACCAGAAAGCTGCAAGTGGAGTTTTGGCCCATTTGGCAAAATGCTCGACTTGAGCAAAAACTACTAAGGGAAAGCCCTAACACACACACACACACACACACACACACACACACACACACACACACACACACACAATGCTTCAGGGCAGCTGAGGTCTAAGTGTGTGGCTCAAATGGGGCATTGTAAAGCAAATTCAAGGTCCTGAGTTCAAACCTGAGAACCACAAAAGAAATGTCCATAGATCCCTGGAAGAGAGAAATAAATTGTGTAGCAACACTTATATTTGAAACACAGGGGTATACAGTGTATCTGCATGTATATGATATATGTATGTTTCAAAGTGGGTGATAGGAGATGGGTCATTTTCATTCAATAAAGGATTGCCTCTGAGAAGGTATATGAGAATAGGTAATAAGGTAAAGATAGGACATATGTCTGTTCTATGAGTCCTGAATGGATTGTATAGATGTAATTTTCAAAAAGTCATAGAAAGTAGGACTCAGGGGCTTCAAGAGAAGAGTACAGCTCAGGCCTGTACCATGTGGTTGTCAGAACCGATATCAATGCAGTCATCATGTAGTTTATGCATCAGCCTCGTAAGAGAGAGACAGCTGCTGGCAAACAGCATCACTATCTTTCATACCAACGCCACGGCAAAGAGTCACACACAACAAACATCTTGTGGCATGCCACGGTGTGTCTACTCTACACATTTTCAGCTGGCTCCTTGCAGTTCCATCTTCACACTACTCAGAGGTTTTCCATTTCTGCCCAATTGCTTTCTTTAATGGCTCTGGCTGTGGTCAGTTTGCACAGGCATGGGCTAAGCGATGAGCAGTAAAACATCTTAGTCTCGCCAGGTGTCTTAATGAAGGAAAACCTGGCTGAATTCCTCATGGCTGAGATCAAGGATGGAGCTGCCTTCCAGGCCTGCAGTGTTACCCTTGGTCAGGACTCTGGTCTCTCACTCTGCTCTTCAATCTCATGATGAAGGATAGAGGGATAAAGTCATCTTGACCATAATTACAATTAGTTTCTGGTCTGTCTTCCATACACAGAAACAAAAATGTCAACTAGTATTTAGTCAATCTAAGCATTATCATGAGGATTAAACCATATTACAGAGTAAGATAAATAAGCACACTTTAGAGGAATTATTTTTTTAGAGCTTCAAAAATAACCAAGATGTGTACGTCACATGTTTAAATTTAGCTGTATCTAAGAATTGCCAGATCCAGAAGAGATGAAATGACACATAAACAGGTAGAGTCAAGCAGAGCCAAGCAAGGCTGTCTACCCATAGAAGGGATACAGATGCTTCTTTGGTGACTTCTCTCTTTGTGGCAGGGAACAAATGTCAGCACATTGCCCAGGGTTGTCCCTCTCACCTTCTTGTGGCAGACAGTTTGGGACTTGTTTTGTGAAAGCAGTGAGATGAATTATATGGCCTCTGGCTTTTTGAGACAATCAAGTTGTCCTTCACACTCCAAGTGGATGTAATTAACTGCACTGATAGGATGTTATGCCAATAGCGATGCTGAAAACACCGGAAAATGAGTCAAAAGGATGCTTGGTGAACTGTAGCACAGGCAGGGAAGGGAGGAGTCAGCCAGGGCAGGCCAGGTGGCTCACCTCTCTCTCCTATGCTCTGTAAAATGGCTTTGGCCTAACGACTTTCTAAAGTGGGCAAATAGGATTTTCATTAACTCTGAAGGATAAAAAGGAAAAGAAAACAGTGCGTGTCCTTTGTCACTGAGTGGTGGGTTATTTCAAGAAGAAACAAGCACAGTTAGAAGTGTGATTGTTCTAGCAGATGGAAGCTTTTTGATCTTGGTCGCAAGATTGTACTACTTGCACTGTATAGCCCTGGGCAGCCCAGCTGGATACACTGATCCAAGTAGTCCATCTTGTCCAGGAGAGAAGAAAGCAAATGACCTTGGTGCATCTCTGTGCTAATTGCCTCTGGCTTTCCACGAGGATAATCCACTGAGAAAGACAGGAAAGGGAAAAAAAGAAATGAATCAAGTCACCCGACCTCTTATTACTCGTTTTGATTCCTGATGAATCGTAATCAGAAATGATACTTGTAAGCAAAGTGCACCAATGTTTACTAACACTAACGAATCATAATTTTAAGTAATTAAATACTAGTTAATTGATTTCCTGAATAATAAATTTAACTTTCCAGTAACCATCCTCTATTAATGGATGCATACACTTATAAGCATTTGCACTATACTAAGTCATTAAGATTTCCGGAATAATTTCTCTCCAAATCATTGATTTTAAGTTACTTTTGCTAATGCAGATGCATAAAATCTCCTAATGTTGCCATGTATCAATTTTAATCGATGCCGTTATGACAATCTGTGATTTGTTTATGTTTTACTTTTAAATAATAAAAGAAAAATAGGGGGGGAAAGTAGTTATACGGATAGGAAAAGTATTTGCCAAGTTGCAAATAACTTTCTCCAAATGTTATCATTAGATAATTGTGTCAATGCCCCTTTGAAATGATTATTTTAAGGTTCATTTAAGGTTATGGAAATGTAAGCATCAAGGAGACCCTGCCATATATTTGACCCATGGTGAAAGTTGTCTTCTAATTGACTTCCTTGTCTTCTGAAGGGCCAAAGGAAAATCTGGCATGGATTTCTATCCCACAGGGAGCTGTAGTGTTAACAGATCATTCTGGCAGTAGCATATGGAAGATAGAGTGATGTGGGCTGAGATGAGAGTCACAGATGAAATCAACATACAGCTCCAGTTAGGTGTTATTCCAAATGGTTTATGAAAGAGGTGATAAAAACCCAACCTGGAGAATTATTGGTATGTACAAACAAAAGACATTTGCTTAAAAAGCTATCAGGGGTTGCTATAGAAGGTATCAGATTAGATGGACTGGTAAAGAGATAATCCAGTCCATCTTTTTGTAGTCAAAAACTGGGATGACCTGGGTAACATTGCATAAATACCCATAATGCAATTCACTAGGGGCTTTTCTTCACACAATCTTTCTTTCTTCCTTTCTTCTTTTCTTCCTTTCCTTCTTTCCTTCTTTCCTTCTTTCTTTCTTTCTTTCTTTCTTTCTTTCTTTCTTTCTTTCTTTCTTTCTTTCTTTCTTTCTTTCTTTCTTTCTTTCTTCCTTTCTTTTCTTCCTTTCTTGCTGTTTATGTGGTACTGAGGAATTGAACCCAGGGTCTCATGCATGCTAGGCAATCACTCTACCACTAAGTCACATTCCCAGCCCTCAACTTTCTAATTTATCTCTCTCACTATTCCTCCAAGTTGTTTTCTGCACTTCCATCTCTGGAATGATAAGAATGTAAGCTACAGGACTAAATGGAAAAAGGAAGGAAAGAAAGACAGCAAGAGGGAAAAAAAGAATGAATTCGTGGAGGCAGAAGATTATGCTGAGTAATTATTGACTTTAGTAGATTTTGAATGATCTTAATATGTCATTGAGATTCAAAGAGTGATGAACAGAGACATATTCTAACCTTTGCAGTACCTGAAAATATGACCCCAACTAACCTTTCATTTTTCTATGATAATTTTCTAATCCATTAAGGTTTTACATCTCATTTTCTTTAGAGAAGTGGAGAGTACTAGGTTCCAAAATGTTTATTTAACTTGTTCAGTAATATGCTTTATAAAAATCTACATTTATAATAATGATGTTCATGGTGTTGATGCTGAAGTTAATTATTAATTATGCTTCTGTGTGCTCATAAACAAGCGGTGGGAAGGAGTTCATTATATGCGGGTGGCTTATGTATGTTGGCATAAACAGAATATTTTCATCAAAAACTCTCTGGGTTACCTGCTGCTTCACTGCACACTATATTATATAAATATTTTTCTTATGATACTTTTACCATGATAATTTCTACCTCCATGAAACATAAGGTCAGAATTTTAATATTACTTTTGAGAGCCCAGAAGGCTTAGCTGTTTATTTGTCTTCCTTGTTTTTCTCCCCCCCACCCCCCCCCCGCCACCCCTTTTCTGTATTCGATTTGTGGAGGCCTTTACTTCTAGTATATATAAAAAAAAGAAAGTACAAAAGCAAAAAAAAAAGTACATCTCAAAACTCTGTCCAGGGCGATGACAATTTCCAGTGTCCTAGAGTGCTCAGAGATGATGTGTCGCAATTAGTCCCAGAGTTTTAAGCTGATTATACTCTGCATCTTCCATTTAATATAATGTGAAGGAATAAACTCAGATGCTTCCATCTCAGTATGTTCAGAATCTATGATACTATGTGATGTTGGCTGAGAGGAAATCCTTTGGAAATTCATGCTTAACAAGTCTAATGTGTATGTGTGTGTGTGTGGGGGGGGTGGGTGGGTGTGTGCACACATTAGACTATGTATATTCAAATACACACACACTTACACACATATAAATATATATCTCACTTAAGGTTGTCACTTTATCACTTTGTCATATTTAGACATTCAGTAGGGAAAGAGGAGCAGAATCTCTCCAGTCTTTGAGCTATATTATGGCATTTGGTTCTGTTTATGACTAAAGAAACAAGTTTAGGAAGGCAGAGGTCACTGATGCACCATACTACATATGATATCATGATTCTTGACACCCCATGTGACTGGAGAGGTGTTGCTCACTGGTGTCTCTGTTTAACTGAACTTTGCATATTCATTTTAGGAAAGCGATCAAAACAACCAGAGCAACTTTCTCGAAGGCTGTCTTGTGTGAGAAGGGCAGGCCAGTTTGCCAATTGTGCTTGACTAAAAGACAATAGATTCCAGTTTCACTTAGTTCTGTCGTAATTCTCTCTGCACCATATAAAGATTGTTTATGAGGCCATTTGGTCTCAGGTCTCAGAAATTGTGACTCATCTACTGGTTACTTGACATTATAAGAATCTGGGATGCATCTTTGTTGCTCAAATGACTGATTTGTACTGATTTCCAGCTGTTGTCTGGAAATTAATTCCAGCCAGAATTCTCTCATAACTCTTCACCCAAATAGACCTTGGTCTGTTAACTGTGGTTGCAGTTAAGAGTGAAGGAGAAAGTGAGGCTGGTTTACATACAGACTTAAGAACAGGTTCAAGAATAGTAAATCTATTCAAAGTGGGGGATGCTTCCTATTGCAACTCTAATATCCACATTTTTAATGATGGAGAGCTGTTCAGTGTTCTGGCTTCCAATGTCTTCATCTTTAGGATAACGGTGAACACTAAAGATACTTCATCTTTCTTTCTGCCTGTTGTTTTTTTGTGACTGAACTTGAACTCAGGCCTCCAAATCTGGCTTGGATTTTTCTTTTTGACTTAAGTACTGGGCTCTACCACTTGAGTCACATCTTTAATCCTGGCTTCTTACTAATTGATTGGAGATAAGAGTCTCTTGGATTTGGCTGGCTTTAAACTTGGATCCTCAGATCTATTCCCTGAGTAGCTGGGATAGCTGAGTAGGTGTGAACCACCTGCACCCAGTTTTTCCTACCTTTGCATGCTCACACACTAGTTTCTTCCGGTGTGGCCTGGGCCTTTTTTCACTTGCTACAATTATGTGGGCACTGTCACAAAGCTATAATTGTCTTGAGGTTTGTGTGAAGATACTGGTGACAGAAAATGTAGTGGAAATGGCAATGAACCACAAATGCACAGAGCTGGGCTCTCCCAGTATCCAAGCTTTACTTCTCTGTCTTGTGTTTATATTTAAACCTACCATGAAAGGAAAAAAAAAAAAACTACCCACTCCCTGCTTCATAGAGATGCTAGGAAGAGGAAGTGCTGGATTAGAATGATCTCTTATATAACAGGTGATACTTCCTGGCAGATAAGCTTGAGAAGAATGATGCAAGAATTTTATAAAAGAAAAAGAAAATGACATCATCCTCATCACACTGGGGGTTGGGAGTGGGGAAGTGACTCAGGGCTTGGCATGCTTCACAGTCTTGTAATGTGCCGATTTCGGAATTTCCCAGTTTGATTCGGTAATATCCTTGTATTCAGCTCCGCCTCCGGCTGCATGAGATTCTGAGACTCTGGGCCGTGTAATTAACTTCACATCTGAGAAGTCACTGTTCTTCAGAGCTGTGGGTCCCCACATTGCTTCAGGTTACTCTGGAACTAGGCTTCTTTCTCCACATGGGGTGGCAAGAGTCTGAGAGTCTGTGCAAAGGCCCCCTGTGTCCTGTCTCCTATCACTGCCAATCCCCATGTCCACAGCCTCTACTCAGGAACACTACTGTGGTTCACCTTGGTCCTGTGGTTGCTTTAACTGCAGGGAAAAAGCAGTGCTCAGAGGAGGAGGCCTTTCACGGGCCGGCAGCTAGAATGGTTTCTATTTTCAGTGTCGACTCTCCCGATGGAAATCTCTTTCTCCCTAGCTCACTCCCTGTTTGCCGAATAAAAATTCTCCACACAGTGATGGTTAAAAACATCAATTAATTCTAAAACAATTATTATTTTTTGAAATGCCATTTTATAAATGTAATAACACGACACAATAATCCAGGGTTATTTAACAGAGCATTTACCCTGAAAACAGTCATTACTCTTTAAATGCAGCAGACTCGAGAAGCCTCTTAATATGAAATGGCAAGTGAGGCAGAAGCAATATTGTCAAAAGTGCCACATCCACCACATTCACTAACAGGAGGAAGCTACTGGTTGCCCTGCCCCATTGGATGCCATTTTCTTGGCATTTCTTGGGCCCCAAAGCTTTCCTGTTTGGAGTGACATGGTCTGGCGCTGATGTGACATGGTCTGGCTCTGATGTGACAGGCTGATGATGGAAAGAAATGTCGTGTGAAGCATTTCCTCGCCTGTCTCCTTCACTCCTCCCCAACGGGTCTGTAATCTGGCTCAGTGGTCAGTTGGGAGACCCCTGTTGTAGATCAAGTTTAACAGAGGGATGGAGGGTTACTCTTTCTGCCATTGGGTTCCATGTGGGGCATCTCTGGCTATGTGACTATGACTCAACCAAATGCCATCTCTACTTTTGGATCTAGGAAACACAAAAGTCTTTTTACCTATGTTGACAACATGCAGTGCTTGAAGCCTGGAGGCCCATATGGAATGATGAACTAGAGGTTGTCTGTTTGCTTGGTTGTTTTTTAATTGTATGTATGCACACTGTAGGAAAAAAAAAAGTGCCCTTCAACACAGTCTTCCCCAACCCAGGTGAATGCTCTTTAGTATCCTAAGGGTGGTTGCTTACCTGTAGTGCTGTCATGTGGTTCTGCAAGGGCATTTCTGTCTGTGAGTCATTCTTGTGCTTTTGAAGAAGAACAGTTGAGCAGTGGCCTCAGCACTGTTTCTATCTGGGGTTCCAGGGCTTGGGAAATCTGTGGCTTCTCTCAGGGAGGTCTTGCACCCATAACTTCAGATATCAAGCTTTTACTTTCTGAGGCTGAGCATTCTTTATTATGAATCACAAGTGCGCTCTCTCTCTCTCTCTCTCTCTCTCTCTCTCTCTCTCTCTCTCTCTCTCTCTCTGTCACTTTGAGAAAACCCAGGGAGGGTCTGATACAAGAAAAAATCCTGTCTCTTCTGTAGCTCACATATATGCCCAGTGACGTACAATTGTGTTATATACACAAATCCATTCCTTTCTCAAATTGGTCTTTCACACCAAGTAGTATCTCATCTCCATTATCCAATAATCACAAGGATAGATGGGACTGTGATCAGTCAGAGCTGTTGTCTGGGCTTCATGGATGATTATCCTGAATAACACCAGAATACTTATAGAAATATCTAGACGGCTACAAGAAAAAGAAAATGGAGATTAGAAGCATATATTTTAGAGCAAAAATGGAACTTAGAATTCATATGCATTTTTTTTTTAAATTCAAAGAAGCCAGGCATGGCGACTCATGCCTGTAATCCTAGCAAATTGGGAGACAGAGATTGCCAGAATTGTAGTTCAAGGCCAACCTAGGTAAGAAGTTCCCAATGGAATCTGGTTGTGGCAATATGTGTTGGGATCCTTGCTATTAGAGAAGGGAAAATAGCAAGATGTTCCTCCAGAATGTCCCAGGCATACGCATGAGATCTTTATTTGAAAAATAATAAAAACAAAAAAAAATTCTTCAGAGGTATGGCTCAAGTGGTAGAGGACCTGCCTAACAAGCACAGGAAGCTGAGTTCAAACCACAGTACCACAAAAAAAATCAGAGAGAAGGTTAACATCTTTTACTTCTCATATTAAGTGGATACTAGGCTGGGTACACTTGATGGCTAGGGATATAGCTTTCTAAAAGTCATCTTGCTTTTTCTCAGATGGTGGTGGTTTTGTGTTGAAAAGACCGCAGACTCACAGACCACAGTGGGTGATGTAACCATAGGCTTCCTTTTGGAAATAGTTGTTTCAGGTGTGAAATCCCTGGCTACAGATGATTTCTGGGGATGATACTACAAAAGAGCTTCTGGGAACACAATATTTTTGGAGTTCCTGTATTCATGTTGTTCTTTTGGTTCTAACAACACCTGTTAGCTGGCGAGCATGGGCCTCCAGGTATGCTAGGTGTAGGATGATTAAGGCAGTGACCTCCTATGCAACTGGACCAGGTGCCCTAGGAGCAGGTACTCTAGAAGACTAATGTGTAAATAGTGACTACAGTGTGATAAGCAAATAGTTTCTTCCATCAGATAAAGAGTGTGACAAAGAGAAGAAATCATTCTGGGAGGTCACATTGATGGATTTGCATTTGTAGAGAGTTATATACTATAAGCAGGTAACACCCACCTGTTAATCCTAGCTACTCTGGAGGATGAGGATCACAGTTTGAAGCTAGCCTGGGTAGAAAGTCCCTGAAATTCTTACCTCTAATAAATCAGCCAAAAGCAGGATGTGGAGGTATAGTGGTAGAATGTCAGCCATGAGCACAAAGCTAAATGAGAACACAAGGCCCTGATTTCTAGCCCCAGTACCAACACAGAGACACACACAGACATACACATACACAACATAAGATGTTGAATGTTTTGAAACAAACAACCAATAGAGAAGGAATGAAAAATCACTCAAAGAAAAGGTAGCAGATAAGGAAATCATACAAACAGGAAATTGCTGGTAAAATGGTAGGAGATTGGAATGAAAAAGTACACAGAAGTCATATAGTCAAAGGAACGGTAAGTCTCTATTGGAATTAAGTGAAAATAATTGATAATACTTTTTAAAAAATAAACACTGGATGACAGATCATAAGATGTATTAGAAGGATGAGAGTTATAAGCAGGAAAACCTGGCTAGCAAGAGATTACTGGGGTAATCTGTGTTTTTTTTTCTTATTTATTGTCAAAGTGATGTACAGAGAGGTTACAGTTTCATACGTTAGGCTTTGGGTACATTTCTTATACTGTTTGTTACCTCCTCCCTCATTACCCCCCTCCCCCTTTTCTTCTCCCCCATGAGTTGTTCAGTTGGCTTACACCAAACAGTTTTGCAGGTATTGCTTTTGTAATCGTTTGTCTTTTTATTCACTGTCTCTCAATTTTGATATTACCTTTCACTTTCCTAGTTCTAATACCAGTATAAACAATTTCCAATGTACTCAGATAAGATACAGTGATAGTGCAGGTACAACCACAGGAAGGGGATACAATAGGATCATCAACAATAGAAGCTACGGTTTTACATGGCATCTTGAAAGTAATTACCACAGTGATATAACAATAGTTTCCGTAACATGAAGGTCATTTCACTTAGCATTGTCTTATGCATTCATAAGGGCATAGCTATAGAGGATCTTGTGATCCTCTGCTGTGACAAGCCTAAACCTGTGTTAACTATTTGGTATGAGGGAGACCATAGAGTCCATGTTTCTTTGGGTCTGGCTCACTTCACTTAGTATAATTGTTTCCAAGTGCTTCTATTTCCTTACAAATGGGGCAATGTCATTCTTTCCAATAGAGGCATAAAATTCCACTGTGTATATGTACCACATTTTCCTGATCCATTCGTCTACTGAGGGGCATCTGGGTTGGTTCCATATTTTAGCTATAATAAATTGTGCTGCGATGAACATTGTTGTGCTGGTGGCTTTAGTGTGTTCTTGTTTGTGGTCTTTTGGTAGATGCCCAAAAGTGGGGCTGCTGGATCATAGGGGAGCTCTATGTTTAGCCTTCTGAAGAATCTCCATACTGCTTGTCAGAGTGGCTGAACCAGTTTACATTCCCACCAACAATGAAGTAAGGTTCTCTTTTGGCCACATCCCCTCCAACATTTATTATTGTCAGTTTTCTTGATAAAGGATATTCTTACTGGGGTGAGGTGGATTATCAATGTTGTTTTGATTTGCATTTTTTTATGGCCATTGATGTAGAGCACTTTTTCATGTCGGCCATTCTCATTTCCTCATCAGAGAAATCTCTAGCCCACTTGTTGAGGGGGCTCTTGGTTCTTTGTGGTTTTGTTTTGGAGGAATTTAATTTTTTTTATTTCTGCATATATTTTAGATATGAGGCCTTTTTTTGTTGTATGGCCGGGAACGATCTTTTCCCAATCTGTGGGCTTTCTGTTTATCTTGCCAGGTGTGTCCTTTGCCCTGCAGAAGCTCTGCAGTTTGATGCAGTCCCATTTGTCCTTTTTTTGTTTGTTTGTTTTGTTTGTTTGTTTTTTTTTTTTTTTTTTGTTTTGTAGCATTTCTGGATCTTTGTTAAGGAAGTTCTGTCCTGTACCAAGGAGTCCAAGTGTTTCTCCTACTCCTTCTTTTAGTGTTTTCAGGGTATCTGTTTTAATTTCAAGGTCTTTGATCCATTTGGAATTGATTTTGGTGCAGGGTGATATATAAGGATCAAGTTTTACTTTGTTGCAGGTGTTGAACCAGTTTTGCCAGCACCATTTGTTAAAGAGAGTGTCTTCCTTAAATCCTATTTTTTTAGCTCCTTTATCAAAGTTTAAGTAGGCATAGTTCTGAGGGTTCATTTCTGGGTCTTCAATTCTGTTACATTGGTCTTCAGGCCTGTTCCGGTGCCTCTGTGGTTTTTAATAGTTAGTATATGTAATGACTGTTAGTCTTTTTTTGACTTGTCATGTCCTTAATGCTGTTTAAACAAATGTAAACATCATATGCCATCCTGTAGTGTACAGTTTTGTGTCAGTTTCCTCTTTTCCTTTAGGCCCAGCCATTTTATTTTCACCTTAATAGGCATTTGGGCTTGAGCAAACTAGTTATTAGTAACGAAAATGTTACTAGGCAAGCGGGCTACCACTCAAAGCATACCCCTGGTTCCTTTAATTTTAGTTTGTTTCTACTTAGTAGCTTAAATCTGGCCTCAGAACTCAGACTTTAATCTGCCTCTTGAGTAGCTAAGATTTTAGGCGAATATCATCATACCATGGTCAAGAAAGTAATCTTTGCCAATCAAAACACATTTATAAAAGATGTAGCATACATCTTTCTGGAAATATCTAGTTCTAGTGCTAGCCTTTGCCTGAGTTCTTTCAGCACCTAATAAGGGCACTTTCCTCTCTACCTTTCTTTAAGCTCACTGACCTTTTCAATGGCATTAATAGTATAATACTACTTGCTCCTCAAGGGTATGCATTATCTAGCTGCTTCCTGTGAGCAGTTCTGAATGGTGGATGAGCCTTAATGGATGGATAGCTCTTTCCCCTTATAAAGTGCTACCCACCAAACAAAAAAACAACATTCCCGCTCCCAAAGACTTGACTACCCCCAACACAGCAACCCTCCAGAAAGCTATGCACGGAGCCTGGGCTTTTATAGAAAGCATTTTAGGGTTTACATTTGGGGAAACATTAGCCCCTTAGGACTTATTATTCACAGAGCCTTAAAGATAAAACAAAATAGCTTTATTTAAAGATTTATTTAAGATGTTTTAAAAATTGAGTAGAACATGCATTTTTAATACTGATTGATAATATTGTAAAGCATTTTAATGAGAATCTGCCCTGAGGGCCCTGGCCAGCTCCACGGATAGAATATTCCTTTACATTCCTACCATGAGTCATATCTGAGCCATGGATTAATACATTGATGAAGGGTGCCTCTGTTCTGGAAGGGACAGCGGGAAAGAGAATAGAGAAAGGCAGCAGAGAGAAAGGGAGCATTATGGTATAGAACAGTCATGTTTCAGGCTACATTAAAAAAAAATACTTTCCAAATAAGAGACTTCCTGATCATGTTTTGAAATATCCCTTGTAGTTTTAAAACCAGTGCATTTGAGAAATTGTTGAAAGCTCTACATAAGATGTGTACTGTTGTTAATTAATATATGATTCTCACTCATTGAGAATTGTCTATGTTGCAGGCAGCACATTGTACCTTTACATTTGTGAATTCATCTAGTTCTCAAAGCAATCTTGACATTAACCTTATTATAGAGATGTAAAAAAAAAAAAAGATACATAAGCTGTGTGCCAGTAGCTCCTGCCTGTAATCCTAGCTGCTTAGGAGGCTGAGATATGAGGATCAATGTTCCAAACCAGCCTGGGCAGAAAGGTACATAAGACTCTAATCTCCAATTAACTAGCAAAAGGTAGGTAGGAAGTAGAGCTTTGGCACAAGTGGGAGGACACTAGTCTTGGCAAAAAGCTAAGGAAATGCTCCTTGGCCCTGAGTTCAAGTCTCAGTAGTGGTATAAAAATGTACGAGGGTTAGAAACGTTTGTTAACTTATCCAAGCTAATAGTATAAGACCACATTGGATCTGCCATCATCAAAAGTCAGTTTGACCCAATTTTTAAATGTTTTTCACACGAGTAGATGTTGAAGTCTCTATTGAAAGTTTAAATGAAATTAGTCTTTTTGTTTTTTTCTTTAGGGAGGTTAAATATGTTTCTTTGGTCATCAACCTTCCATCTCGGAGGCTGACTTAAGTGGTAATGCTTTGGAATAAGACTTTCCAAACTTACTTCTGTCCTTTGATCTTGAGATGTGGACAAGTTAAACACTGTCACTGAGTGTCAGTGATTCCATGGGCCTGGCTTTTCATCACTTCCAGAGTAGGGTTGTTTCAGCTAAGGATATGGTCATTAGAACTTGCATAAGGCTTAGCACCACAACTCAACAAAATGGTGGCCAAGAAGCAGCAAATATTCTGAGGAGTAAGTAGTCAGCCCTATGGAGTATAGGTACTGTGTTTCAGAAGGTACACAGAGCCCTGTTGTGTCTCCAATATACTTCATCCTCTTGGTTGAACACTTGAGATGCTTGGTAAGAGTTTAGATGGACAAAAAACAAAACAAAACAAATCTCACAAATTTCCTACCTTATAAGGAGTCTCACTAGGGATTTTCCACATGCATCTTTAATTGTCATCACATAGATGGACCAGGACAACAGATCTTTCACTAGGTCCAAACCTGAGTAGCCTGACCAGCAACTCCTGGGTATCTCCTTCTTTTACGTGCTAGCCTTCTTCTTCAGACTTTTGCTTTATTTCCTACTTTTGAATTTATAGAACCATTATCCTGGAATCCAAACAAAACACCTAGTTTTAATAGCTTAGTCAGTAGGTGGTTCACCAACAATTTCAAAGAAAAAAGTGAGTTCACAGAGGAGTAGCAGTTGTTGTTTGGAAATAATTCTCCAAATTACATTCATTTCACAGCAATCTGAGGTCACAAATTCAAGAGCAATGATAACTCTCCATTCAATTAGACAACTTGATCAAAATAGATCTGTCAAGATGACATCCCATCTCTGGAATCACTTGGAATGGAGAAAAAACTGAATGGCTGCGGTTGTTGCTTAGATATTTTACCATTTATGGGAGCAGGGGAACTGGACGTGTGTGAGTACTGGCTGAGTTCAGGGCATCTGTTGCTCCATTAGAAAGAAGTGCATGGTCCTCCGTTTGGTATTTCTGCAGTAGTAATGGCTAAATGAGTGAAAGGCATTCCCTAAGGGAGCAGGTAGATAACAGCTGAGCTCACAGAGGTGTGACCACAGTGCTTTCCAGCTGAGTGTGTACAGTCTCTACCATTCTATTTTCCAGCCCAAGGCAAAACTTCCTACACATCGGGTGATGCCAGTCCCTGATGGAGTCCCCCAAGATTACATATTGACAGAAAAGTGTTAGAAGGTAATATGTTTTCTTTAGCCATTTTTTGCTTTTAGACTGGGGATCCTGTCTATCCAAGGGCTGATGGTTGAAATGCAATTTAGTATCACTTCCATCAGATAGTATTAGTGCGCGCGCGCACACACACACACACACACACACACACACACACACTTTTACTTTCCTGCAATGATAGAGCA
This sequence comes from Perognathus longimembris pacificus, assembly GCF_023159225.1. NCBI lineage: Eukaryota > Metazoa > Chordata > Mammalia > Rodentia > Heteromyidae > Perognathus > Perognathus longimembris. The sequence goes on along the minus strand of NC_063163.1, from coordinate 102,848,538 downwards.
ATGATGTGGAATGACCAAGACTGGAGAAGTTGGAGTGGAATTTTTCCAACTCCCTTTGCTGTTATCGAGATGCTGCTCTATTTGAGTCTTGGTGAGGAGAGTAAAGACAGACTTATATCAAAGTACCAATTACCCCCTTACTTCCTCTCTTAACGTTATTTTTTCCAAATTGATTATAATTCATTTTGAGAGAGTGTCCATCTTTTTAAGGCATGGTGCCCCTTGTCAGAATTCCTTAAAATGCTTTTTTTTTTCATTTCTCTATTGTCAAAGTGATGTGCAAAGGGATTGCAGTTTCAAATATAAGGCAGTGAGTACATTTCCTATCCAACTTGTTACCTCCTCCCCAATTTTCCCCTGCCTCCCCTCTTCCCCTCCCCCAGTGAGTTCTATAGTTGGTTTACACTGTATAGCTTTGTATGTATTGCTGTTGCCTTGGTTTGTCTTTTAGCCTTTTTCTCTTGATTTTGGTATTCCCTTTCCCTTCCCTAGTTACAATACATGCAAATACAATATCCAGGGCACTAAATTCAGTTACAGTGATATCAGGGCTAAAACCATGGGGAAAAATACAAGAGAAAAAGGGTATAATTTCACGTGGTATGTTGAAAATAACAACAATGATGTATTACTTGTTTCCATAACTTGGAGTTCATTTCACTTACTATCATCTTATGTTTTCATATGGACATAGCTATTGAGCTATTGTGATTTTCTGCTAGGACTATCCTAGATGTGTACTAATTATGCTCAATGAGGGAAACCATAGAGTTTATGTTTCTTTGGGTTTGGTTAACTTCACTTAGTATGATTTTTTTTTCCAGGTCCTTCCATTTCCTTATGAATGGGGCAATGTCATTCTTTCTGATAGAGGCATAGAATTCTACTGTGTATATGTACCACATTTTCCTGATCCACTCGTCTACTGAGGGGCATCTGGGTTGGTTCCATATTTTAGCGATGAACATAGTTGTGCTGATGGCTTTAGTGTGGTCTTGCTTGTAATCTTTTGGGTAGATGCCCAAAGAACTGAGGCTGCTGGGTCAGAGGGGATGTGGCCAAAAGGGAACCCTACTACACTGTTGGTGGGAGTGTAAACTTGTTCAACTACTCTGGGAAGCAGTATGGAGGTTCCTCAGAAGGCTAAACATAGAGCTTCCCTTAAAATCCTTACAGTAGGAAGATGCATTGGATCCCTGTGATTGGAGATATGTCAGGGAGGAGGAGCTGGGGAAACCTACAGGAATCCAGCAGTGGAGCTGGCAGGTCATACCTATGATCCAGCTATGTTTCCTAGCCTGTTTTTCTCTCCACCATTGGTTCTACCTTCTGCGGGTTATATGTCATGAGATAGTAATGGCAGGTGTCTCTGGGAATATGATAAAAATGAAGAAAATAATGAAGTTACTCTGTGTATATATAGATCTCCACATGGTATTATTTGTGGCATAAACTTTATTTAAATGCCTTCTGTTTTTTGGTTATATACTAGTAGCCCTTGGACATGCTAGCCTTTTTAATGTAGTACAAGAAAACATCTGTTATTTATGTGTTTACTTTTCTAATTTCCTTCCTTCCCTGTATCCCATGTCATACCTTTTGCTGATTCTTTGGTCATATTTCTTTGATTTCCAGTAATATGTACAAGCAGCTAAGTAACTGAGCCACAGGAATAATACCAGTGCCCACCCACCCCATGCTATACAAGCCATACTAAGCATCTGACACGCAGCATTCTTCAAGAAGTTTTTGTACCAGGGCTTGAATTCAGAGCCTCATGGTCTTGGCCCTGCTTTCTTGCGCACTGCTGGCACTTTACCACTTGAACCATATCTCCAGACTGTCCTCTTAGTATTTTTGATTATTTTGGAGATGAGAGTCTCAGGGTCTCTTTGCCATACCTGGCTTCAAATCATAATTATCTAGATCTCAGCCTCCTGAACAGCTAGGATTACAGGCATGAGCCATCAGAGGCTGACCAAGAACCTTTTATTTTTACTTTTTTTTTCAGGATATATGAGCTGTGAATTAACTCCTTTTCAAGCCCTGACTTCTTGATCCTGATCCCCTGTAGAATAACATCTTGTGTGAGTTTTGAGCCAGTGTTGAAGCTCATTTGGTTTTCCAGTGAAGAATTGTGGATTCTGAGATCTCAAAGCAAATATTAAGAAAGTTCCAACTAGCTATACTCATAGACACCTGGGTACCTAGCTCTGGTTTACTAAATTTCTTCTGAGCTGTCCTCTCAGTGGCTGGTTTTCCATCCGGAACTAACATTTACATATACCCTCATTTGCATAATCATACATAAGTTTACACCCAAGTGAAGAAAAGGGATTAATGTAATGCCCATGACACAAGCTCCAGGGGCAGAGCTGAGGTGCTGTGGTGGTGGATCTTTCTCCAGAAAGACTCAGGAGGGGGTTTCTTTAAATACCAAGATTCCCTGGTGAAATAAAGTATGATTTCATTTACACATAGTTTTCACAAACACATCTGTCAAGTGTAAATCAAAATGCATATGAATAATCTACTTGCCATTCTTGGAAACTGTCAACCTCTTTTTCTTTTATGTCTCTTTATCTGTTCTCTTTCGCTGCTTCTAAAGATGCTTCTGATGTCAGGAAGATGTAGAAAGGACATATAAAAGGCAGAGATGCACAGTGCCCTTCACAGAGAACCCCTTTTCTAGGGACCACAGAGTGTAGTGTGACAAGTATAGTAATGGGGAATTTGCTCCCCCAGGTGTGTTGTCTTTATTTTTAACCATGACTAAACATTTCTCACCACTTGCTTCCATGGAATCATGTGTGTGTATTTTGCATAAATTAAAAAAAACTGTTATTGATGGGTTGTTTTTTGCACTATTACTTTATTTAATACTTAAAATAGCTCCTTGATAGTTTCTCACTGGTACATTTTAGGAAACTGAGGATCAGAGAATCAAAACAAGTTCAGCCACATTAGTTTACAATAAGGTAGTCATAAATAATGTGTTGCCTACTGGCACTTTATCTTTGTGCTGTGTTATTTATTTAGCTGTTGTTCTTTAGTTATCCCTGAATGTTAAGCACTGGGCTGCCCACTGGGACTGTAACATGGAGCAGAAACTAGACATAGACACTGTATAGTCACTTAAGCCATTAAAATCACAGGTATGCCAGGACACTGAATGAAAAGCTACCTGTAGCTACCTGGAATATTGATAAAAGATTTGAGCAGAGGAGTTGGCCTAGTTAGAAATGCCAGCACAGGGCTGGGGATATAGCCTAGTGGCAAGAGTGCCTGCCTCAGATACACGAGGCCCTAGGTTCGATTCCCCAGCACCACATATACAGAAAATGGCTAGAAGCGGCGCTGTGGCTCAAGTGGCAGAGTGCTAGCCTTGAGCGGGAAGAAGCCAGGGACAGTGCTCAGGCCCTGAGTCCAAGGCCCAGGACTGGCCAAAAAAAAAAAAAAAAAAAAAAGAAATGCCAGCACAGGCCTCTCCAAATTCAGAGCCTGCATTCCTTTAGTTAGGGAGGGTATCATACAGTAGGAAGAGTACATGCAAATTTCCGGGGTGGGAAAAAGAACAGCAAGAGAATTTAATTGTACATCAGAGATCATGGAGACAATGCCAAGTCTGCTAAGGTGTATTATGAGTTTTGTTTTACTAACCTTACAAAAGATAAAAGTTGGAGTAGGAAATGGGAGGGAGGGAATGATCACATGAAATGTTTGTATAATAAATATTTTGGCTGAATGGCAGAGAAATGAGTAGGACAAGGAGTGAGAGCACCAGCAGATTCTTTGGGATGGAATGGAAATATTTCAGATAAGCTACGAAGGTGGCTAAGACTGGAACAGTTTTGTAAGGATAGAGAATACCACACAGAATTGAATAACCCGTTGAAAATAAAATCAACAAGATTTGATGGTAGGCTGGATATCACAGAAGAAGAACAGAGAGATGTTGATTTTGACAGGTCTAACTGAATGGCAGGTGGCCAGTTACTGAGATGGAAATTAGAGAACTAAGTAAGACTCATTAGTGGCAGTCCACTATGACCTTGTTTTAAGATATGGTTACTTTGAACTGTCTTAAAGGTAAGAGTTCTTGCAAACAATGCAGGGCAGAAAAATCTACTTCACAGGAGAGAGCACAGGAGGAATTTGATGTAATGTGGGACCCTTCCATCATGAGCAGCCTTTAGATCTGCAGAAGAGAAAGAAGAAATAAAGACGAGGAAAGTAGTTAGGACAGAGATTTAGTGATCATTTGTAGTTAGTGGCTTGAATTTGGCTACCAGGACCAATCAGAATGTTAACAAGAGAGCAAGACTCTTCCTAAATATTAGAAACCCAATAACGATGGCTTTAAGAGTAAGGAGTTGTTGGAAGAACCAATTGATTTCCAATATGGCAAAGTATAATTACTTATCAAAGATTGACTGTACTCAATACCAAGATATTTGATGATAATAATGAAACATATTTTGTCCAAGAGGCAGACTAGGACTTTGTGTACACTGAAGATCAAATGGAGTGGAGATAGTAAACCATGAAGATTATTACAAGAAATATGACAGTGTGGAGGAGCAAAGACATTTAATTAATTGAAATAAACTTGTATTTCAACTTGTAAGTTGTGTTGATGCTGGTGCTAGTGACAGGTTGACATATGCCTCCAGCTCATGTTGAGTATATGCAACTGTGGGATAAGAAGTATAGCACACTTTGGAAATTGGGGCATAATATGGGATTTTCTTTCATTTTGATAGAGGCCCTCAAGGTGAGCTACTTACTTTCATATCTCAAAGCAAGATGTTGCACCACTGGTAATATTTTGCAAAGCAGTTGATCAAAGCTGGCTTGCATTCTTGCTAACTGTTCACCTCTAGCCTCCAAAATAAGTTGACAATGAAAAGTTAGGAAATTCGAGAAATGGGCTGAGGCCTCTTTGGTCTAGAGTTCCCATGGTCCATGGCTTTCACTCTCAGGGGATATATTGTGGAGAGTGTTTCTTCCTAACCTCAAATCCAGTGAGTGAGAGAAACTACAATGAAGCCACACAGAGATCTAGGTGATCTCAGTAAGCTAAAGAACAACTTAGGTAGCAGCTTTTGCAATGTTCAGTGACCCCAGAGAACAGGACTGTAATGGGGCAGGGCGGGAGAGGGGGTGGTAGTGGTGGTAATGCATTACTCTCAGCATGTCAAAGTTCTGTGGCTTTGAGGGTAAGACCTGCCCATGGTAGAACATAGTTTATAGATCTTGTCTAAGAGCCAAAAGATCCGATACTGAAACAGCTGAAGATCAGAAAGCATCCTTAGTAATTAATTAGCCATGATGACTGCTGGTGATCTCCAGGCATAATGGCATAAATGGAGCTGCAGGTGGATATTGGAGGGTGTAATTGGGATAGGAAATGAGGAGTTACATACAGTGAATAGGGACAATCTTTGTAGGAATTGGAGAAAAGAGAGTTGCATAGTTTGAGCTATAGGAAGGACTCTCGTGTTCATGGAAACCAAATAAAGTCAGGCTTTCTTACTTACAGCATAAACCTTGATGCTGCATTATAGCCAATTCAAATAAATAAATACCAGTTCTCAAAGAGCAATAAGGCATATTATTAGAAAGGAAATTAATATTTACTTTTGAAAAGTAGAAAGGTCTTCTTCTCTTGTTATGATATATATCAAAGCACTTTCAAATTATTTCTTACCGAATTTCTCTCAATATTTGACATGTTCATCATATGGGCATATTCTCCTGTTAGGCACAACCAGCCACAAACTCTCTTCTAACTTATTGGGACAAGTTCCTGACTCTTTGGTTTCTGTGGCATATTTAGGATTGATTCTACCTATCTAGATGGAATTCTTTGCTCCTTTCACTGTAACTTTAGTCTTTTCTGTCTCATCATCTCCCCTGTGTTTTTCATTTATTTAGCTCAATGCAACTCAACAAAATTATCAGGATTGTATCTTTTAGAAAGGATGGAGAAAAAGTTCTTTGTGTAAAGATTTTAGTGTTTCAGCTGTGTGTGTGTGTGTGTGTGTGTGTGTGTGTGTGTGTGTGTGTGTGCTGGTACTGGGACTTGAACTCAGGGCCTAGGCACTGTTTATAGCTATTTCATTCAAGGCTGGTGCTCTACTTGAGCCACAGTTCCACTTTTGGCTTAATGTTGGTTAATGGGAGATGAGACTCACAAACTTTTCTGCCTAGTCTGCATTTGAACTCTGATCCTGATAAACTCAGCCTCCTAAGTAGTTAGGATTTCAGGAGTGAGCTACCTATTCTAGCTTATTTCAGATTTCATTTATTCAAGTATTTTTAATGGAGAATTATTAACTTTTTTCTGGGAAAGAACCAGAGGAAGAGAAGCTGGTGGAGTTAGGATTGATGAAGCTATGTCTTGGAGAGAAGGGAAATTAAAACCAATGCAAGGAATTTCAGAGAGAAGCAAAGGGGATGATAGCACCCACTGTGACAGGGAGGGGGTCTGTGTTAGGGAAGGATCAAGATCTTGCAGGAGAATATACGATGAAGGGTCTGCATCTCAGCTCATAGGCACTGGACACCCTAGAGAGAACAATCAAAAGAAGCTCTCATATAGCTTGGAAGCTAATGAGGAAAGGATGAGAAGAGACCATTTGCACATACACAACCTCCATTTCCAATACAAGGTCATGGGAAGAGAGTGGTGGCCATGTGGGCATGATTTTCTTCTTCAACCAAAGTGATGGACAAGAGAGTGTCTCCCTGAGCAATGATGAACCAGGACAGAAATGTCTAAGGAGTATCCACAAGTGAGTTACCCAGACGCAAAGGCTGTAGTTGACCTTGTAGCCAAGAGAGTCAGACATTTTTTGGAAAATTTAGCTATGATCCTTCTTTTTAACTTACACTTCCAGAAAAGTAACCATTAGACAGTGCCAATTACCTTACCTGATTTATTTAAGTGTTCTAAATTATGTGTGCTGATTCCTCTTCAGGAAAATAACTTTGAATGTGGCTTATAAATTGCACTCTACTATCAAGAGGGATAAAAACAAGGTGAGATTGTTCTTGCATCCTTAGGGAGGGTGGAAACTAGTGGGGGTGTAGTGCCATGTCCACACCACTAACTCTGACTGGACTTCTTCAGTTTCCTACCTTAGGATCATATTTAGTTCTTCCCCCTCCCCCTTATTTTTAATTCATCTTTTTTTTTAATGCTTCCTTGCAACCATTTTCAATTCTTTTGGGTACAAACTGGATGTATAAATAAATAAACAGTGTGCTCTAGAAACTCAGTAGTTTTTTCTTTCTGGCTTGCTCTCTTCTCTGATCTCTACACGTTGGCATGGAGGTCTGAATGTATCTTGCTAAATTAAAGTGAAAGAGTCATGGTTGGCTGTTTTGTAACTTCACGGGAAGTTGAATAGTCGCTATGGAAGGGGATGTCTGGGCTTCCTAGGACTTCTTTGAAATAGAAGATAAGGTACATATTCAGCCTTCATCTAAGAGTGTTTGTGATTTCAGAATTCTTGAAAAATAGGCACACAGGACACTAAAAAAATTTGATTTAAAGAAAGAGGCAGATAGAAATTAGCAGAGGATTTCAAAAGCACCTTGAGGACATAAAGTTGCCTTCATAATGAGGATGGAAACTTGATCAAAATCCCTTACCTAAAAGAGGAAGCTATTTCAGATTTTACCAGTTTCTGATTTTGCCAATGTCAAATTTAATTCTGAAAATTAATTCTGAAAATATTCGAGATCTATTAGCATCTACATCCACGTTGCCCTGAAGGAATCAAGATTCCTAACTCATTCTGTGACTGCTATTTATTCCTTATTCAAGGAAATAGGCACTTACTGGCATTGACATCCTCCACATGGAAGCCTGTGATTTTAGGCTGGTACATATCCAAGCAATACCCATCCAGCTTACCCTTGTACATAAATGAAACCCTCTACTGTGTTCTCTCACAGCAGTTGCCTTTCTTCACCCTCAGAGGAAAAAAACAAAGCATGGGATTGGCTGACAAAAGTATTGATGACAGGAGGGAAGGCACTGTAGGCTCACATCTGTAATCCTAGCTCCTCAGGAAGCTCAGATGTAAGGATCATGATTTCAAGCCATCCTGGGCAGAAAAGTCTGTGATACAATAATCTCCAGTGAACAAGCAAAAAGCTGGAATTAGAGGTGTGATTCCATCATTAGAGCTCCAGGTTTGGTTGTAAAAGCTAAGGGAAACTGTGAGGTCTTGAGTTTAAGCCTCAGTGCTGGCACACACAGACACACACACACAGACAAAATGTAATATCCTGGTCACTGGCTATCGGAAGAAAATGTCTAGAAGAAAAATAATACCATTGCTCTGCCTCATTGATAGATTTTTCCGTCAATCATTTAGTGGTTATGCTTTTCTAATGAGGTGGGAGATGCCATAAAGATTCCAAGATCCTCGGCTGCGCTGTGTGATGTTGGGGAGAGACGGAGGGTCACCTTTATCATCCTGGACATGGACTTAAAAGTCCTGGTAGGAAAAAGTTCTTCATGCCTAAGAGCCAGAAGCATCTGCTTGTTTAGCCTATGGAGGTTGTGTTCATTGGACATTTGGACAATCAGCAAAATTCCAGTTCAGCTTCATGCCTTCTGAGAGAGTCATTAACAGGAGGATGTGAATTATAGCAAACTCTTCAGCCTGGAGTTAACCTGAGTTGTACTGAGCTGATTGACTTTCTTCATTGTGTCTCCTTGAGGTTCTCTCTGAAATGGCATTAAAATGGCTGACCAGGGACAAACAGCAATGCCCATGAAAGCCATGTATTAAGATGATGATGATGATGATGATGATGATGATGATGATGATGATGATGATGATGATGATGTGCAAGTCCTGAGGCTTGAATTCAGGTCTAAGCACTGTCATTGGGTTGTTTTGTGTTTTTTTTTTTTTTGGTCAAGGCTAGTAGTGCTCTACCACTTGAGTTGCAGCTTCACTTTGGGCTTTGCAGTAGTTTATTAGAGATGAGTGTCAGACTTTCCTGCAGAACTAGCTTAAATTGTGATCCTTAGACCTCAGCCTGCTGGGAAACTAGAACTTCAGGATAAGCCTCAGGCACCTGGCATGTTTCCTCATTCTTATACTGCTTTCCTCCCTTCATGCCTGGTCATCAGTCTTGTAAAGCTGTGTCTAGCTGCCAAGAACCCTGTAAACTGTAAACTCTCAGATCAAGCACTAAAACATATGATTTCTGAGAATTTAGCATTGATTTGTCCTTTTCATCAATTCTGACATGATTTAATGGTCCAGAAGTTGTAAAAGGAACAGATTTTTTTCTTTCTTTTTTTGTTGTAAAATTTGTGAATAATTTATCCAGTGACTGAAAGAGCTGTAGCTTTAAATTATTAAAATTACATATTGGTTTTGAAGGAAGACATTAGAGATGTTTGCCTTGGCCCATTCTTTATGTCTTTGCACAGCAGCTAGAGGTTCCTGAAAACTCAGGCAATGGTGAGGTGATTTTCTATGATTTATGGGGTGACTGAGAAGGAGCCAAAAAAAAAAAAAAAAAAAGGAAAACCAAGCAAACAAACGAACAATACAGACAACTTTCATTTATTTAAGACAGAGCCTTTTTCAGAAGCAAATAACCTTTGGTTGCATCTCCTGAGAAATGACATTTCCTTTCCCTTCTCCTGCTTTGCAAGGACTTCAGATAGGTGAGAGGAAAGAAGGAAATAAATGGGAAATATGGCATGCACAGACTACTTCTCATTTCTTCTCCCTGCCTATCCATTATATAGCATGTGGAAGGCAAGAATTGTGCTCTGTCCATCACACACAAGACATAGCAGTGTACCACCTCGGATCTCTATTCCAGTTAGTATGGCCTGCATAAGAAGTTTGAACTGGGCCATGAAATCCAAATGAAGCCTGGAATATTTGCCATGTGTCTTGATGGTCCCTGGTCTGACCTGTCTGCCTTTGGATTTTGGGTACACAGATCTTAGTAACATTTGTACACATGTCTTAGAAACATAGCTAGGCACTGGTGGCTCGTGCCTATCATTATAGCTATACAAAAAGCTAAGATCTGAGGATTGAGGCTCAAAGCCAGCCTGGACAGGAAAATCTGTGAGAGTCTTATCTCCAATGAATTACCAGAAAACAAGAAGTGGAGCTGTGGCTCAAGAATGGTTTAGTACTAGCCTTCAGTACAAAAGAGTTCGGTAAAAATGCCCAAGCCCAGAGTTCAAGCCCCGTGACTGACAAAAAAAAAAAAAAAAAAAAAAGAAACCTTAGTAACACAACAAGAAACAGCCCTCTGATAACTCCACATTCTTTCAAACACACAACCTTATAACAATCTGCTTTTCCTTATTTTGTCCGCTTTCCTTTATTCAACCTTCCCACTTTGCATTGATTTCTCCTTCATGATACCATTCAAAGGCTAACCTTTTCCCTCTCCAGCTCCTGGATCTCCTTGGAAATGGGAAGAGACATTCTAAAGCAACAAGACCTAGACTTGTATGTGAGGCTGGCTCTTGGCCTGGCTTTAACTTGCTAAATATAAATCCCTGTAAGAAATTATCTCTGGGATTGGAAATACATTTCTCACGACACAACTTAAGCAGAATAAGTTACAAAGCTAAGCATAGTAGAAAATATGGCAGAGGTGTTGATGTGTGAACAGGGAGTCTTTAAAATAGCAATCCCTTATGTTTGTGACTCTTTTTAGTTAGAAAGCATTTCTTATCACACAAAACCCTACTTTGCTCATATATCAATCCCTTTCTCTGTAAAGGAACGGAAAAGTGATTACTCTTTAAAAATGAACCTTTCATTATTCCTATTTCTTTCTTTCTATGTTTTTATTTTTTTTCCTGTCAGTCATGGGGCTTGAACACAGGACCTGGGCATTGTCCCTGAGTTTTTGTGCTCAAGGCTAATAGAGCTCTACCACTTTGAACCATAGTTCCACTTCTAGTTTTTAGGTGGTTAATTGGATAGCATTGTACTGACTTTCCTGCCCAGACTGATTTCAAACTGCAATTCTCGGGTTTCAGCCTCCTGAGTAGCTAGGATTATAGGCATGAGCCACCAGCCCAGCTCTTGGATACTGTCAGAATGAGGACTACCTTTGTGTGTGTGTGTGTGTGTGTGTGTGTGTGTGTGTGTGTGTGTGTGTGTGTGTGTGTGTGTGTGTGTGTGTATGCCAGTCCTGGGGCTCGAACTCAGAACCTAGGTTTTATCATTGAGCTTTTATACTCAAAATTAGAGCTCTACCACTTGAGCCACAATTTTATTTTTGTGTTAATTGGGGATGAGTCTTATGGATATTCCTGCCCAGTGGCTTAAACTGCAACTCCAAGATCTTAGCCTCCTAGTAGTTAGGATTACAGGCATGAGCCAAGCATGCCGGCTCCACTACCCTTCTTGGCTTTTACAGCCAAAAGGAATGCAGGTGATATTACACTAGAATTGTTTGGTGTGTGTTGGGATCTTTTGTAATTGTCTAGACCTCTTTGGAGCAAATGTAAAACACTTTGACAACTGGAGTGCATTTTTTTCTCTCACTATATATATATATATATATATATATAATATATGTGTGTGTATATGTATATATGTATATGTACATGTATATGATTGTATGTACATATGTATGTGTATACACAACACACATTATATAGCAAAGGTCTTAGAATGATAGGACCTACTCATTGGGATGCATTGGAGAAGTGGACTCAATTGAGTTCAATCTTCTTTTACTGATGAAACTGGACTCTAAGGTCTCCAATGGTGTGAATCCATGGGAAAGGGGGATAGGCTCTTGCCATGACTGTCCATGCTGTGTTTTCCAGGTGGGCATGGCAGTAATCCTAGGGCCACACATGGGAACTCAGGAAACACTCTCCAGAATAGCTTGTGTGTGATTCCAGGAGCGTTTTGTAGAGGTCAAGATACTGCACATATTTAGAGCTAAGGGACTTATGTCAGATCTCCAAAAATCCTACCAAGTATCAACTACCCCATATACTCCAACAAGTGAGGCTCCAGAACATTCCTTTTCTGTGAAACTGGTCTGGCTTTATGACTTCTGTCCTGTGACAAATGTTATTTGGCAAAAGTGAGACCATAGATTCTGAGGCTGGGTCAATGAAGGTGTTGCTTCAGCTTACCTGGCAGTCACTTGGAGAAGCTACTTCTCCTGGAGGAAATCTGGCTATCTAGAGATGGCTATATTGGAGGATTCCAACAAGCCACCCTTGCGAGGGGGTTAGAAAAGTCTGCAAGTTCTAGAGGTTTTATCTGCAAGACCCATTGCCCCAGTCATTTGAGTCTTCTCAGCTGAGGTCCTAGGTTTCCTAAGCCAGAGGAAAACCATCTGTGCCTTGTCCAAATTCCTGACTCTTTTCACTATCAGAAGTAATAGCATTATGCATTTCAGGTATCTGTCCAGAAATATCTTCTTGTGTATTTATTTATAATCCGGTGTCACTTAGGGTATGCTTGTTATTTATGTCTGGAAGTGGGAAGTGGCTTGTGTAGCAACAGAAAACTCTACAATAATGTTTATAATTAATGAAATAAATAAAATGGCTATAAATAATAAAAAAAACACTTAAAAAGGCATTATCAATATGGGGCTGAATATGTAAGCTAAGATTGTCCACACAATAAGATGCTGAACAGCCCTCCTAGTGTGTGATAGATTTGTACTTCCTATGGAAAGCTATTGAAGATCCATTGCAAGATAGGAAAAAGGTACCTACAAAGCAGCACGTGAACAGGAACTGTGTTTATGTGATGAAGGAAATTTGTGTGTGTGTGTGTGTGTGTGTATGTGTGTGTGTGTGTGTGTGTCCTGTGTGACATATACAAAGAAAATTTCAGTATGGATGCAGGAAAAAACTATTACATTCTTAACTCTTGGGAGTGAGAATGGAGACCCAGTGTAGTGGGGGGACATATTAAGTACCATAATAAATTTAATTTTCATGTCATCCCCTTTTCTCCTGTTTGATTTTCTAACAAAAGTGTAGACTGGTTTGGAATTATTTGCTTCCACAAATTTTAGAACAATGGAAATTCCATGTCCCATCTCCAAAGAGAAAAAAAATTCTCATTGCAGACACCAGCTGAAATTGCATATTTTTAGTTGCAGCACAAGGATAATAAAAATAAGTTATTTTTGCAATCTTTGTGAGAGCCGTCATAACCATATACCCTTCATACTAAGTTCATTTTCTGTATAGCTCAATTCTATGTGTTGTTTGAAATAACATAAAATGTGATGTCATGTGAAGCAGATATTGTTATGGCATGATATTATTAGGGCATTAATTGCATTTTCTTTCTATACCTCTTGACCCTCAGCCAAAGCAATACAAACAGCATGTTTAACCACAGGCAGAAATTAACGCAGCCACCCAAAGAGAATAGTAATTAGCAAGATGTGGTTTTAGGTTATTGAATGTGCTATCTCTTTTCTAGTATTGTGCTTTGCATTCCAGTGAAATGAAGAATTTTTACCATTCCCTAGATTTTCAGCATCTCTTAAAACCATGGTACTCTGCAGATAATGTCACAGTTCATTTAGGAAGAGCTCTTGTGCTGTAGCTCTCATGGAGAAGGCATGGAATTTTGGTGGTGGGGTGCATTTGTGGCTCATTGATAATTTAATTTATACCATGAAAAGGGAGTATGGGGCGAGGGGTAGCCTATGACCTGGTTTGCTGCATTAATAGCACTTGATGAATGCCATAGCTATTCCTAGGTAGTTCAGACGTTCCTTGGGCTCCCATATCCTTTTACCAAAGTGTAATCAGGTGCAGCGTTATGTAACCAAGCCTTTTGTCCCATTTAAAAGGTTCTGCTATTGTAATATAACTAACTCTGTGTGTGTGTGTGTGTGTGTGTGTGTGTGTGTGTGTGTGTGTGCGTGCTAGTACTGAGCTTGAACTCAGGGCCTGGGCACAGCTGCTTAGCCTTTTTTGCTTAAGACTGTTACTCTATCATTTGAGCCACAGCTACACTTCTGGCTTATCTGTGGTTAATTGGAAGAAATAAACTTTCCTCCTTGGGATGGCTTCAATCTGTGATTCTTAGACCCCAGCATTCTATATAGCTAGGATTACAGGCACTAGCCATTGGGACCCATTAAATGAGAGCAACTTTTTTTCATTCCATTGGACAGTACTTTTGAGTATGGCTGTCTGTATATTCTAGTGGAAACAATTTTATTGTTGTTGTTGTTGTTTTTGTTGTTTTGTCATTTGCGGGGCTTGAATTCATGGTCTGGGTGGTGCTGTCTCTTTTACCCAAGGCTAGTGCTATACCACTTAGAGCCACAGCTCCACTTTCTGGAAGTAATCTTATAATGTTATCCCCTTTAATGACTATATGGTAAGTAGCATGGATTTTTAATTGTAGCCACCACTAGATTTGGGCCCAAATCACCTCTGAGTTTGTATGTCACTGTCAACAGTTATTTCATGCTACTTTAAATTGTGTTATCTTCTCTTTTATACCACAGTGAACCATACCCGGGACATAGCTTCAGAGAATTCTCACTTCACATGTTTCCCCATAAATTACATTTGATTACCCAAAATCTAGTCAAATAAACAAAGATCAGGCAATCTTCCTCATACCTAGCATTTGACTCCTTCAAGCATTTTCTTTGTTTCTTCCAGAAGTTCTCTCTCAGGCCTCCTAGAGATTACTAAGAATTGGAATCAGTTACTGTGTTTTTTCTGACTTTTGAAGATGTTCAGAATCATGGGCTACCCACCCCTTATTGATCTGCTTGTCCTGATGTGGAGCTGCCTGACTCTCTTGCTGGGTTTTTCAGGAGGCCTCTGCCACCCCACAAGCGAGCTATCTCCCCCACTCCTGCCTCAGATGGGAATGGTAGGCACCATCAAAGGACCATCATTAGCCTCTTCCTGAATATTTTCTCTCATATGGTGATTGCATCCACTTCCTGCTATATGAATTTCTCCCAAATGGGTAACTCCAGTTTTAATCTCTTTTTATAACTTTGGTTCAATAATTATATAATTTTTAAGATGCCTTCCAGGTCTATAAATCTGTGATCCTATTATATTTAACTGCTCGCTAGGTGTTTCCTATTGGATGTTCCATTCTCATCCCAGACTCACCATGGTCAAGTCCAAACATGGTTTGTTTCTCATCAGAACAGGAGGGACATAATGGAGAGTGGAGGAGATTTGGATATTAGATTTGGCTCTCCACTGTACCAGGCCTGTGCTCTTAGACAATCTGCAAAACCTTCCTGATATGAAATTTTGCCATTTGCAAGAATAATTTTTATTATAGATGGGCTTTATAAGGGCTAAATACATTTTTCACATTAGAATGAAACATTGAGAATCAACACAAAAATATAGTTGACACACAATAGATGCCAGAACCCATTCATTTTTCCTTTCTTCTTTCTTCCTTATCTTATGAACTTTCACAATTTTTTCTTTCTTTTTATCTGTTTTCTTTTTATTTATATTTTTGTGCTAATACTTCACACTCTTGCTTAGCCTTTTCACTCAAGGCTAGCACTTTGCTGCTTGAACCACAACTCCACTCCAAGATTTTTACTGGTTAATTGGAGATAAGAGTCTGTCAGATTTTTCTGCCTGGGCTGGCTTTGAATTAGGATCCTCACACATCAGCCTCTGAGTAGCCAGGATGACAAGTGTGTGCTATTAATGCCTGACCCTAATTTTTGTTTGTATTAAACAATGACAGCATAGTGGCTGACCTAATATAACTATTTGTTGTAATATGTCTGTCCCTACACTTGTAAAAAATGAACTTAAATGGACTTTATCTTATATAAGATATTTTTTCCCCTTAGGGTAACTGACTCTTTCTTTGCTTCTGTCTCTATGTCGTTTTGCTTAAACCAATCTTCTTGTTTCTTTCATGAGTAATCTGTTGTTTGCCACCATGCCTCCAGATTGCATTGTCTTCCTTCTGGGATCCTTGCCCTCTTAAACAACTCTCCTCTCACTCCGAGGAATCCTCACCCCTGCTCTGCTCTGAGCTCTTTCCAACCATCACAGCAAAAGTGCTTCTGTTTTCATTCCTACAAACACATTGCCTATTTCTGGAACCCTTTGCTTGACACTCACATTTATGGGCGTGAATGCTTTTGTATACATAATTTCCACAGCCTGAAGCATCTTCCCCCATTTCTCTATTTAGTGAGTTTTGTACTTTTTTTCCAGTCTCAGCCAGATAAATCTCCCTTTCACCCTGGGAAGCCTTTCATACCACATTCAGCCCTGTCTATCCACACTTTCTCCACCAACCCAAGCATTGGGTGGTAGGTGCATCCATCGCATCTTTCATTCTCTTCTCTTATCGTATTTACTATACTGCAAACACTTTCTGAGTTTTCCATGTGGATTCGTAGAAAACTGCATCTGTATTTCTTGTTATTCTATAACTGAACACTTTCCTTTCCTTTTTCTTTTTCCTTTCTTTTCCTCTTTCCCTTCTTCTCTTCACTTCCCTGTCCTCTCCCTCTTTCTCCCCTCTCTCTTGTAACAGGATTTGAACTCAGGATCATGCACTAACTCAGCTTGCTTGCTCAACTTGCACTCTATCCCTTGAACAATGCCTCCAGTCCAATTTTTTTTTGCGTTGTTGTTGCCCTGTAGATAGAGTTGCATAGACTTCCTAGGCAGGCCTCAAATCACAATGCTTCAGATCTTGGCCTCCTAAGTCACTAGGATGATAGGTAGGAGCCACTTTATTTCTTGTTGCTGTCTTGTTTGTTTTTATTTTTATGGTTTGGTTTTGAACACATAGAAAGTACTTAATAAATAATACCTCACATTTTGAAGCATATTCTAAAGAAAAGGTGCAAGATGGGGTGCTAGGACATATTGGTGAGTATGCAGTTTCCACAATGATTTAGAAGTGTCTGTCCAATGTGATATGAAGACCACTTGGAATAAAAGCACACAGGACAAAATTAAAGCTGAGAGTGTTAAGACAACCCTATCCTGCCATCATCTCCTGCCTTCAAACCCACTTCTCATCTGCAAGCCTGTTCATTTCCATGCAGAGAGGCACTTATAGGTCTTGGAAAGCTGATGTGCTGAATTTGGCTTTGTGCTCCTTTCTTCCATACTGCTTAAAAGTGCATAGCTTTATTTTTACTTAGAACAAATAAAAATAAAAATAGAAGGTTCATTTTTAGTTTACTCCTTGATCCTGGGTAGCATTTTAAATTTACTTCTTAGAGTATAACATTCGCAACACTTTCTAGCTGTCATTAGTCATTCCTTTTTGTTTTCTTATCTCTCCCTCCACAGTTAGAGATTGTTTTTTTTCCTTGAAATGTCCCCAGCTTAAACATCAAGTGACTTTGGTTCCAGAAGGAAAAGGAAAATGTTGGGTTAACTCTCCTTAGCCCCCAACCACTGGGCTAGGATGCAATGGCAATGAAATGTACTAATTTATCTTATTTTACATAATTAGAGTTAGGGGCTATTGAACACAGAATGCAAATGTATGCTAAATATGCAAATCAGCCACATTTCCCAGATTTGGAGAAGAGGGAAATGTGGTAGCCTTATGTTAGATGGTTCTCTCTTTTCTGTGAGCACAACTTTCCAGCACTACAAATGCAAGCAACAGCACAGTCACAGTTGGGGCTGCTAATTTGAAAATCCAGTTTAGCCTGATTTGAAAAGACAACAACAGTTTGCAATCACTGGTGTATTTTTTATGAGAGTGCTGGTCGTGCCATTTCTTGTTTTCTGAAGATAGCCTTTTAAAAATTATTTTAAAGTTAGAATACAACCAGTCCTTTTCTCCAAAGTCTGAATTACCTTAACCTGACAATGGCTTCAGATACCTGGGGGCTTATACCTCTGGGAAGCTGCAGGGGGCGCAGGCAGCAGACAGCCCACTCCTCTCCCCTCCTTCAGTGTCTCTGTTGAAGTGGAGCTGCCTCCTCCTTCCTAGGGAAGCTCCTATCAGTAACATAGTGACACAGGCACCAAGATTAGGCAGTGTTACCTCATGGTGATTTGACCATGGGGGGGCATTATTGCTTTGCCTCAAAACTCCTGCCAGGACAAGCAAAGTTTTCTGGGCTTGTGTAGCTAGTTTACTTAATTTTCTATCCAAAGGTCTCTGTTTCCTTCTTTTTCCTATCTCAGGTATAAATCTCTAATGAACCTGTTGAATCCCAGACTCTAATCCAGTGCCTGTTTCTGCAAACCAAGCTTGTAGTTCCATCCTATATTCCTCTCCTTATTTCCTCCCATGCTAGAAAAGTAGCTCTGGAGCTGGAAATCTCCTTCTCCCTCAAATATTACATGGGTCAGGCAAATTACTTTCTAGTAGTTCATCCTCATGTATAACAAGTAGCACTTATAGTCATGACCTCAGAATGCTGAGGACAACTTATCTGAGCCTCTCTCAGATTGAATCATGTGAATCATGTCGTCATCATACATAAAGTCAGACTCAAAACAGTTTTAGCCTTGTAATCCTCTCGAATGATGCTGACTCAAATGGCTGAAAATGGATGATGAGAGCACTGTCTTCAGGTTAAAGCAATATCAACTCCATTTCAGAGGTAGGGGAGGAGACCCTAAATGGGGATAGGTTTCAAATGACTATCTGGACTCAGTTAAGAAAATTATGTACAATTACTTGAAATTGGTATGCAACACTATTATAAGGAGTAGAATAATATGACCATTCTGCCAGTAATTCGGTTAGTAATTTGGTAGTAATCTCCAGTAATTACTGTAAATGCTAACCAGTTCATTTCCCAAATCACATTTCCTTTTGGGTGTTCAATTTATTTCGTACATTTTAATTGACTTTTTCTTTTGTAATACACGCTAACAACGCTTTACATTCTGTGGCCTTACCTAAGGCTGAAAGGCAGAGAAAGCAAGCTAGAGTTCTGAATTCGAGTTCCAAAGTTTATAGCTGTTGTTCACTTCAGATTTAATTCCTGTGTGCAATTATTAAGACTTGGTTTTCAGCTGCAGTATCTTTGTGTTATGACAGCATGGAAAAATATGATACTAAGTGAATAAAAAAAAAGACCCACCCGTTTGCAATTCATAAGTGACACACAGGCCCAGATATATACTGTAATAGTTATATCAACAATGCAGACAAAAGAGAGCCACTAATGCAGTTTGTGACCAATGCATGTGAGTAGACAGGTTTTATTTGGGGTGAGAGCCAACAGTGCTTTAACTCAGGGCCTGGGAGCTGTTTCCTAGCTTGTTTGCTCAAGGCTGGCCTTCTACCACTTGAACCCCAGCTCCACTTCTAGGTGTCTGCAGGTTAATTAGAGATAAGAGCTTCATAGACTTGCCTGTCCAGGCTGGCTTCAAATCATGATTCTCAAACCTCAGCCACATGTTTACTTTATGTTTCTGTGAAATGGGCTTAAAACATTACCTCTAATAACCTTATTACCCTTAAAGAATAATGTGTCTGTGAATGCTTTGTCAGGCTGCAGGGCATCCAGAGAGAAAACTGCCCCCTCTCTCTTCACCTCCTTCAGCACCTCTGTCTCCTTGCAGGGGTGCCGCCTCCCTTTTGGCTTCTTCCTTCTGCTTCTCATGGAAGCTTATTTGTTTGAGTTATTGCTTCTGCATGAAATAGGTCCTTGGAACACACACCTGTCTTATCACAATGAGAAGGAAAAGTTGTTCATTGCTCCTGGACTGGTTTCAGGTGAAAGTCCTTGCGCTCTCTCTGAGGCTAGCTGGTACTCTGGGAATAACTTTACACTTCTTTGGTGCAAGGGTTTTAATAGCTGTTCAGTGTAACTTTCCACTGAAGTTTTGCTATTCTCACCCATCATATTTTTATCACAAATGTGTCACTCTGGAAGGAGAAGCTCACTTTCCCAGTATCTTTCCAACTTTAATTCTTGCAAAATGTAATTTGGTTCATGGGCTGCTACTAATAACTTGCAAAGCCTGATTCCTATTTTTAAAAATCTTCTTTTCCAATAACACCTCATCTTGTTTTTGAAACGCACAGAAGCTCTGATGACTGTCTCCCTTTCACGTGCTGATTTCTGCTGAGCTGTGACATGGAGAAGGTCAGCGTGGCTTTTAGCTCATGCCTCTATTTTCCTGCTACCTCATTTGACCCTGATCAGACAAGGCTTTGTGTTATCGGCTATATACTTTTCCTATTTTACAATATTTTCTATGCCATCATTGCACATAGAAAACACAGACGTACAAAACATTTTGAATGTCTTTCTTATTTAGGTGCTGAGTACCCTGTCAATATCGTATTTTCCTGTGGAATTGGAATTAAACACTGGCGTTGATTTTCATTCTGTGTTGTTTTAGACTTTTGACTCTAAAGAGAATAGCTTACTTATATTAATTGTATTTATACAGACTTTTTAAAAACACTGATCCCTGTGAAGTGGAACGTGTTGAAGCAATTATTCTAATGCCACTTGTCACCTATATTAGCAATGGTTTCAGCCCAGCACACTCTCCCTTCAGCTCACCTCTGACCCTTTGAAGAGTTCACTTTTTATGTAAATGCAATTTGAAGCACATAATGCAAAGGCTCTTGAATTCTAATTGTCACAGTATTGGTACAGGATGCTTCTTCTGGATCTGAATATTTTGCCATCAGCATTTCCTAAGCCCAGTGAATAAACCATGGAGGAAGAGAACCAGTAGAATAGATTTGTCCTCTACATTCTCTCTCTCTCTCTCTCTCTCTCACACACACACACAAATACACACACAATAGATAGATAGGATACACAGATGAAAAAATGATATACCTAGGAAGTGATATTGTGGCTCAAGTGGTGGAGCACTAGCCTTATGTAAATGGAGCTCAGGACATCACCCAGGCATAGAGTTCAAGTCCCAGGACTGGGGGGTGGGAGGGGCTGAGAGAGAGAGAGAGAGAGAGAGAGAGAGAGAGAGAGTTGAAATCTCTCGTGTCTCTATCTGAAAAGAAACGGCTATTTATTCTGTTCTGTTTCTCTGTGTGTGTGTGTGTATATATATATATATACATATATCTACATGTGCATCTATAAATAGCTGTAATGATGTATATATACATTACATACATATATACATATAGGTGTGTATGTATATATGAGCGATTGAAAGAGAGAGAAAGAACATGACATTGGGTCACGTAGTTGAGGAGACTGAGAAGTCTCAAACTCTGAGGTTGGCAAACTGGAGACGCCTGGCAGTGTGAGTGAGAGCCAATTTTACCTTGAAACTTACACTTTACAGTGTTCTAATGTTTAAGTTTTCAGTTTTCTTGAAGAAAAGCTGCTTTGAAGGACCCCCAAATTGATACTGAACAAGAACAGTTTGACCAATCTGCCCCTAGTGCTAGAATAAACTAGACTCCATCCTAATCCCAGTTAACGTCACACAGGACTGGGGTTTCTGTGAGGTCTGGATAGACAGAGGTCTGAGACCAGTGCCTGTAACCCATCTCACCCATGCCAGACCTGGGTTTTGAACCCTTGCCTTGCTACTTCTTTTTCTCCAAGTGGGACAACTTCATAAGTCTCTCCGTTAGTTACTTTCCTACTAGCCTTCACTGGAGATCACTCACACTCCCATGAATCCACATCCATGATACAGTGTCCCTGCCTGTAAGAAGGAGGCAGTCTCCAGGGCTGGCAGGAAGTTTCTCTCCACAGATTTTCTCCTGGAGAAATCTGTGTGGGTGTTGAGCTATGTCTTTGTCTATTTTGCAAGTCTTTTAAGCTTATTAGTCTCCAGCTAGGGGATAATCCGTCTATAAGGGTCTTGACTTTTAATAGCTCATGTCATGTCTGTTAGGACTCCGCAAACAAGCTCATAAAGTAAGTATGCCTCTCTATCTCCTCACCCACCTTCCATTACTGGGACTGGAACTCAGGGCAGCAACACCATCATCTTTTTCACTCAAGGCTGGTGCCTTGTCACTTGAACCACAGCTCCACTTCTGGCTTTTTGGTGGTTAACTGGAGATATTAGTCTCACAGACCTTCCTGCTTGCTTGGGTTGGCTTTGAGTGGAGCTTCTGAGAACTTGGCTCTTGAGTAGTTAGGATTCGCAGGTATGAGCTACCAGTGTCTGCCATTGCTTCCACTTTCTCTAATAAAGATATGCTGAGAAGTCAGAGGTTTCTGAGCCCACCCCCAATTAACTGATGGCAGGGCTATATGCCCAGTGCTATGCAAAGCACTGATGTGATCATTAATTGATGCAATGATTTCATTCTTTTCAGTCTTAGAGACTCACATCTTCCTTTACTCTCACTCTGGTGACTATTATACCATTTT
The DNA here is from genome assembly GCF_023159225.1 of Perognathus longimembris pacificus. NCBI lineage: Eukaryota > Metazoa > Chordata > Mammalia > Rodentia > Heteromyidae > Perognathus > Perognathus longimembris. Next base: position 102,826,206 of record NC_063163.1, on the reverse strand, counting down.
TAAAGCACCTTTTTTGGTGTCCAAAGATTTTTTTTTTCTTTTTCCTGGCTAGTTCAGTTCCTGTCAATGACTGTCATCCAAAATGCTGACCATGAATTTCGGAACCAAATGCTTCAAACTTTCTCTGCAGGTTGGAAAGATGGATCTCACATCTTGCACATCTATCTCTGAAGAACATGTCGGCTGCTTCTCACTCGGTGGGACATATATCACTTCTAAAAGGCTACTGCTGCCTCTTGCCATGCCCAGAACTGATTGGGTAGCTGAACCAGCTTTCCCTCGTCTGTGATGGGCAGAGAATTCGGAGGCGAAGTCTGGTGCTTTCTTTATCCTGTGAAGACAACTGCTTGTCAGTCCTGTTTCCTATTTTAAAATCACTCCCTGGGGAAAATTAAGCTTTGTTTTGCTTCCTCCAACAGTCTGTGGCTGCCAGCTCCTCACTACCCCTCCCTGTCTTGAAAAGCACAAAGCCACATTTCTGGTATACAAGCTTTATCTTCCTGAGGCTCTGTACCCCTCCTTCCTTAAAAAAAAAAAAAAAAGAAAGAAAGAAAGAAAAAAAAAAACTCCAGGCATATTTACCATTCCTTTTAATTTTCAGATTCCACATTCTGTTCTGTACTGAGTGAGATAAAACTGGGGTACTAGCTCATTCCTGGCCTTTCTACATACCCTATCATGGGCACATTTGTATTAGATATTGATTTCTGTTTAATAGAATAAGCTAGGAAAAATCACACTCTTTGTTGGTGTTCAAAGGATAAACCATAAAAACCATTAAGAAGAATTGTAAGAGTGAGAATGATTAATGGGACTTGAGGTGCTGTCCACCGACTATTTCCAGATAATGTCTTTGAGAGATTCCATTGCTTCTGGCTTCAGTTCAGAGCTATTTATTTGCAAGGTGAAATTCTTCTGAGTAATGATGTTTCCCAGGCAGCTTGACTGACAGTGTTTAAGAGACAGACAGGGATGGCCTTGAACTCACATCTTACAGGGTTTGCAGAGAAGAGTTGCCAAAAGACTTTAGAGGTTGTGCTTTGAAACAGTATGTCTATGCCCCCAAATCTCCCACCCTCAGTAAGCCATGAATTTCCTCATCAGGAGGGCCTGCTGGGCTGAAGATTTATAGGGAAGAGGAAATTGTCAAGAATTATTGATTCCTGACTTCTGTGAAACCAGTGTGCACTTTTTTCTTCTTCCAGGCATTGGACTTAGTTTGGAATTGGACAGTAATGAGAATCCTTAGAACAATAAGCTACCAGGACCCTGTTCCTGAGTGCAAATTCCCATTATCACTTGTTGATACCTGGGCTAAATAATGTGCATATATTGGTGTGGTTTTTGGTGTTTAATGGTCTAACCTATCCTTTGCAATAAAACACCCATCCCCCAGAGAACCCCTAGAGCAGTGTTTGCCATAAAGGTTACTACCAATAAATATTAGACAATTAAATAACTGGATAGGTGGAAGGATGTGAAGATGGATGGGTGATGTTATAGAAGCTATTATTTTTGAAGCATCTATAATGTCAAAATCAGTGATTCATTTTTAAACTTTAATTTGATATGATTTCCAATATGCAGAAGAGAAAACTAAAGCTCAACAGTGACTTGAAGGTGACAAAGACAGGGTTGAAGTGTGAGACTATTTTACATTCTAGTCCTGTAGGGCGAAAGATGGAGTCAACTCTTTGTAGCTCCCTGTAAGAATTAAATCTTCTCTGTCAAAGTGATGGCTTCCTTTGGGTCAACCTTGTGATTTTTATTTTCCCTGAGAAGATCCTGCTTTGACCAGGTGGTATAGCCCATGTGAATTATAATTTAGTTACATAGTATTTTTATATTGTAATTATGACAAGCTTTTATGAGTTTGTTGAATTTTAGGAACATGCTGTTCCCATTATCTTGTTAAAAAAAATTAACCCCCTTCAAATTAGTCAATTGAACAGGATAGTGAATCTACGTTCTATCCTATCAGAATGAGGGACAGTACTGTGTTCATTACAAAACTGGGCAGATATCCTGCTCAGCATGACTGTGTATTCTAGTCAGTAGCATGCCCTACTGCAGAAATAAATTTTGCTTTACCAAATTCCTCTGGAGTTGGTGTCTTTATGTCCATGTGCCACCACAATACCCTGATACATTTCCAACACTCCCTAATATAGCAAAGGAAAGCCATATAGTTTACTTTCCATATTGCAAATAGTAACTTATTTTTGCAAAACAAAATGAGAGGTTTTTGTGAATTCTAAGGGCTTCTCTCCTTGTGTTTACATATATTCAAGTATAATACTTGCCATGCTTAAAAGTTTATGCTAATTGTATTCCAGAAAATGTTAAAACTCCATTAGGATCTGAGACTACTCTGTCAATAGTTATTTGGGCCGGTATTTATCTTCAATCACTTGTGGAAATTGAAAAGAGAGGAACTATTTCTGTGATTAACAAAGGCTTATTTTTTAGTTGCGTCATGTTTATGCCTTGCTCATTGTCTTAGTGAAAGTCTTAACCCTCTCTCCTTTCTTCTCCACAACATCCCCCGGCGCCCCCCCCCCCTGCCCCCTGCCCTTTCCAGGGCACTCTGTTGCCTGGCTCCTGGCCCTAGAAAGGAAATGTCACATCATATTTTTCCATTAATCCACTTTATAGCCTCATTCATGAGGTTTCTTTTAGTCCCAAACCAAGGTCCAGCTCTTGGTTTTACCTGTCTTTTCTGATCAGTGGTAACAACTTCCCTTCCTCCAGAGACTAGAGGCAAGACTAGGAAGAGGCTATTTTCCTATGAACAATCTCACTATTTTTCTAAGAATACCCCCACAAAGTTTTGAGGCCAGTGTGCATCTTTGAAAGAAGATATTTCATCCTCTGGGAAAATAAAAGACAGAAATTGTTCCTTAATTACTCCTTTGGACTATTTTAATGATTATTTTCTCTCTACACTGCTGCAGGTTTTTTCAAAGTAATGAACAATGCCATTTTGACAGCCAGGATCCAGATAGATTTTCTATCAGCTGAGCCAGGCTCCAATAATTTATCACTGAAAATAATAATGATGATAATAATAATAGCAAAATACCCACCCTGATTATGATTGACAAAGTGTCATTGGGAGAAAAGAAGGATTTAATTGATTAGAGCCATTACAGGTAAATAGAGACTCAAGAGGGGGGGATTGGCCCCTGAAAAGACTTATCCCTCTTTGAATAGAGAATAACAAGAAACTTGACCCTGGGCTGGTGTGAAAACAGGCACCTGGGCTGGTGTGACAGGGTAATTAGTTATTTGTTCAGCTACCGATTTTTGAAATACCACAGGGCCTAGGAAGAGAGATAAATTCATTTTAGCTGAGAAGTATTTTATGTTTTTAAGCAAATATCTAAAACTAAATTATAGACAATATGGATTATATTTTAATCCATTCAATGCTTTCTCCTTCCACTTACATTCTTATTTATCTTACTTTCTTTTTCTGGTTTTTTTAAAAAAAGTTATCCTTCTTTCCCAAGCTGCAATTATTCACCCCAGTCTTTAGTTTAATTCTTCATCTACCTTTTTCATTTCACTTGTGTTGGATTCCCTCCAACTCATTATTCCCTTCATTCCTCTTCTGTGCCCATCCTCTCTTCTTTTGCCTAGGTCTTGCTCCTAAATATTATTCCTTTTTTTTCCAGTGTCATAGCTCTGAAATACTCACTGGATAATAAGGATGGCTTTTCCCCCAGGTGGGGATTGATTTTCACCCTGGGTAGTAAGGTAGAGTGCACTCCATTCCTCTGTCTTTAGGGAAGGCTGCAGGAAGCTTGAGGGTCCATTTATCAGATCATCTGTAGGGGCTCTTGGGCAAGAAAGAAAGTAAAATATTAAAATGGTTTACTCACATTACAGTATATCAACTAAGTTGGTTCTAGATTCATCTTTTAAAATATTACTTTCATCCACTTGGTTCCTTGTTTGCTTATTTATTTATTTAACTTATTTTGCTGGTACCAGGAATTGATCTCAGATGTTGTGCTTTCACTACTTTCTTACTCACATTTGGTGCTATGCCACTTGAGTTGTGCCTCCAGTCTCACATCTTTCTGGTTAATTGAAGATGGAATCTCACAGACTCCGCCCTCACCCTCCAGGCCAGCTGCAATGCAAATCCCAATCCTCCAGATCTCTGGTCCCTGAGTAGCTGTGATTACACGTGCGAGCTACTAGTGTTAGGATCTTTAATTCTAGTTTCAATGTGCAGAAACTCTTTGCTGTAACTCAAAGAGCAATAAGAAGACTTGCACAGGGCTGGGGATATAGCCTAGTGGCAAGAGTGCCTGCCTCGGATACATGAGGCCCTAGGTTCGATTCCCCAGCACCACATATACAGAAAACGGCCAGAAGCGGTGCTGTGGCTAAAGTGGCAGAGTGCTAGCCTTGAGCGGGAAGAAGCCAGGGACAGTGCTCAGGCCCTGAGTCCAAGGCCCAGGACTGGCCAAAAAAAAAAAAAAAAAGAAGACTTGTACAGCAGTTACAGTGGAAACTTCTTGATCAATTAATTCAGTCCATTGTGCAAAATGAACACGGGAATCCACTGATGGTCTTTTTGACCACTCCAGAGGGAACACAAGTCTCTTTCTTTACTGGGTGATATGCCCAGACCCAAGGGAACCTCAGCCTTCACAAAACATTGATGTTGATATCTAGCAATTAGATCTTCTATGCTGTAGTGATTGGTTTTGTGGACTCTGGGCCAAGCTTGGAGTTCCTTTCAATGTGGGGTGTGTGTGTGTGTGTGTGTGTGTGTGTGTGTGTGTGTGTGTGTGTGTGTATGTGTGTGTGTTCACTGCCTGACACAATTGGGCCCAGATTTCCCAGGCATCAAAGATCTTATTGGAACTAAGAGGCTTTCATTTTAGGACATGAGTAATGATACTGAGGTGTGGCAAGGAACAGGGTGGCAGTGAAAAGGGAGAAACTGAGTAATTGGGCCAGTAATAAAATCAGGAATGCAAGCCCCCTCATAAGTTTTTTTTTATTTCCTCATCAATCTTCTTACACATATAAATTCCAACTTAAGTAAAGCACTTAATATTGTTTTCTACACTCAGCCACAGCAAAAGGTCTGTTCTCCTTTGCCTCTGACTAACGTCAGGCTAGATTTCATCATAGAAACTAGGAATGAACAGAGGACCTTGCCTGGGCAATTGGTGTGAGACTGAGTAGCTGCAGTGTGAATGTCTAGCCTGCCAACTATAGGAGATACCAATTGGCCCTTGTAGTGAGAGTCCCTGGTGGGGAAGGGCTGATCAGCAGGTGGTGTGTTTGTGTGTTTGTGTGTGTGTGTGTGTGTTAGTGCAAGTCCTGGGTCTTGAACTTAGGGCCTGGTCATTGACCCTGAGCCTTGTCACTCAAACCTAGCACTCTACCACTTGAGACACAGCTCCAATTCTGGATTTTTTTGGTACCTAATTGGAGATAAGTTTGTCATGGACTGTCTTGTCTAGGATGGTTTCAAACCTCAATCTTCAGATCTCTGCCTCCTAAGCAGATAGGATTACAGGTGTGGGGCATTGGTACTGGGCATTATTAGGTGTTTTGACTTTTGATTCCTTTCTGAAGCAGCCAAATATATCAAGTCTCATAGCATCCACATTCAAGGCCCCCATTTAATGGCACTGCAGAATATTTAGAGAAAAATCAACTCCTGTCTAAAAATAGTTTTAGACCCCAGACCATATTATTCTTTTGAATACCTTTAAAGATGAAAAAATGCTTCCTTTGGTTCCTTGCTTACACAAATAACTTTGAGCACAAGCACTGTGCCTGACAATGCTCTAAAAGCCCAGAACTCTGGAGCAAACAAACTGATGAAGTCCATGATGTACTGCTGGGTGATGGTGACTTACACATAGGCCGGGCTAGATTTACCTCCCCTGGTGCGGGGATGCTAAGCTTACTCCCTTATCAGTGCTCCCCTTTTCATCCTCTCCCCTGGGCACCTGACCAGCAGGTGGCCAAGGTGGAGCAAGGGACACGGGCTAGCCTAAGGTGCACGTGGCCGAACGAGATCCCCTTTTCCTCCCTCCTTACCCACCAAAGAAGCCAGGCGCAGACGGATCTCGGAGATGCTTCGGAGAGCAATCCGGTTTATTCGGGAGGGGCTCACGGTAATATAGTAGTGATGACGAGGATTGAGCATTAGCTGCGATAGGCTGGCGAGCTTGTCCGTCCAAGAGCAGCTCCCAAGGACCACCCTCATGGGCTAATGTCACTTCCCATAGTACTGCCCTGTGTGCTTGCTGGCGCAAGGTGGGGGATGGTCTCAAAGCTACCCCTTCTGGTATCTCCCAGAAGGAGATAGGTGTGGCTCACTTCCACACTGCCCCAGGGCTGGGGGAAGGGCGGTGTCTTGGGAGCGCTCTCCTTGCCCTTCCCCCCTTAAGGCCAAGATGAATCCCCAACACACATGTAATCCTAGCTACTCAGGTGGCTGAGATCCGAGGATCATGGTTTGAAGCCAACATGAGCAGGAAAGTCCATGCGTCTCTTTTATCTCCAATTAATCACATGAAAACTGGAAGTGGAACTGTGGCTCAAATGGAAGAGCACTAGCTTTGAGCACAGAAAGTTCAGGGAGAATGCCTAGGCCATGAATCCAAGTGCTACACACACACACACACACACACACATCTGTGCCTAAGTGTTGGTAGTGGAACTTAGTGGTAGAGTGTCTAGCTGCCATATGCACAAAGTCCTGGGTTTGGTTCCCTGCATTACAAGGAACAGAAACACTGCCCCCTAAATCTAAATATGTCTGTAGCCAATTAGTTCTAATAAGAAGCCAGAAAGTACTGGAGAGGAAAGTACTAGAGAGGTGAGAAGACACTGAAGTTTGCATGGACTGAATATGGAAATCACCAAAAAGTTAGCCAGATAAGGTTTGGCAACAGTTATTGATCTTATTCTGGGTTGAAACAGGTTTTACTTAATGACAGATTGGAAAACAGAAACCCACACATGTTAGGGAGATGCTGATGAAGGAGCGAGACCATTGATTTTCTGAGTATTCTACAGAGCTGAGGACAACTGTAGAAACTGCATGAGATAATTTTACCCCAGAGACAGCTAGGAAAGTACAGAGCTCTGCTGGGATCTGCTATAGGGTAGAGGACAATACAGCAGGTGCCCAGGGATCCTGGAGATCATTATACACACCTGAAGAGTAAGCAGTGGACATAACAAATAATTAAGTAATGCCATTAGGCAATTAAGTTTATTTTTCATTTGACAGATGCAAATTATGAATATTTATCTTCTACATCACGTTGTTTTGAGAAATGTGTACATTGTTCAATGGCTAATTCACATAGGTATTTATTACCTCAAATAATGTTTTCTGAATTATTTTCAGGTATAGAAAGTTTTATTACTAACCTTAGTATCCCATATTGAGCTTATTCTCATGCCTAAAATTTTGGACCCTTTGGCCACCATCTCCTCAACCATCCTCACGCTCTAAGCTGATAGTAACCACCAGTCAGTTCTCTGTTTCTATGTGATCAACTTTTTCAGATTCCATATATAAGTGAGATCATGTTTTACTTGTCCATTTTTTTTTTTTTTTTTTTTTTTTTTGCCAGTCCTGGGGCTTGGACTCAGGGCCTGAGCACTGTCCTTGGCTTCTTTTTGCTCAAGGCTAGCACTCTGCCACTTGAGCCACAGCGACACTTCTGGCCATTTTCTGTATATGTGGTGCTGGGGAATTGAACCCAGGGCCTCATGTGTACAAGGCAAGCACTCTTGCCACTAGGCCATATCCCCAGCCCTACTTGTCCTTGTTTATATGGCTTAATTTATTAAGCATACTGTCCCCCAAATTCATCAGTTTTGTCCCCAATGACATGATTTTCTTATTATGATTGACTAATATGCTGTGTATCACCTTTTTTTTTTTTTTTTTTTACCCACTCATCCATTGCTGGACACTTAGGCTGATTCAACATCTTGGCTCTTGTGAGTGGTGCTGCATTGAATATGATAAGAGTTTTCATCAACATAATGATTTAATTTCCTCTGGATAGGTGCTAAGGAATGAAATTTCTGGACCATAGAGTAATTGTAAATCTAATGTTTGAGGGAATGTCATACTATTTTCCATAATAGTTGTATTTATTAACATTTTCATCAACAGAGCCAATGGTTTCCTTTTCTCTCTGTTATGTTGTGGCCAACACTTACATTTTGTCTTTATGATAATAGCCATTCTGAAATAGGAATAAATAGTATAGAATTTATTGGTTTATTTTATTTCTCTTAAGAAATTTGGCAGTATTGAAATTGGAAAGAAAGTGCATAGGACTTGAATCAGACAAACTCTAGATTATTAGCCTCTCTGGCTTTGAGCAAGTTATTTAAATTCTCACAATGCTAGCTCTTATCTTCAAGATGGAATTAAATTCATCTTAAATAATTGCTGACATAATTTATTTGGTGAAAGAATCTTACTTGTAATAGCATCAGAGCATTACCAAGTGTTACTACTTATCCTAATCAATAATAGAATTCAGTTATAATTATGGGTTCTGTATGGATTTAAATGCATATAATTTTTTTCTCAAGCATGTATCAATATTTATTGTCACACTTTGTGAATCAACACCAGAACCATGGCAATTATATTCATGCTCAGACTTGCCAGTGTAGCCTAAAGTTTCTGAATCTTGAGGAATCAAGTTATCTGTATGCACTGAGGCCTATTTTCTGCAAAGGGCATCAAGGACACAGAAGGTAATGTCTACAGTTATGGAAAATATCCTTTAAGAATTTAGGGAAAGGGGGAGAATGGGGGGGGGTATGAGGGACGAGGTAACAAACAGTACAAGTAATGTATCCAATGCCTAACATATGAAACTGTACCTCTCTGTACATCAGTTTGATAATAAAAATTTGAAAAAATAAAAATAAAAAATAACTAAATAAAAAAGAGGAAGCATACATTTTTAGTGGACCATTAGACATTCCTGCCACACATCTGAAAGGCAAACTTATACAATTAGTTTATACTATCTAATATTAAATTGACATTTATAAAGCATTTATACATAACGTTAAATTACAAACATATTGTCAATTTATATTAACCAGTAAAAGTATAATAGGACCAATCACCCCACCCCCAACCTATCCTTGACAGAAATCCAGTCTTTCAAGAGTGTTATCATATAAAGGAAGATGACATATGTAACACAGATGTCATTAGGGGAGGCAGCACAGAGCAGAGGAAGGAAAAAGATCACACTGCTGGCTATTTGTCTTTCTATCCCCAAATTCACTTGCTCTTTTAACTATGAATTAGTGTATAAATAATATACAAGAGTACAAGCACCTAATCATCACTCAGTAATCCCAATACATGACAAATTAATAGTAATTCTGTAGCTTTTTAAACGTTTCTTGGTCTAAGTAAATGACATATGTTTTGCTACCTTTGCACTCACCAATGCTTACAGGATGGTTCTCAGAGACAAAGTAGTCAGATGGGTCATTCACATGTGAGATCTTTGAAAACAAAGATTATGGACTTACATCTTTATCTCCGGTGTTTGCAATGTAGAAGGCTTAATAAATGTTTGTTGACATGGAAAAAAAAAGAATTTAGTTGATGGGAACATTAACTTGTTTAACCACTCTGGAAAGCAGTATGTAGGTTCCATAAAAGGATGACTGTGACTTTTCCCTATGACCCAGCAATTCCACACCTGGGCATTTATCCAATCAACCACAAACCAGGCCATGCTAAACCATGTCCATTGTAGCATTGTTTACCATAGTCAAGATAAGGAATCAGCCCAGATGTCCCTCCGTGGACCAATGGATCAAGAACACGTGGCATATGCACAATGGAATTCTACTCTTCCATCAGAAAAAATGATGTTGCCCCATTTGTAAGGAAATGGAACATCTTGGAAAAAATGATTTTAGGCAAAGTAAGTCATACCCAATGAAAGTAGGTTGGATGTTTTCCCTCACTGGAGGTAACTAGAATGGGCCTATAAATCTACAAGGAAACACACTTAACAGTTAAAAACTATACTAGGACATGATAAATTAAACAAGCATTATCCAACAATGGAGACCTACTCTCACCTGCTGTATTATCTGATCAGTTGGATCTATCTTACTAGGATACATCCAATGACAAGCTACAGCTTCTCTTCTCTCATCTCTGAGTTTCCAAGTGACAGTCCTAGAGTCTGAACCACACGGTGGCCTTTTAGATGGTCTCTCACAGAGGCTCATCATGGAGCAAACCGTCAGAGCAAATCCTTAGACTGGGCTGCACAGTTCAATAGAGCTCCTCTTCCATTCCTGTCTGAGACACATGAAGGAAATCACAATTATCCCCACTGCTTTGCAGGTTTGCATACTGTTTCCTAAGAAAGTTGAGTAAGGTCTTAAAACCATGGGTAACTCCATCATTGACATTGTTTTGGTTTCAAATCAGCTTGTGGTTTATGCTTTTCTTTCCACAGAAGCTAATGCATAGTAACTCCAATTACATATAACATATTTTTATTTATTACTATTGTTTAAGCCAAAGCAGCTATAGAAAATAATAGAAACCAATATGATTTCATTGACTAAAAATATCCTCCCCGCTTTCTCCTGCACTGAATTGCTTCTTGGCCTCATTGCTTAATTGCAAGAAATCCAAACATCTCTTGATGCCTCATTTCTCCATTTATGAAACTGATGATAGCCACACCTCCTCCTTTCCCACCGCAGGAGGGAAGGCTTAATAATTTAGCATGAACAAAAGCACTTTGCACTCTCAGGGTTCATCTCACTAAAGAACATCAAAGTATTACTGCATCTATTATTAATAAAGAAGAGCGTCCCTAACATCTTACTCCCAAGAGAATTTCTTTATCACTTCTCAGAGTACAAGTTGGATGCCATTTTCCATGACCCTCTTCAATCTTCTGGCCAACAACCTGCTCATTAACCTAGATAATACCACTATTTTTGGACTCTTCCACTGCCTTTCATCTAGGGAACTAAAAATGACTTGCTAACACCATTAAGTCAAGCATCCTTACACAGAGGTGAAGTGTCACAAAGATCAGAGAACAGAGAGATGGGGAAGTTGGGGATGAGATGTAGTTCAGCCTTGCTGAGCCAGCACCAGTAACTGGGTTTCCATTCCTGCCATGGGAAGGAAAAAAAAAAAAAAAAAACTCAGCAATGTGAGTCTTCCCTTCCTCCCTTCCTTAAATGTGAGAAAATGGAAGTGCATTCACTGGTATTGCACTATTTTCAGCACCTTCCATAAAGAAATCAATTAAATGTGTTTGACAGTTTTTCCCGACGCTTTGCTGGCAGACGGTTTAACTTTATATCATCTTCTGCAGCACCCCTGCCCCAAACAAAACAACCATTTCATTCCATCTGCAGTGAAAGCAACTTCTATTTATCTTGGTGAGGTTCCTGTTCTTGCTAACCTACAGTTGCCAGTTGGATTGCCTTTGTTCTTGGTACTTTCTGGCTATTGCATCTTAGTGCCTGAGACTCTGAGTCTATGACAGAGGAAGCATCCTGTCATTTTAATGAATGGAGTTCTACTCCAGCACCGTACTTCCCCACAACAGTCCCTCACCGCCATCAAGATGTCAAAATAAAACAAGTTATAGAACAGTATTGTGAGCAGGCAATTCTGATCATTATTGAATTAGGTGGCTGAAGAGATCAGTTTATTTACTCCTACCCTTTTGAGATTACCATCCACTTGAATAAAAATTATCAACAATTACAACAGAGCTTTTAAACTACACATGATCTCAACTGGTGAAAGTGGAGGAGATGTGGCAGGCATTGTGTTAAGAACAAACTCCAAAGCCTGGTCTCATTTCTCTCTGCACCTAGCTTTAGGTGCCACTCACCTTTAGAAGATGATCAGTGAATACAAAAGGGAAGGACAAAATGGGAAGGACAAAAGACTTGAAATCAAAGGACACAGACCCAGGTTCACAGTGAAATGACCTGAAGCCAAGTGTTTAAAGTCCCCAAGCCTTGTTCCACATACTCATCTCTAAATTGAGAATTATGAACTTGATGACTCCATGTAACTCCTTGGTTAGAAACAGCAGCTTAGAGGACAAACAACATCAGAGTCTTTCGTATATTCTAAAATATATTTGCAAATATTCACCATTTATTTGTTTCATTAGTCAAAACTAAATGTATTACAGAGGAAAAACCACAGTGAAAACAATAATGCATACAACATAAAATAAGCATACTATACACTATTGTTTCTTGTCTATTAAGATGATTCTACACTCCTTGAACAATTAAAAGGAAAAATGTTAAAAAGAAAAAAAAACACAGCAAGAACATCAGTGAAGTCTGTAGACGGTCAGTTGAGACCCTTTCCTAGTACCATGTTTCAGAATAAACACCTGCAGTCCAAGAAAGTGTTCTTTGGGCAACAGAGGAAGATGTATCCATGAACTCACATAACCAGAAATAGCATTTAGTGATGAAGAAATGATGAAGAAATGGTCTTCATCATCTCTCCAGTGCTTTTGCAAAACCTCTAGCTTCATGATGAATGTACCTGGACAAATGATGTGCTTCTGCCTCAGTTTCCTCACGAATAAAACAATTTCTACCATTTTCTCCCTTGACGATGTAGCGAAGAATCAAAAATGATCCTAGCTGACAGGATGTGGAAACCATCTAATTTGAGGTCTCATTAAGGTAGATTCACGATTTTCATGAGTTGTCATTTTCAGGCTCCTTTTTCTTCTGGATGACTAGAAAAAAAGCTGACTCCCACTGAAAATCAGAATACCCCAAGGAGATAAAATTTCTAAAACTAACCAACTGAAGTGAAATACAAAAATGTCAGCTGACCACCAGGAATAAACAGATTCCTGGCAATACCCATTATTAGAGCATGGGATTGCTTCTCTCAGGAAGTGGTGGAAACATTTACTGCTCAACTGGATAAAGTCCTCCCTCTCAGGGGCCAGCTGACCTGTCATTTCCTTCTACATTATCTATGAGCTTTTTCTAATAATAATAAAACCACTGAAATTGGTTACTGAGCTATAATCACTCTTGTATAGGTTTGACGCTGCATCGTAATTACCTCTGCCCGTGTTCTGAGATAATCACTCTCCATTTGGCCACGGTCTTTGGGCTCCCCCAATCTGCTGACAGCTAGATCCAAATCTACAGAGGGCTCCATTAGCATGTACACTGGTGCTACCTGCATTTGACAATGTTGCTGCTTTTTAAACAGAAAAATGAATTCAGGCAGCTTCAGAAATACCATGAAAATGTTCTGCTGTTTAAATGCTAATGCTGAGGCCTAGGAGTGATGGTAGCTGGCCAGAGGCTGTACTTCCTTCAATATGTTGAGCCTATGATTCAGTTTCTCCCACTTATTCAATCATAGCGAACATTTTTCATAGACTTTTTACAGTGTTTGTAAAAATGCCTCCTAAGCAGAAATAGAAAAATACACTCTCCTCTTTGTAGAACTTCCAAAAATATGTATTTTTTTAATCGAAAAGCACTTTGGGAAGAATGATGAACAGCCATATTTGAGTTATAAATGTATTATTTACTTGTTATTAAATTCAGTCTCTAAGGAAAAATACATATGTCCAAGTCGTGTGTGTGTGTGTGTGTGTGTGTGTGTGTGTGTGTGTGACATCATTATCACATTATTGCATGTTGCCATTTTGGTGACAGACCACATCCCCATGCTTATTATTCCTAAGACTATAATCGAGCCAGTGATGTCATAACCATCCTGAGATCATAAGGCGCACATCACTAACTTGTTTGTAGTAAGGCTGATGTAAACAAATCTACTGTCCTGCCAGTTACATAAAAATAAAATGCATGCACTTATGCAAAGAATCGACTACTTGAGCATTGTGTTTCTAACTTTTAGTTTACTATATCAAGTGCTTATGAGTTGGTGTGTGTTGGTGTGTTTGTGTATTACTGTGAATTTTAGAATCTCAAGATCTCGTTTCATTTTTTTTTCTGTCAAGCCTGGGGCTCTGTCCATTTGAACCCCACCTTCACTTCTGGATTTTTGTTAGTTATTTGGAGATTGAAAGTCTTCAATTTGTCGGCCCAAGTTGGCTTCCAACGGGGTTCCTCAGATTTCAGCGTCCTGATTCGCTAAGATTACAAGCACCCAGATCTATTATACTTTTTACCACTGTTTTAGAGCATACTCATGTCCTCATAGTGGTAGCAGACTCACATATGTGTTTCCCATGTGCTTGATTGTACAACGAGGACACATAGGTTGACTGACACCAACAAGATTTGTGTAAGCCACTCTGTTGTATTCCCTCAGTGATGAAATCACCCCATGATATATTGATTAGAATGTGTTGTAGCTATTAAAAGACACTAGGGGTGTGTGTGTGTGTGTGTGTGTGTGTGTGTGTGTGTGTGTTGTGTTGTGTTGTGTTGTGTGGTTTCATTTTAATTAGACTTTGAGGTTGGGCTATAGATTCACTTGCACGATTCTTATTTTTTTGCCAAACCTGGGGATTGAACTCAGGGCTTGGTGCTATCCCTGGGCTCCTTTTACTCAAGGCTAACTTTCTATCACTTAAACCACAGATCCACTTCTGGCTTTTTCTGTGTATGTGGTACTGAGGAATCGAACCAGTCTTCAGGCATGCTAGGCAAGCACTCTACCACTAGGCTACATTCTCAGCTGGGGGTATTCTTTAAAAAAAAATAACACTATGTTTAGAATCGAAACCTTTCTTTACTCACACACCCATCTCCTAAATGTTTTCCTCAAAAGTACAAATAATCACTTTTTTAAATTTATTGTCAAAGTAATGCACAGAGGGGTTATAATTTCATAAGTAAGGCAGTGAGTATATTTCTTATCAAACTTGTTACCTCCTCCTTCATTTTTATCCCATCTTCCCCTATCCCCAGCCCTCCTACCCCAAATTGTGCAGTTGGTTTGTGGCATATTGTCTTGTAAGTATTGCTGTTGCATTGGTTTGCCTTTTACCACTTTTTGCCTTTTGTCTGTCCATTTTGGTGTTCCCTTCCCTTCCTAGTCCAATTACGTATATACAATACCCAGGGTACCAAAATCAGTTACAGTGACATCAGGAGTAAAACCATGAGGGAAGAAAAGCAAAAGAAAAGGGCAAAATTTCATATAGCACATTGAAAATAACAACAACAAAGATAAACCACTTAATTCCAAATCTTATAGTTCATTTCACTTAGCATCATCTTATGTGATCATATGTACATTGCTACTGAGCTATTGTGCTCCTCTGCTAGGAATATCCTAGAGAAATACTAATTATATCCAAGGAGTGAAACCATAGTTTATGTTTCTTTGGGTGTGGTTCACTTCACTTAGTATAATCACTTCCTTCCTTCCTTCCTTCCTTCCTTCCTTCCTTCCTTCCTTCCTTCCTTCCTTCCTTCCTTCCTTCCTTCCTTTTCTTTCTTTCTTTCTTTCTTTCTTTCTTTCTTTCTTTCTTTCTTTCTTTCTTTCTTTCTTTCTTTTTCTTTCTTTCTTTCTTTTCTTTCTTTCTTTCTTTCTTCCTTTCTTTCTCTCTTTCTTTCTCTCTCTCTTTCTTTCTTTCTTTTCAGAAAAGGTGCTTAAAAACATCACCATGCCTATTTCAGTAACTGAAAACCTAGAATACAGACTTAAGAAACTAAGGCAATTGACATGGTTCCCAGACTCTCTGGACTTCTGCTGCCCATTTACATGCAGCCCAGACAAGCCTAGTTTTCCTGCTCTTCCCTTGCCTGTGGTTTTGGAAAGTCAGCATTTTGCCATCCATCATAGTACTTCTGGCTCCCAGGATGTCAGGATCTTTCTTGTTTTATTTAAACATTCTAGGAAAGAATTTCATCCCCATAGAGAAAAACATTTTGGGGTATGTGCTAGAGATGGAACTCAGGGCCTCACATATGATAGATGTATATTCTACCATTTAACCACATCCACAGCCCTAAAAAGTGTGTGTGTATGTGTGTGTGTGTGTGTGTGTGTGTGTCTGCATGTGTGTCTGTGTGTCTGTGTGCCTGTGTGTATGCTGGTCCCACGGCTTGAACACAGGCTCAAGACTTTTTGTGCTCCAATCTAGCATTCTACCACTTGAGCCACAACTCCATTCTGGCTTTTTGGGGGTTACTTGGAGTTAAGAGTCTCATGGAGATTCCTACCCTGGCTGGCATCAAAGTGCAATCCTCAGATCTGAGCCACCTGAATAGCTAGCACACACTTGAAGGTGTGAGCCACTGGTAACCTGCTTCTAAAAATATTTTTTTTAATGATGAAAGAATCATTATCAAATGAATCCTTGCTTATATGCCTTTCTCTTTAAAATAAACGATATCTTCCAGTATTGTGGTTGTAATTTCATTAAAATTTATTGGACCCCTACTCATAATGTCTATTATTACCTAAGATTTTTGGAAGACTTATGGTGGAGGATATTTTTAGACTGAATCTTTACATATTACTCTATAGAAACCATGCTTTTATTTTCACAATCTGAAATACTCTCTCCATTCCAGAATGCATATTATTACCTTTATTTTATAGATAGGGAAATGAAGGTTCAGAGATGGTAAGTATTTTGATTGAATTTCACAGTGAGTTGGTGACAGATTTGTACCTGATCATCATTTATCTCTAAATCCTGCACTGTTTCTGTTATTCCTCTATAGCTAGAGGACAGTTTTGCATTCTTTGATGGATTTTTCAGTTTTACTGACTGAGCTGTAAGCCCAGCATGCTTCAGGCTGACAGAGGAATTAACTGCTTCATGGTGTCTGCCATCATGGCCACTATGACATACCAAGTCAACACTGGTGAGGGAAGCTTTCAGTCAGCCCAACCATTCAAAATAATACCAAATACCTATTCAACTTGTGCTTTGTTAGGATATACTGTCGGACATTAGGAATGCCTGAAACAGCCAGGAAACTTATACCAATAAGCCATAAAAATGTAGGCACTCTGAATGTTGAACTCAAATGACTAGGGTGTGGTATGGGGCCAAGGAAAGGGAAAGCAGAAAGAAACGGGGAACATCTCTGTATCAGGAGAGGCAAGTGCACTTACAAGGGTAAGAATAACATCCAAATAAACAGGATGACTGTGAAAACTGGATTTGGTGTTGACATAACACAGGATAGAAGTGCATAGAAATGAGAGCATGTAGGTGATATAAGGGATACCGGGAGTGACCTGATTAGGATATGAGGGACATGGTTGGGACATGAAGGGGAAGTGATAGGATTTAAGGGAGACATGGTGGCACAGGATAGGTTAGGACTCGGTAATGAGGGACATGATTGGGGTGTGGCAAAGACAGGAAGAGATAGTATTAGGACATGTACAATATTGGGTCAGGTCATAAGGGTCAACATGAGGAGCAAGTGAGGGGACTGAGGGGAATAGCATGAGATGTGAGAATGAAGTGAGAGATCCTGAGGAGACACAATGGGAACATATGTTCTACAAGGCGACTTGATGGTGACAGGACACTTGAGACCGATGGAAAACATCTGTGGAGTATCAGATGGGTTAGGGTTCACTCCTCTGTCTTGTGCACAAGGTTAGAATAATAGTTCTAGAACAGGATCTGAGCAAGAAAAAAAACATGTGATCAAGAGATAAATAGTGCTTGAAAGGGGGCAATCAATCGTTTAGGCCTATTCATTAACCGACATTCTGCTGGCTCTTATAGTTGCTTAGAACAAAACAAGCATTGTTAATTCCATCCGTTACTTTCTGTAAGAAGTACCAGTCTGCAGGCCTTCCAGCCTCTGGATATGACAAAGCCTTGTACTATTGGAGGCCCAGGGATAAAACCACATGATCATCCAGACTCCAGAGACAGCCCATGATAACAGCACATGACCTTTGCAACAAGCTAGGCCAATTTTTTTCCTGCTGGATCATCTCATTAACTCTCCAGCTGCTAGTTTCTTTTGTCAGTACACTGCACCTGCGGCCACAATCATCCTCGGCTAGTAGTTGACCATAATCCCAGAGCAACAATCCCATTCTGGGTTTTCTCTGGGCAAAATTGGGAAAGATAGACCTCCTATTGCACTGTACCTCCTAGGTCCCAGATTCCATGGCTCATGGCAGAGTATCATATGATTTTCCATAAATGATTTGTCCATTGCTTATCCTGCTCCCTTGACTCAGAATTATGGTATCAGGAAACATAGAAACACATGAAAGGTATATACACCCTGTTCTTCAGCATCCATCCCTATTTTCATCTAAATGTGCCCGTTGTGTGTGTATGTGTGCTTCTTTCTATTCCTCCTGTTTAATTCATCCATCTATACTGATGGTAACCACTAGACTATGAACTGTATGGATTCAGGCTTCTCTACTGCAAATACATTCTAGACAAATTATCATCCCAGGGCTACATGTGGTAGTGATCTGACACATAGTGACTGTCCTGTGGTGTAGATATTATTCTTACCTCCAACTTCAGTCTAACAACAGTAATGCACACATTGTATGCTGAGAGCCATCTTTAAAGTAGTAACAGGAATACTTTTTGTAGGGAAAATATTTTTGTAACCTCAAAGAACTATCTCGGTGTAACCGTGCAAGATAAATTTTTTGCATAAGGGGTTAGCTTTGTGATTTATAATCTTCTTTCATGAAAGAATAGCTTCGAAACTTTCGGTCACAGTAGTGTCTAAGGATTTGAAATATTTCTAATCCCAATAGAAAAGCTTTAGGGAAGAATGCCAGGAGTTTTTATTACCCCCAGTAACTCTCAAGGATGAGGTAAGAGAAGGTTCGCATAGCCTAGGAGATAGTTCCTATTAAAATCTTATTAACATGCTTTGAAGTTAGGGTATCACCATGTCCAAAATATTCTCCCCATCTGCTATTGTCCTAACCTAGAATATTCAGATACACCCCTGAGGGAAAGAGCCTGGAACTTGAGACTTGTTCAGTCCTAAATTATGCCAACCAGCACTTTGACCAGCCAAAGTCATTGTATTTTCGATCTATCTTTATTTTAAAAATATAAGTTAGACAAATGTGATGTTTTAAAAAATCTTCTCCAGCTTCGCCTTGTGTGAATCTATACGAATATTATTTTTATCCTACTATCCTTCAAAGACTTGGGGTATTTCACACTAGAAACAAACAATAAACCCCGATTATCCAAAGCTTGATTTATATCTGGGGTGAAAATATAAACCAACAGCTTGCATGGATAAGTGATTTAAAAAAATCATTGGATGCCTTGAAAGAAAAAATACAAATTACAAAAAAGAGAGGAGAAGCAATTCATAGGGAAAAGTATCACTGAAATGCATGGCTGGAACCCCAGCATTCCCTTGCTTGCTTTGAAAAACAAGAGCATTCTTGTTTCTACACTGCCATTGCCTTCACTGCAGAAAACATCATTCTGTCTTCAATGTGCATATGTGGAAATGGGACCAAGTAACCTGAGGAGCTGGGTGGAGCTGGGATGCATGTGGCAGAGTTATAGAAAGGATGACGTTGATCAAGATAAATTGTACTTATAAACTGATGTGTAGAAGTGAAGCCTCTTTGTTAAAATATTTAAATATATAAATAAAACAACTCTCCCCAGAAACATTCTTTTTAATCGAAAGCTGGCAAATGTATAAACTGGAAATGACTGTTAATCCCGGTAAGAATATATTCACATTAACATAATTTAACTTGAGGAGGAAAAGATTTAAAGGATATAAATGGCTAAGCAATGGGCAGCATCTAGTAGGAGCTCAGTTGTTCCGTGTGTGTGTGTGTGTGTGTGTGTGTGTGTGTGTGTGTGTATGCATTGCTAGCGGGTCTTCAGTTCAGGGCCTCACAGTCTTGCTTGGCTTTTTTTGCTTAAAGTTGATGCGCTACCAGTTGAGCCCCACCTCTACTTCTGGCTTTTTGGTGATTCATTGGAGGTAAGAGGCTCACAGACTTTCCTCTGTAGGCTGGTTTCAAACCATGATCCTCAGAACTTAGCCTAATGAGTAGCTAAGGTTACAGGTGAATGCTATACAGGTGAAAATGCTCAACTCATAATAGTTTAAGACAGTGTATTACTATAAGTTTTGTGTTTTGTCACTAGTTATTGTTGTTAATTTCTTATTGTGTCTAATCTCTAAATTGCTCTTTACCATGAGTATGTCTGATTAGGGTATATTAGACTTAACATCTGTAGTGTTGGCCATGTTTAAGTCATGCAAGGGGGTCTTGCCATATGTCTTTCTTGGATAAGGAATGACTATGGTAAACCCATTTTTTAAAACCAATTTAGCTAGCTTATGGAGAGGATAAAATGAACAGAACAGCTATTATTGGTGTGGAAGACACTGTGATGTGTGTGCATGCAAACATATATAGCTATGTGTGAAAGGTTAGGCTTATATTTGTATCTATGTGAATATGCATACTTAGGAATATTTAGTCATCATGACTAGCTACTCAGTGTTGTCTTAACACATAGGATTTATTTTCCTATTTTTCAGCCAAGAAACTTGAGTTTCACAACTCACCTGATATCTCTTAGCTAGTAAGTAAAGAGAAGATTTGAAACCCTAGACATTGCCCTAACAATCCTTGTTTTCACATTGCAGTTCATTTCTCAAGTAGAGACACTGAGGTGAGAACTTCCTGAGAGGCTTGGTTTATAAGATACTAAATATAACTTAGATAAAGTAGGCCAATGACTTAACATTTCAAGCTTTGATATTTTTATTTGTAAAAGGGCAAGTGTGCATATTGACCTCAGAGACTTTTGGTATGACTGAGATACCATACACAATCCTGTCTACAAAAGTTCCTGGAAGATCTCTGGTGTGCATGATAGGTCCATTTGTACAGTGTATTCATTGTGTTTTCTCCAATTCTCTCTGGAGTTATGGTATTTTTTTTCTTGTTAGTAAAAAGAAAACATAAGCCAGGTACCAGTGGCTCATACCTGTAATTCTAGCTATGCAGGAGACTGAGATATATGAGGATTGAAGTCCAAAGCCAGCCAGAATAGGAAAGTCCATGAGACTTATCCCCAATTAACCAGCAAATCCAGAAGTGGAGCTTTGGTTCAAATAATAGAGTGTCAGTCTGTAACAAAGAAATAAAAAGCTAAGGGAGAATATCCTGGTCCTTCGTTCCATTGCCAATATTGTTACAAAACAAAAAAGAAACTAAAAAGACCTTCCTACTATTTCAAAGAAATAAGCAAATATTTATTGAGGACCTTCTATCATTTAATAAAGTTTGGTATTAAAATTTGCTAATAAAATTTGAGCAAAAACATTATTCTTTGTTACAATTAATTCTGGGAAACTGTTTCTCAACCTTGCCTTTCCTACTTGTCTCCATCTTCCCAGTTCAACTGAGCTCTCCAGGGCTTTGAAGGGAAAGTTTCCTCCTTGTCACACTCACCTTGAAGCTGGGGACAATAGATTGCTGTGCTTTTCACCATACATCATGTCTCAATACAGGCCTTCAGGGGACAGGCCTGTTACATTACCTAGTCTACAAGGGCAGGTAATTTAATAAGGTCATCACATTTTCCTTCTACATAGGGATTTAAGAACAAACTGCTGCCCAGTTACTGAAAATCAGTTATTGAATAAAGCAAGTGGAACAACATATATGGATACGTAGTAGATGACTTGGGCTTAGACATACAAACTGGCTCCTCAGGTCTTTGTTTGGCATCAGGATCTAGGACATGAGGCATCTTGGGGTTGTGTGGATGTCATTAAGGTCTAAACTAGGACGACATTAATATAGACAATCCTGACAAGGCATCTTGACTTCTATACATTCAGCGTTTTAAAACGTATTTACTTCCATAATTATGTCTTGACTCAGAAATTGCTGCCATTGCTCAGTTTAGCACTCCCTGCTACAGTTGATTAATTAACCTTTTGGGGATCTTACAAAGTGTTGTCTGTGAGCCAACTGTGTAGTTTCAGCCATGCGTGGATCTTTGTACAGCAGTGTTTGTGCATTTAATTATGAGTGACTCAATTTATTTCTCCACCTTGTTTTATTTTCTTTTATGAATGGAAATCAGAAAATGAGTTAATGATGTTAGTGTTTGGAATCTACCATCCTAAGCCCCATGTATAGGGAGAAAAAGATGGAATTGAATGCACACGTTAGCAATAGCAAATAATTGTGACATTCAAAACGAAGTGAGATACTGGAAATAGAATGGTGAAAATTATCTCTGAAAGTTAAAGGTAATGAAGTCTTTGAAAGTGTTTTTGTTACTTGCTCTCCTGATCGATTAAGTTAGCCTGTTGCTGACTTTTGACATTAGTTGTTCCCTTTCTTTTTCTTGGACAAACCTGGCATTACTGAGATGACTGAACACTGATTCATCTTCCCTGATCTGTCTCTCTCCTGCAAGATGCAGCTGCTGCTATGGGAGCTTGCTTGAGCAGAAGAGATTTCCCTCATTTCTAAAGTCCATACCAGTTTCCTCATTACTGGGGAATGCATTGCAAGATATCAAATCCAATCTATAGAGTTGTATATGGTCTGGGACCCAGTGAACTTGGAAATTGATTCTCTTCCTATACACTATCCAGGCAACTGAAGGAAGGTGAAGTATTTCTTCCAATACAGTTGGTAACCTGAAGTTTCCCTGGAGAACTCTCACCTTGGAATATTTGTCACCTGTAGTTCTTAATGCTTGTCCGAGCAGCATGAAATTCAGCATAGCAGATGAGGTGTTCTCGCTGCTCTGTGGCTGCAGTGGGGTTTTATCCTCTTCCCTCTCCAGCTCTGTCTGCCATTCCCCTGTCAAGATAGGGGCTTTCATTTATCATCATCGTTATTATCACAGTTACTTTGTCACAAAAGATTCCAGCTGTTTTATTCGATGTTTTTTTTTTGTACCTTCATTCCAAGAAAATTCTAAAATGAAATGGAAAACACAAATGTTCATATTTCAAAAAGAAATACAATCCATTAGGGGAAGAGAAAAACAGAAACACTCAATATATAAATGTATCCATGTCAAACAAAGAGGATGTAGAATGCTCTTTCTGATTCCCAACTTTATATGTCAATAATGCTAACAATGCTATGGCCATATATATACACACATATATATATGCATTAGTTTATGAAATATTTAGCAGGATCCACTGAGTGTAGCTATCAGAACACATATTTAGATTTATTAGCTGTGACGTACAATGACAGAGCTACATATTTCAAAATACTTAGTATGTATTTCTTTTAATAATCTGAGAGGGAGTCATAACTTCATAATATAGCTAAGAAAATGAGACTCAGACTGACCAGTGACACTAGCAGTGTCCAGTCTTAAGTCTCAATTTTTGATCGTAGAGACCAAATTCTTCCCTCTCAAATCCCTAAAAGTATTACTCCTGGGTTTTAGGAGAGGTCTTACAGGTTTGATTCCGTCTCTCCCTGGGATCATTTGTATTGCCCTCAGAACTTACTAGCTACCTGGTTGTCAGGAAGACTTAATCATGTTATTTGATAAATGAAATCTTTCCCCATGCCACACTCCCCTCACCTCAACTTACTGGGCAGGAAAAGGGCTGGACATTGAAATGATCACCAATGACAATGATTTGACCAATCCTGCCTGTGAACAATGCCTCCATATGAAGCTGAAAGGATGGGGTTTGGAGAACATCCAGATAGATGAACAGGAACACATCCCCAAGCCAAGGGAGCAGAGCTCCTTACTCCAGGGGGACAGAAACCCTTGATTGGAACCCTTCAGAACTCCACCTACTCACCTATTCACCTGGTGTTCATCTCTACCCTTTAAAAATCTCCGTTGTTGTTAGCTGACACCTGTAAAGCCGTTCCCGGTGTTCTGGGAGCCATTCCAGCAAATTGTCAATTTGAGTAGGAGTCATAGGGACTCTCTATTTGTTTGTTGGCTGGACTGAATAGATTAAACATCTAGGGCTAATTATTCCAGGGTTTGGCCCTAGCATGTGAGGTGGAACAGTGTTGTGGGATCCAGCCCTTATCTTGTGGGATGATGCTGACTTCAAGTAGATAATGTCAGCCTTGAGTTCAATTGTAGGATAGCCAACTGGAAGATTCCACTGCGCATCACTTACGGTAAGAGGAAAACCCTTAGAAGAAATGGAGGCACAAATTGGTTAAGAATCAAAAAGAGTCAGCTTGAGATGAATAGAATTGCAGCTCAGGAAAACACAGATCTGTGTAGTGTGAACATATGCTACTAGGTGCACATGTAAGATTTACATTAAATCTTACATAATAAAAATTATGTTAAAAGACAAAACTACAAGTAAGGGAGACAGTGACATTAGTTGGTTTCCTAAGAAAGGCTTGGGATAATTTAGCCAACATAGGCAAATCAATTCTCAGAGAAGAAGGGGCAGGGCAAGAAAAGAAAAATTCCTGGGAAAGGAAAAGTTAGGGGCAGAAGACCCTGTTGGCTCTCCGTAGGACTAGAGAGTCCTGCTTTAATGAAAACCATTGTTCTCAGCACTGAACTAAAGGAGCAAAGGAATTTTGTCTTCCACATCTGCAGAAGGTCAAAATTTCTCTGGATGGTCCTGACTAGAATCTGGGGTCCTCTCTCCCGAACATGAGGGGACCACAGACAGTTGTGCCTTTTGGTGTTCGTGTCCTCTACAAACCCATACACCTTTGTCATCAGAGATTCTGACTAGGAGAGTAGGAAAACAATTTTGTGAGGATTTTTGTATCCCACACAGGCAGCAAAAAGGAATGAATTATTCGTACATACCATAGCATGGGAGAACCTTGAAGATACTACAATATAATAGATGAAAGATGTCAGTCATGAAAGATAATATTCCATTTAATTCTATTTACATGGATTACTCAAGGAGGACAATCTGTAGTGACAGAAAGCAGGTGAGTGGATGCCACCCATGGAGAATGGGGGAGGGCAGAATCACTGTAAATCCTTCCTCCAACCTTTCCCTTCCCTTCCCTTCCCTTCCCTTCCCTTCCCTTCCCTTCCCTTCCCTTCCCTTCCCTTCCCTTCCCTTCCCTTCCCTTCCCATCCTTTCCCTTCCCTTCCCTTCCCTTCCCTTCCCTTCCCTTCCCTTCCCTTCCCTTCCCTTCCCTTCCCTTCCCTTCCCTTCCCTTCCCTTCCCTTCCCTTCCCTTCCCTTCCCTTCCCTTCCCTTCCCATCCTTTCTCTTCCCTTCCTTCTCTTCTGTCTGTCTCTCCTCTGTCCCTCACTCCCTGTCTCCATACCTTCCTTGCTCTATGCTAGTACTGGGGACCTGAACTTAGGGAGTTATGTTTTTATGTTTTTGCTTTACTTTTTGGTCAGCACCACTTCTGGCTTTTTGCTGGTAAGTTGCTGATAGGAGTCTCGTGGACTCTTCTGTTTGAGCTGGCTTTGAACCTTGAGCCTCTTATCTCCACAAAGCTATTCTTTCCAGAGTGAGATAGTACTGTTCTAAATGGCATTCATGGATGATAGTTGTACCATTTCTGTGCATAGTAAAACATATAAGTTTAAGTATAATCAAAAAGCTAGATATGATGGCATAGAGACTTGAGCTCAATATATATCAATTGATTTATCTTGACTCTAAGTGGATATTTTGCCATGTCCAATTTTGTGAAATCACACACAAATCATTTGGAAAGGTATTCATTCACAGGATTATATAGACCTTATAGACACATTTCAATTTGCAAAATTAAAATAAAAATTTATTCTGGATGCCAGTGGCTCATACCTGTAATCCTAGCTTTTCAGGAGGTTGAGATCTGAGGTTGTACTTCTAAGCCAGTCTGGGCAGGAAAGTCCATGACATTCTTATTTCCAATTAATTCAATTTAATCCAATTAATTGATCAAACCGTGGCTCAAGTGGTAGATGTCTATCCTTGAGCAAAAAAAAACAAATCTCAGGGACAGTGTCCAGGCCCTGAGTTCAAGCACAAGGCCCAGAAGAAATAAACAAACAAATAAATAAATTACTAATAATCTTACCAATCTCATTTGAAAATCCTTAAGTACTGAATAACTGTCAAGCTCATGATGATGAATTCAGGCTTTTCAAAATTCTTATTTTCCCCATGAAAGCTCAGATTTCATCACTGTCACAACTACCAGTTGTTTTCCTTGAAGTGACACTTCATTCATTTTTTTGAGAAAATGTCTTTGAGATAGCAATTCTGAACGACTGGTTTGTGGTCGACTCAGGAAGAGATGGTATTGTGTGACAAATACATATATTTCTATTCCAGATTTAGCTTTTCTCTTTCTGGCAATTTATTTATTTTTCTTTTTGTAAAGGTCAGTGAGTAAATATTTTAGAGTTTGTGTCCTACCTAAAATTTCTAACATATGTACTGTTTTTGAACTATTTTTTAAAACGTCAAAACAAGTACTCCTTAATATGAAGGCCATGGAAAATTCAGTGGCATGCTAACTTGACCCGGGCCATAATTTGCATTTCCTTAGTTCTAAAAATCATGCTTTTATATATAGAAGTGCTGTTTGCATGATTCCATGTTTTGTATGTGTCCTCTCCTTTCGACCCAAGGGGCAGTACTGAGGTTTGAACTCAGGGCCTTACATTTATTATACAGGTAGTCTACCACATGAATCAAGTCTCTAACCCTTTTGTACTGAAGTCATCTCATGTCTGATTGAGCTGGACAACTGGAATTTTTTACCTTTGTCTCCCAGATCTAACATATGAAATGAGCACACTTGGCTTTGAGATGGATTCTTAACTGACTTTTGTCTAGACTAGCCTTGAAATAGAATTCTTCTTGCTTTTCCCATTCCTAGCTCCTAGGATTATGAATATGAGCTACCATGCTCAACTACTTCATGTGTTTTTACACAAATTTGTGTTTGTTTGTTTGTCAGTGCTAGTGCTTGAGCTCTGGGCCTATGCACTGCCCCTGAGCTCCTTTTTTGCTCAAAGCTGATGCTCTACCACTTGAGCCATAGCATGACTTCTGGCCTTTTCTGCCATTAATTGGAGATAAGAAACTCACAGACATTTCTGCCTGGCCTGGCTCAGAAGTACCATCTTCAGATTTCAACCTCCTGAGTAGCTAGTATTAAAAATGTGAGCCACTGGTGCCCAACATATAGAATATTTTAAAATGTGTAATCAAGAGGAGTTGTACTACAATGATTAATTTGCACTGCTTCATTAAAGGCATTGTGGCATTGCTTTGTTCATGCCCAGGGTCCACAGGTTTTACCTATTGGGGCTTTGGTCCTATGGGTGCAAACATTAACATGATGAAAAGGGAAGCAGTGGCTGGGGATATGGCCTAGTGGCAAGAGTGCTTGTCTCATATGCATGAAGCCATGGGTTCAATTCCTCAGCACCACATATACAGAAAATGGCCAGAAGTGGCACTGTGGCTCAAGTGGCAGAGTGCTAGCCTTGAGCAAAAAGAAGCCAGGAACAGTGCTCAGGCCTTGAGTCCAAGCCTGGAAAAAAAAAAAAAAAGGGGAAACAGAACCTTACAATCATTATAAGAAAACTTCCTGTCTCATCAACCCTCTGAAAAAGTCTCATGGCCACTTCCATGCTCTTTAGGCATTGAAAACTGATGGTGTCAACAGCAGTCTGTCTCAGTTTCCCAGGGGACTGACATAGATTAACAGTAAGAAAGAATACGATTTTTATTTGGTAAATTCTGCATATACATATACCTAAGAAGTTTATTAAAGAAAGACAGGTAGACCAAAGGAATGTCTTAGGTCTATATGTTTTTAGGGAGTCTGGGGGCAAAACTAAACATAAAGAGACAGATGGAAGCCAAGAGGCATTTAAAAAAAACTATGTGTATAGTAGATTCCTAGACATCAGCACCCTGTCTGATGATGAGAATATTTCTTTCTTTCCTGGGTAGAAGGAAAGCATCTCCCCCTTCCCGGTTCTTCCTTCTTTTCCTTTCAGGACAGAAAGGAGAGGTCAAAGTCTCCTGGGAAATTCTGTTTTGTGTTTTATCTTTGTTGTTGCTTAGAATAATCAATATACCAAGAGGCATATTTGGGATTGAACTCCTTCCTAGTCTGAAAGCCTTTCCTCATCATCCCTCATAGTGCTCTCCTGAGTGGAAGAGTTAAGAATTCAGGTCACTTTAGTGCAGAAAGACTGCAGACAAGGTGATGGTCCCACAGGTTCTTAACCTTTTGAATCTCAGTGATGTCAGCAGCAACATGGGGGAAATTATACTAGTCACTAACAGGAATTAAAGACTAAATGAAGTTTTAAGTAATGCACTTCGCAAAGTGCTCAGAACTATAATGACTTCATAGTCAATTATGCCTTCTTTCCTTTTTATCTTATGAATTAATTTCTTACGTGCTATTAACTACATGCAAGGGAGAAATAGCACACTACCCTATCAGCAGACTTTCAGGCATTGTGTGAGGAAAAGTTTAGAGGAAGAGCTTGGATCTACCCTGGACACTACAAAAGAGTGTCTAGTCCAGGATCCCCGAGGAGCCCCTTGATCTACCTTGGACTCCAGTTGAGCCTCTTAGAATGATGGCACTAGGTTCCTCTGGACTTGGGGCTTTTCATCTTTACTGAGCTTTAGACTCCTTTGAAGTTTACATGTGCCTTGGGTTAATGCATTAAATCCAGCAGTGAGTCAAATAACTAACAAATTTGAAGAAAGGTTGAATGTAAAGGATGTGTCAAGGATTGGAAAGGTTTCTGGATATTGGGGTGCTATGTAGGAATGAAAAGACCTACTTGAAAGGAACTGGGCAAAGCAAACTTCTGCAGAAGCCTGTGATGCTGACACAAATCCCACCATGCTAGCACTTCTTTTTTTTTTTTTTGCCAGTCCTGGGCCTTGGACTCAGGGCCTGAGCACTGTCCCTGGCTTCTTTTTGCTCAAGGCTAGCACTAGGCCACTTGAGCCACAGCGCCACTTCTGGCCATTTTCTGTATATGTGGTGCTGGGGAATCGAACCCAGGGCTTCATGTATACGAGGCAAGCGCTCTTGCCACTAGGCTATATCCCCAGCCCCAATGCTAGCACTTCTAACACAGTGTTACTCCTCTTTCAGGTTCGTCAGAATTTAGGGTCACAGGCTTGTCTGATTGGCTAGTTTAATGAAAATCAAAGAGCAATTTTTAACAGGGTGTGGCTTAATTAATGGGAACATGATGTAACTAAAACTCAACGAGCTTATAGCAGGATGCCTTTGCCAATTGTAACAGGAGTAGGATGTAACTAAAGTAAAATAAAAGGGGTCCAAGTTACCAGACTTAAGTAGCAACTCTTCAGAAAAATAATTCGAACAAGGCTGACTGAAAGGAAGCAACCGGTTGGAAAATATTTTAGTTTTTACACAAGATACTGCTAGTAAGTATAATATGAAGATAGCCGTGATTTCTCAGTGATGAGATCTGAAGCAGCACTAGTTCCCTCTTGTCCTGAGTAAGGGATCTGATATGTTTCAATTAGAGAATAGTGAGAATACAGACTCAGGTTTCCTCCCCATTGAATTTGATACTTTCCTGAATTCTATCCCCAGACTTTATTCAGGGAAAGGATCTCATGTTAATAATCTCTACTCTGTATTATCTGATTTACCATTGGGGGAACATGTTTTTAGAAAACACATGAAGGATGGGGAAAGATGTTGGCGAATTCTCCGTTGTATGGTGACTTTGGGAAAGGAGGCACCTGGCCAAGTCTGCCACTGATACTTGAGTTGTAGCATAGTGTGTTTGCTTAATAATTGCTACATTCCCGTCTAAATTTAAGCACAGTTGACAGAGGTTTAGGAGGTGGCAAAGCTGCAATAAGCTTAATTACAATTTACAAATTTACAAATCCAAGCACTTTTTTCTGATCTTCAAACAATAACCTCTCACTCTGTGGGTAGTTTCCACTCTAATCATGGATTGAATTATACAGACTGTACACATGAGTGATTTTAAATCTGAACTGAAATGTAAACAAATGCATGCAACTCCTCTCTCTCTCTCTCTCTCTCTCTCTCTCTCTCTCTCTCTCTCTCTCTCTTCCATAGTGGAGAAGGATCTTAAGATAAACAAATGGTTTAAATTTTAACACCCTGTCTAGCTCTAATTGATTCTTCTTACCCAACTGTGCATTTTAACATGTTCCAAGTTGGAGAAATCTACCAGCACTAATTTGATGCTGCAACTGTTTATGAGCCATTTAATAGGCAAAGGGGACTGTTGTAATTTCTCAAGATGGCTGGGGAATGTGTTAAGTGACACCTGATTGGTGGGTTGCTATAAGAGGGGGAAGTCATCTCTAACCACTGGGGATGAACAAGGATTATATTTCTTCATGAGATGCAAATCCTGATAGACAAGAGAGGTTCCTGCAGGAATTTTAGACTTTGTTTAGTAGTGAGGGTGCCTCTTTGGAGGACTATTTCATTTAGAAGGATTTTAGATGAAGCCTATACACTTTGCTTTGGACTTTCCAGTTGTGATAGAAAGTTTCTTCTACAATGTTCACCCCCAGTTAGTAAAATTATTTAGAGAAGTGTCGGATATTCACAAGTTCAAGTTGTTAGTGTGGGAGAGGGTTGATAGAAATCCATGAAATGGTTTGCTGTGCTTCAGAAGACCCTTTGTCGGTACTGTGGCCAACAAGTCCAGCCAACCCACTTCTTCACTATGGGTGACCTGTTTTTGTCTATGCTTTCCCTTACACCTGCCTTCCTTGATGGCATGGAACTGCCTTCTCCATTTGGAGTAAGAGATGTCACTTGCGTTCTACTTGTTTGTCTCTCTGCTGCAGACCCTGTGTTTTTTTTTTTTTGTTTGTTTTGTTTTGTTTTTTTTTGGTCAGTCCTGGGGCTTGGACTCAGGGCCTGAGCACTGTCCCTGGCTTCTTCTTGCTCAAGGCCAGCACTCTGCCACTTGAGCCACAGTGCTACTTCTGGCCATTTTCTGTATATGTGGTGCTGGGGAATCGAACCCAGGGCCTCATGTATACGAGGCAAGCACTCTTGCCACTAGGCCATATCCCCAGCCCCAGACCCTGTGTTTTAAACTATGTGCAAGTCTCCTACCTGGCTTAATTCAAGTTTCTGAAACCAAGTGATCTGTTCACAAAGGAGTGATAGTACTAATAATAACATTTCCCACAAGGTATAAGTAACAAATGGCCTGTAATCCTAGCACTCAGGAAGCTGAGGCAGGAGGATCAGGAGTTTCAAGCCAGCCTGGGATATACAATGAGCCCCTGTCTCAAAATATCAAAGAAAGAAAAAAAAAAGTATCATCTTCTCCTATCCTGGTCGGCTCTATCTCAATCTCTCCCTCCTTGCTTTTCTCTTCATGTAAATTGCCTGTTCTAGGCATATTACACCATCTTGTGTTTATTTAATGATGATTAGCAGCCACCACCTTTAGCAGATTAACTTTCTCAATGTAAAAATGAAATTTTAATTATTGCTGTGTCTTCAGTGCCTTAAAAGTGTCTTATAGTTGGTGTTCAGTAACATGTACTGAATAAAGATGTGAAGTGAGTATACAGTTGGTGTGGTCGTATGATTTTTGTAGAGTGTAGTAAATCTTACCCTCAAACTTCTAAATTGTTCTACTAACCCCAACGCAATTAATCAAGTTAAGCAATCTCTCACAGTCCATTTTCTCAACTATAAAACAGAGAGCATACAACTGTTATGTATGCCTTGAAATCGAGAAAAAAACATACTAGTGGAAATCAAAGAATACTGCAAACTATTTAGCACAAGATGAACTATATTTTGTTAGAACAGAGCCAAAATCCCAAAAGTTGGCCTCTTCTTCCTCCTCCCATCTTCCCTTCAGAATCTTATGACTGTTATTACTTTGTTTATTCAGGTAAGATTTCCAAGAACAGAGCAAGTGTAATTACTGTGCATGCTCACTGGTTTTGCTGAGCAGTTGTTCTGTCTTTCATTTGTTGAAGTGTTTTGTATGCCTTCTTGGCCTTTTGGGTAAGGTCAAGTGTCCAAAGCTGGGTATGTTGTCTTCACACAATTTGACTTTCACAGTAACTCTATTGAAAATGAAAAGAATTTTCACTGTAACATTTTCGTGGAAATGGAAAAAGGAGTAAAGTAATTTACCCTAGGTCAGACCACTTAAGAGAGGCAGACTTAGAACAAGAGTTTGTACAAAGTCTCTCCTGATAATTTATTGCCTTCAATCAGGAAATTCTTACTCAGGTGCTTTAATGTTCCATACCCTCCCAAGCTGTTCCAGTTTGGTAGCTCTTTCTCCTAAATAAAAATTATAGGTAGCTTGGAGGGTGCTTTCAATTCTCACCTATGTCCTTGTAATGTGATTTGAGCCCCGGTACACAGGCAACACCACACTGAAAGGAAATTCCAGCTACCTTATGCTTGAACACAATGCAGAGAACCTCAAGTTCTAAGCTTGCCTGGGTTGTTTTATGCTATGACTTTGCTGCTTTCCTAAGTGAGGTGAAAGGCTGGTGTGTGAATATATAAAATGCTGTAAGGGAAACCATCATCCATCACGTTCTTAAAACCACAGAAACTGCATTCACAACAGAGGGAATATTCCTTAAAGGTGACATCCTGTGTGTGAAATAGCAGGATCATTTGTTACAGAAATAAAGGCAAGCTCTCATGGGATACCTGAGATGAGTCCTTTCTCGTGAGAAGCATGGTTTTAAATAGGAATTTATATATATATTTCCTAATTGTAAATAATTGAATATTTCCCGTAATTCCTACAGATCAAAATTCTCAGTGCTGGATGCCTTCCTATTTACTTATCAATACAATAGGCACCTGACCATACCTATGGCTGATGTCCTTACATCAGGCTGCATTTGGATGGGTTGGACCTCTCCTTTCCTTGTTGGAGCAATAGCCCTGACTAATACAAAATGCTTTTGACTGAATGGAGAGCTAGAAGTTGAAGCAGCTGGTGCTTATGTCCAAAAACAAACATAAATAAGAAATCACGTTCAGACGTGGCTTGAACAAATCCCCAGCACCATGAAAAGAAGCAGCACCAAAAAATGAAAAGAGGAAAAAAATCAATACAAAAAAGGGAAGAAAAGAAGAAAGAGAGAATCCTCTGAAGACCATATTTCACAAGTTTAATTTCAGGCTGACCAAAAGATAGCATTTCTAGTGATATCTGGGAGTCTTGAAAGAGAATGAAAAAGCCATTGTGGAGACACCCTGCTTCTACTATTTCTTTTTCCTCAAGAGGCCGGGGCAGATGTTTTTCTGGAACATTGGTGCCATAGGAAGAAAATCTAAGCGTCAGAATTACAAACATTAATATTTCTCATATTCTATGGGAAATGGATCCCTGTATTCTATTTGGTCCCTGCTCAAAAGTGGGATACTCCTTGCTGTTTTTAATTCTAGTGAGTAACCAATTAGCATGATCCTGAAATCTTAAATATCTTTATTCAAACTAGTGAATCTACATCTACCTAAGAAGAGAGGGAAGGATTCTAATTTAAAAGAAATACAGTATTTTTCAAAATAAAGAGAAGTCAGAGATTTAAAGCTCTGAAAGTGTTTTTATTCTCTTCATCTTATTCCGGACTCAGCAAACCCAGTCGGCTTCAAGAAACTCTTACCTTACCCTCTGTGCTCAGAATCTGAGTGATATTGAGGAATAACCAAGTTTTCCAGATGAGTAGTGTTGTCAGTCAGGCCCATTAGAAAGGATTCAGCCATGTGCTTTCCCTGAACTTGGGAAACTTCTATATTCTACCTTCATAGCCCAGAATTTGGTCAGGAATGGGAAGAGTCTATGAACTATACTTCATATTACTAATAGAAAAAGTACACTCTTGGCATCTCAAGAGGTAGAGCTTGGACCAGTGAGTATAAATTTAAGTATTTTGCTTAAATGGAAGCAAGGCACTGGTTGCTCACATCTGTAATCCTAGTTACTCAGGAAGCTGAGATCTGAGGATTACAGTACAAAGCCAGCACTGGCAAGAAAGTACATGAGACTCATATTAGATAAAGACAGAAGTGGCACTGTGGTTCAAGTGGTAGAGTGCTAGCCTTGAGTAAAAAAAAGCTGAGTGATAGCACCAAGGACCTGAATTCAAGCCTAAGGATTGGCAAACAAAAGAAGAAGAGGAGGAGGAGGAGGAGGAGGAGGAGGGAGGAGGGAGGAGGGAGGAGGGAGAAGGGAGGAGGGAGGAGGGAGGAGGGAGGAGGGAGGAGGGAGGAGGGAGGAGGGAGGAGGAAAAGAATTTGACATGGAGAGCTATCCCTCAGTTGGAGTAACATGCATGGGAAACTCCCATCACTGTAAGTTGACAACATAGAGTAGGATGACTGTGTTGGTATTATTGCTTATCTAACTTCTGTATTGTGCCCTGTGCCTGGAGTGCAGTAACTTCTCCACAATCACTTGGTGTATATTTACTGTGTTGCAAGTTAGGAGAAGATGTTAAAGTATTGGACTAGACCAGTGCTAAAGCTATTATAAGACTTTGCCCTCCCCCCAATATGAATGCTGTCTTGGTAGAATGAGAAAGTTACCTCCTAGTCTTTATTTTTTAACTACTAAGCAGAAGATTAAGCATTATTTTTCTTTCTAGTGTTTATTACCAGTAAAGTACTGTAGAGAGAGAGGTGAAGAGTGTTTTCAAACAAGCCAACTTTAAAAGCAAAACAACATCAATTCCCAACTACTTGTGGCATTATTTCTATCTCTCACCTGAATTGCCCAGTTGACCTGGAAGTTGTTTAAGGATTAATACTTTTGGCTACTATAAGGAAGGCTGGGGAGAGCAGTATACAAACTCAATGCAGGCTCAATCCTATATGGCCACATGTCAGGGTGAAACCTGGGGCTGTGACACCTGTTCTCTTCAACATTTCCCAAAGTGCCTGACATCCTAAAAATTAAACAAGTGGTCAGTCACTCTAAAGGATACCATAAATGAATTTCTCTTTCTTTGATGCTCACTGGAAAAGTATTCTCTGCCCTACTCTTGGATTAACTTTCCATTTTTGTAACCAGTTAGTAAACTTTTCATGCAACTGATGAATTGCTATTAATTAATTAATAAATGTACACTAATTAATGTACATGAGATATTGCTCTCTGCATGCTGGAACATGGTATGAAAGAGGTCAAAGTTAAGTATCCAAGTTGGGTTCAAATCCTTTGGATTGACCCACTTGCTCTACTTTATATCTGAGCCAGTCTTCCTGGTAAGTTCTTATTGCTTAGAAGACAGGTCTGGGAATGGGATAAATGAGCCTACACTCACCTAGGAAAACAAATAGAACAGAACGGTGGGAGGGGAGAGGGAGAAGGGAGGAAGGGAGTGAGAATAACAAGGAAAGAGAAGAAGTGAGGAGAAGAGCAGGAACAAGTGAGCTTTCAGTGTGCCTACTAGTGACAGAATAAGACAGGGGAATCTTGATGGGCTTGAACCTAAGATGTTTGGGGAATGATTTATTGAGTGTGAATAGATAGAAATCTGGGAATCATGATGGAGCAAGAGATTTCAGGGACCACATGGGTGTTTGAGTTTGAAACATAGTTCTTTGCCATTTCACTTCCCTAATCACTACTCTGTATGCTGTTGTTAGAAGGAATTTCTCTGTGAAGGTCTTAACATGACATGAATGATAATGGAGGTGGGCTTTTCAATCTGACAAAATTATATTGCTAATTTTTTTACAAGAAAAATAATCACAAATAAATTTCATATGAGTGCGAGGCCTTGATGATTCAAAAGGAGAACAGGAATCATGCCAAGTAAGGATTCTGGAGCCAAACTGCAATTACCTAAGTCCTTGTTTCTCAGTAATGATCTTGGTGGTTCTTTTCCACATCCACCAACATGGTGCTTGATCCAGTGCCACCAGAAGGAGGAACTGTGAGAGTGAATAACATATTTGTTGTCTCCAGGTACAAGTCTTTGATTTATTTCCAAAGTTACATCGATTTTTAAGAATGTTATTTCCTTTAATTTCCATGCTTTCCTTCCATCTTTTATTATAAATAGAAATTAATCAACTACATAGGTGCCTTTGTGATTAATATAGTACATAATGACTCTGAGGAAGGAGTTCTTGCTCTAAACTAGGGTTGACCAAACATGAGCTATCAATAAAAGCATCTGGGTTTGGGGGTGTTTTGTTTTGTTTTGTTTTTTGCCTATTTTAGGTAAATAGTTTTGTAGGGACACAGAATTGCCCAAATCTTTGCGTATTCTCTATAGTCTCTTTCTCACTACAATTGGCAAAGAATAGGGTGTTTGCAACAGAAATCATATCTCCACAGAACTTAAAATGTTTACTCTCGGGTCCTTTTCTGAATATGCTTATCGATCCAATGTAGTCTCTAGATTATTACTTCTCATCTAGATTCATGACAAAAATGCCCAAATGTGTCTGTCTCACTGTTTTCAGTAGGATTTTCCCCAAGAGAATCTTGCCTTCTGAAACCTGGTAATGAATAGCAGAAGCAGAGGTAAATGCTTTTCTTTTCTGGTCTTCAAGTTTGTTTAGCCATTCACTACTGTGCACATTACTGCAACGAGGGCCAGCGAGGGTTGGGGCTGCATTGACAGCTTCCCTGATTTCTAGTTAATACAGCTATCATTTCATCTGTGTGATCCTCCATGACCTCTTGGAAGAATTAATAAAGGCAATAATTCACTTCAGGGAAATGCTAGCTGGTGAGGGCTGCTTATGAGAGAACCAGATATCTACATGGGAATACTGGGGATGGAGAAGGGACAGAAAGAAACAGAAAAAGCACATCCTCCTGGGGAGTTTGGTGAGGTGAATAGAGCCTTCTTCAAAATATCGGAAATACTTCAATGCTCTGAAATGGGAAGCAAACGTATGCAGTTGCTACTTGCTTTAATTCTTACAGTTTCTACCCTGTTCTCTTCACAGTATTGGAAGAATGCCTTGAACACTTTCCTGATGTTCATGAAATATGAAAAGTGTTCTCTTTCAATAGAATGCAGACAGATTGACCTAGGTCTAATTAAAACTGTCTGGTCTTTGTTAAAAATGTCATATAAAAAGGAATTCATGCAAATTCAGTTAATACGGGAGATTGTGTCGCCTCATTTCAATGTACATTGCATTTTGAAGAAGCACTTTACCTAATATACTCGACTACCTCTCC
This sequence comes from Perognathus longimembris pacificus, assembly GCF_023159225.1. Lineage (NCBI taxonomy): Eukaryota > Metazoa > Chordata > Mammalia > Rodentia > Heteromyidae > Perognathus > Perognathus longimembris. The sequence goes on along the minus strand of NC_063163.1, from coordinate 102,789,032 downwards.
CAGCTTGAGGAAAATTTTGAAAGTTCCCAAACAGCAGAAAACTTTAATTTTTAATTTTTGCTTTGTTCAAGATTGCTTTTATTGAGATGTGTTTCACATGCCATGTAGTTTACCCACTTAAGAGTGTAAAGCCCAATACTTTTCTGAATGTTTATAGACATTTAATTTAGAACCCCTCTGATCAGGCAAGCCCCTCACACAGAGTCCACAGCAAGAGTGATCTGTCTTGACAGCTCCTCTGTGCCTGGATCCTGAAAAGTTCAACCTGAATTTACACTCCTTTTTTTGTTTGTTTGCTGCCTTGTTTTGGTTGTGAGGCTTGAACTCTGGGCCTGGGCACTGTCCCTGAGATATTTATCTCAAGGCTAGTGCTCTACCATTTGAGCCACAGCACCACTCCCAGTTTTCTGGTGGTTAATTGGAGTTAAGAGTCTCTCCTACTCAGGCTGGCATTGAACCTCAATCCTCAGATCTCACCCTACTGAGGAGCTAGGATTACAGGCATGAGCCACTGGTGCCCATTAGAGTATTTACAGTATTGTTAGTCAATGGATCTCTCTCTTTCTTTGTCTCTCACTCTGTCTCTGTTGTATCTCTCTGTTTAATAATAAAAAGAATTAGTTGGGAAGGGGGGTCTGGGGCTAGTATGTGTTAGGTAAGTCAATTTTAAAACTATGTATTCTATTTTCAAAAGGAAAAGTATGAGGCCTTGGGAGGAGAGAATTGGGGTTTGAACTCAGAGCATCACATTTGCGAGGCAGGAGCTCCAATACTTGAGCAACACCCCTAACATGTTTTGATTTAGTTTGTTTTTAGATAGGGACTTACATTAGCCAAAGGATGTTCTAGAATCTCAGACCACCTGCCTATACCTCTCAGCTGAGATTACAGCTGTTGCCCACCATGCCCTGAAAGTATGTAGAATTTTCCTAAGAGAGAGAGAAAGATTAAAGAAGAAGAGAAGGAGAATGGGAATGGGAGATAAAGTAAAAGGATTAGAAAGAGGGAGAGAGACAGAAAGGAGAGTGGAGAAGGAAAGGGAGGGGAAGGGAAAAAGGAAAGCAAGGGAGGGGAGTGGTGGGGAGGAGAGAAAAGAAGAAGAGAGGAGCGGCATCTTCTTCAATAAAACATGGCACCTTGGAACATTGCTTGCAATATTTTAATAATGGCTAATGGCCATGGAGCCATTCTTTGGGCCAGGTACAGTATAGGCATTTTCCACCTTATGGTACATTATGGTGCTATTTTTCCCTTTCATGAAGAATTGGAGACCTGCTCCTTGTGTGAGCATCTCTGAGAAGTTCAGCAACCCTTCCCACTCACTTGTGCTCTTTCCTTGGCAACTGTGGTTTTCTACCACTCACTCCCCATTAACATTTCACCAAGCAGCTTCTTCAGTCATTACCACTGTTCCTTGGCTTTCCTACTGTCCTTCTTGAAATAATTGCCAAAATTAATTTAAAAAAAAAAACAGGATAAAATCACCTAGACAAACACTACTAACATTTTCCAACTTACTGAGCATTTCAAGCTAAGTTAGTATTGTGATTTGAACTTTTCTGTGATAACCCAACAATCTGAAGTCAAATTCCAAATTGTCCCTTTTGGTGGTATTCAAGTGGGCTGTCACTATATCACTTGTGCTATGCCTACAACCCTTGCTCTTTGCTAGCTATTTGTAAACTGCTCTGCCCAGGTTAACCTTTAAACATGGTCCTCCAGATCTGAGCCTCCTGAGTAGCTAGGATTACAGACACAAGCCACCTGTGCCCTCCTCCAACTCTTCCCTTTTTGTTCTACCTGGCATTCCTCTTAGCTACAAAGCTTCCAATTAAAATCTCCACGGGGGCAACATGAGGGAGGGAATGAGTTCAAGGGGTGCGTCAGGTACAGGGGAATACACACATTCTCCTCTGCATCGTTTACAAGGTGCAACTGCTCCGCACCTTAGTAGGTTGTTGCCATGTGGGAATGGAGACACAGGGATGCCATTTTTTTCTAATATTTCAAGTGAAGCCAGAAATCTGCATATTGAAATAAAGAGTCCTGATCTTTAAATGTCATTTACTACTTGACATATCTGAAGTGCACCACAGGGAGGCCAACCCAGCACATGTGCAAGCTGCAGGCTGTCTTGTGGCCATTTGCTCACCACTTCTACCCTTCCAAGTTATCTGATTCTACTCTGACTCCCTTCTGATTTCTGCTTCATGCCTTGTCTTCCATTCTTCATTTCTGCCCACTAATTTCACTGTACACATCCACCCCACAAATTTTCCCAGACTTTTTCCTCTCTGCCTTGTACCTCCTCCCACCAAGCCAGTATGCTTCTGGTGATCTAACTAGGGATAGCTATTTACAAAAGAAAAGCGATGGGACTGTAGATGCTCTGTCCACAAAGCAAAGATAACCCTCCACTCAGGCAGGCCATGGAGGGAAATAGAATTGGAAATGATTTTTTATTTCAATTAGATTTTAATTAGCTTCTGTCTTGGAACCATGGAATAGGTTGCCGAATAATTGAAACAGCAACCTTATTTGCATCTGTTGCTCCTAAGAATAGCAATTTTTGCAGCATCGGATCCATTTTTTTATGCAGAGGGTGAGAAGGAGGAGGGCCACTGGCTGGGGGAAGATTTCAGATTAAGTAATCAGTGTTAACATAAGCCTGTGGCAGGTCACTGTGGAAGACTATAGGGACATCCCCTAGTCACTTTGCTCCTGAGAAATGCAAAACTTGAATGTGATGGGTAGCAAGAAGCATTTAATTACAGCCTTACACATTTATTATAAAGCTCTAGAAAATCAAATTTCAGCATGTGGGAAATTTAAGGACAGCATAGAAAGAAACTAGGAGCTCTTGTCAGAAACCATCATGGAGGCTTATGTTTTCATGTTCATGATTCTGGTCAGAAGCACTTTCTCCTATGATTTCTGCTGAAATAAAAAGTCCCACAGATCACAGGTGGGAGGGTTCTCAGACCTGTGTCCCAGACATTTCCCTGCTCTCTCAAGGCCTTTTCAATATGCAAGTCACAATTTTGCAAGACCTCTCTTTTATTTCTTTTCCCTGACAAGACAAACTGGGCATCCAGGGCTATGACGTTGATGAAAATGTTTTCCCCATGGGAATATACAAGTGGATGGCTCAGTGAATTTTCTCTTGAGGCAAATGAGGCATTTGAGAGGCTAAGGAGCTCATGCTCTCCTGCTTGCCTCCAGAGACCAGCTCTCCTGCGCATTGCAGAAAGCATCGACCAACAACATTTGCCCGTGTTGGTCTGAGTTTGGTAAAGTCTTTGAACAAATTCTCAAGGACTTCCTTTCTGATGATAATACTGTTTCTAGGGTGGAGTCCTAGTTCATTTTTCTGTCAACTGAAGAACAAAGAGAAAAGCATTTAAAATCAATAGAGTAATTTTATTAAAATGAAAGGAGCAGGAAGTTGTTCTCATCTGTAATCCAAGTTATTCTGGAGATTAGAGGCTGAGATTTAAAGATGGTGTTTAGAAGCCAGCCCAGGCAAGAAAGTCTGAGAGACTCTTATCTCCACTTAACAGCCTAGAAGGGAACTAGAGCTGTGGCTTAGTTTTACAGTGCTAGCCTTGAGCAAAATTCCTCATGGGACAGTTCCTAGGCCACAAGTTCATGTCCTATAACTGCCTTGGGAGTACAAGTGAAAAGAAAGAAAGAAAAATTAGTGTGAAGAGGCTGTGCAAGATCCACCCCCCTTCCACCTCCCTCCTGAGAGAGTGCAGTTTGGGTTTGATTATTGAAACTGTGGCTTAACCTCAGCTACCTGAGGCCTTTCTGATTAGATCCCTCTTGCCCAAGAACCTGCATGCAGAAGTTTCTGATTGGGCCCCTCCATCACTACACACATACCTCAGAGCTTCTGGGTGGAAGTAGAAGGGCTTGCCTTCCACCCGTGTCTTGCCTTTTGCAATATACATGTGTCAAATAAGGCTCTAGTGCTTCATATCTGTAATCCTAGTGACTCGGGAGACCGAGATCTAAAGACTGAAGTTCAGGGCTGGGGATATAGCCTAGTGGCAAGAGTGCCTGCCTCGGATACACGAGGCCCTAGGTTCGATTCCCCAGCACCACATATACAGAAAACGGCCAGAAGTGGCGCTGTGGCTCAAGTGGCAGAGTGCTAGCCTTGAGCGGGAAGAAGCCAGGGACAGTGCTCAGGCCCTGAGTCCAAGGCCCAGGACTGGCCAAAAATAAAATAAAATAAAATAAATAAAGACTGAAGTTCAAAGCTAGCCTGGACAGTTAAGTCCCTGAGATGCTGTCTCTAACTAACCACCAGAAAACTGGAAGTAGAGGGTTTTCTGAAAGTGGTAGAGCACTAGCCTTGAGAAAATAAATGCTAATAGACAGCACCCAGGCTCTGAGTTCAAGTACTAGTACCAGCTAACTAATTAACTAAATAAATAAAGCATGTGTCAAAGTATTGGAACCTAGCACAGGCTCTCTGGGAACAGGAAAGATGTTGCTGTATCCTGTTACTTGCTATGTTGACCATGTTGATCTTTGTCCAAGTGTACATTTTTCTCTCCTACCTTCTTAGTCTGGATCACTTGCTGTCCTTCTTCACAAACACATCCCTGATTCCTTCTCTCTGTTTTACTTTGAGGCTGTTGGAGCCTTGTCCTGAGTTAGCACCACACATTTTCCTCACAGGTTGGCCCTTCCCCCTGAGTATCACACAATTCCTATTTTGGTGTTTTTATTTTTGTGCTGGTGGTTTGTTGCTTCTGCAGGGGCATGCTGAACCACACCCTGGCATTTACTTATTCTATGTATTTTCTAAATTCCCACTCTCTTGCTTTAAGTTCTTCCATCACCTATTGCAACAGGAATGCTTTAATGGAATAATATTAGAATACATTTCAAAATCATTTCATGATAGTTTATCGTGATTGTCTTGCCATGCACAGATAAAAAAAACAATTATGCAAGCAATACTTTCTAAGGTATAATTTTACTTTTTGTGTTTTGCTGGTCCTGGGACTTGAACTTGGAGCTTGTATGCTGTCCCTTAGCTTTTCTGCTTGTGGTTATTGGTCTACCACGTAAACCCATAGTGCCACTTGATACTTTTTTTTTTCTTTTGGTTGTTATTTGGAGATAAGTGACTCCAATGAACTGACTTTCTTGCCTAGGCTGTCTTTGAATGGTGATCCTCAGATCTTAACCTCCTGAGTAGATAGGATTAGAAGGTGCCAGGCACCGGTGCCTGGCCCTAAGGTTTTATGCAATGGAGGTGTTACTCAATTATCAGATCTGTTACCTCTGCCTTAGAGGTGGCCAATGAACAGGTGGTTTTTCTATGGTGTCATGTGTTACCTACAAGCAGGCAATGCTATGCCTTAGACCAAATATCTGCATGATATTGGAGCTACTTTTCTTAACTAATCTATGTAATTTCTGCTATGCTTTTCCCTTGTAGATTAGTTGTTATTTCCTTCATTGAATTTACTCCTTTTGAAGTTAATCATGTTTATTGTTTGTTTAACTACCAGCATTTTTATTTCAATGTTAATACCTCCAGGGTAGGAACCACATCCCTAAGACCTAAATAAGTCCATGGTCATAATGGGCCTTAATTAATATACATTTAGGGCTGAGTGTGGCTGGGTGTTTGCCTATAACATGCAGAGCCATGGACTGAATCCTTGGCACACATGCACACATGCATGGGCACACCCACACACATATAATGTTTAGTCAAAAGTGTTTGCTAGAGACTCATTCATTCAGCATATTTTAGGCAAGAAAATATAGAGGTAAACCATCTAGAAAAGGGTCTTTCTCTCAGCAAGTATACCCGTATACAAGGTTGACAAAGGAAAGCGTGCAATGTGCCACCAACCTGTGGAGATATAATCAAGAAATTACCCAGAAAATGCTCTGGAATGAAACTCCAGGGAGAGAATTCAGCTAGCCTATGTGACAGTGACATCACATCTGAAGGCTCTCCACACCACTGGGGCCAGATAGAGGAGGTGGAGCCTTTCTAGAAGATGGAATGAAAGGAGAAGAGAGGGCCTATGTTGGCCAAGACACTCCACAGCACTTCAAAATCTGAAGTCAGGCCCTTTGCCTGCAATCGCCCCTGGCCATCTTCATAAATGCCTGTGTGTCCCCCATTTCTTGCTCAGGGGTCCTCTCTTCTATAGACTTTTCTCGTTTCCTCTTTCCAGGGAGCACTGACTATGACCCTTCTATGGTACCTACTGTCCCTGGCACTCACTCACATTAATATCTGGGACCGAATCATTGTCTTTCTCTCACTTATTCCTGTATTTATCTTGATCTCTTGCTGGCCAATGGTTCTTATGAGCAGATGCTGCGATGTCCACCAATGGTGTGTTTCTCAGTAATTATGTTTGATGAATGACTACGTTGGTGCATGTAACAATGTATGAAAGAAAGACCACTGGAAAAACCTTCTTTTCTTGGTGTTTCATGATTATGAATTTAAAACCCTCCACTTCTATTTTTCTCTATCCCATAAACTTTCTACCCTTAACTATGAACTTAGTTTTCTTGTCCTTATTTTTGCACTTATATATAAGCTTGCTGGTCCAAGCATACATCATGTGGATTTTCATCATCTGGCGAATTAAAAAATTACCCAGAACCCACACTTTCTTTCTACTATCCCAGTGTGCCCACCTCCCCCCAACTCATCCAGTACCAGCCCCTGTTCATTACCCAGACATAGGTTGTCTTTACTCTCCATTATTCTCCTATGGCTTAAATAAATTCCAAGTCTTATTCAGTCACAAGTGACACATTTCTGCTTCCAGCTCTCAGTGGTTGAATTTATCTCCCCTTTGATGTCTGTACTAATATAGAACAAATATTAGCAGATAATGTATTGGTGGCCAAAGGATGAAAAGACGACTCATGCTAGTATAATATTCATAAAAATCTTGATCTGAGCTGTCACAATGCAATGAGGCTAAATTTATCCTCAAACAGATGAAACAGCACCAGCCATTCCCCCCTCAAAGTTATAATATTTTAATTACTGCCATTAAAATCTCATATGCATACGTCATATGCATCTTGAACTTCAGAGTCTTAAACCAGATATGTTATTTCTCAGAAAATCCTAAGGGGACGGAAGTCACACGATGCTATGGAGCCGGCTCATACTGTACAAATAATTCTTGGCAGAGCACTCATTCTAACCTAATAGATAATACAGAGCAGGCAAGGTGTTAGTTGTTCTAATACTGATGAGATTCTATACAGTGTTTTCCTTTGTGTATTTTTCACTATTTGGGAAAGGCCAACATAATATTTATCTGTGGATTAGACACCATGGATACAGGCATTAAGCCTTTAGATGTGTCTGCTTAAGTTTCTTGTCAAAAATGTAGGCCGTGCACATTTTCATTGCTTAGCTTTTATTTTATTTTATAATTGAAATAACACTTCTTACCACTTAGCACGCCAGCACCCTGGTGGAAATGTTATGGTGAAACATTAGAAAACAAATTCCTTCTACCTTTCACCACTAGTCTCTTTCCATTAACTCAGTTGGCATTATTAAGTGCTTGCTGTTTACATACTATCTAATGTCCTAGCTCTCTACATAGAATGCTCTTAACTATTTATAACTCTGTTGTATTTTGTTTGTTGTTGTTGTTTTCCAATCAGACATAGAGCTTGAACTCAGGGTCTGAGCACTGTCCCTGAGCTCTTTTGCTCAAGGCTAGCACTCTACCACTTTCAGCCACAGCTCCACTTCAGGTTTTTGATTGGTTAATTGGAGTTAAGAGTCTCACAGAGACTTTTCTGCCTAGGCTGGCTTTGAACCTCGATCCTTCTGAATAGCTAGAATTACAGGCATTAGCCACAGGTGCCTGGATTCCATTATATTCTTTTAGGGTATTTTGACCTGATTTTGTACTAACCTCACACTTAACTTGTACTCTGTTCATCTGCAATTGGTTCTGTCAAGTGGATTTGGTCAGTGAACCTCCATTTCTCAGTCCAAGGTGATTCCTCATTGGCAATGAATACACCATCAAGCTGATTTACAAATCTGTCTTCTGTCAGGTAGGCATGAATCAATCCTCTACAGTCTGCTCACCTTTGTTGAACTGATGAAATTGATTTTCTGATCCTAGCAGAATGGAGGCCCTGGCAAGGAAGTCACTTGCTTCTGGTCCTCTAATAAAACTCCCCACTCCAGGGATGCTTCCTGAAATGACTAATTGACCCCTCCTAATTGCAAGTTTTATTCCACATAGAGTCAATCTGTAATATGTCTATTTGTTATCAATGCCATCTCATGAAGAAAATGTCAGGCTACGAAAGTGTTATGGTTAAGTTACATTTGCTCAAAAGATGTGTGGATATGAGGCCCTAACCTTTGACACCCTGATGGGTGTGATTATCTTTAGAAATGATCTTGTGGGCAAATTAAAATGTTGTCTTTAGGGTCATCCTGATCCACTGTGATTAGTGTCCATTTGAGAAAAAGTATTCAGACATATGCATAGAGAGAAGAGTGTGTGAAAACAGACAAGAGGGAAGGAAGCCTTGTGAAGATGGGAGATCAGAGTTCTGTGACACATGCTAAATAATGCATGGGGCCTCCCATAGCTGGAAGGGGAAGGAAGGATCCTCCCTGTGAAGCTAACAAGATCAGAATGGCCCCCTTTGTACAGATTTCTAACCTCAAGTAATACAAGACACTGCATTGCTGTTATGTCAATGTACTCGCTTTATGGAGCTTTGTTACAGAAACCCTGGGGTTCTAATACAAAAGCTAGTGGTTAGCTTTCGGATTGGACTTAGGGCAACATGTGAGTTTTCCTTATACCTATCTTCTCTTGGGGAGGGGGTGTAGAGAGAGAAGAGATTAAAACTGAATCCCAAAGATACTCCAGGAATTTGAACTCAATCTCCTCAGACTTTTAGTGATAGCCATTCATTTTTGTGTATTTTATTTAAGTGGACAATAATTAAACATCAGACATTCTCAGAAGAAAGAGCTGTAGGCCAGCATTTGATGAGCTAGAAATGCAAAATAACAATTCATTGGGGCTGGGGATATAGCCTAGTGGCAAGAGTGCCTGCCTCGGATACACGAGGCCCTAGGTTCGATTCCCCAGCACCACATATACAGAAAACGGCCAGAAGCGGCGCTGTGGCTCAAGTGGCAGAGTGCTAGCCTTGAGCGGGAAGAAGCCAGGGACAGTGCTCAGGCCCTGAGTCCAAGGCCCAGGACTGGCCAAAAAAAAAAATAATAATAAATAAATAACAATTCATTAAATCACATAAACTGTATTTAAAAATTGTCAAGAAATAAGGCACCAATAGGTCAATTGCTCCAAACTGCTTTTTTTTTTTTTTGACAAAAATAACAAGGATTTCCTCCTTCACATACTTCACTTACTTTTCTGATTAGACTACTCATCCATAAACTACAGTCAAACCCTAAATACTCTTACAGGGTTGTCTTTTCATACTAGAAAATTCTTACTGTTGTTCAACTTGCCTGTAAATTGTTCAGACTGGACATGATAGAAATAAGCAGTTTTCATTCATCTTCTCTGTTGGAATTTTTAATAGGCAAGCATTAGCTCTTTTGATTATCTGATTATATTCCTGAAATGTGTGTCTGTGTATATGAACATGCATGTGTGTAAATTGTATGAAAATTGGACATCATTTCAGAAGCTTGTCCATGGTGCCTGAAGGTTGAACAATTGTCCATAAATAGAAGGAAGGTATCATTTGATTTTTACGGAGAAGTAAGAGAAAAATCCTACATTAAGCTTCCACGTAGGCCATAGGCTAGAGCTTTTCCAGTTAGGGTTTGAAATTTAGGCTCTGATCGAATAGACATTTTGTGATCTCCCTTTTCTTTCTTTTAGACTGTTCACCATTAAAGTTTTAGTTGAGATGCCCATGTTTTTCCTTCATGGAGGGAAAGAGTGAAATAATAAAAGAAAGAGAGAGAGAAGAAAGAGAGAGAAATCAGTTTGGAGATTCAGCATGAACATGCTTAGTTAGATGCTTAACTGCCTTTAGACTAGGATGAGGGTTGTAGATTTTTGCATGTGAAAGGAAACATGCAACAGAGGTTCTTTAGCTCCTAAAAGCCTTGCAGGGTAAGACTGGGGGTCATCAAGACCCACTGAGCCTCAGATATCTTTAAGACAGTGTTTTCATGCTACAAAGGTCTCCAAGAAAGGTAAGCATGTGGGAAGGTCTTGAGGCATGCACAAGTCTTGAAGGGAGAATGAGACATTGCTGGACACACAAAAATGGCAGAAGAGAGAAAAGGACTTGAAAATGCCAGACACAATGCATTGGGAAAGTCAAAGCATTTGGTTCAATGACTATATTTTGTAGGAAAGTGCAAAAGAAAAAATAAAGAGAGGGAGAGAGAGAGAGAGAAGACAAAGAAGAATAAATAACACCTTACATAAGTGAGCATAAAAATCTATGCTTCCATAAGATTTGTACAGGGCATTTTGAGCTAATACAAATTTGACAGCCTGCCTTTGAAGCATTGCAAACTGGAAGGGAGAGAAGGAGCAAGTTGTGTGGAGGATGCTGAGCAGGTGAGGGGGAGTCAGGAGAGAAGGCCAAGAGAAAATGACTTCACTGGTCATCTCTGGCCATGTTACTAGTTATGATGGATGGGATTGGAGAGACAGGAGCAAGAGTATCTATTTAAAGATGGTAATTAAGGAAATATGTCTAAGTAGAGGGAAAATGGCAGAGCTGATTCTGGCTGTTGATGTGTCTGATGAAGCAAGACTGATTCACCTACAAACTGACACAGCTGCATTAATGTGGCTGAAAATAGCAGTGCTCATTGCCAGTGATGGAGCTGTGGTGGAGAGGGCTTCGCCACCTGTGGGCTTACGAATGTAGATTATTCCCCTTTGACTGGAAATCATTTCTACCTGGCTTCTTCCAAGGGTGTTGAATCATTGCCTTCCATTGTCTGCTAAATGAGCATTTAAATACCAATTTGTTGTTTGGAGTTTGGACCTCTGTTCATTTGAGTGATCATAAGGTACATCGACCTTATGCTTTTGAAATTTCCTCTGGTATTTTTGTGTGGATCTTTTTTTTTGTTAATGCCAGGTGTAATTGCTGTGATTTGCCCAATTGCTTTCATGTACATGTAGTGAGACAGGTTTATGATACTGGGTGTACGAGTCAGCGAGCAAAATTAAGCCTTCATTATCTGAGTCTATGACTGAAGCTCAGTTATAAGAGGAGAAAGAAAAATGCAGGTGGGTGAAAATTCTGAACTTAAAGAGACCTTGCCTTACAGTGACATATTCTAAATATATACCACTGCATCAAAACTATTGAATCCATTTATGCTTCCTCTGCATTTTCTTTCACCAATATTGCTGAATATCAAGAGTGCTCAGTGTGAAGAGATGCATTGCCTTGTAGGTTTAAATTAAAACATATTTCCATTACTCAGTTTGAGGGAAGCAGCCGAGTGTGTTTCTTGTCCTCAGAAAGGTAAGACACGTGTACAATTTAAAAGACATGACAGGGAGGCAGAATTCATTAGAGGAAAGCACCTTCCCCCCACCCATGCTCTCTGCTTCCCATGGGTTATGCTCTACATGAATCTCCCTGGAAATCTCTCTGGGTTCCATCATGAGCCAGCATCTCCTGGTGGTGTCTATAATTGGACATAATGATTTTGGATTCTGATATTGCTTGTGGAAGAAATGAACATAAAGGTACAGATGACAAGTGAGCTGCAGAATAGATCCTAGTAAACCAACATTTCCAGGCTTTCAGTGCAAGGCAACATCCAAGCTGTGAGCTGCTTAATCAAATCAAGGTACCTATTTGGGATTTCCTGTCCTCTGACATTATTATGCTTCCATATCAAGTCAGGAGTGATTCTATTTAACTCACAGGTAGAGCCCCAAACAGCTACATGCTTAGATAAAATGATGACTTGTGTCCTCACCATATGGGAAAATCTAAAAGCTCAGAGAAGTGGGCATAGTTCAAGTTGACTCCTATATAGTCATTGGAAGAAACTCCAGATGTGCAGAGCCTTGCAGGCAGGCTACCACAAAATGTGATCCAAACTATACTGATGAGGAGAAAGAAGGGGAAGTGTAGGAAGCAGGATACGTATAATAAATGTGGATGACAACACTATTGGGAAAAATATCATCTGTTCTACCATTGAGAAACAGAGGTCCACACACCTTGATATCTCCAGAGTCCTTGTGCTATTGTGCATGTTTATCCAGGCTATGTGCTTTCTCTACCTTTATTTCTTGGACTGAAATCTGAGTTACTAATTCATTATTAAAATTAAAGGTAAAGTTAACATTAAAAGTATATTATTAGAAGCTAGGCTCTGCAGGCTCATGTCTGTCATCCTAGCTACTCAGGAGGCTGAGTGCTGAGGATTTCAGTTCAAAGCCAGCTTGGACAGGAAAGTCTGTGAGGCTCTCAGCTCCAATTAAACATCAAAGAGCTAGAAGTGGAGCTGTGACTCAAGTGCTAGAGCTCTAGCATTGAATACAAAAGCTCAGGGATCATGGCCACGCCTAGAGTTCAAGCCTATGACTAACATACACACACATATCATATATATTATGTATATATACATATATTACATATACTATAATAATGTATATGTATACATATATGTATTTACATCTACATTTATGTAAATATGTGTATATAAGCATATATACATATATGTACATATTTGCATATGTGTGATGTATTTGTGGTATATGTATATGCACATACATGTATTATACGTGTGTGATATTTATCACATACAGATGCACATGTATGTGATGTACATATATATGTGTGTATATATATATTACAGATAATAACAGCAGGTATAAACAGATAAAGCTTAAGATCATTTTTGAAAAAGACTAAATGACAAGCAGGAAAAAAATATAGTTTGTTATCTTTAATCCTAGAACAGGGTGGTGGTCTTACCTACAAACTTTAGCTAATATTCAAATAAGCCACCAAAATCTTTGGTGGATGAAGTCAGAGATGAAGAGTATTGCATAGGTGAGCTGTGAAAGTGGGCAGGGAAGCATTAGATCTTTTGCCCGTTGATCTTGGATCACTTTTTGTTTCTCCTTAGGAGATGAATCAGCAAGGAAAGCCAGAACCTTTTCCAAGTAGTATCTGCAGTGTCTGGCTATTTTGTAAGGTTCCAGACTTGGGCTTCCTATCTTGCCCTGCTTTTCTGTCACTGGCATAATAGCTCATTTAGTTACTCACTTATTTATTAATGATAATGAAGACCATTCACTATGAATCCATCCTGGTCATTGTACTTAAGGTGTTTATTTCTTTTTTTTTTTTTTTTTTGGCCAGTACTGGGCCTTGGACTCAGGGCCTGAGCACTGTCCCTGGCTTCTTCCCGCTCAAGGCTAGCACTCTGCCACTTGAGCCACAGCGCCGCTTCTGGCCGTTTTCTGTATATGTGGTGCTGGGGAATCGAACCTAGGGCCTCGTGTATCCGAGGCAGGCACTCTTGCCACTAGGCTATATCCCCAGCCCTAAGGTGTTTATTTCTAACCATTACTAGATGGACAATTAAATATGTTATTTTGATTGGGGGCACCCAAGAGGGGTAGCAGAGAGAGAAAGAGATAGATAGATAGATAGATAGATAGATAGATAGATAGATAGATAGATAGATGATAGACACACAGACAGACAGATAGGTAGATAGGTAGATGGGGGGTTGAATGAGTTCATAATATTGAATGTACATATGTGAAAATGGAGCCAAGTAAATTCAGAGATTGAAGAGGGTTGGGAATGCTGAAGAAGAACAATCGAAGGAGTGACATTGATGAGGATCCATTGAACTGATAAACTGACATGTTGGATTGAAATCCCTTTGTACAACTATTTAAAGATAATTAGAACAAAAGGAAATTTACATTAGTCTTTTTATTTTGCTTCTATTTTTCTTCATTTGTCAAACAAAGATTTCAATGGTCTCTATATCTGAGTGTTAAAATGTGTACTAAATGAATTCACTCACATAAAACAATTAGCCAATGATAAGCTCCCAGTAGATCCTAGTTGCTATTCTTCTAAAGTTCAATTTCAATTCTTGTTATCACACTATGAATGCCATGTTGGGTTAATGTAGCCCTCTTAGAGATACAAGATAGTTTTTTCTCCGTCTCTCACCTTGGAATACAAAATAACCACTCAAACATGAAGAAAGCAGGTGCAATTTGAATTCCAAGTGATCTGGATTTTCAATGTCAACTTCTCAATTTTGTTACACTATTTGGGAACCCCGTTAAACTCTTTGATTGATTCATTGAGTAAATTGGATTATTTGCAAGATCTTGAGGGCCTTTTGTTCTTGTTTTGCTATTGACTTATTTCAGTTCCTTGTGTAATGTGGATATTGACCCCCTAGTCAAATGAAGAATTTGAAAAGATTGTTCACACTTATACTTCATTCTTTTATTTTTCAATTTGATGGGACCTCATATGTTTATTTTTTTTAAAAAATAGTTAATATTCCATTCATTCTTTCATTTGTTTGATGGCATCGTTCTTTTATTTTTTTTCACAGGATGATATTGGGATTTGAACTCAAGGCCCCAAACTTGTGAGGCTGGCACTCTACAAGTAGGATACATCTCAGTTCTAGTTTTCATTTCTGCTTCTACTTCATTGTTTCACTTAAAACAACAGCACAAACATGTTGTTCAGACAAAGATTATGGACTCATTTCCAAAGATTCATTAATTATTAGACTTTACATTTGAGGACCTTCAGTCTATTTGAATTCATTTGTATATGTGGTGAGGGATAGAGTTAGCTGCATCTTTCTGCATTCAGACACCAAGATTTCCCAGGAAAACTTATTGTGGAATTTATCCCTTCTCCAGGATGTATTCTTGACACTTCCGTAGAAAATAAATAAATAAATAGTAAAACAAATAGAATTATTGGTTTCAAGGGCACAGACAAATTTGTGTTTACCTGTTCTGCAGCGTAATTTTTTTTCTTTTTGTAAAATTTTATTTATTAATGAAACAATTTTTTTCAAATTTTTATTATCAAACTGATGTACAGAGAGGTTTCAGTTTCATACGTTAGGCATTGGATACATTTCTTGTACTGTTTGTTACCTTGTCCCTCATACTCCCCTCCTCCCTCCCCCTTACCCTTTCCCCCCCTGAGGTGTTTTTTTTTTTTTTTTTTGACAAGGTGTTGTGCAAAAGGGGTACAGTTATATAGTAGGTCAGTATGTCCATTTCTTGTGTTATCTTACACCCTGTTTTTCTTTCCCTTCCCTAGATCAGGTAGACATATATACATTACACAATGACCAAAAACATATACAGTAGCCACGTGGCCTATATCAAAGGAAATTTACCTAGGACTTTAAATGTAATGTCAACAATAGAGTTTGCTTATCCTTGTCTTATATGAACATACATACATAGCTTTTGAGCTATTGTGATCCACTGAGAGGTCTATTTTTGGCCTTTATATGTTGAGTAGTTGTTTGGTTTTAGTTACATAATGTAGAGCCGCTGAGCCAAACCTGTGGGAAATACCATTTGACAAGAAGTTTTTGGTTTCGCAGACTTGGTCTGTACTGTCTCCCCCTCCCCCCACCTTAACAGTCAAATATCAAAGAGATCATGCCCCTTTGTTTTCTGTGTTCTAGGCTTGTCTCGCTCAACATTATTTGTTCAAGTTCTGACCATTTCCCTGCGAATACCAATATTTCACCATTTCTAATCGCTATGTAGTATTCCATTGTGTATAGGTACCATATTTTTTGGATCCATTCATCTGTGGAGGGGCATCTGGGTTGTTTCCATATTTTGGCTATTGTGAATTGTGCAGCGATAAACATGGAAGTGTTCTGCAGCATAATTTGATGTGATGTTATACAACATTCCTTCCTTTCCTTTTCTGTTTCTTGAGATTACTTTGGATAGTGGTGCTCTTTGTGGTTCTGTACAAATGTTTGCATATATTCTTTGTGGTTCTGTGAAGAATGTCATCTGTGTATTGATAGAGATTACACTGAATCTATAGATCATCTTGACTAGTTTGGACATCTCAGCAAGAGCAATTCTTCTAATCCACGCACATGTAATACCTCTTCATCTATTTGTGTCTTCTTCATTTTGTTTTATCATTTTGTAGTAGCTTTTAGGTATAAATCACTCACTGCCTTGGTTACATTCATTCCCGAGTTTATGATTTATTTATATTTATTTATTTATGTTTCTATTGCAAGTATAGTTATTTTCTTGATTTCTTTTTCAGATAGTTCATTCAGAGTATGAAAATGCTGCTGGGTTTTTTTGTATGTTGATATTTTAATCTGCAATTTTTCTAAATTTGGTTACTAGTTGTAATTTGTTGTTGTTGTTTATTTTTGTTTTTGTTTCTTGTACTTGTCCTGGGTCTTGAACTCTGGGCCGGGGTGCAGTCCCTGAGCTTTTGTGCTTAAGACTAATAATACTCTACCCCTTTAGCCACAGCTCCATTTCAAGCTTTTTTGGTGGTTCATTGGAGATAAGAATCACATAGACTTTCCTGCCTGGGTTGGCTTCAAACCATGATCTTCAGATCTCAGCCTCCTCAGAAAGTAGACTTATAGGCATGAGCCCCATTGTCCTGCCTGTACTTTTTTTTTTTTTTTTTGGAGGAGTCTGAAGTGGTTTCTACAGTCATGCATTACTTATTGACAAGGATGCATTCTGAGAAATGCTTCAGGCAGTTCTACTGTTGTTCAGACATCATAGAACATACAAGCCTAGAAGGCATAGTTCTCAGTACACTCAGGAGAGATACAGGGTATAGCTGTTGCTCCTAGGCTACAAGCCTAAACAGCATGTTATTGTACATAGTATTGTGAGAACTTGCAACACTAGACAAAATATTTGTGTATCAGACATATATGAATGTAGAAAAATTGCAGCAAAATTGCAGTATAAAAATAAGGCATGTCTTTACCATGAATGGAGCTTGGTGTGTTAGAAATTTCCCTGGGTGAGTCATTGAGTGTGTGTTGTCGGTGTGTTGGCGAGGACAGGTTGAGGGTAAAGGTCAGGGGCCTGGCTGTAGACTGCTATAGACTTCACAAATACTGCACATTGCCTACACTAAATGTATAAAAGCAATTTTCTTTCTGCAAAAATAAAATAAAGTTGGCTCACTCTTTTTTTTATTTCACAAACTTAAAAGAAAATACGTGTTTGACTCTTTTTGTAATAGCATTTAAAACACACAGATGAGTAAGGTACAGTGGGGCACTCTGGTAATAACATCACTTAGGCTGCTAAGGCAAACAGAATCCTAAGTCATCACATCCATGTAGCCAGCCTGAGCTACAAAGTGAGAGTCTCTCTCACAAAAAAGAGAAAGAATCACCCAAACTTCAAACATCTCATCAGATGTGCATCAAGACGTTCTTTTCTCATCCTTAATCTGGGTGATATTTTTACATTTTAAATTTATTCTTATGGGTTAAATGGTTTGTTAAAAAACAAGACACAGCCAGGTGCTGGTGGTCGCTCATGCCTATAATCCTAGCTACTCAGGAAGCTGAAATCTGAGGGTCAGGGTTCAAAGCTAGCCCTATCAAGAAAACTCATGAGACTCTCTCAAATTATCCAGCAAAATAGTCAGAAGCAGAGCTATATTTGGTAAGGCACAGACATAAGTGAATAAGCTCAGAGACAGTGTTGAGACCTTGAGTTCAAGCCCCAGGACCAGCACCAAAAAAAAAAAAAATAGACACAAACATACCTGTTTGGATAAACCTCACAGAATCAAGACCATCGCCATCACCATCTTCTTCCTGCATGCCCTGCCCCACTGAAAGTGTTCAGGCTGAATAACGTGCATGCTGTCACCTCTTAGGAGAGCAATGCTTTCTGGGAAAACCTCCCACACAACCTCTCTGAGGCTATGTGACAACAAATTTTATTTATTTTATTTTAAAGCTGAACAATGTAAAATAATGATTAAAAAGTATCATTTATGTTTTATATTAATGTGACACATATAATGATAATAATGTTGAAAAAATATATATGTGCCAGTAGGGTAGTAGTCATTTCTTATCATCATCAGGGCCTCCCTACTGTGCAGTGTTACTGATGCTCTCCTTTTATGTGCCTGCACAGCTGCAGGGTTGTGCACCACAGTATCATGACAAGCATTGAGAAGTGTGTTAGTTTGCTACACTAGAACAGCCACATTGTCACTAGGCAACAGGAATTCTTCAGCTCCATTATAATTCCTGGGACCATTGTTATATAATACACACAGGTTGCTGCGCTGTTGACCACAGTGTTCCTGAGGCATGCATGGCAGCATATGATCATAAGCTGCAGCAACAGGGAATAGTGGTTTCTTGGAATATTATTACTACTGTTAAATAGCTGTGCAAAGGGGTTTCAATTCAACATGCCAGTTTATGAGCACAGTGCATCTTGATCTATGTCACCCCTTACATCATTCCTTCCAACTCTCTCCACCACACCCAGCCTTTCAACTTACTTGTTTCTATTTTCACAGATGCACAGTGACTGTTAGGACTATGTTCTCCTACCTTCCTCTCTATATTGGTCTGTTCCCCTTTTCTTGTGACTTCCCTCCCCCAGACAGAACATGGGTTTCATTTCTTGGTGTTCATTTTGTTAAATTATAGGTTAGTTGTTCAGAGGAGTTACTACCATTGGAATCCTCCCCTCTGTGCACCATACTTTAGTCAGTTTCTTGTGTAGATTTGCATGTGACCTCTGTTTTTTTCATATATTTTTAATATTCATATCTATTTTCCATCAGTAAGAGAAAAAGTATACCCTGAGTCTCTCTGAGTCTGACTTCCTTCAATTAATATTCTTTTGTCCAGCTTCATTCAGCTACCTGCAAGTGGCATAATATTACTTTTTATGATGAATTAGTGCAATTCATGTAAATGTCAAATTCATATCTATATTTAAGATTTATATATACATATATCACATATGTCATTATATATATCCTTATCAGTCAGATAGGTAGATCTATCTATCCATCCATCCATCCATTTATCTATCTACATGTCTCTCTGTCTAGCTAACTCAACCATATTTTCTTGGAGCACACATCCTCTGTAGAGTAGCTGGAATGTTTTCATAATGGCTCTCATGCATAGTGCCACAGGGACATGGGTGTGAAAGTGTCTTTACTGTATTCTGACACTTGTAATCTTTGGAATAAATCACCCAGAATGGTACTGAGTGATCAGAGGGTAGTTCTATGTTTAAAGAATCTTTAAGGAATCTCCAAACTGCCTTCCAAAATGGTTGGATTAGTTTACATCCCCACCAATGATGCAATAGGGTTCTATTTCCCTACATCCCCACCAGCATTTTTTGTTGCTTGTATTTTTGATGATGGCCATTTGTACTAGTATAGGATTAAATTTCATTGGTTTGTTTTGTTTTGTTTATTTATTTATTGTATTTCCTTTATAGCTAGAGATGCTGTGCATGCATCTCTTGGCCATATTAACATATTTTTCTGAAAGTCTCTAGCTCATTTTCCCAATTATAACGGGTTATTGTGTCATTAGGGGTTTAGTTTCTTCATCTCCTTCTATACGCTGAATATTACGCCCTTCCTTGTCAGATGTACAGCTGGCAAAGATTCCTCTCATTCTGTATGTTGCCTTTTTAGCTTGGTAACTACATCCTTTGCTGTACAGAAACTTTTTAGCTTTGTGCAATTGCATTTGTCAGTTTTTGTTCCTATTTGCTGAGCCCATGGAATTCTACTCAGGAAGTTCCTGCCTATGCTCATAAAGTCTTAACATTTTTTTTACTCCCTTTTATTTTGATTTGCAATCCCCTAATGAAGTATTATGCTGAGTATTTGTCATATGCTTATTTGATATCTATATATCATACTCCTTGAGATGTCTGATTTTGTTGCCCATTTTTTTTTCAATTGGGTCAATTGTTTGTTTGTTGTTGTTTTTGTTGGGGGGGAGCTATTTCGGGAAGTTACTGTTTATCAGATCTATCTTTTGCAATTTTTTCCCAAGCCATCTCATTCTCCTAGCAATTTGTGAGTGTGTGTGTGTGTGTGTGTGTGTGTGTGTGTGTGTGTGTGTGCTTACAAAAGGACAACATTGGGATGAAAAGAAGAAAACCAAGTTAGAACTTTATGACCTCAGACTAAGTTACTTAGTATTAAAGAGGACCTGGAGCTAAAAGCATATAATCCCCCTCTCCTCCCCCCATGACCCACAAGTTGGTCACTATAAACCTATATCTCTTCCTCCAGAGCTTGGGCTCTGAGATTTCTGGTGAGTATTCAGACCAATCCTTTGTGTGTATATTCAAACAAAAAGGTCTTTTCCCTGACCCTACCTACATCTTATTGGAGTAAGAGCAACAACACATACCATCATCTCTATGGCTACATAACCAAGTCTCAGAGAACATTGGACTGAATAAAATTCCTGTGTGAATAATGCAATAAACAATAAATTAAGCAAATTATATTCTTATAAGACAATGAGTCAGTTGATCATTAGAACATCTGAGGTAATTTGAGGAGTGCTCTGGCCATGCTGCATAAAAAAAGGGATTTCTGCCTTATGGGATAGTCTTAGGACAGACAGGAAGGGAAAAGAAGGAATGTCTTGACTCCTGGCTGTGCCTAGAAAAGCAAACAAGAATGCTTTGCCCATTCTTCCACTCCACTTTGCATTTTCTCTTTGAGGTTATCATTCACCAGGACTCTGTCACTACCTGTGTTCAAAGGAAGCTGTCGCCATTCTGCTCAGCCCAGCAGCCAGCAAGTTCAGAAGATGAGAAACCCTTCTTGGCATGAAATGCACTGTGAAAAGTGTTTGAAAATAAAGTTGTTAATGACAATTGTCATAAAAATCTTGCTGCCTCAAATGCATTTTTCATAGTTTCCAGGCCAACAGGAGCTTGTCTTGTGTTGAAATTTCAGATGGTTGGCTAACTATATGACAGACGGCGCAGGAATGCTTAATGTGTCCATGCGCACTTGAAGGCATACCTGTCTGTATAATAATTACCTACCTAGAGAGCAGAGCTGCACGATGTCTTCACAGAGACATAGAAGCTATGCATTCCATATGCTACATACAGGCAAACTTTATCCACATCTTTAGGCCCTAAACACTTGTGGAAAATGTTCTTTTGAGAGAAGCTAGGGAGAAAAATTATAAAGTTTTTGTCCTCGGCTGGGATATTTCTTAGGGTTAGAGCACTTGCCTAAAATGCATGAGGCCCTGAGTTTGATCCCCAACACTCAAAACAACAGCCACAAATCTTTAGTTCTCAGGGAAGTAGTGGATTCAGATGTAGCCAAAGAGAAAAATAAAATGGTAAAGTACAAAACAAACACTAGAAAGAAGAGGAAGAGGGGTTGTCTGAAAGGTGGCCTTTTGAGTGCATGCACACATGCCTTACAAGGTCCTTCTGGATTCCTAGCCAAAAGGTACATTCCTTGTAATTTCTGGATGCTGCCCCTCTTGGTAAACAAACAGAAATCCTACCAATTAATGATAAATTTAGTTTAATAAGTTTCCTCTGGAAAGGGTAAAGGGCTAAGAGTCATTTGCACATGGATGTAAATTTGTTTAATTAGAGTTGTTTTTCCCTTCCTTGCAAAGGCTGAAATCATCTACACTGAGGAGAGGAGAGAGAGCTGCCATTTATCTAAATCCTACCAGGTGCCAGACCTAGTAATATTATAACCTTTTTCTCATTAACCTTCACTAGAGGGAGGAATAGAAGGGGTTGAGAACTTGCCCAATATCACCCTGTCAGATGGAGGAACTAGGATTTAAAGTCAGGTGTGTCCAGATGAAACGAGTACTTTAAAGGAGAGAGGAATTGGAGGAGGTAGCTTTGTAATTCCCAGAAGGCAGTGTTGCCTTTCCTTCTGGGCTCTGAAAATCTTTCCATTGGTGTTTATGTAGAGGTTCAAAATAATCAGGAAGTAAGACTCCATTTCACTTGTTCATTTAGTAACCTTTCATATTTTTTTTCAAAGTGACCTTGTGCTTTATTAATTAATTGCCAATCCCCCATAGGTTGTAGAGTTAATTTTCAAGAGTGTCTAGTGCATATCACTGCTGCATTTGTTCATCCTTCATGCTACCTTTTCTGTGCTCCCCTTACCCCCCCCCAAAAAAAAAAGATAAACTCACATAAACAGCAATCAGAAATAGGGACAAAGGAGAGGGAAAAATCACAAAATAACAAAAAACCTTATTTTCATTTCTTGGAGTTCTTTTCTTTGAGCATCATTTTACATGATGATATGCACATAGCTATTGAGCCTTTGTGATCCTCTCCTAAGAATCTCTTGTTGTTGTTGTTCTTGTTCTTCTTGTTCTTCTTGTTCTTGTTCTTGTTCTTCTTGTTCTTGTTCTTCTTGTTCTTCTTGTTCTTCTTGTTCTTCTTGTTCTTGTTCTTGTTCTTGTTCTTGTTCTTGTTCTTGTTCTTCTTCTTGTTCTTCTTCTTCTTCTTCTTCTTCTTCTTCTTCTTCTTCTTCTTCTTCTTCTTCTTCTTCTTCTTCTTCTTCTTCTTCTTCTTCTTCTTCAGTATTTACTTACTTATTGCCAAAATGATGTACAGAGGGGTTATAGTTTCATAGGTAAGGTGCTGAGTACATTTCTTGTTCAACTTAGTGTTCAGTGGGGTGTTGGTGGCCCATGCTTATTATTCTAGCTTCTGAGGATGCTAAGATTTAAGGATCTCAGTTCAAAGCCAGCCTAGAAAGGGGAGCCCATGAAATTCTTTGAACCAATTAACCACTCAAAATGCCAGAAGTGGAGCTGTGCCTCAAGAAGGTTAATTGGAGATAAGATAATAACCAGTTCAGATTGTTATGGCTCAGATGGTAGAACACCAGCCTTGAACAAAAAAAGCCAAGCAAAAGTGAAAGGCCCTGAGTTCAAATCCTAGTATCAGCACAAACAACACATATACACATCATTAGCCTATTTACTAGGTAGTGCTCAAACTGATGGAGAATTATAGTTGGATCAGATAAAACAGATGACATGGGATTCATGACCTAATAAGGGAGGAAGACAACTAATGACCAAGTATAACAAAGTTATCCCTTATCCACAGTGTGAGATAAGACTCCCGGCATGTCCCCCAGACACTACAAAGCCCTAGCCTATGTTTTTCCATGAGTGTATTCCTGTGATAGAATATAATTTATATGCTGGCCAGAGGAAAGAGTAACAAAAATGATGAACAAAAACAGAATAATTAAAATAACATACATAGTTATTCAAATGTAAGTGTCTAAAACTTTCTTCTAGTAATTTTAACTTTTCCCTTTAGGAATCAATTTACATTGTCTCTGTGACTTAATTGAATCCAAAGTCTCCCCAGTATTTTGCTTTAAGCCACTGGGGAGGAAAATAAAGATTATTTGAAAATAAGGCTCATTATATGTGGTACTGTGAGAGCTTCTTTGTTAGTTGTGATGGCTACTAGATGACAAATGGATGGTTCCTATTCCAGGAGAGAGTAGAATGTTAAGATTTCCTCTATGCAGAATGGCACACAACTTACATGTTTTAGTGTTTCAAGTATTTTTGAAAATTTCAAGTTAACATGTTCAGACTGTTAATCATCAGTACCTGGGATTGAAGAAAGAACAAACATAGAAAAGGGAGAACTATGGTAAACCATGTGAAACGTAATACCAAATGAGATAAAGGAGTGTGGACAAAGCAAGGAGGTAGACAGTGATGTATAGAACAGGGCTATCTTTTGATTATGTATGGAGAATCCCAGCATGAGCTGAGATCTCAAAGAGAGAACATTTTCCCATTCAAAGATGTACAGGAAGAGTCCCCAGGACTTAGGGATAAGAGATGGCAAAGGCATTGCACAAATGCCAGTGGGAAAGCAAAAAAGGGTGAAGGCTAGGAGATTGGAAAGGAAGGAATGGCAGTCATGGAAAATATCTGATTATTACTGTGTTCTTTTGAAATCAACTTTAATTGTGCTGGATGATATTTTTGAAGGACATACGCTGTGTTGTTGAGATAAGAAAGACCATTTCTAGGGGGTGAGAATGAACTGTGTGATCAGATACTTTAGTACACTCTCTAAGTGACTTGGTATGCAATTAGATCGGCAGGGGAATTGAGGGATGGGGAAAAGTGGTGAATGTACATACATATTGCTGCTGAAGAAGGCTGAGAGAACTGGCAGATTAGATATGAGGGACTAAAGGAAAGATGAAAATCAAGGGTGATGATAAAATTGAGTCTGGATAGCGAAATGAATCATAGTTGACTTGTGTGAGCCATGAAAGTCAAAGAAGTAGGTCGAGAATTGTTTTAAAGGATTTATGAGATGGCTCAATAAGCAATATTTTTAGCCGGGGCCCATGCTTGTAATCCTAGCTACTCAGGAAGCTGAAATCTGAGGACTGCAGTATGAGGCCAGCCCATGCATGAAAGCTCTTGAGGTGCTTATCCCCAATTAACCACCTACAAGGCCAGAAGTGGAGCTGTGGCCCAAGTCGTAGAGCACTAACCTTGAGCTAAAAAGCTCAAGGATAGTACTCAGGCCCTGAGTTCAAGCCCCAGGACTAGTGCCAAAGGGGGGGGGGGAAGGAAAAGCAATATTTTAGATAAAATTAGCTAAAATGGAGCAGATTAGTAAGCATTCAGGGATGGAATTTAAGTTAGGGTGACCCCAGTTTACTAATTATACTGAATGACATGGACGAGGAAAGGAAGGAGGTACACAAATTGAAAGAAAGATAGAATAGGAATAGTTAGTGAGGTCCCAGGCAAGTCAAAAGGCTGTGCACCCAAAGAAACACAAGTGAGTTTTTCATGATGTAAGACATCACCATTTGTGTGAGATACTGCTCTCAGAGATCTCTGTACATATCCTTTCCACACTAGCAAGGCATTGGTGATTCAGAGGAGCCATCTCAATGGTGAGACAGAGAGAGTGACCTTGGTGCATTCAAGGGAAAATGGACTAGGCCTAAGTGGAGATAGAGAATAGATAAAATCATTTCACAGTGGCCTACTGTGAGACAGAGCAAAGAAATGAGGTGGTCATGAGTTAAAAGGAGAGATTTTGTTTGTATGTTGTTCTCTTCATAAGTCAAAGTACTCTAGATGATGCTCAAGTGCTGATTGGGAAGGTCCCAAAGAGAAATGCTTGTTAATAATGCAGGAGAGAGCGAGCTGATGGCCGCCATCATGGTGGTGGTAGGCCTGAGCAGGTGGGTGAAAGGGCTCACAGAGAGATATTGGCCATTGCAAAGAACTGAGAGATGTCATCTCTTTTAACAAGTGGGAGTGGAGGTGTTGGTAGAAACTATCAGCTAAACCTCTTGGCAGGAAGGAGAGATGGTTCCCGTTGCTATTCTGTGCTCACTGGATCTCTCTAGAGGTTTTGTCGGGTGGCAGAGATGTGAAATATGAAGACACTATGAATTCATAAACACATTCGTGATGTCTATTTGATGATGGGACAGGGTGGGGCATCCACTGAAGTCTTCAAAACAAAATAAAGGTATTCTCCTTACATAATTGTTGTGAGATGTGATGTAAAAAGAAATATTCAGGGATTTTGAACCGACTTACAACTGGCAGGGAAACTACAGTATGATAATCATGTATATTCATATGTGCTCTTTGCATTCCTTAGTTCATTTAATCTTACCACTTCACATGGTAGATACTATTACAGTCTTCATTTACAAATGAGGCAGTTGAGATGTGGAGAAGCAAGTAAGCTGCAAGAAGGGCTCCACAACTAGTAAATTAGTCAGGAAGGAAACAACCCAGATTATTTAGCGACTATGAGTGTAACCTCACACCCTCGGGCTTCCTGATTAGAATTCAGCTGAGCTCTGAGGTGTGAACATGAACCTGCGGTCCTTTCATATTATTAAAAATCTCTACTGCATCCCACAAGTAGCATTTGGGATAGAGAAAGCCTCATATTGGGTTTTTGTCTGTTTCCTCCTGCCATCTGTGGTCTTGGGGCTACCAAGAAAGCACAGAAAGCAGGCTGGATCATTCCTTGGGGGAAGAATTGTATCTGCATAACATAGTACAAGGACACACACTCATCCTCATGTCATCCATCATAGATGAAAAGCGTTTCTCTTATATTTTTACTTGCAATCAGTTCACCCCCTTTCTAATTCCTCAGGGGATCCATGCAAATTTGTTCCCTGTCCCTGCATGCAAAGTATTACATCCATCGCCATTGCCAGTTGTTGGCCATGAGAGAGAGAAATTTAGAGACGTTTCTTCTTGAGAGAGTGTTGGCAATATTAATAACTCAAGTGGAGGCATGGGATATGGAGTTAGCATTTACTATATTCCTCCAGTTTCCACATCTTTTTTTTGTTGTTGTTGTTCTGTCTCACAGGGGGCAGGAGGTGGGGCAGCAAAAGCTGATAAGATCATGGATTGCCATTTGAACAGGTTCTCTAGATGCCATGTGGGTAGTGCTATCTCTAGTGGAGTCCCAGAGAGATATGCAAAATAACATCAAGGGGGTCTCTAATCACCACCCTAGAGCCAGGTTGGCTGAGGATAGAAAGCAAGCAAGAGAAGGCAAATAAGAGATGAGTCTCCATTTGTTTACTCTGTGTTTTAATAATTGGCTGATTAAGTTCCATTTTTATTTGGTTTCACTGGCAATCAGATAGAGAGCTGTAATATCCACTCACACCTTGTAATTACCATTAATTTCTTGCTTTTGCTCTGCACCGTCAGGACAAGGTTGGCAGAGAAGCCATGGGAGATTGAATCAGACTGGAACACAATGCATATGCATGATGCAAGACCAGCCAAGGCTCTTAGGAAATGTGTGGAGGGGTGGGGGCAGGAAAGAGAGGAAAGGATGTCTGGAAGATGGAAAGAGAGAGAGGAAAAAAAATACCTTGAATTGGAGACAAAGGCAAATACAGGAAAGTGTCTAAGTCAGCACAACAGCCCTGCTAGCTTAATTACCATAATGATGTAAAATAGTCCAATCAGCAATCTGGGGCTAATCTTTCATGTATTACAGGTCTCTCTTTTGTAGAGCTTCACAGCTTAAATGCATTTTTAATGAAGATATTTGAAGCAAGCAGATAATTTCCTAGTCTTTCCAGGAGGGAATCAGAGCACATTAAATAGGTTGTTCTTCCCTGTAGCTACCCAATGTTCTTGCTTTGTCTGTCATGGAAGAGCCCATCCTCTTCCAGCATTGGTGGCTCTGTTCTCTACTCTTTTATTCCTTTTCCCAAGGCACTTTGGGAAGGCA
Organism: Perognathus longimembris pacificus; assembly: GCF_023159225.1. Taxonomy (NCBI): domain Eukaryota; kingdom Metazoa; phylum Chordata; class Mammalia; order Rodentia; family Heteromyidae; genus Perognathus; species Perognathus longimembris. The sequence goes on along the minus strand of NC_063163.1, from coordinate 102,761,670 downwards.
AAGCATTGGGAACCTGGGAGAGTTGTAACTGGTGTCTGGAGGAGCCTCCACAGTATCTAAGAGATGTTCCTGTTTCCTTGATCTGGGTGGAAGAAAGTAAAATCCAGGAGCATTCTCCTGGTCCATGCTACTTGGAGAAATTCAGCTTCATCTTGCCTCTGTGGATTTTAAGGGTCCAAATACCACTAAAAACTCATAGAAAGCTCTTACTCTGATGAATTTTTATGCCAACAAGGCCATTGAAATTGTCCTGCTTGTTGCTCTGATCTTCCTATGAATCAAGGAAACAATCCTCATGGCCCTAGAGCCCAAGATACATCTAAGTGATGTTCAGTTTGATAGATAGAATAATTACACTGTTATTATTATTATTTTGTCATTCTTGTTTTGGTTTTGTGCCATCAGTTCTGAGGCTTATATCAGGGCCTGAATGCTGTCACTTAGCTTCTTTGCACAAGGATAGCACTCAACCACTGGAGCAATAGCTCCACTTCTGGCTTTGTTAGCACTTACTTGAAGATAAAAGGCTAATGGAATTTCCTGCCTGGGCTGGTTTTGAACTGCAATCCTCAGATCTCAGCCTCCTGAGTAGCTATGATTACAGGCACCTAGCCAGTTATATTCTTTTTGATCAGTGTTTGAGGCCATATGATCTAAATCCCTCTGAGTATTGAGTTTAATACACATTATAGAAATCTTCATTTAAGTCCCTCAAAAGGTCAGGGTTGAGGGGAGAGCAGAAGGGAAAGATAACAGAAGTTATAGGTAAGGCAAACACAGTTGCAAAATGCTCTTTTAGTTTACAACACAAAGGGAACTTTACTAGTTTTACTGCTTGTCAAAAAACTGCCTGAGAAACGACTAACTGTATTCAATTCAGCCCTTGGACTAACATTTTTAAAATACCATACCAGTGAATTCAGCAAATTTTGTGGCAGCCTCACTTGGTTTCCCTCTATCACCACCGTACTTCATCAAATTCTCTGATTTCCAATGGCATCCCATATTCATAGTAAAATAGTGTACAGTAAAGAAGCTTCTATCATTTGGCAATTATTTTTTCAAAAGTAAATCACACACACACACACACACACACACACACACACACACTCCAATACAATATAATAAGGCTTCCTTCAAGTCAGAGCTTTATCAAATATCCTTATTGGTACTTTCAAGGCACATACTTTATCCCAAATACCTAAATGTGAAATAAAAAATATATTTTCTTCATTTCCCACTTTGGTTGTTGGCCACATGGTGACAAGTTAGGCCCTAAGACGTTCTGGTAATAGGACCTGAAGATCTACAGTGGAATCAGGGCCCTCATTAACTAGAGAGTTATGAGTCTGCCCTATCACTGGCCTGTATGAGCTCAAGATGAGAGGGAGAAAATTCTTACCCTACACTTCATGCTCTTCATTTCATTTCTTGGTTCATTCACATATTTATTCACTTTTTCTAATTATACTATGTTCAGGTTATTTGTAGGACCCTCTTGTTCCAGAAGGGGAATATTGATGGCGAGCATAAAAAGGACAGGAGAAAAATTTGCATTCAGAAGACTCCCTGCTATGAAAATTGTAAACCAACGCACATTCACACTTCATTAAAGGAAATCTTAGCCTGCCCATTACAGACCACATAGAAGCCCGGTTACAAATATAATTTGCCTAATGACTTGCTTAGTTGGTTCTTTGGAATATTTAAAATATCTTATTGATGATGGACTCTATTATGTTTCTTGAGAAAAATATACATATAAGCAGAAATGCAGAAATCACTCATCTTAAAAATCATCACATAAATATCATATAAAACATATGTAGGGACATACATATATTGTGTCTCTACAGAAATGAGAGAAATATAATTACTTGTGAAGATACCCCGTAGGACATTGCTACAAAATCATTTTCTCCACATTCTTCAATCTAGTTGTGTTCTTTTGACCATCTTGCAGCAATTCTTTATCTAAGCACTGTTAAATTTAGCTCATTTCTGTAAGATAGTATAACTTTTAAATTTGGAATTTCAATGTAATTCTTTTTTAGTAGATTGGAATACTCTTATAACTGTCCATTTTTCTATTTCTTTCTTTCCACTCTTCTATTACCTGTTTTTCTATTTTAATTCATCCATTTCTTCCATTTTCCTTGCCAAGGTAATCATAATTATTCGGTTTCCATCCACCAATTTTAGTAGGTGTCACCTGTATATTTGCTCATATATCTCCCCCACCTTCATTATTAGCACTAATCCTTCTCTCTAGTGGACTTGTATTACATACCCATATTGCATAGAAAATAATATTATTTTCCCCCCAAAAGTTCTTCTATTGCTTTTTCAATAAGCAAAGCATGTCATAAAAATACTAGATGTGGGAAAAGACAAAGGAATATGGCTAATAACGATTAGGACAAAGATAGTCCAGGTTATTCCACATGTGATCTCAGTATTAAGTTGAGTGATCACAAACTTTAATATAGCTATGGTTAATTTGCACGGCAGCCAATCATCCAGAGAAATAGAAGAATGTTAGAACTTGTATATACATATATGTTCAATAAACTGTATATTAGAGAGAGAGGGAAAGAGTGAGAAAGAGGGTGGGAGGAAAGGATATGGGAATAGAGAGTGAGGTAGGAGAGAGGAAAGGAGGGAAAGAAAAAGAAAAGGAAGAGAGGGGAGATGGAGAAGAAGGAGGAGGAGAAAGGAGAAGAAGGAGGAGGAGAGAGAGAGAAAGAGAGAAAGAAAGAGAAAAGAAGAGTAGGAGAAGGAAAAGAAGGAGAGACTGATTTATTTTTGGAAATTTAATCACATGTTTATGGAGACTGGCAAGTCCAAAACCAGTCAACTGTCTGGAGACCCTGAGAGAAAAATCAAAGGTTGTGGTTCAGTCTTGCTGACTGAATTTCATTTTGCTGTGGGAGGTCAGCCTTTGCTTTTTGTAGGCCACCACTGATTAGATGGGACTTTTCCGCTTTTCCACATGGTAGAAGGCAGTCTGCTTGACTCAAAGTCCATCAACTCAAATTGTAGCTAGGTGTCCTCAAATCAGCATCCAGAAGAGTAATTGATCAACTATCTGGACACTGTTGCCCTGCCATTTCGACAGCTAAATCCACATTTCACAGCCATTTTGAGAACTATGTGAGATTATGTTTAATCTCAAATTATATATAAAGGAGGCCTCCTTCTTTAGTCTCCAGCACAGCCCAGTATCATTAGCGAGGCCTGAACAATCCTACAGGATTTAGCTTAGGTCCTAGTATAAAAAAACAAAACAACAAGAATGAAAAACAAAGTACCTCTCTACTTCCTCTCCTCTTGGGTACTGCTTTTGAATGAGTCTTAAGCTATATGCTACTAGAATGTGGTCTTGTTGATACATACATAATTTTATTGAGAGCTCTACATTAAAGCTGAAAGTTTATTTTCTGTCCAAACCCTTGTATATATGTATTGACTTCTGTAGCCAGTAAGTATTTTCTCCTGATAACTGTTAGGGACCTTACCCACATTAATTTTTTTTTTTTTACATTACATTGTACTTATTACCTGTTCAAAATATGAGCCTCTCTAATTTCCCCTTATCACCTTTGTCTCTACAATTTAAATTCAGATACCTTCTTGTGAAGCTGAGTTATCTCTTGCCAACTTCCTTTTCCTGTTTCAGGGAATTTTGAGATGTTCTTTGCCCTATAATAAGATTACCTCCGATAGCCCAGGCATATTTCCAAAACAGCAAACCTGATTTTCTTCAGCATCATCTTCCCAGCCAGCTGTCTGCTTCACAGACCTTTATTTTTCTTTCCAATGTCAAGAAAAAAGAAAAGTAGCAACAAAAATACCACCTGTGGCCCTGAGTCTGAGTTCTTCGATTTCTTACCTGGCCCTGCAGGGCCAGAAAGCAAATATCTTCGAATTCTCCGTTAATATTATTAGATACGCTGACTTCCACTAGTTTGGTAGATTTGAGCTTTAGAGAAATTTTCTATTTTCACAGAATATCATCTTCAAAAATAAGGCAGCATCCCACCCTGCCCCCCACCCCCGACACACATCCCTCCCAGTAATGAGAAACTCCGATTATATGTTGACATGGTGTTTTTAAGACCGAATATGAAAGCCTCAACCATTGCATCAAGCCGCAGATCAATCATATCCACCACACAGAGAGAATTACCAATTGGCAACCTACATCTTCTTTACAAGTGCTGTCCAACTCTAACACCACCTGAGCCAGCTGCTTTTGTGACTTGTGCAGCGCTGTCTTTGGTGAGTTTGCCAGCCAGCTAAAAGACCTCATTTTTTTTTTTTTTTCATTAGGAGAAGACAGGAGTACAGAAATGCTTTTATAAAAAGAACTGATTGCTTTCCATCCAGGAGTCTCTGCATGCTAGCTCCCACCTCACCTATGATTTTATGATATCAATAAAGGACAGGAGTTCTGATTTATTTCTCAACTCACCACAACCCTCGCCCATTGAACCACCAATGGTTTTGAAAAAGAATTTAGTTATAGGGAGATGGGATTGGAATCTGTAGTCTAAGATAGAAGAAAGAATATGTAAACTTTCCATCTGTGTTTTATCTGAGTCATGGAAATGTTATAATACAGGCCTACAATAAACAATCATTCACTCGGGGCTCTTGAACTTGCTTTTTGATTCTGTTTTCTAGGTCTCAGGTGAGTAGTTGCCTTGTTTTCTAGCATCCAGGTGGTAGGTATACTTTCCTGTTCTGAACAGGAAAATCTTATCTGCAATTAAGTTTGAGGCACATATTTTTTTCCTACAAAGATGATGTGTTCTCTGACTGAGAAATAAATAAGATTCATAGTTACTAAACAGTGTGAAGGTAAACGTATCTAAAAAGGCAAGAAAAGCATTTGTGATAGTCTAAAGAAAGAACAATGATGCCTCAAGAGTCAGCTCTCTTTGCTTCCTTTTTTTGAATGCAAATTATTTTTTAATATTGTAAATAGTTCAAAAACTACCAAAAGAATATTTCAAATCCATCTAAAATTAAGATTCCAGTGTTTATAATTAAAGGATTATTGGTATACAATATACAATCATACTCATGCCATTGATATACATATTGTCAGAGTGGGTTTTATTTTTCTTTCTGGTTATGTTGCATAGGTCCTGGAGCTCTAACTCTGTCCTTGAGCTTGTGTGCTCAAGGATAGCACCTTTCCACTTGAGCCACAGCTATACTTCTGGCTTATGGGTGATGAATTGAAGATAAGCATCTCATAGGCTTTCCTGCCCTGGCTGGCTCCAAATCTAACTACAATCCTCAGATCTCAGCCTACTGAGTAGCTAGGATTACAAGTGTGAATCATTGGCTCCAGGCTTGTCTTTGACAGTTTTTAAATGGAAAAATTGAATATTTTCAACAGACTTAGATCCTGAATGGAAATAGTTTGCAACCTTTGCTTCTATATCATCATATCACACCATCTTGCAAACTGGAACCAACAGCTCCCTATAGGACTTCCAATGCATATGCCAAACTTTCTAAGCCTTTAGGACAATACTTTTCTTTTCCAAGCAATTACCTTGAAACTACTCACTTCCTCAAGGTTACAACCTTGTCTTGCTACTCTGTTTGTGTCATCTCACACAGAATAAAATTAGACTGTTCTGTATTAAATTCTTAAGACAGGCTTTCCTGCCTAATAACCATTTCGCTCCCTCTGCAACATCACATCTTAGCATTGAAGTCATATCTTTCCATCTGTGCCTATCTTTTTCTCTTCTAGTATTTCATTTTATCAAAGACCATTTCCTTCTTCCAGATCTTCAAACTTGACCATTATTTTTGCTCACATACTTAAGTACAATTTTCCAAAAAAAATTTTACTGAGGAAGAATTTTAAAAATATTCAATCTCATGACTTCTTTCATCTGCAATTGTCTCATTGTCATACCAGCCCACTTGAAATAACACTCTACACACTACATTTATTCTTCTTTGCCAAATGTTATTCATCACCCCTACAAATCTTAGAGATGTATGAGAACACACTGTTTTGTTTGCTTGTTTGGTATGAGTGGTAGAACCTAAGAGATCAGAGTCTACCCCCAGAATTCCTTAAATTCCATTGCTAAACACTTTGAACTTGATCCTAAGAGTGCAGGGCAGTCATCACAATATTTTCAACCTTCATTTCCTCTCAGTTCTGTTCTTTTCTCTGATGTATTATGTATCTGTGTAGTTCCTTCATCTTCTCATGTATCACAAGAAGTCCTTGATAGAAGATCTTGAACACCTTGGTGAGCCCATGGGTCATGATAATGAACCTTGTATTCCTGTGGTAAGACTTGAAAATCCTGGTGCGTTTTCAGTCAGAAAAGGACATAATACAATAGACATTTTAAGAAGTTGACTCAGGAAAGAATGACTAATGGATTTGATTAAGTGAATCTGGAGGCAGAGATGAATTAGGGAATCAGTAAAACAATTCAGGTAGATGAAGGCTTCAGCTTTCTGACAAAGAGTTTTATGGGGGTCCCTAAAACCAGCTGAGAAATGAAACTGAGCTCTTTGGAGGATAGATACTTTTTTAAGATCACAATAAAGGCTTCACAGTGATTAAATATAACCTTTTCCCTTCTAACAGAGTCATACTCCATTTGGTTTGGAACATTTATGAATAACTGCATATTATTGGAGATAGTATATTTAGAATCTAACTCATCCAGCAAGAATCTTTGCATCCACAAGGATCTTCTATGTCATTTGAGTCTGAGGTACAAAAATCCTAATTTTCCTGTAGCAAATAACTCTAGTTTTTCACAGAAATTCCCATTATATAAAACCCAATTGAGGCACATGCCAAATGAATAAAGCCGTACAGTATCTTGATTAGATATTATCTCTGTGAAAGTTTTTCAAAATGAGATTAACACTTGAATCAATGGGCTCAGTAAAGTCGACTGGGCACCATCAACTCCATCCTGGGCAGAGGTAGAAAGGTAGGTGGTAGAACAACTGCTCCCTTCCCTGTTTGCTGTTCTATTTAACCTAGGTCATCCCATTTCATCTTCTTTTGTCCTCAGACTAGAATTAATACCTTCAACTCACCTGGTTCTCAGGCCTTTGTCCAGAGACTGAATCACAGCTTTGGATTTCCCAAATGTCCTACTTGTAGATAGCATGCATGTAAGGGAATGAGGAACGGATTTTATTGAGTAAATCTGGAATGGAATTTCCCAGCCTTTGTGTTGGTCTAAGTTAATTCCTTTGTATCTTTAAACTTTCTTTTATATTTCCAAAATATTATTTGTATTTTTATCTAATCTCCTACTAGTTTTGTTTTTTTTGAACCTTGATTAACATACTCTAGTTCTAGTACTTATGTATCACTTTGAGCATACTAAGATTCAATAGTATTTTGAATAAATGCAGGAATGATCAAAGAAACCTGTGAACTAGGCAGTAACTGCTTAGATTTAATTTACTATTTATTGTTTCTTTGTTTCTTTGTGTTTTCTTGTTGTTATTGTGTGCAGGTAGTGAAGCTTGAACTCCAGGCTTGGGTGCTGTCCTTCAGTTCCTTTTACTCAAGGCTAGCACTCTACCACTTGAGCCACAGTACCACTTATGGCTTTTTCACTAAATTTAATTGGACATAAGAGTCTCACAGATTTTCCAGTCTGGGCTGGCATTGAACTGCTATCTTCAGATCTCAGCCTCCTGAATAGCTAGATTGCAAGTGTGAGCCACCCGTGCCCTGTTTCATCTAGAATTTATTACACATATACTTTGTAAACAGAACTGTCCTAGAAATGAATTAGAGTGTGGAAAAGCCAAATTTTGCTATCTTTAGGAAACATACCATTTAATGAGGTCATCAGTAAGATTAAATAGAGCGGACCCATTCTTGGACAGGGTATCATGGGTGCATAAAAGACAAATACAGTTTATGTTAGTGATCTTTCTGTACTACTACAAAACATGTGAGACAATAAACTTATAAGAGGAAAGGTTTAATTTGACTCACAGTCTTGAAAGTTTCAGTCTATGATCAACTGGCTTATTGCTTTGGGGCCTGTGGTAGAACAGCACATGATGGAGAAAGCTCCCACCTTCTTTAGTGGAATAATGTGATAGGGTCCTAATATCCCCTCAAGGTCACAGTCCAACATCAGAAGACCACTTAAAGGTTCCAAGAAATCGCAATAGCACCATGGGCTGGAGCCAAGCTTTTTTTCTACTTATTTATTTATTGTCAAAGTATTGTATAGAGTTTCATATGTAAGGCAGTAAGCACATTTTTTTAATCAAACTTGTTACCTCCTCCCTCATTTTTCTCCCACCTTCTCTCCTCCTCAATTCCCTCTCTCCCCTCCTTCCCCTCCCCCCAGTTGTACAGTTTGTTTACAGCATATTGTCTTGTAAGTATTGCTGTTGCATTGGTTCACCTTTTACACTTTGTCTCTCCATTTTGATGTTCCCCTGCCCCTCCCTAATTCCGATAAACATATATTCAATACCCAGGCTATCAAAATCAGTTACAGTGACATTGGGGGTAAAACGATGGGGAAGAGCAATAAAAGAAAAAGGCATAATTTTATATATTTCATTGAAAATAACAACAATGACAAACCACTTATTTCCATAATTTGGAGTTCATTTCACTTAGCATAATCTTATGTGTTCACATGTACGTAGATATTGAGCTATTGTGATCTTCTGCTAGGAGCATCCTACACATATACTAATTATTAGCAGTGAGGGAAACCATAGAGTCTATGTTTCTTTGGGTCTGGTGTAGCCAAGCTTTTAACACAGGACCTTTGTGCTGACAATCACCAAAAGTGTAAACACCTATCATTTCCAAGGGAAAGGCATGTTGGTTGGCATCTAGAATCTAGAATTAAATTACACTTAAGTAGAAGATAAATACAAATAGTAATTACACAGAGAAAAGTTGGATGGGGAGAACAGGCAATGGGGGAAGCAACCCAGATGGGAGGGAAGGCAGAAAACATTACATATTGAAATAATCTAAGATTGATATAAGGGAGTGTGAAGGGCAGTGCTGAGAGGTAGAGCTACTAGACCACATCATCTTCTCATGTGTTTCTAACCCCAGGAGTTTGGATCTGATGAGAGCAGACAGTAGTGAATCTTTATAGAGGATCTCTCTAGTTAAAGTGAGTCTGAGATGAGTACAGCTTAAGATTCCATGATAAATATATGGAAGAGAAGACAGGTCTGCTACAAGAGATGGTGCAGTCAATGGTTGCCTCTGTGGTTGGAGAGTGCTGTCCACTGTAAGGACAGTGGCTCTCTGTCCCTTCACTGGTGATGCCTTAAGAGCCAAGACGCATCCACAGAAGCCTTACTTGGCTGTGATCAACCCTTGTCCTCCTTTATTTTTTTCCTGTGGGAAAACATGTTCATAGTTCTAACTGCCACCTAAAATATAGACTTCAGGAATTCTTTTTGCATATAATATAGATGTTATTTCTAGGTAAGATTTTGTTTAAGAAATACACAGGAGGGACCTGGAAAAAATTATATTAAGGAAGTCAGGCCCAGAATGTTTTCTCTCAAATATGGAAACTAGAATTAGTTTAGAAGTATATATGTAAATTTTTTGGGTGGTATGCAAAAGCATACACAAATGTATTAGCAGAAACACAGTAGACTCAGGGGAGAATTAATACCAAATTCCTTATTAAGTCTAAATTGAAGCTCAACAAAATAAACACCAGGGGCAGGGGGCAAATGAAGAGAAGAAAAAGGGGTCAGTGCAGTCAACAATTCAATGTATGTCCTACAAAATTAAGAAAAGTAAGGGAAGGGGTGGGTTGAGAGGGGTGGTGAAAATGTTGAAAGGGGTGATATTGATCAAGACATATCTGCAGTCATAAACATCTTTGTCGCATGGCAACTCCTTTGTATAACTCCTTAAAGATAACATGATTCTATGGTCTCCCTTATAGAGAATAATTAGCACAGGTTTAGGCTAGTCACAGCAGAGGATCACAAGAGCCTAATCGCTACGCCCTTATGAATGCATAAGATAATGCTAAGTGAAATGAATTCCATGTTAGGGAAACGACTGTTATATCACTGCTGTAATTACTTTCAACATGCTATGTGAAATCGTAGCTTCTCTTGTTGGTGATCCTCTTGTATCCCCTTCCTGTGGTTATACCCGCACTATCACTGTATCTTATCTGAGTACATTGGAAACTGTATATACTGGTATTAGAACTAGGAAAGTGAAAGGGAAGATCAAAATCGAGAGACAAAGGATAAAAAGACAAACAACTACAAAAGCAATACTTGCAAAACCATTTGGTGTAAACCAACTGAACAACTCATGGGGGAGAGGGAAAGGGGGAGGGGGGAGGGGGGAATGAGGGAGGAGGTAACAAACAATACAAGAAATGTACCCAAGGCCTAATGTATGAAACTGTAAACTCTCTGTACATCACTTTGACAATAAATAAGAAAAAAAGATAATAACATGAAAAGAAATACACAGGGGTTATTTTGACAACCCTTGGGTTGTCAAAAGTAAAGATTACAAAATTAACAGTAGATAAAATCTAAAGCAAAGAAAATTTATTATAGAGAATCAGTTTGCGTCGAAAGGGCATAGTTTGCTGATTTCATGAAAACCTTGCCCTAAATTAATTATGTTTTATGTAGGTAACTTACATAGAAGTATTTTTAGTATAGTGTCATTTACTAAATTGTGTGTGGTCAAGCCTCTCATTAAAGGAATTCTATGAAGATAGAATCCATTATGCTTTCAATAAAAAATGTTTTCTGAGTACATAGAATGTACTCTAGCATGGTATTAACTTCTAGAGAAATGTGGGAAAGTCCTGGTAGATGTACACTCCGGCCCTCATGGAAAATTCAAATATGTGGAGAAGACATACTCAAAACGATAACTAACAACCCAATCTTCCTAGTAACAGAGAACAAGAGATGGAAATAGTGATAAGATAATAAAGATTCTTGTGGTTCCAAGGAACAAGCAATTAAATTTAGCTGGGAGTGGAATACTAGCTGCCTTCTAAATCTTAGATCTACTTTTAATAGGCAAATAAAAGGAAAGAGAAGACCATCTGTTTTTCTATCCCATCAATGCTGTGGAGAACATACTCGAAACCATTCCAATACCCTTCTAATTGCTACCTCTAATAGTTTTTCCTCAGGTCCCAGTTTTTATCCTCTTTGCAGTATTTGACTTTACAACGTCCTCTCACTGGATGAGATGGCTCACCGCTCTAATCCAATATACACGGAAGAATTGTAATTCAAGATTAACATGGGGGGAAAAAAGTGAGATTCCATCCTGTAATTCCATAGCTGTGGTATCATCCAGGTACATGGGCAGTGTGAATAGCAGTACCACTGTGCAGGCTGGCGTGGGCATCAGTGCAAACAAAAGGGCTGGGGATGGGACCCACATGGGCTTCTGCCTATCAAGTAGCCCAAGGCCCTGAATTCAAAATGCCAGTCTCACAAAGCAAAGCAAACAAACCAACTTAATCTAACTGGTTTCTGCAATATTAATTTTCTGAGATTTAAAGCTATTTCTTTCTTTTCTTCCTTTTTTTTTTTTTTTTTTTTAACTAGTCTCGAGGCTTGAATTCAGGGCCTGGGTGCCGTCTCAGAGCTTTTTTTCCCCTTCAAAACAACACAGCTCCACTTCTGGCTTTTGGGTGCTTAATTGGAGATAAGAAACACACAGACTTTCCTATTTGGGCTGACTTTGAGCCTCAATCCTCAGATCTCAGCCTTCTGAGTAGCTAGGATTACAGGCGTGAGCTACTAGCACCCAACTCAGTCATTTCTTAGTAGAATTTTCTTAGTTCCATAGTATCTACCAGGTATATAGTATACCAATTTCATACCTCTTCTTGTCTCCCGTTATCTTTTCAGACTCAGATAGTACAACTGAAGACATTAGCCTAAAGTTTGCAGTGGAGAGTGTGAGGTCACCATGCTTAGCTGGAGCAGTAGGGGTAAATAACCTTTAGCCTTGGCTGCTCTGAAAATGTCTGTGAACCAACCTTCCTTCCTTCCTTACCTTTTTAATACTGCTATTATGGTTTGCAATTATGGCCTTGAACTCTTGCTTGGCTTTCTTACTTGCAACTTGTACTCTACTAGTTGAGCCTTGATGGCAGTTTAGCTGTACATTGATGTTGTCACGAGGAGCATGCCTTGGGGCGTGTAGATGGAATCTCACAGTCTTTTCTGCTTGTGCTGGACTCAAATTGCAATCCTCTGAATCTCCATCTCTGAGTATCTAGAATAATAAGCACATGCCACTAACACCAGGTTTGAACCTACTCTCTCTTATTGTCTTGTTCTCCATACATTTGTGTGAAGGGGTTGCTGGTAAATCTGTTTACACTGATAGTGACTCAGCTAGATTAAAATTGACAAATGGGAAGAACATCCATTTAGTTTAGATACTTTATGATGCAAGCCATTACCTCTATATTGGAGAAATAACTAAGAAGAGGAATGAGACCTTTGATATATATGTATTGACATATATACTATATAAACTATATATAAATATTAATGTATTGCTATATAATATATACATATGCTATATATACATATATTTACATGTGTACTATATATGAGTACATTTATATATTAAATATACTTATATTTATGTATATATAGTATATGTAATAATATGCTGTATTAAATGTATTATATATAATATATACCATATATTATAGTGTACTTATATATGTGTATATGTGTATACATCTATATGTATATGTGTATACACACACACACACACACACACACACACACACACACATATGGCAAGCCCAGGACCTGAATTTTCGGTTTTGTTTTTCTGTGTGACTATGTTCCTTCAAAGTTAGGATCAAATTGACACTTCAATCCATCTTCCTGTTGATGGAGTTATACCTTCAATACTGAAGGGTTGTTGTTATGTTTTTAAAACAGGTATGATTGCACTGCTCTGTCTACATTTGAACCCTTAGTGGGTCCTGACCTTTTCAGTCTCTCAGTGATTAAAGCCCTTATTAATTTCCTGGGGGGTTGCTGACACTCTCAGGCAGCAGAGTGGTGGGGGTTCGTTAACTTGTAGGGCTCTAATTAGGCAGCAAAGGATTTGTCTCTCCTTACTCTGTTACATAATGAATCTGGAAATTCACACATATAAGAAAACACACACACAGACCTATTACTGAAAGAAAGAAGTGCTGATGCATCCAGGGCAGAACCTTAAACCAATCCTCTGCACCCTGCCTTTTCTTTCATATACTCCCCTGGGACCTAATCAGACTCTTGTAGAAAACTATATTTGGATGGGGGTGGCACAGTGTGGGAGAAAACCTTGGGGGGGTCTAGATTAGCCCTGAAAATAATTATTGATTGGGTCATATAGTTAAGTCCCTTCTGAACCTGCAATTCTATGAATAGCTACTCCAAGGAAAGGCAAAAAGCATAAAAGTCTCAGTGTCAAAAAAGAGAAGAAAGGGATTTTATGGCAATCTTTATGGGTGGTCAGGATTTTAATAAAGAATAATGACCACATTCTCGATTTCCTAACCTCGATAAAGAATGAGTTTAATTGGAGCTAAGAGCACTTTGATTGGTTTGTGATTGGTTAATTCATATTTTGGGGAGTCTGTATAAGACACTAAATTCCGTGAAAGGAAGCAGTAGGTGGGTGGGTGATGCACAAGGTCTCTAAGGGAGACACAAAGTTCAAGGACAGGTTTCTGCAGCAGTCTGAAGACTGGCAAGTACTGGAATGAATGCCCCCAAGAATCCCTGATTTCTACCCTCTCATTTACTTCCCAAACATGCATGAGCCAGAAAGAAGTCTAGTAAACCAAGGTCCAGGATCTGACTGGAGAAAAGTGTAAGGTCCACCCTTGGGAGAGCTTCATGCAGATATCCCCCACCTGTTCAAGTCTGCACCCAGTCCCTGCATTGCCTAGGTAACTAGCATACATGGAGGCAATTACCTTCCCCTTCTCTGAGGTCAGATTCTACCCACCTGGCATAACTCTGGTCTTTCCCTATATAATCTGACTCATGAGTCGCTGCTCTCTTTCCTTTTCTCTCTTGCTCTCTTTCTTCCTTCCCTTTCTCTTCTTTTCTTCCTTCCCCTCTGTCTCCTCGTGCCTCCATCTTGTGTGGGATGACAGTTTGCTATCTCCTCAATAAACTCTTTTCTGCCTGAACCCTGTGGCGGGTTTCCTTCATGAACCTAACATATGCGTGCCTTGACCCAGGAGGGGACTGAACGAGGAATCCTTGGATCTCCTCCTCCCTCTTCTCTTCTGAGGGTTAATCCGCCTCCTTGACTGCCCCTCCTTGGACCAAACTCCCTAAAGCCAGAAAGAAATCTATTTCTCACCTTTACCACTGCTGACTATGCATCTAACACACCATCTCCTCTCTATGTCTGGTAAGTGAAACTTGTATGCCTTTTTGGCCAGTCTATTGTCATTTCAAGGATTCCTGAATCGAGAACTTGACTCCATGTCCTTAAGGTCCCCCCCTCTACATCTTTATTGGATTCATAGGTCCTCACTCCATAAAGACTACTCCATAAAGTCAAAACACCTTAAAGGCTAGAAAATCAGTTTCAAGGGCCCAATCATTTGTCTTATGCCCTCAAAAGTGGGAGCCCATAGGTTCCCTCTCTAAGACTAGCAATTCTGGGTTTGAAACCAGATCTAAAAATCAAAAGTATCTGTTTAGAAATTTGGGGTTAGCACCAATTGGATAATTGCAATCAGCGACCTCACAATATTGAGAGATTTGGACAATCTCTAACAAAGAAACGGTAAATGGTTAGAGTTTCCATATGTTCAGGTTTTCTTTGCCTGTCCTTCTCTCTCTTTCCAAGCCGTTCACCTCTGCCTCCCAACAATCGCCTCTCAATCTCTTTCTCTCTCTCACTTCTCTTGGTCTTTCCTCAAGAGCACCCACATTCTGTTAGTGTGCTCCTTCCTTTTTGCTTGTCTGCTTGTATACTCAATAAAGCCCCATCAAGTTTTATTTTTTTATTATTTATTTATTGTCAAAGTGATGTACATAGGGGTTACAGTTTCATATGTAAGGCAGTGGATACATTTCCTTTATTTTTTTTTTTTATTGTCAAAGTGACGTACAGAGAGGTTACAGTTTCATACATTAGGCATTGGATACATTTTTTTTTTTTTTGGCCAGTCCTGGGCTTGGACTCAGGGCCTGAGCACTGTTCCTGGCTTCTTTTTGCTCAAGGCTAGCACTCTGCCACTTGAGCCACAGCGACACTTCTGGCCATTTTCTGTATATGTGGTGCTGGGGAATTGAACCCAGGGCCTCATGTATACGAGGCAAGCACTCTTGCCACTAGGCCATATCCCCAGCCCCTGGATACATTTCTTGTACTGTTTGTTACCTCTTCCCTCATTCCCCCCTCCCCCTTTCCCTCTCCCCCATTAGTTGTTCAGTTGGTTTACACCAAACAGTTTTGCAAGCATTGCTTTTGTAGTCATTTGTCTTTTTATCCTATGTCTCTAGATTTTGGTATTCCCTTTCACTTTCCTAGTTCTAATACCAGTATATACAGTTTCCAATGTATTCAGATAAGATACAAGGATAGTGTGGGTACAACCAAAGGAAAGGGATACAAGAGGTTCATCAACAATAGAAGCTCCGGTTTCACATGGCATGTTGAAGTAATTACAACAGTGATATAAGTTGTTTCCATAACATGGAGTTCATTTCACTTAGCGTCATCTTATGTGTTCACAAGGGCTTAGCTATTGGGCTCTTGTGATCCTCTGCTGTGACTAGCCTAAACCTGTGCTAATTATTCTCTATGAGGGAGACCATAGAGTCCATGTTTCTTTGGGTCTAGCTCACTTCACTTAGTACAGTGGGTACATTTCTTGTCTAACTTGTTACCTCCTCCCTCATTTCCCTCCCTCTCAAATGGTTTTGTAAGTATTGCTTTTGGAATCCTTTGTTTATTTACCCTTTGTATCTCGATTTTGATATTTATTTTCCCTTCCCTAGTTCTAATACCAGTATATAGAGTATCCGGGGTACTCAGATGAGATACAGTGATAGATAGCATGGGCACAAACACAGGAAGGGGATAAAAGAGGAACAACAACAACAAAATGTTATGGTTTCATACGGCATGTTGAAAATGATTACAACAGTGCTATAACACTCATTTCCATAACATGGAGTTCATTTCACTTAGCATCATCTTATATGTTCATAAGGGCACAGCTATTGGGCTCTTGTGATCTTCTGCTATGACTAGCCTAAACCGGTACTAATTATTCCATATAAGGGAAACCACAGAGTCTATGTTTATTTGAGTCTGGCTCACTTCACTTAATATAATTTTTTCCAAGTCCTTCCATTTCCTTATCAATGGGGCAATGTCATTAGTTCTGATAGAGGCATAAAATTCCATTGTGTATATGTACCACATTTTCTTGATCTAGTCATCTACTAAGGGGCATCTGGGTTGTTTCCATATTTTACCAGTGACAAATTGTGCTGTGATGAACTTTGTTGTGCTGATGGCTTTAGTATGTTCTGTCTTGTAATCTTTTGGGTAGATACCCAAGAGTGGAGCTGCTGGGTCATAGGGGAGCTCTATGTTTAACCTTCTAAGGGACCTCCCTACTGCTTTTCAGAGTGGCTGAACAAGTTTACATTCCCAACAATGTAGTAGGGTTCCCTTTTGGCCACATCCCCTACAGCATTAGTTATTGTTAGTTTTGGTGGAATGTAAGGTCCACCCCTGGGAGGGCTCCATGCAGATGCCCCTGCTTGTTTTAAGTCTGTGCCGAGGACCTGCATTAACTAGGTAACTGGCATGCTTGGAGGCAGTTACCTCCCCCTTCTCTTACATCACATCCAATCCACCTGGCCATACATCTGGCCTTTCTCTACGTAATATGGCACAACATGAGTACTTTCTCTCTTTCCTTTTCCCTTTTGCTCTCTTTCTCTTCTTATTTCCCCTCTGTCTCCATGTGCCTCTGTCTTGTGTGGCCTGGCAGTTTACTTTCCCCCAATAAACTCTTTTTTGCCTGACCCATGTGGTGAGTTTCCTTTCTGCTGAACCTTACAGAAAGAATTGACCTTTATAAAGACTCATGCTTTGCCATGGCTACCATGTGGCCTGCTCTCCCTTCCTTCACCCTCTGAGGCTGTGATCTGAGGGAACAAAGCAGCTATTTTGAAGGGACAGTCACCAAATTCCATTTTCAACAGTGCTGACTGGTGTCTTTTCCCACTCCAAGCCTGCATGGACTAGTGCTCAGAAATTTCCACCCTTTTCCATCTCTGTAGCTCCCTTGTGATGGCTGAAAGGAAATGTTCTGAACATGGAACAAAAATGATTCCTAGTGCATACTTCAGCTGGCAATATGACTTTCTGGTCTCTCCTTGATTTGAGTTCAGTTACTTAGCTCTGGCAGTCCATGAAAAGAATTGCCATTGGGAACCTATTTGAGAAGGTGAAGGGAGAAAAGCCTGGGTACCTGTTACATTTGTGTAAGGAACTCAGTGACTTGATTCTTGCCATATGAGCCAGTCCATTCAGAACCAGTATGAGTTAAGGGAGAGTGTTCCATTCAAAGCAGCTCACATATAAAACTTAGCTATAAATCATATATAAGTATCCAGAGATGGCACTTTTTTAATTAAACTTTTTTTTAAATGACACTTTAAATAAATAGCCTATCCACATATTATGCTTACTGGATACTCTAGTCTCTTATTAATCCTAGGAAACATTTAGATATACAGTACTTTTTAAAACATTAAGATTTACAGTCTATACAGAATAAGAAACATTAAAAAATAAACTCTATGTCCAGATGGACTTAAATGAAATGATACTAGGCAGGCACTTAGCATAGTGGCTGGCAAGGAATGGGTCATATTGTTGTTAATTATTGTTGAGAACAAATGGTTTTCTATGCCAGCCTAGGTCTGTGAAGCCAAGGTAAAGCCAGAGTCCAATGCCTGGGCTCCTTAAGGTATTTATATCAGGGATTGGGTTTCCTGCTGTCTTCCCATCTCATTTGGCAATTTTACTTCTTAGCCCCACCATGATTGCAGTGGACAAGGGACATGAGTGCTTAATTAGTCCTTTGTATTGTTTTTCTTTTTTTACGTCAGTGAATGCTCCCAATGGTAATCATTATTGACTAAAACTATATTAGCACTAATTTTTGCTGTTGCTTCTGATTTTCCTTTTAAATCTCAGGCATAGTTACATTTTGGGGGCAGTAGTCTTCCAGAGACTGCCAATAAAATCACAAAAATATCAGCCGCCCCCACCCCTCAAAAAAAAAAAGAAGCTAAATGTTTCAACTTGGCTTTCTAGAATAACAAAAATCTTCCTATGAATTATATTGGTATGTGAATGCTTTGGGTATGTTCAGTGTTGAGATTTGGCCAGAGAGACCTTTCAACATACAATCCACACCATATTAATAGGATAATCAATGATGTGTTACTGTGTTTCAAATGAGTTCCTTTCCATTTTGAAGCCCCAGATACTTTGCCAAGAGCAATTCACTGCAATCCCATGTTACTTTATTACTGGTACAATAATTAGTAGCAGATAAGTTGAAGAAGAAAAATCCCAGAAGGAGAAAAAAACAATCATACATACTCAAAATCCTGATTCACTTTTCTAACTGGTGAAGTGAATAGTGCATTCCCTGGGTCATATCTAAATCTAAAAGTTTTTGAAGCCTACACTAACACTCCATCTATTTGGGTACATTCATGATACAGTTTCTTGTCCCTCACCACATGTGCAGTGATCTAGCCACTCTGTCCTGTTAGCAACACTGGGGGAAAAGAATGCATGAGTATAAGCAAGCAGTATGCATATCCCAGACTAGAAGCAGTGCTTTCTTATAGCCCCGTGCATCCTCACATTCTGTTCACTTCTCAAATTCCTTTCCTCATCTTTGTTATACTGCATGTGCAGATGGAAAAGGACCTAGTTTAGCATGTTTTCTTGTCACTACCCAGAAGACATTGTGAATGTTCTTAGGTAGACAAATATATTTGGTTTGCATCTCCTAGTATAAAATTGAATCAGAGGCTGGGGATATGGCCTCGTGGCAAGAGCGCTTGCCTCATATACAAGAAGCCCTCGGTTGGATTCCCCAGCACCACATATACAGAAAATGGCCAGAAGTGGCGCTGCGGCTCAAGTGGCAGAGTACTAGCCTTGAGCAAAGAGAAGCCAGGGACAGTGCTCAGGCCCTGAGTCCAAGGCCCAGGACTGGCAAAAAAGAAATTAAATCAAGTCCAATTGCTGTTATTTGAAATTTAAAATGTTTTATTTACTTTGAGACTCACATATATTAGGCAAATGTACCACCACCACACCCACCTTTCTGATTATTTTCACCTGTACATATATGAGACAGCAAGTTCACATGGTTTTACCTAATTACTGACTAAAGGATTAGTAAAGATAAACCTTCTAAAAGAATGTACCACCTCTCCTTATGTAATATATTGTAATGCATGCAATTTAATGTAATCTTTTGTCAGGATTAAAAATCACAGTTTTTATGTTCTGTTATTTTGTTTTGGTCTCAAAAATAAACTGGGCTGGGTGCTAGTGGTGCATGCCTGAAATACTACGTATTTAGGAGGTTTGCAACTCAAGGCTCCCACAAGGTAGGTTCAGTGGCATGCACCTGTCACCCCAGCTACATGGAAGGCTGAAATCAGGAAGATCATGATTACAGGCCAACCTGAACATAAAAATAGGTAAGCTTCTACCCCAGCAGAAGATAAGTTGGGTGTGTTGGTATGCATCTATCATATTGCTACAATAGGTGGATTAAAGTTCGAGAATACACATGGACAAAAAAAAAAAAAGTGGGCCTGTGGCTCATACCTAAAATCTTAGTGACTTAGCAAACTAAGATCTGAGGATCTCAAATTGAAGCCTGCATGAGCAGGAAAGTCTTTGCAACATTTACCTCCAATTAATCACCAAAAACCTGAAAGTGGAGCTGTAGGTCAAGTGCTAGAGCACCAGACTTAAGTAAAAAACCTAACGGAGAAGTATCTGTGCCTCTTGTTCAAGACCTAGTACTGGCACGCAACACATAAAAATGAGACCCTAACTCAAAAATGGAGAATCTTGAATCATGTCTCGCAGGCTTGAGTCCCTGAATTCAAACTCCAATACCAATAAACCACAGAAATGAGCTTATTTTTCTAAAATAGTTTTTATATGAATGGTGTATAAGAATGAATGTAGAAGTTACCATAAACTGATTAGTTCTATCAAGTCAATTTATATGGGGCTTTAAGGCTCTGTATTAAGCAAATTAAAAGAAATTTTAAATTTTCATGTAAGTGGTCAAATTCATGAAAGAAAAGTGCTAATGTCGTTTCTTTTTTATCCAATCAGTGTCTTTGGGATTTTCTAGAGATAAACTTAAATTTCATTCTGGATATATGGATATTGTTAGTATGGCTTCTCTTTTTTTCATGGTTTATTTTTTTCCTAGAGATTTTTATCTATTTGTTAGCTTTTGCAAAGTATCAACATTTGAGTTAATTAGTTTTCTGTTTCTTAGTCCATTAATATTTGTTCTTTTATTTGTTATTTCTTGGTGCCTAAGTACTTAGCTCTCTTCTCTCTATAGTTTTCCCAAAGTAGAGATACAATCTTTCTCCGTAGTGCAGGTTTTCAAAGCTGCAGGTATTGAGGCGCATTGCTCAAATTTTGCCATTATACTTCACTATTATTCTGTTGTAAATATTTTGTGATTTAACTGTGATTTCTATTTTGACCCATTAGTTATTCCATCAACTGTGGCTTTGGTGGCTGTTTTTATTTCCTACCTAAGCTTAGACACTTATTCAGACTTTTATTGTGGCCAAGGATATGACAAATCCATACATATTGAAAATAGTAAGTATTGCAACACTACTGGATTTCACGTTCTGTAAATATTAGTTAGACCAAATTGGTTGATGATGTTTATTTAGATCTTCCAATTCTTCCTCCTTTTTGGTCTATACTTGTTCTTGTAATCACAGAGTCAAACTGAAATATCCACCTGTGAGTGTGGCTTGCAGCTTTCCTCCATCATTTTTTTGTGTTTGCCTTGTGGATTTTGATGTTGTTAGTGAGGATATATATTTAAGATTAATGTGCTGTCAGGAAAATCCTTCTTTTTCTCATGTAGTATATTTCATTTCTCTTGTGATAAATATTTTCCTGCCATCTACTTGGTTTGATACGACTGTGGCCATGCTGTTCATAACTTATCTTTTCCCAGCATTTTACTCTCCAGTTGTGCCATGCTGTATACTTAAAATCTGTCTTCTGTGGACAATTAATATTTGGGGTTTATTTTCCTATCCAAGGTGATAATTCTTTCCTTTTACTAGGATCTTAAGTTCACTCACATTTAATGCCATTATTATTTTGGTTTATGTCTAACATATTGCTATATGTGTCTCATCTGTATTTTTCATTTTGCTCTTTTGTATATTTTTTTGTTTTCTAGACGTCTTTCATGTTCACTCAGTTTTTTTAGCCTGCTGATTTATTTCTTCCATTAATGCCATAGCGATAACTACATTACTTTTTTAGTGATTTCTTTGTGATTATGTATTTCCTTAACTTTTTACACATTATGCCTGACATTTCTGAGTCCCCATTCCTATTTTCGTTTCATTTGCTTGTGCCGATATCCTGTGTACTGTTTTCTTTTAGACTCATACTGTTGTATTTTTTTAGCCTTATAGATATATATTTTTAGAGTCAGTTACAAGAAACAGACATATTTATTTACCAATTTTATTTACCGGTTTATTTACCATTTCTACTTGTCATTGAGTTTCCACTTAACATCATTTTTCTTTGAACTGAAAATAATCTTTTAACATTTTATATAATACAATTCTTCTGACAAATTGTCTTTGATTTATGGGATAAAAATATTTATTTTACTTGTTTGTGAAATTTGTACTAGCTATAGAATTTCTGGATTGGCTTTTGTCATCTTTCTTTTTTAAAAAAATATGTAGAGAGGCTTCCATTGTTTCTATACTCTGAGGAAAAGTCAAAGTATTGTTGCTTCTTTTCAATTTGTTCTTTTTATTTGGTTTTGAACACTCTGACAATGATGTGCCTACTTCTTAAACTCTATTTATCCTTTTTGATGCTTGTTGAACTTCACACATTAGTAGAATCCTGGTTGCTTTTTCAATATAAAAATTAGAAATTGTTTTGGCATTGTGCCTTCATTATTTGCCTAACATTTTCTTATTCTTGAAACTTTTCAGGTGGCAGTGTTCTTAGTGCTTGAGACTTTAATTTCTGTAACATTTTTCTTGAAATTGGATAATTTCTATTTATCTGAATTTCTATTCTGTGTGTGTGTGTGTGTGTGTGTGTGTACATGCATGTGCTGGTCCTGGGACATGAACTCAGGGCCTGCATGCTGTATGTACCTCAGCTTTTTTGCTCAAGGCAGCCACTCTTACCACTTGAGCCACTACTTCACTTCTGGATTTATTGTGGTTAATTTGAGATAATGTGTGTCCACACACTTAGACTATCCTGCTGTTCACTGACATTTTCAGTGCCATCTTGAATATACTAATGAGTCCACAGACTGGATTTTTCTTTCTATTTAAAGAAAAGTATCTGTGAGTGGTTGTATAAAGGGATTTCAATCTAACATATCAATTTATAAGTATGATACATTTTGGTCAATATCACCATTTCCATCTCTTTCAAACCCCAGTAATATGTACATGTATTTCATCTCTAGACTTCCATTTTGTTCCATTTGCTTGTTTTTATCTTCCTGTAATTTTTATTTAATTTCACGGACATATTTATGCAAGCTAATTTCAGTAAGGGTCTGCTAATTCCAACATCTGTTATCCTGGGCTCTGTTTCTATTGGCTACTTTTCCTCTTAAGTTTAAGATCACCATGTTCTTGAACACTGCTATTATAGATACCAGATTTACCACTGCCTTCTTGTGAAAACTACCCATGTTTGGTTTCTACACACAGTTTAATCAACAGCTGATGACATTCACTTGCCTCCAATTCTGCATTCATTTTAGACTTTGTAAGAGAAGGCATAGCCTGGGTCTTGCTCTCTGTGTGGGGCTTAAGAGTGGGGACCACCTATTTGGAGGCTCAGTTAGAACTCAGTTTGTTAAGGAGTCGATCGAATTATCCAGCAGAGCCCAAACTCCAAACGTTCCAGCCACTGTTACTTCCCAGCAGAGCCTGCAGTGGCTGTGTTCTGTTCTTAATTCCACAGCAGCTGTCATCTGGTAAGCTGCCAGTGTCTCTCCCAATGGGGGCTCCGTCAGCCACAGATTCGCAGGGACTCCCAGAGAGACGTCCTTTGTGCATTAGTTCCTCCTCTCCAGTTTGCCACCCTCCAATCCCAGCATCTCCAGCAGCTTTGCTCTATGATCTCAGCCACTTCAGCCTAGCAGGATCATAGCACTCTGCTCAGACAGAAAACATATTTCTGCATTGTGGTTTAAAATTGCTTCCAGAGGAAACCTGGACAAACCTGGAGCCCACCTTTGCTTAGCCGTTTCTGTCGTGTGTTGGCTCTTCTTTGTAGCCTGGAAAGAATTGTGTCAGGTACTTTGTGGCTGCTTTTGGCTGTAAGGCTAGTCTAGCATAATTATTCCTTATGAATAAGCCTGGACATGGTTTTTATGATCTGGGTCAAGTATCCTTGCCTAAAATGATAGTTTTCATCATAGCAAGCCCACTGAATAATTAATAGTTCATAATCAGTATAGATCTTTATATATTCCCTACTTTTTTTAGTTAATGCCAGTACTGGGGCTTGAACTCAGGGACTACGAATTGTTGCTTAGCTTTTTCCCTTGCTCCACCACTTGAGCCACCGATCTATTTCTGGTTTTGGAGGAGGGGTCTTAATTGTAAATAAGTGCTTTGTGGACCTTCCTGACCTGGTTGGCTTGGAACCATGATCATCACATTTCACCTTTCTGAGGATTGTAGGCGCGAGCCAGCAGCACCTGGCTAAATTTATTTATTTTCATTATTTTTAATAGCTATACAAACTCTTTTAAGTCACTATATCAGTTTATGAGTACAGTACCTATGGATCAGTATCATCCTCCCATCATTCTGCTCCACCTGTTCTAACCCCACTCGTCTACTCAATTTCTCTGGTTCTGTTTTTTTTTTCCTCACATAGATACATTGAGTATTAAGACTGTGCCCACTAATTCTTAAAACAGTTCTTAGTTGAGTAGTGTCACTGTCTCTACTATTAAGTAGGAAACAGATACACAGAGAGATTCACTGATCTGCCAAGTTGGTGTGTTTACAACGTCACAGTCACGCACGCTTTCAGCTCTTCTCCCTTAGTTTCTGGTGGAGAGTAAGTAGTGACTGAACAAGGAATGGGAAGTGTATTCACACTCATGGCAAAGGGATGACATTAAAAGGTGAACCACAGAAGCTTGAAACCTTCAAGTTCTGATTCTTTGTTACCACACAACCTCTCCTGTGAGGCCATCCTGCAATTATCATTACATATTGCAGGTCTTTGGGGTGGGGGACACTGGGAAGAATAGTGAAGTTTGTTCTCATTTTCTTTTACATTCTTAACCTTCTGTCTTTTTATGTATGTATGTATGTATTTATTTTTATTTTTTTTTGCTGAGTTGGGATGTGAGCTCCTAAACTATGACAAGAGGAGAAGCTTGTTTAAAATGTAAAACTTTGGGTGGAGTAATATATACTAGATTGGCCGTTTGATCTATCTGTGACAAGTGCTAAAACACATGTGTATTGATTTTTGTGAAGAGCGTATTTCTAAGGGTAATTTAATAGTAGTATTGAGCATGGCTTTTACTGGTGGGGAGGAGAGAGAGAACAGATGAAGAGAAGGAGCTGCTAATGGTGTTTTCCTAATGCAATTGCTTAGGTCAATGGAAAGCTGTCAGAGTTTAATGCACTTGCTTCCTCAGGATGTTATCATGTACAGGATTAAGCCATTCCAAAACATGAAAACAACAGCCACTTGTTAGAGTGGGAGCTTGTTAAAGACCTTCCATCAAGCAGTTATGATTATTTGAAGAAAGTGGTTATAGTTCTTATTTCTCCACCTTTAATTCTGACTCAAACCTAAGTGCTAGGAAGGAAAAAAAAAAGCTTTTAACTTTCAATAGCAGGTGGGAAATGGCACAATAAATTGCTTCAAATACCCTTTTGTTCCTTCCCCTGTCTACCTATGGAAATCACATTTATTTGTAGAAGAAACTGAGGGAGTTTTGCTCTGCTCTGCTCTGTTTCTGAAACTAGTAGAAAGTCTATTCTTGGAAATGCCTTTGGTTAAAATGGTTCTAGTGTTTAGGATAGACTTCCAGAGCCATCATTGGAATCACACTTCTGGTGTTTAGAAAAAATACAATAAGAAACTATGGCCTCTACTAAATGTGCATTCATCTCCTGCTGTTGGTTTTCATTGTGTTCAGAATCTATAGCTCAGAAAGTCTAGTAGAGCGATAGATAAGATGTTGTGTTAAAAAGAAGTTTCTGAAAAATATTAGCAAAAAATAAAGCTTAGGGATCCGTTAACTCATTCTTTGAACCAATGTTTATTAACTTCTAAAGGCCAGTCAGCATAAATCTCATTAAGTAAGTAAGAGAGAGATTCACCATGAAGCTGGAGAGACAAACAGGAGCTGCATAGTCCAGTCCATGGCTTCAAACACTTCAGTCTTAATTTTAAGTACACCAGGAAATCATAAAAATGAATGGTAGTAGGGGAGGGGTAACATGACTTGATTCACTCTCAGTAAATAGCACTATGGATTGTGAGTGTATTATGGTAAAAGACAAAGAAGGAGAATGAGTTGAATGGAAACAAATGGGGATCACTTGGAATAGAGAGAAGATATTTGTTTCCAGTATGTGTCATTAATTTTCTGATGGTTATGAGGATGAAAATAATTAGGAAAAACTTTGTCTTGAACCTGGTAATTGGTGGTGCTTTTTACTGAGATTGTGACACCTAGGTTGATAGTTGTGAGAAGTGAGGAGATGATAGATTTTCAGGGAGACAAATGAAGAGTAGGATTGGGGAGTTATTCATTTTAAAATGTCTTTGAAACATCTCAGGTATATGTGAAAATTTAGGAATTTTATTTGATTTTAAATGTAATTGTTTTTAGGATAGGGATATTTTTAGTCCTTTAAGGAAAAAAAGAATATTGCATGAGACATAATAAGCCTCAATAAATATTGATTGGCTTCATAAGTCTAATGCTCAGAGAACAGGCTAATACTTAAACTAGAGAGCCAACAGGATGTAGATTTTACCCTACATATAGGAATAAGAAAATGCAAGACAAGTTAAAGTCTGATTGTTTCTATTCTGCAAAATGCAAATGAGAAATTTTCAGTTGATAACACTGAGTACTATTGTTTTTGTTTTTTTCTTTTGGATTGGGAAGCTTCTGAGAATTATGGGAAGAAATAAACAAGTTAATGAGTGTTTATCTTTGAGTTATTGTGCTATTGAGTTATTGTTTTGTGTAGTGAGTAACAGAGAGAACTGGTGTGCCTGTATCAGAAGTTCTAATATTCTCTCTAACTCTTAGTTTTAGATCTCTCTAATGTTTAAAGTGATGAGATGAAAGTCTGTCATGAGAATGAGAAAATTACTTGCCTCTAACTCAATTTTAAGACCTAGTGAATTATATAAAACGATAACACTAATGAAGCAAATTTTCGTGTCTTAATCTAATGTTTAGAATAACATTTTTTCTGTCAGTGAGCACCTTTAAGTAGGTAAAACTAAATGCAATGCATGTTTTGATGAATACACAGCAATCTATCAATCTCAGTTAAAACTAAAAACATTCATAAACAGAACCACTAATTCTATGCAAAGAACAAAGCTGGCATACTTATAGATAGATAAAGCAAGAGATAAAAGAGGATTCCTATTATTCGAGTCAGAAATCAAAGTGGGTTATTTTTTCTTAATCTTTTCTATGGGTTAGCCCCTGTTGCCACTGTATTTGCTTTTGATATTCTGGGTATTGTATATATGGTTGTCTGAATTAGGGAAGGGAAGAGGAACATCAAAATGGTGAAACAAAGGGTAAAAGGTAAACCAATGCAACAACAATACTTACAAGAAAATATGTTGTAAACCAACCATACAACTCAAGGTGGGAGAAGAGGTGGGTGGGAGGAAAGGTGGGAGAAAAATGAGGGAGGAAGAAACAAGTTTGACAAGAAATGTATTTACTACCTTATTATATGTAACTGTAGGCTCTCTGTAAATCACCTTGACAATAAGATCAAATAAAATAAAATAATAAAAGAAGAAGAAATCATAGTAATGCCACACTAATCTCTTGCAGAAATAAAAAGAAGTGCATGTGAATACAAGGAGCACATATAAGACTGCAGAAAAATATAAACAGCTAAAACTGGCTTAAAAAGAAAATAAAAATCTAAATACACCTATGAAAGATAAAAAAGGACTTTATATTAAAACAAGTATTCTCTGACTAAAACCAAGTTCTTATGGCTTTGTTGATGAATTCTACTGATCACTGAAAAAAGACATAACATTAGTTCTTCACAACATTTTTATTGAATTAACAATCAAAACAGACTTCAGAATATATTCCACCTTACTCTATCACATCATTATACTTTGATATCGAAACTAAACAAAGCCATCTCATTAAACTATAAAACTATATCATGAATATAGAGTTAAAATCATAAAAATGATATAATCAGTCTAAATGCAGTGAAATGTAAATAGGATATTATGACATGCATCAGAACCAAATAAGACACTTGTTTCAATAATGCAAGGATTGTTTAACATCTTAAATTAGTATATGCTGGATGCTGGGTTTGTTCCTGTAATCCTAGATGCTCAGGTGGCTGTGATATAAAGATCTTGGTTTGAAATCATCCCCAACAGAAAAGCCCATGATACTCTTTGTTGTGTTTTGGATGTGTTTTTTTTGCCAGTCCTGGGGCTTGAACTCAGGGCCTGAGCATTGTCCCTTGCTTCTTTTTGCTCAAGGCTAGCACTCTACCATTTGAGCCACAATGCCACTTCTGGCTTTTTCTATATATGTGGTGCTAAGGAATCGAACCCAGGGCTTCATGTATATGAGGTGAGCACTTTACCACTAGGCCGTATTCCCAGCTGCCCCCTGCCCCATGATACTCAAATTTCTAGTTAACCAGCAAAAAGCCAGAAATGGAGGTACAGCTGAAGTGATAAACACCAGTCTTGAATGAAAAGGCTGACCCTGAGTTTAAGCACCAATAGCACTATAAAAATAGTAAAATCCATCCTGCTAATAGACAAAAGACACAGTTAAAAGGGCAATATCTAAAGCCAGAAGATTTAAATAGGAAATTGCAGTCTTGTGCCACATACCCATGCTCTGGTCAATCACCACTACATATAGGACAGTAGTTTTATAAGATGAAAATGAGTGGAAAATTCCTATCATCTATAGGAATTCCTGTTGCCTGTTGTGACCCAATAGTTATATTAACATTGTAGTGACATCCATTATGTTTGTGTTATTGTGAGAATAAACATACTGTACGGCCAGTTATGTAAAAATATAGCACCCACAACTATGCATAGTATCCAGTATTTGATAATAAAGAGCTGTATGAATGGCTTGTATATTTACTTCACTTTTGTTTGTTTGTTTTGGTCAGTTGTGGTTCTTGAACTCAGATCCTGGGCATTGTCCCTGACCTAGCACTCTATCACTTTAAGTCACAGCTCTACTTCCAATTTTCTGGTGGTTAATTGGAGAAAAGAGTCTCACAGACATTTTTGTATGGGCTGACTTGAACTATGATTCTCAGATCTCAACTTCCTGAGTGACTAGGATTACAGGGATGCGCCACCAGCACCTGGCATCTTTCTTTACTGTTAAGCATTAGTTTAGAGCAGATTCCTGTCTATAAAAAAGTATCCACTGAAATACCTAGAAATAACCTTAACCAAAGAAGTGAAAGACCTCTTTGAGGAGAACGTTAAAACCTTGAAAAACGAAATTAAGTCAGAACTAAGGAAATGGAAAAACCTCCCATGCTCAAGGATTGGGAGGATTAATATAATCAAAATGGCAATATTGCCAAAGTCTATCTACAAATTCAATGCAATACCCATTAATACCCCAACACCATTTTCTGATGAAATAGAGGAAGAAATCCAGAAATTCATATGGAACAATAAAAGACCTAGAATAGCAAAAACAATCCTAAGCAGAAACAACAGTGCTGGAGAAATTACAATACCCAACTTCAAGTTGTATTATAAAGCTATAGTAATAAAAACAGCTTGGTATTGGCACCGGAACAGGCCTGAAGACCAATGGAACAGAATTGAAGACCCGGGAATGAACCCACAGAACTACGCCTACTTAATCTTTGATAAAGGGGCTAAAACAATAGTTTGGAAGAAAGATAGCTTCTTTAACAAATTGTGCTGGAAAAACTGGCTCAACACATGCAACAAACAAAAACTAGATCCTTATATATCACCCTGCACCAAAATCAATTCCAAATGGATTAAAGACCTTGAAATCAAAACAGACATCCTGAAAATACTAAAGGAAGGAGTAGGAGAAACACTTGGGCTCCTTGGAGCAGGACAGAACTTCCTTAACAAAGACCCAGAAAGGCTACAAATCAAAGAAAGGTTGGACAAATACGACTGCATCAAACTTCAGAGCTATAGCTCGCAAGATAAACAGAAAGCCCACTGACTGGGAGAAGATCTTTACTGGACATTCAACAGACAAAAGCCTCATATCTAAAATATATGCAGAACTAAAAAAATTACCTTCTTCCAAAACAAAACCTCAAAGAACCAATAACCCCCTCATCAAGTGGGCTAAAGACTTACAAAGAGACTTCTCTGATGAGGAAATGAGAATGGCCAAGAGACATATGAAAAAATGCTCTACATCACTGGCCATAAAAGAAATGCAAATCAAAACAATATTGAGATTCCATCTCACCCCAGTAAGAATGCCATATATCAAGAAAAGTAACAATAACAATTGTTGGAGGGGATGTGGCCAAAAGGGAACCCTACTTCATTGTTGGTGGGAATGTAAACTGGTTCAGCCACTCTGGCAAGCAGTATGGAGATTCCTCAGAAGGCTCAATATAGAATTCCCCTATGACCCAGCAGCCCCACTTTTGGGTATCTATCCAAAAGACCACAAACAAAATCACAGTAATGCCACCAGCACAACAATGTTCATCGCAGCACAATTTGTCATAGCGAGAATCTGGAACCAACCCAGATGCCCCTCAGTAGACAAATGGATCGGGAAAATGTGGTACATATACACAATGGAATTTTATGCCTCTATCAGAAAGAATGACATTGTCCCATTTGTAAGGAAATGGAAAGACTTGGAAAAAGTTACACTAAGTGAAGTGAGCCAGACCCAAAGAAACATGGACTCTATGGTCTCCCTTATTGGGAATAATTAGTACAGGTTTAGGCAAGTCATAGCAGAGCATCACAAGGCCCAATAGCTATACCCTTATGAACACATAAGATGATGCTAAGTGAAATGAATTCCATGTTATGGAAATAATTGTTATATCACAGTTGTAACTACTTTCAACGTCCCATCTGTATCTGTAGCTTCTATTATTGATGATGTTCTTGTATCACCTTCCTGTGGTTGTACCTACACTATCTCTGTAATCTTATCTGAGTATATTGGAAACCATGTATATTGGTATTGGAAGCAGGAAATTGAAAGGGAACACCAAATTTGAGAGACACAGGGTAAAAAAAGACAAACAACTACAAAAGCAATACTTGCAAAACTGTTTGGTGTAAGTGAACTGAACACCTGGGGGGGGGAAGGGGAAGGGGAAGGGGAGAGAGGGGTGTGAGGAACAAGGTAACAAACAGTACAAGAAATGTATCCAATGCCTAATGTATGAAACTGTAACCTCTCTGTACATCAGTTTGATAATAAAAATTTGAAGAAAAAAAAAGACCCAGAAAGGCTACAAATCAAAGAAAGGTTGGACAAATGGGACTGCATCAAACTTCAGAGCTTCTGCATGGCAAAGGACATAGCTCGCAAGATAAACAGAAAACCCACAGACTGGGAGAAGATCTTTACCAGCCATTCAACCGACAAAGGTCTCATATCTAAAATATATGCAGAACTAAAAAAATTACCTTCCTCCAAAACAAAACTGCAAAGAACCAATAGGCCCCTCATCAAGTGGGCTAAAGACTTACAAAGAGACTTCTCTGATGAGGAAATGAGAATGGCCAAGAGACATATGAAAAACTGCTCTACATCACTGGCCATAAAAGAAATGCAAATCAAAACAACATTAGATTCCATCTCACCACAGTAAGAATGCCATATATCAAGAAAAGTAACAATAACAATTGTTGGAGGGGATGTGGCCAAAAGGGAACCCTACTTCATTGTTGGTGGGAATGTAAACTGGTTCAGCCACTCTGGCAAGCAGTATGGAGATTCCTCAGAAGGCTAAATATAGAACTCCCCTGTGACCCAGCAGCCCCACTTTTGGGTATCTATCCAAAAAACCACAAACAAAATCACAGTAAAGCCACCAGCAAAACAATGTTCATTGCAGCGCAATTTGTCATAGCGAGATTCTGGAACCAACCCAGATGCCCCTCAGTAGACAAATGGATCAGGAAAATGTGGTACATAAACACAATGGAATTTTATGCCTCTATCAGAAAGAATGACATTGCCCCATTTGTAAGGAAATGGAAGGACTTGGAAAAAGTTACACTAAGTGAAGTGAGCCAGACCCAAAGAAACATGGACTCTATGGTCTCCCTTATTGGGAATAATTAGCACAGGTTTAGGCAAGTCACAGCAGAGGATCACAAGAGCCCAATAGCTATACCCTTATAATGACATAAGATGATGCTAAGTGAAATGAACTCCATGTTATGGAAATGATTGTTATATCACAGTTGTAACTACTTTCAACGTCCCATGTGTATCTGTAGCTTCTACTATTGATGATGTTCTTGTATCACCTTCCTGTGATTGTTTCTACACTATCTCTGTAATCTTATCTGAGTATATTGGAAACCGTGTATGCTGGTATTAGAACTAGGAAATTGAAAGGGAATACCAAAATTGAGAGACACAGGGTAAAAAAAGAGAAACAACTACAAAAGCAATACTTGCAAAACTGTTTGGTGTAAGTGAACTGAACACCTCAGGGGGAGAAAGGGTAAGGGGGAAGGGGAGGGGGTTATGAGGGACAAGGTAACAAACAGTACAAGAAATGTATCGAATGCCTAAGGTATGAAACTGTAACCTCTCTGTACATCAGTTTGATAATAAAAACTTTTTTAAAAAGTATCCACTGATATGTTCTGCCATCAGCAGTCTCAGACCTCTGATGTTTACTGTGTACCTTGATTGCATCAGAGGGTGCTCTAGAATGATTGACCTCTGCCCTCTACATTTGTGTCAGCATCTTCTGTGATGTTCCCTGATAAAATCACCAATGACAAAGTTCTCACTACACATCCCATTGTTAAGCACCTGATAACTGTATTTATGTGAACAGGACAAGAGACAACAAAGAACTCAACTAGAGCACAAGTCTGGTTAGAGAGATAAAAGACCGGGAAGAGGTTTGTTTAGGATACTGATGTCATGAGTCTGTGGTTTCATTGTTGAACTGACAATCAGACACAGAAGTAATCTCTTTTCAGAGTAGGTCTAACTTAAAAAAAATAGAACTAGCCTGAACACCAATGAGCATGTAATACCTTTAGATAATCTGAATTGATTGGGTCTCCTTGGCTAGTGCTGACCCTGCCCTTTTACAGATAACATTGAATGAACCAGATGTATCAACACATACAGGGACAGAATCAAGTCTTCCAAAGGTTTCTGCCTTAGGGCATCCTTTAATAATTGGTAAGAAAGTGAGATAATTGTTCTTTTGCATTTACAGGATGATTAATTGGGAATAAGGGATTTATGATATCCATGGTGGATTTTTGAGCTTGGGAAAGGCACAATGATAGGATCCTACTTCCCTGTGATGGACACCTGTGGTCCATTGCCAGTGGGATTTCCACCTATGAAGATTGAAGTGTAAATTATATTGATCTTTAGTTGTAGAGTAGACTAATGCTCTACCTTAGCAGATCAGAAGAAAAATCAAATTGGAGTCACTCATGGCAATGCTTCATGTGTGAGTTGTTTGTAATAAACTAAGTTGTTATCAGATCTTCTATGAACTGAGGGCAGAGAGAGAGAGACAGAGAGAGGGAGAGAGAAAGAGAGAGAGAGAGAGAGAGAGAGAGAGAGAGAGAGAGAGAGAGAGAGAGAGAATAGCCAAGTGGGCCAGGGAAGTTCTTTCTCTGAGAATTCTTGCATCTCTTATTTTCTTAATCCTTACAGAAAGTGACCTGAGGTTACCTGGTATTTGCTAATCAGTTCATTTTCTATTGTCCTATCTCCCTGTCCCTGCTTTACAGGGAAATAACATTTTTTTCATCCTTTTTTTAAATATATATATTTTATTATCAAACTGAATTACAGAGAGGTTACAGTTTCAAACATTAGGTATTGGATACATTTCTTGTACTGGTGGTTACCTCATCCCTCATTTCCCCCTCCCCCCTCTCCCTTTCCTTTCCCCATCGCCCCCCATGAGTTGTTCAGTTCATTTTCACCAAAGAGTTTGTAGGTATTGCTTTTGTAGTTGTTTGTCTTTTTTTACCCTGTGTCTCTCGATTTTAGTATATGAATTAAAATGTTCTTTCCCTTAGAACCAGGAAATTGGAAGGGAAAGAACATTTTAATTCATATTTTTAAACACTTTGTTCCCACTTTTTACAGTTATTCTCTATGTATAGAACCAGCCTCCTTGGCTCAGCCAATCAGAACACTTATTTTATGGAAGGAAGGGTTGTCAGATACTAGAATAACAAATAAAACCAATTAAAGTCTTTGAACTAAATTGTTGTCACTCTATCCTATGATCCATCACAGGTGAAAGGTGCTCAGTTGAGGCAGGCAGGGCTCAGAGGCAATTGAGTTACTATCATTCCCTTTATGCACCAGCCAGGCACCTTCCTTGGGGAAGGATTGGGGAGTGATGAAGCCACAGGACCCTAAGGCCAGAATCAAGGGCCCTTAGGGAAGCAAGGCCTTTAGTCTCTGCCAGCCTTTATCACCTTGATCTGAATTCACAGTGCCTGCTTCATTGTAGACAGTACTTCATCCAGCTGGAAATGTGAATCCTGTCAGGAGCACTGGCTCCGTCATGCTTATCAGAAATACATTATCAGGTGGGGATTAGACAGAAGTTGCTGCTACTGTGCTGCCCAAGCCCAGTGAATAATGAATAATGAAAATTCCATAGACTGGAAACAAATACAATTGACAGGCCCAGGCTATTGGAGCCAGCCTTTCACTCAGCTCATTGTGACACATGGGACTTGTAGGGTCTCTTTCCACTTCACTCACCAGGGCTGAGTCTTGCTGATTGGGGGCTGGCATGGTGGTCTGCGAATCACCTCCTCTCTCCTCCTCTGCATGGTGTGGTCCACCCTCTACCTGCCTGTTTTGTTTTTTTCTTTTTCTTCAGACTCAAACTACCTTAAAGGAACTTGGGAAAATAGCAGAACAAAAGAAAGAAAAATGTGGATATAGGCCAAAATTCTGTGTCATGAAATGAAGCATCTGGGAGAGAGCCAAGATGGAAATTCCTGAAAGCTGTATGACTTCAATCTTTAAAGTGATTGCTTTTCTTCAAATGAAGTTGGCTTTAGAAGAGGTGGCTCAGTTCTCAATATAATAAAGTGTTTATGTGTTTGCAATACATGGATCAAAGTTCATTTTGGTTCTCTGTATTGCATATCCCTCACCAACATTCATTCATTTATTCATATATCTACCAATCAATTGTTCCACCCACCCACCCATACCATTCACCCATCTGTCTGTCCATCCACCCACCCATCCATCCATTTTTCCGGCAATTAAAGCAAAGGAGTTGAAATAAATAGTTGTAGCACAAGTAACCAATAACACTAATGTCTTCTCTCTACAAGATAATGTCCTGTTGTTTTTTTTCATAATGAAAAGGTAGATTAAAGAATAGTTATAAAAGCAAACTATTTAAACAAATAATGCAAAAGGGCTTCCAATTAATCACCTGGCTTTTATAAGCAAATAAAATGTTGCAAAGGAGAAAATGATACTCTATGTAGAGACATTTGGACATGGAATTGAAAGCTCTAATTTTTCTGTTGGGGTCACATTTGCTAACTCCCTTCTTACACAGGTATAGATGTTCCTTCAGTTAGGATGAACCACAAGTGTCTACTCCCTCTGAGAACCCCCACAACCTGTCTTTAAACAGGAGAGAGCACACCAGTAGTGTGCTCTCACCCAGTAAAAAACTGTAGCACCAGTGGCAGTCAAATAGGACTTAGAAAAAGTAGTTGTCAGACTCAGGTGAGTTGTGCAAAAGAAGGCATAATATTAGCCTTCCCTTCCATGTGATCTTGAACCAGTCCCTGCAGCTGCTCCCTGCACATCCTGGCTCTAAAATGTCACTACTGTCAGCAGTTGGGTTGTACAGATGATGCATGGACCAGAGCTTTCCTCAGCCTCACAGCCAGTGCAGTGAAATGATAGCTTGAGAAAACAGTGTAGTGCCAGGTAAGCCAAAAGAAAGACTCATGATCTTAGACCATCACTGCTGCTTCTGTTTACAAAAGCCACTGGCCCAGAACAAAGATCACATGGTTTTCATAATATCCTCACAGCAGATACCACACCTCAACCATTTCCCTCAGATCCTGTCCTCTGTAGATTCTTCTCACTCCTCTCAGATGAGAAAATGTTGAAAAGGAGTTGTCCTGGACAATGATTCAAGTTGCCCTGATCTAAAATGCATGTAGGTACAGAAAATTACAGAGGACCCAGAAGGAACCCAGCTGGTATGAAAATATGTATTAGTCCATGGTGTTTTATTGATGTTTTCCTAACCTCATATTTATGTGGAAATTTGAGTTTTGTGGTCTTAATTCCTAGTAATGATGCTCCTTCGCTGCCTCCTTCTCCTCCCCTCCTCCTCTTTTACCTTTCCCTCTTCCCCCTTTTCTCTTCCTCCTCTCCCTTAAGTCAGACTGCCCTATTTGAGTTTACAACACTGGATACTAAGAAGGTGATTGTAGGCCACAGCATCGAATCAAACAGTATAGAAAGTGAGTTTAGAGCCAGCATGGTGGCTCATGCTTATAATCTCAGTCCTTAGAAGGTGAGGCAGGAATATGTTGAGTTCAAGGCCATCAGGGGCTACATAACAAGACCCTGTCTCAAACAAATGGAAAAAATGAATTTAAGTTTTCCTCTGTGCATTTCTCTCACCCCATTCTCTTCTGGCTGTTCAAGCTCTTTCTCTGTTTTTCCTCCCCATGGGAAGTATTGTTCTTTTCATTTATTTATCCAAGAATGATCTGGAGATTCAGATACAGACTGCTCGGTGGGACTACTCCATTCTTTTCGGTCTGTTTGTTTAGAAATAGTTGATGTGATCTCTTTTCTTAGGCCCCAGCTGTGGTCAGCCTCAGAGTCTCTCTTCTTCATCTTCTGTCTAATCCAACATGACTGATTTGTATATTCCACTTCTGGTCATTTTCAACTCTTTATATTAGCATCCATTGGCTTCCCATTGGTTTTCTCCCTAGGATATTCACAGCCTGTGTTTCTGCATTCTGTCTTCATATTTATTGTTTCCTTTTACAATATTCTTATTCGTATTGCACTTGCCAGAGGTTGCTGAGACGGGGGAGAGCAAGGCAAATTTAGTTTCTGCCTTCCTGGAGCCAGATAAGAAATGAACAGTTGCAGAAATGCATATATAAATGTTAGGGTGAATGCTATCAAAGAAAAGACAGCATGTAATAGGCACAATAAGATGAAAGACTAATTTTAGAATTGTATGGTCAGAGGAAGACTCTTGCAAGTGAAAAGATACAGGTTCTCATCAAGATTGCAGAGCACATGTTCAAGTACCCCAAAAGAACAAAGTACTCCATACCTTTAAATAAATTAATACTATAGGCATGGCTGACCAATGGCAGATATAGGAGAGAGTGAGAAGGTGGAGATTGAGGGGGGAAAAGCCAATGCAGAGATTCTTGGTAAAGAATAAGAGTTATCCTGGTGGGGCTTATAATCCAGACAGATATATTCTGGGCAGAAGAGAGGCAGTAGAATTCAGTGTGAATGAGTTCTGTCAGTCTGCCCTGCTTTCGTTTTCAAGGCATCTCTACTGTTTGTAAATCAAATAACTTTCAACTTGGATGAGATACTCAAAATCTCTGTGTTTCAGTTCTAAAACAAAACTGAGATGACAATACTTCCATAATATTGTTCACCAGATACAATATCCTTGATAAAGTGCCTGTACCTTAGAAAGTATTATATAATGAGTACATGATTACAAAACTACTGAAAAGGATGGAGGTGGTGGAGACAGTGGTGTTAGTGGTGCAATGGACTTTCAAAAAAATTCCAGAGTCTTCTGTCTTGACGTAAAATTGCATGAACAGGTAGATGGAGGAAAGAAGGGAAATGAGAAATGGTAAAGGTGTTTTTATAGCCCAGGAGACAGACAGTGTTACCCTAGATCCAGGAGTAAGGAGATATGAATAGACGATTATATATTCCATGTGCATATGTGAAAATGGAGCCAGGTAACTCAAAGGGATTGGTGGATTCGGGAGATATAGAGAGAATGATGGAAGGAATAATATTGATCATGGTGCATTATACTCATACACTGACAAGTTAAGTTGAAAACCCTTTATACAACTTCTTAAAATAAAGATAAAGAGACTATATGAGAAATATTTTTGGGAAATAATCAGTAGATTTGGTGATAGACTGGAGATTGGATTAAGACAGCTGTCAGGAATGATCATCTTTCTGGCAAGATTAAGTGGATAGATTAGAATAGTAAAGAAGAAGGTAGATTTTCAGAGAAAATTAGGTCTGTAGAGCTGGTTTGGCATACAGGTCAATAAAACATACACACAAACAAGAAGAGTTCTGATCCAGACAAATGCATTTATCACATTTGAGTCTTGAGATTGACCTGAGCAGACTCTCTTAAGGGCATAACCAGAAGGCCAAGATATTTAAATATATATATATATATATATATATATATATATATATATATATATATATATAATGTAGTCATTCTATAGAGGACTTGCTATTCAATAAAGCAGTTTATGAATACAATGCATCTTAATCAGTGTCACTAGTGTCATCATTCTCTCCCATCTCTCCCAATTTTATCCCTTCCTTCAGTTGAAGGCTAGGTTCTAAAGACTTGAACATTACAGTAATCTATAAAACAAAGCTACCTTTTTGGGTCCACTGTGTTGTGAAGAATGCAATAATACTGGAAATATATGAGGCCTGAAAAGTACCCGAAGAACCCCTTGTTTACATTCATTGTCCTCAACCTCACTGTGACTGATGGAGAAGCCACTCAGGGACTATTATTTGTCTGTGAAAAATGTGGAAATGGAACGAAGCTATATCATTTGTTCTCTGTTACTAAAGACTGAATTACTTTTGTAATGTACGCAAAGAGAGCTTGTTTGCTTAAAACCAAAAAGAATTTCTCACAAAATAAATTATATCCTATGTCCATCCATTTATTAACTAGGTGTACAAACACACATAGACTCAGATA
Organism: Perognathus longimembris pacificus; assembly: GCF_023159225.1. NCBI lineage: Eukaryota > Metazoa > Chordata > Mammalia > Rodentia > Heteromyidae > Perognathus > Perognathus longimembris. The sequence goes on along the minus strand of NC_063163.1, from coordinate 102,722,802 downwards.
AGTTGCTATAGTCGTGCACCAAGCCAGAAAATCAGAATTTGTACCATTAATAGGCATGTTGAGTTTGGAATACAACTTGTTTATAACACAGTAGATTGCTAAAATACACATCCTTGTTACCAGACTCAGTTCCAATCAATCACCACTCAGAAGCCAACACTCGAAAGACAGAGATAGTGGGAAGGAATTCCGTTTTCTTCAGTGGCTGGCCTGAGAAGATGAAGGGGCTACTGTCCTCAGAGCTTTATCATAGGGCATTTAGGAGCACAAAGGGCTTCATTAGGAAGGACAAGAGCAGTGTGGACGAAGGCTGTATGAGTAGATATAATATTTAGGCATATGGCTCCTTTTTACTTCTTCCCTGGCTGTAATATCACATTGGATCATGACTTACTGTGACTCACTTCAATAGATCTTCAGATGGACACATTGCTTTTCTACAAATTAAACACTGTGGTTATATGTATGTATATACATATTTATATATATGTGTGTATGCATATATACACATATATATGTTAGGAATTACAGGCTTAAAGAATAAAGAGAGACTTTATGCATTCTGATGGCATTAGAGAGTCAGGCCCCATATTTTCAGGGTTGTTTCAGTCTACAGAAATGTTATGGAACAGTTACTTAGCAAAGGGAGAAGTGAAAGGAAAACACTCCCAAAGCAAGGGACTTTGTTACCTCCCTTGTTACCATGGAAATTTATGTCAAGGTAGATCACTGGTTCTCAAAGTCTGGTCTTCCCACTGGCACCCTGAGAATCAGCAGAAAATGTGTGAGATCGGCAGATTTCTGTGCCACGTGACCCCCATCTGTGTTTGCTTACCAAGAAATGCTGTTACTCCTTGAGCATATAGAGTCTAGACCAAACTGAACTTTCTAGTTTTCATGCTGCGTGTGCTTCTGCTTCCCACTGCGAATTCCAGGCCCATGCACTCTCTACAGAGCATACATTTATTTTTTTGTATTTTTATTATTTATTATTTTTATTTTTTTAATTTTTATTGTCAAACTGATGTATAGAGAGGTTACAGTTTCATATATTAGGCATTGGATACATTTCTTGTGTTGGTACTGGAGCCCTCATTCTCCCACTTGGCTTTATCTTTTGAGGGTGATGCTCTACCAATTAAGCTACAACTGTTCTTCTGGCTCTTTGCTGATTTATTGGGGATAAGAGTCTTACAGACTTTGTTGCCAGGCTGGCTTGGAACTGGGATCCTCACATCTCAGTCTCTGTGTAGCTCAGGTTACAGGCAGGAGCCTCAGGTTGCCTGGCTTAGACCACAGGGTTTAAGAAGCTGTGAAGTTTTTCTATGTATCTCTAAGTGTATGTAAATTAATTTTGATGATTCATTGCCATATTTCTATTGACAATGCAGCAGCAGACATTTCCTGAGTGACTACCATGTACAAGTCTGGTGTCTGTTAAACAAAGACCTATAAGGTACAAGTTCAGAAACTATAGCAACCTAAATCCTTTTTTTTTTCTTTTTTTATTTTTTTTGGTAATAATAATCTGGTCCCTACTGTGTTTTTTTCATAGTGATCTCAAAGTCCTTCTAAAATATTAATTCCCAAGAACATAAAAGATAAATGTTATTATCTTTACCTGCCAGGAGGGTGGGAAAGTTAAAGACATGCCCACCAGGAAATGCCAAATGTCAGAGCCAAAGCTACTCATTTTCCCTAGGGACAGTGAAATTGCTTACTTTATTTTAGTTATCCCAAAGATATCTGCAATGTTAATATCATTTCCCTTTTCTATTCATTTTAGTTATTACCTTAGATTTGTACTATTGTGTGCAGTTTGAAATTAATTATTAGACTCTAATGCCTAATTTTGGTTGGCATTTTAATTATGAAACCGTGTTGGCTTTTAGATGAGTTATAGCGAAGTAATGAGCAGTATTTACTCGCATTAATGACAGTTTTCACTTCTCTTTCAGGATAACTACACCATGAATGATTTCAAGGATAGGGGAAAATAAAAAAAAATGACAAAAGGCAAAGTCTACAAGCCCTCCTGGTCTGAAAGTAGAGCAGCTTGAAAGAAAACGGGCTACTTGTGGGAGAAAAAGAGGATGGGCTGTGGGCATAAACACCTAAAATGTAGCTTCTGGCATTTGCACCCTCCCTGATGGTCTCCAAGAACAGATATTGCCACCCTAAATTAAACTCAGCTGCAACAGGCATGGAGAGTCAAGCCAGGCCCTGTGTCTGATCAAACTCTAAACTCCTCGGATGGTATATTGTTTAATAGTATGTGGATCAACGACTTGTTTTACTTATGGGGGCAGCTGTCTATCTGGGAACTAGATCCCATGTTTTCATAGCATAGGTGATATCTTGAAAGATTTGTCTTTTACAAAATTAACATAATGATTGGAACTTTAGTATAAGAGGGGCTTGCCTTCCCCAGCCTCCTGAGAAATCCTAGGAATCTGGGATAATGGTTAAATGTGTACCTACCTACAAATATCTTACCTAATTCTGCTTCAGTCACAGGTAGAAATCCTAGAAGATCTGTAAAGCCTTTTAACTATTTAAAGAATATTTTGTGGGCTTGACAGTGACTCGTGCCTGTAATTGCACACATCAGGAGGATGGTGGTTTGAAAACCACCCAGGCGGGGCTGGGAGTATGGCCTAGTGGCAAGAGTGCTTGCCTTCTACACATGAAGCTCACAGTTTGATTCCCCAGCACCACATATATGGAAAACGGCCAGAGGGGGCGCTGTGGCTCAAGTGGCAGAGTACTAGCCTTGAGCAAGAAGAGGCCAGAGACAGAGTCCAAAGACTCTGAGTCCAGAGACTGGCCAAAAAAAAAAAAAAGAAAACCACCCAGGCAAGAAGTTAGACACCATTTCAGCCAATAAGCCACATGTGGCAGTTCACATCTGTAATCCAGCTCACACAGGGAATACAGGTAGAAGAATCACTGTTTGGGGCCAAGTTGTGGGGAGAAAGAACGAAAGAAAAGATAAAGGAAAAAGTGATGACTTATTTGTAAAATAACAAAGCAAATAACAAAGATGAGGATGTGTCTCAAGTGGTAGAATGGCTGCCTAGTGAGTGTGTGGCCCCAACTTCAAACTCAGGTAGCATCAAAAACACACTCATACACACTCGAATGAGAGAAAACGTTTATTTGCTGCTATTTCATGGATACCAGTGAGGTCTCTTCTACTAGGTATCTCCTCTTAATTTAAATCATATCTCCTCTGTGGGCACATCTGTAATCCTAGCTACTCAGGAGGGTGAGATCTGAGAATTGCAGTTTGAATCCAGGTTGGTCAGGAAAGTCTGTGAGACTTATATCCAACTAACCACCAAAAGTCCGTAAGTGGAGCTGGGGCACAAGTGGTAGAGCACTATCGTTGAGCAAACAAAGCTAAGGCACAGCATCTAGACCCTAAGTTCAAGCCTCAGTACCAGCACACACACACACACACACACACACACACACACACACACACACACACAATGCCTCTCTAATTTGTTCCATGTGCTTATGTACATGTATACATTGAACTATTTGCAAGGTTGTGACTGTTCTTGGCCACAAGGATCTCTCCTGTGTTACATAGAGACAAATAACACCCCTGTCTCATAGCACAGAGTCATGGGGGGGTCCACAAGGTGCTCAACGTGATGACATCAGCATCCTCGTTGCTATTGTCAACCCGTGGTTGACAAAAGAATCTGTGGTCACAATGGCAGGTTCTTCCAGTGCAATGTAAGACATTTCCTAAGCAAACACATTGTATGTGTGTGATGTCAAGAACAGTTTGCAAATTATCTAGAAGAACTTAAAAGAGATGTGACATTGTGGAGGTAACACAGAAGTCCATAACAAAGAGAGAGCAAGGGATGGCTATTTATTTAGATCTTGAAGCTCCGGTTTGAGTAGGCATGTCAAACAGGCAGAAATGTTAGAAGATTTCCTCGTGGAAACAGTAAAGGCTTCATTTGTGCCCTGACTGGAAGCAGTGGCCATTAGAAAGCATTTTATGTGGTTGGTTTAGGGATGTGTATTTAGCTTTCTTTGGCTAGTGCCTAAGTAGCTATAAATGTTAGAGAGCTTTTGGTTATGAATCAAGGCCTGGCCACATTGGGTTGCTTATTTCCAAGGTTGTGTTTTTACTTTTTTTTCTGGATTGGTGCTAGAAATATGATCCACTCCAAGTGGTAAAGAGCCCTCTGACATCCTGGGGTTTGCTGCAGATGATGGGGCAATTTTGTGGGAAGGTTGCTGCAGTTGGTAAATCAGTTTAGTTTTGTACGCTATCTCCCTACTGTCAGTTTGCATATTTAGTCATCTTGTTAGTTGTGAGCAGCTAAGGGTTTTAGCTAACCTATCTATTTGACCATTAAATCAGATTGGCCAAAGTCTGTACTTAGAAATTCAGTTTGTTACGATGGGCTTGGTGGTGTGTATTTGTAATCCCAGCTACTTGAGAGTCTGAGGCATGAGGATTAGAATTTCAAGACCAGCCTGGGCAACATAGTAAGTCACAATTTATAAATGAATAAATAAATATCTGGAAGTTAAAAACATCTTCATAAAAGTAATAATGCTGCATCGATTTAAAGAAAAAAAAACTCTTGAAGTATTTGCTAAATAAATAAATGTTTCAGCTTGAATCGATTTCTGACTTTGTTTTTAATGGATAGTGTTTTCCCCCTCCTACTGGTTTTATTTCATTTCACTTACACTTTTTAATAAGTTTAACTCAATCCTGTGCTGTGAAATTGGGGGTGGGGTGATAAATTAGATCATTCAATATGACACATTATCAGGAAACGATTTACTAGTGCCTTTGGGGAGTATTGCACATCAGTTTTTCTTCTTGTATTTTTCCTTATAATATGTAGTTGGGTTTCTGTCTGGGTTCTATCCCCACAGAGTCTAACAACAGTAGATCAAAAATATTCACTAACTGACTCCCTCTTATATTGGATGGACAGACTTTTGTGTCATTATTCGCTAAGCTATAAGGTATGACAACTATTAACATTGTATTAGGTATTATTAGTAATCTTGATGTTTGAAAATATACCAAAGAATGTGAATAAATTTACATGCACATGATATGCCATGTTACATAAGGGGTTTGAAACTCTGTGGATTTTTGTATTTGTGGTTCATCTTGGAGGTAGTCCTTTATGGATTCTGAGTGAGGACTGTATTTACATTTTGCCAAGGATAATTTTATGACTGTTAGAATGGGAATTCCAAAATGTACTAATTGATAGGGATTAATTTATTTAGGAGTAAATTTAGCAAGGGACAAGCGACCTAGGAAAACTAAGAATTAATTGTTGCAATAAAATGGTCCACTGTTGAACTGTGATGATGTAGCATTAAATCTTGCCATAGGAACATTTGTCCATTACGCAGGGGAATTAACTCCACTAAAGCAGAAGCTCTGATATACTGAAGGAGAAAGAAACCCCCTTACTTGAAATTACCTAAAAAATTTACTACTCTGATGCCACAAAGACAAATACGGCTAGGTTTAGTAATTGGTGTTCATTTTCTATCTGCTAAGCTGTGAATCCTCCACTTGATTCTTTTTGTTCTAATTGGTATTGCATAAGAAGGTAGAACCTGGGTGCCAGTGGCTCACACATATAATTCCTAACTACTCAGAAGACATATTTGAAAATGGTGCTCCAAGCCAGCCCAGACAGAAAAATGTGTGAGACTCTATCTCCAGCTAACCAGCATAAAGCCATTCTGGAGGCATAGCTCATGTGGTAGAGCAAGAGCTGTGAGCAAAAAACAAACAAATAAACAAACGAAAAACTGTACAAGAGCTCAATACTCTGATTTTAAGCCCCAATACTTGGACACACAGAAAGCAAACCAAACCAAACAAACACATAAGCAAGAAGGTAAGGACTTCAAGACTTTTAGAAATGTAAGGGGTTTCAGGGATAAACTCTTCCAAAATTCTCAAGTTAAAGATGAGTAAATTGGGATCCAAAGAGGTCAAGTGACCTTTCCATGTTCAGTCAGTGAGATCAAAGAAGTCCCAGAAGCAGAAATTAGATATCTACTCTACCCTGAAAAGTTGCTGTGTTTCTCTGAAAGCAGAAGAACATACATATATACATATACACACATCCATATTACATAATACATACTCCAGATGTATTTTCATACAAATCTGTGATGTGAATGATTATATATGTACTAAACAATTAAATTATTCCTTTGACTCTTCAGCTCACCAATTGTTGAGAAAAATAAAATGACAGAGCATTTTCTCTATTTGTAAGGGGAAGAATCCTCACTAGGTTGCTTTTTATTCCTCTGTGAAATTAGAGTTAGGATTTGACAAGTCATTTGTACTTTATATCTCTCAAATCTCATGAGTTTCCAAAAAAAGAAAGTAAGAAGTAGAAAAGCCAGAACAATGATCTCATGAATAAGTGAACTGATATCTTAGCCTAATTAAATGCTTTTTCACAATTAGCATTTCTAGAGCTAAGGCTATTCTGACTGCTGAGAAATCACTATAAGAAACCTCTATCTTACAGCAAAGTGGAAAATGGAACCTATGGCAACAGCAGAAAAGTCAGTCTCATTTGCATTATCTATCTCTATTGGTGGATGTGCAGATGCCATGCCAGGAGCTGATGGGTTGGCCAGGGTGCTTGGGTGCCCAGCTGTATCCATGGAAACCCAGCCTGCATCTGTGTGTGAGGGCTCCCTAAATAGGTACACCTGCAGCTCTTAAGTCTCCATGCATTTGCTTCCTCCTCCTCACTTCATTCACATCTTTTTATTAAATGAGTTGATGTGTCACCACTGACTCTCAGACAGCAGCCCAAGGTTCTGCTCTGCGGGAAAAAGAAAACTTCCACTTCAAAAGTTTGCAGATTCAGAGTAGTGCCGAGATGCTGCAGATAAAAATAAAGCCATGGAAGCCCCCTCTGAGTGGAAGGACTTAATTATCCTGACCATTCCCTCTCTCCTTCTCCCTCTCCTTTCTCTGTAACCCCCTCCTTCTACCTCTTCCTGTTTCTCTGTGTGTGCTCAAGCAGTAAGCTATTTTGACTGTTGCCATCACTTAAGTCACTGATGGACGTCACTGTCTGATGCATTAGTTGTATGTCTGTGGCCTCTGAGGAGCTTAAATATCTAATGAGGTCTGGCTTAAAAAATATTGAACCTTAGAATTATTTTTGTTGTGGTTTCAAAAATGTCCAAATGCTTTCTCCTCCCTATGGGCTTCCTATATTATATAATGCTAATGTGAAAACTAATACCCCAGGTGACTCTATTAGTCAAGGTTTGCAGGCATCCAGATCCAACACGGTGATATGCACACACACATATAAAAGAGATATAATAACATATATTACAATATAGTATGTTATAGTAAATTGGGTCACATAGCCTCAAAGTCCACAGTTGGCCAAAGGGAGACTCAGGATTGTTGACAGGTTGAGACTTAGGCAAGGGCCATTTAAAATTGGGAGTCAAAATAGACAAAGGTGTCCAGATCAAAGAATCAGGTATGAATTCTCTCTGATTCAACTACCTCAAGGATTCTACTCTACTGGGCCTTGAGTTGACTTGCTGTGGGCTACCTGAGTCCATCTATCCATTTACTCCAATCAATTCCTTTCCTAAATACCCTCACAAACACACAACTTAGTGTTTGACCAGTTGTTTGGATATTTCTGGGCCCATTCAGGTTGACACATGAGAATGGCATGCACAGTGTCATTGCCTGCCATTTCTGGACATTATTTTTGTGATCCTTTCAAAAATTGCTTTTACTTCTGGAACACCATAGTGACATCCTAGAGCACAAAGAAGAGACACTTAAATAAATATATAAGCAAACAAAAACACAAAAGCAATGAATGGTAGAAAAGAACAATGGGCTCTCCTCAGGGGGAAGAGTCTCAGTTGGAGTACAAACTCAGAATGGGCATGAGGGTGAATGAGGTCAAAGTACTTTTAAAGCATGTATGAAATAGAAAAAGGAAATCTGTTGAAATTGTTTTACAAGCAAGGAGTTGGGGTGAGATTGAGAATTAAAGTGGGAAAGACTTGATCTGGGCACATTCTGTTTGTGTATGGAATTATCACAATGAACCCCACCCTCCATACAACTACTATATGCTATTAAAACTTTGTTTAAATCTCTTGGTCAATTGAACAAAGATATTTACTTACACATAGTACTTGAAAAGCTGCTTCATATCATTTTTGGAGAGAACAAACAAGTGGAAAATATAAAATAAAGATAGATAGGAAATGTCATTATTCATAATAATCTCTATAGCTTTTATAATATATAGAATTTTCCCTGTGATCTTCATATTGGAGCCTCTACAGCCAGGAACTTAAAATATATAAACTAGATATAGTATTCCTTTCTGGGACAATGTGATTTAAAATTAATTGGCAATGACGAGATTCTAAAAAAAAATAACAAATGAAATATTCTAGCCCTTCCTACATTTGGTAAAGTGTGGCAAAATATGAAATGATACAAAACATACATTTATTTACTCCTACAAACCTATCTTAGACATCAGTTCCCTATCAAAGTTATTAAAAATAAAAGAGAAAGCGACCCCTCTGCTTCTTTTAATTTTTATTTATTAGTTCGTGGCAGTACCAGAGTTTGAACTCAGGATCTTGTGCTTACTCAATTTGCTGGCCCTCTACCACTTAAGCCATGTTTCCAGTCCAGCTTTTTATGTCCAATTTTGGTGCTGGAATCCAAAAGCCATTTCTGTCTAAGTTGGCCTCCTGAGCAGCTAGGATCAAAAGCGTGAGCCGCCAATGCCTGTCTTTTGGTTCCATTTAACTCTGTAGACTAATAATTTGGAGGGTGGAATTAAAATGTTTAAATCTCTATTTTCCTATTATTTTCTTCTAAACAATGAGACCAGTGAGACCAAAAGTGGATAATCTTAGGGGAGGAACACAAGGCACAATGCCTATGTGCCTCTGATCATATAAAATAATATTTATCAAATTCTACTCCAGGAAATGGAAACGAGGTGGTTTGTTTTTTTCCCTTTGTTGCTGTTTTTGTTTTCTTTTTTCTTTCATCTTGTTTATTCATTTATCTGTCTTTGGAGAGTAAGGGGGCACAGAAATGAAGAGACCAAGGCTGAACAAGTGCAGCAGTGGTACTCACTAGACATTATGTTGAAAATGAACTATACAATTTGTGGGTAGGGACAGGAGGGAAAATCTGAAAGAGAGAGACAGGGTGACATTGTCCAAAAAGAACTGTATTCCTTACCTGACCTAACCCCTCTGTATATCACTTTTATAACAATAAATTAAAATATCCCCGCCATTCCTCTAAGTATGAAGCATGGAAATACCTTTTAAGCTTATTTTTTTTTCTATTGTTGAAGTACTGGGGCTTGAACTCAGGCACCTTGCTCTGTTGTCTGGCTTTTTTGCTTAAGTTTAGCACTCTACCACTTGAGCCATAGCATGACTTTTGCCTTTTTTTTTTTTTTCTGGCTAATTAGACATAAGAATCTCTTGAGTATCTCTACCCAGGCTGGCTTCAAATCTCATTTTTCAAACCTCAGCCTCCTAAGTAGCTAGTTGTGAGCCACTAGTTGAAGGCCTGGCTCAACAAAACATCTTTAAAGGAAAAAAAAAAAAAAAGAATACACTGTTAAAATGCTAGGGTGAAAACCTTGGATAGTCCATCCCAAAGCCTCTGTCCCTCTTCCTTCCACTGTGGGCACAGTTGATCCTAATTACAATCCTATTCAGGAGAGCCTGAAATCCCCAGTTGTATCTCATATATTGTGGGTCAGAGATCTACACCACTAATTAATGTTATGAACTGCAGAAAGTAGGTGAATTCATGTCCATGGTACAGAAGGTCAGGATAGTCTCTGACCTTTGAGTGTTTACTGAGGTCTGCAGTGATTGTTTAAAGCCCAATAATGTATTTTGATGAGTGCTACGATGTCAAGTTTAGATTTTACAAGCATTTGGACTCCTCTGCTGGAAAACTACACACACAGACACACGCACACACATTGAAACCAAAATCAGAACAGCAGTTATAGTGAATAGTAAGTTAAACTACAAAAGAAGGAGGAAGAGAAGGAAGAGGAGGAGGAGGGAGGGAGGGAGGAGGCGGAAGGAGGAGAAAGGAAAATCAACACGCATAAAAACAAGCCAGAAAGGTTGAGAGCAAAAGAATCATAGAACAATTTTGGTCGGTTTGGAATGAATTAATCAGACCATTAAACAAATCTTTTAATCTAAAGTATCTCTTTCATTTCTGTAGCCTGTAAAACAAAAGGACAGAGGAGCTGATGGCAGGGTCTGCCATTGCTTCTGTTTGTATTACTGACTGGAGTGCCTGCCTCATTAGCATTCCATTGCACTCTGACCACGTGTGCAGGCTGCATTTAAAGTCCAGTAGCCACCTGAGTAGGCCCTTGCCTCTCAAAGCTTGATGTCAGATAGCAAGCAGATTCTATCTGTCAATAATCTATCTATCTATCTGTGATCTACCTATCATCACTCATAGCTTGGGGAATATAATAAAATCTCTGATAAACATCCCCAAGTATTTTCCCCCATAAAAATGCCTGTGGCATTTCATATAGAAATAAGCATAATTTCATGAACCCAGAAACTCACATAGGGACTTGGAAATTAAGAGTAAGGAAAAAAGTCAATGTCATCCTCAATTCTATATGAATATTAGAAGGCAAGAATAAGCAGATTGTGTCAGTGGAGCCCATGGCCTAATACCCAGTGCCCTTGAATTTCAATATGAAACTTAAATGCAGTACACCATGTCAAGAACTTCACAGCAGAAGGACTGAAGAGATTTTATTAAAATTCTATCATTTGTATCTTTGGGGTGTGTGTGTGTGTGTGTGTGTGTGTGTGTGTGTGTGTGTGTGTGTGTGTGTGTGTGTGTATGTGTGTGTGTGCTGAATTCAGGGCCTAGGTGTTGCCTCTGAGCTTTTGTGCTCAATGTTAGCACTCTACCACTTGAGCCACAGATCCACTTCCATTTTGGGTAGTTGATTACAAATAAGAATCTCATAGACTTTTCTTCCCTGGCTGACTTCAAACCTGTGATCCTCATATCTCAACTTGCTGCGTAATTTAGGATTACAGGAGTAAACCACCAATGCCCGAGGCATTTATACTTCTCCTTTTTTTTTTTTTTTTTTTTTTTTTGGCCAGTCCTGGGCCTTGGACTCAGGGCCTAAGCACTGTCTCTGGCTTCTTCCCGCTCAAGACTAGCACTCTGCCACTTGAGCCACAGCGCCGCTTCTGGCCGTTTTCTGTATATGTGGTGCTGGGGAATCGAACCTAGGGCCTCGGGTATACCGAGGCAGGCACTCTTGCCACTAGGCTATATCCCCAGCCCTACTTCTCCTTTTTTAATCCAAAATATACAAGCATTGAAGGAAAAGACAGCTTGAAACATGTGTCTAATCTCATCTCAGGCTGTGGACAACTCATTTTATCTCTCTTGGACCTTAATTTTCTCATCTGTGAAATGATTTCATAGAACTGGATGACCTTGAAGGGCCATCCGTGAGATTTTCATTTGTACTTATTTATTTGCTAGTAGCATGACAGAATGAGAGAGAGAGAGACAGAGAGAGAGAGAGAGAGAGAGAGAGAGAGAGAGAGAGAGAACAACTGTGACAACAAAATAGGCAAATAAGTTAAAAAGTACAGCAAGATAATAACGAGAATGAAACTGTAAAATTCCAATATGATGTATAATACTTCTGATGTAGAATGTAGAATGCTTTTCTTTTCTGTTTAAATAACTGCCCTATCTATTTAATAGTTGCTGTTGCTTGTATTTTATCTTTGCGGTAGCCTTTATGTTCCTTGAATTCATGATTTGTTTTGGAGTCCCCCTCCTCCTCCTCCTCCTCCTCTTCTTTCTCCTCCACCTTCTCCTTCTCCTTTTTTTTTCCAGTGTCCCTTGCCTCTTAGTAGAGTCCCTACTGCCAAATAGATGACTAAGAACTATTCTTGCTTCCATAAATGGTTATGCAAAGGAGCAAATGAAGGGCAGGTGAGAGAATGATTCAGCCAGTACAGTAACCTGGGGCAGACACAGCCCCTCAACCCAATGCAGCAGTGATTCTTAGAAATCTATGTTTTCAAGAGCTATTTGACTAACACACACCAAGACCACTTGGCAAGGGAATGGAGAAGAAAACTTTAAATAAACTTATAATGGCACAACATGCATTCTCTCCCTGGTTTATCTAATCAAATCTGCATTTCAATGCCACTGCTTTCCTGTGTGTATCCTAAACTATTATTGGTCAGCCTTCCGGGAGAACATAAACCTCTCTTCTTTCAAGCAACAAAGCAGATGCTTGGCTGGACTCTCTCCTGGAATTTATAACTGGCCATGCTGATCCTGAGATGAGAAATGCCACATGGAATAACCAGAGCTTTCTGCCGTTTATGTATGGAAAGAAAAAACCAAAAAAGAGGAAAGGTTTATCTCATTACCTGGAAATAAAAGAACTATGCAAGCTTCAAAGTGTCTGCTTTTAAACATCCCTTGGAAAGTACCAGAATGAGAGAGATTCAAATAAGAAAGCCTCTGTTCCCAATTAATTGGCAACACCCCCCCCCCCCAACCGGCTTCTTCTGCTTCCTGTCTCCACATTCTCCACCACCCTCTCCTCCCTCCTTGGGATCTAGCAAGATTAAGTGGCCGATTTATCTGCTCAGCGCTGAATTTTAAAGGGAACAGCTATCTGTGTGATCGTATTATTAATATTTATACCCTGTCACAGAATGTTGACAGATTAATTATGCAACATAGTATAAAAATCAGCCAGCAGCGTGGGCGAGCAGTGGCAAAGTTCATATATTAATAACTCAGCTGGATGTCTAGCACATGTCCCCGGATGACTGGGATCCTGGAGAGGTGCAGGCTCCTCCTCGCAGAAGACCTGTAGCTTTATTTCACTCTTAACTGTTTAGAGCATCCTATTGCTGGACATCAAGAAGCATTTTTTTTAATTTAATTTAATTTTATTGTGAAGGTGATGTACAGAGGGGTTGCAGTTACATAAGTAAGGGATGAGTACATATCTTGTCAAACATTGTTACCCCTCCCTTGTTTTCTCTCTCTTTCCCTCTCCCTGAGTACTCTCCCCTCCCACAAGTTGTAACGTGTATTTCCAGCAGAAGCATCTTTTGAGTATTACTGTTGCATTGGTTCACCCTCTATCCTTTGTCTCACCATTTTGTGATTCCCTTTCCCTTCCCCAAATCAGATAAACTTATATACAAGAGACAGAGTATGAAAATAAAAAAAAAAACAATGACAACAGGGGATAAACCAAAGGGGGGAAAAATGAAAAGCAAAAAGAAATAACTTCACACAGTACACAAAAAAACCCTCTTGTTTCTGTGTCTTGGAGTTCATTTCAAGTAGCATCATTTTATATGGTCATATGTACATAACTTTTGAGCTATTGTGATCCTCTGCTAGGACTATCGAAGGCATATTCTAGCTATTACAAATGAGGGAAACCGTGGAGCCTATGTTTCTTTGGGTCTGCCTTACTTCACTTAATATGATTTTTTTCCCTAGTCTTTCCATTTCCTTACAAAGGGGGCAATGCCATTCTTTCTGAGGGAAGCATAGAATACCACATTTTCTTGATCCATTCATCTACTGAGGGACAGCTTGGTTGGTTCCATATCTAAGCTGTGGTAAATAATGCTGGGTACCCTAAGACCCATCTATCCCACTCCTGGGCATTTACCCAAATGATCATAAACAAAGCCACACTAAAACTACCAGAAAACCATGTTCATTGAAGCAATGTTTTAAAAAGTCTCCCTTTGTGGTGCTGCTAACTGGCTCTCACTGGATCTCTTTGTGTGTTGACCTCCTGCAATAGACAACTCTGGACAAAGGTACTAGAGGTAATGGGCAGAACTGATGAAGGAGGAGAGGAGATAATTTTTAGCCCTGAGCTCCTGACGGACTAAAGCTCCTACTTTAACTTAGAATATAAACAATCATTGTTGATTGGTGTGGACCATAATTGTGCATTCTGCTAGTGTTCAGACAGTACCTCAGAACTGATAAAGTGAGGTCTAGTCTTCAGGAACTTGGTGTTTAGCTGGGGAAGCAAAGTTCCATGTGAGAAGTTGGCCCAAATTGCATGTTGGATTTCTCCATATAATCATATTCCTTAATAAAGAATAAGGAACCATATACATACACACACATATATATGTATATGTACATATATATGTTCACATATATATTCATACCTAGTAAATGCTCAGTGCCACACACTTGCATTCTACCACTTGTCATACCACCAGTACTTTTGCTTTTACTTTTAAAAATAATCTTTGAATTCTTTAATTTTTTAAAAATTATCTTCAAGTAGTTGTACAAAAGCAGTTTGTGAACACAGTACATCTTGATCTACCTCACCACTTTTAATATTCTCACCCATCCCTCCCACCTCATCCATTTCCTGTCTTTTCTTAATTTTGTAGGATATACTTTGAATGATGACTTAGGTAACATCTCACCCTACCTTCTCCCTTGACTGTCCTCAGACTGAGATTCTCCAATCACTGCCTCAAGAGTACCTGGAATTACAAGCATGTGCCTCCGTACTCTACTTTTATGATTAAGGATCTTGCTTAACTTTTTGCTCTGGCAAGCCTCCCACCACTACTCTCTTGTCTTTGCTTCTTTATTAATTGAGCATCCTACTATATTCTATGAGTTTCTCTTCAGTATCCAGTGTCTTGTTTCCAATGGCTGACCAAGAAGCAACCACATTGTTCAGAATAAAACTCAAGTGGTAAATGCTGCCTCCCATGGAGAAGAGACTATAGTGGTGCTTGGCTCCTGGTTCTCTCTGGGGAGTGGTCAATCCTGTCTCAGGATGTAGGAAGGCTTGGATGATGAGTATGACATGTAATTTCCCATTGTTTCTCTCAGTGTGTGTGTGTGAGTGTGTGTGTGTGTGTTGTGTAGTTATGGAAGGAAGAGGAATAGATAATTCTGTAGCGAAATTCACTTGAACCAGTTATTGGGTCACATAAAAACAAGCTGTTGCAATCATAACACAGCAAATCAATTCTGGGAGTCACATACCTTATAATCACGCAATGCAAATAATCAAGTCCAATAAGCAAGCAAACCTTCAATGTCATCAAGCAAAACTCCAACCACAAGTAGCTCTGAGAGCCTTAAATCAGCCTCTTTAATTCTTATGTCCTAGCTATCAAAGCACTGATGTGGTTTCCAAGTCTTTCTGGAAGATTTAGCAACCAGAAAAAATACTGCTCTACTGCTTACCAAGTCAGCTGATTCACCGTTTATCCATATTCTCAACAGTGTCAAGAGTATGAATATAGTCAACTGTTATCCTGTTATTTTGATCATCTCTTCTAGGCATTCACCTGTATTGGAACCATATTTGTGAGACTGGAGTGAGGTAAATGTGAGAAATACTGCAAATGATCCTTGCATTCCAAAGTGGTATGCAAACAGTTACTGAAAATACAGTATAATCAATGTGATGAGACCTGTGTTGGTCAAAAAGAATTTACTAAACATCTAATGTGTGCTCAGCCCCAGTGATATGGTTCTTTCTGAGGCACAGAATGTGGTAATTGGTGTGCAGGGACACACAGACAAGTGGAACAACATAATGAGGAAATGAAGACTGTGTGACATCATAGGATGGTGGGTAAGGAAATCAGCCATAGGGATCCATTCCTGTAATCCTAGCACTCAGGAATCTGAGGTGGGAGGAATAGAAGTTCCAAACCAGCCTGGGCTACACGATGGGAATCCTGTGCAAAATAAAATAAATAGAATAGAAAGAAAATAGCATAAATAAAGTATGATGGAATAAAGTAAATAAAATAGAATAGAATAAAAGAACATAGCTTAGTTTCTTGGAAATAGACCTCTTGTGAAATTTTATACAACCTACCTGCACAACAAATTTGCATTTATTATCTCCCTACCCTTTGGGAATTTAGAGAGTGAATCTTAACTCCTTCCTGTAATCAGGGCACAAGAATCAAGAAAGCTTTGAAGTGGGAGTCTGCAATAAGGGAGGAGCTGAAGAAGCAGCCCAGGTATTGGAGATACAGCATTTTGTCCCACCTTATGGTCTATTTGCAATGCTCTCCATTCCTATTGGTTAGAGCCTATCTGATTAATATACCATTCTGTACATCAATGTACTCAAAGAGGTAATTTCATGCTCTTAAGGCATTAGAAGGTCATTTAGTGCATTAGTTTAAAAAAAAAAGATAATGAAGTTGGAGAAGTACAAGTTATTTCCAGGTGTGGATCAGAGCAGCCAGAAGGAATAGGAGGCTGCATATTTTAAACTTATCATCACTGCATTTGTATGTGTCAGAAATCGTCTTGAGGTGTCTCATTTAGACGGGCCTCGGTGAAACAAGACATGTAGAGTCTGTTCAAAATGAGCCAAATTGCAGATAACGTGACAGTGTGATGCAACTTCTATTCAGACAGGCTCAGTTGTAGGACAAAATTTTGAACCAGAAATCTTTGAAAGTCAAAGCCTTAGTGCAGAGCCTACCCCCTCCTCTTTACAAAACTCAATTAAAATGTGCATGAGCAATAATCTCCCTTTTCAAAGCTCCCGTGGTGATTGATAGAGTTATTTCTAAGTATGTTTAGGCTCTGTGGAACCATTTAACTCATTGTGGCACATGCAGACTGGAGAAAGAGCAAAAATCTTAATCAATGGGAGTGGGCTGAAAGTATCCCTGAATAAAGAGTATACAGAAGAGGAGGAGGAGGTAGAGGAGGATGGAGGATGAGAATTGTGCACCATGCCTTTCTTCAATAGCAAAGAAACCTCTAGTAGCAGG
Organism: Perognathus longimembris pacificus; assembly: GCF_023159225.1. Taxonomy (NCBI): domain Eukaryota; kingdom Metazoa; phylum Chordata; class Mammalia; order Rodentia; family Heteromyidae; genus Perognathus; species Perognathus longimembris. The sequence goes on along the minus strand of NC_063163.1, from coordinate 102,705,879 downwards.
GAGTTTAAGAGTTCAGATGTAATGCTCACTGTGTGTTTACCAATGCGAAGGTTAATTATGAGTCAAGAAAATGCCACCATGAGGCTGAGACTTTTTTTTTCCTTTTTTTTTTTTATTCTATTGCTGCTTTTTGTCAGGATCTCCAGGAGCCCACAAATCCAGAAGAGACCTTTGATAACCACCTTGGCAGCTCACGTCGCTCACTGCGATCCGGCAGGTTAATGTACCGCTGCCAACCCTCCAGAGTGAGGCAATCAGAAACGCGGCTTGAGAGAAATAAAATGAAATGTTGGTGGGGAGGGAGTGGGGAGGCTGCAGTTGGTGTTTCAGCTCCTGGCATGGTTCTTCTAAAAAAAATCACACCCACCCTTGGAAAGCAGGTATTAGAAGAGTGACTGAGGGGCACTTGGCAATGCAAGATTAGGCCCCTTTTGTTTTCTTTCAGGTATATCTAGGTACCGCTGAGTGGAAAGAATTTATATTGCTTTCCAGCTGCAGACTGAGGAAGGAGGATGTCATCCTATGTCACCTCTCAGGGTGATTCTGTCACTGGCCATGATGTTGCTCTGCCTCTCTCTAGGGCTCAGCCTCTCCCTGCCTATCAGGTCTCCCTGTTCCATGCCCTTCTGTGGTTTGATTATGTGCCCTAAATTCTTTATCGCAGAGCAAGACAACAACAGCTCTGATACCATGGCCCCAAAGGCATCTCTCTTCCTTCTCCAGTGCATGTCAGGTCAAATTTTTAAGATGGAAATTAAGTGATGACAGGGGAACTAAGCTGGGCTTTGATCACACTCAAGCTTTAAGTCCAAAGCCTCTTCGCAGGTTACGCAGATGTCTTTCTCACAGTTAGTTAATGCCATGGGAAATATCCTTTGGAGATCATTTTAAAATGTAGAGCAACTGCTCTCTCTCTCTCTCTCTCTCTCTCTTTCTCTCTCTCTCTTTTCTCAGTAGATGTCTTCAGCATTTTTATTAAAGCTATGGAGTCATTTTCTGGAAAAAAAGAAAATCTTTGTTAATTTTTCTATATAAAACACATGGGCCAGGCACCAGTGGTTCATGCCTAGCTACTCAGGAGGCTGAGATCTGTGGGTTACAGTTCAAATCCAGCCCTGGCAGAAAAGTCTGTGAAACTTGTATCTCCAATTAGTCACAGGAAATGCTGGGGATGGTGCTGTGCCTCAGGTTCTAGTGTGCTAGCCTTGAACCTGCCCCCAGGCTCAGAGTCCAAGCCCCAGAACTAGAAAAAATATATTAAAAGCATATATCTATGGATGGAATCTTCCTGTGTAGGGAGACCTGGAAAGAAGTTAAGGGAGACTGCAGGTCAGCATGCATTCATTTATTTTGACCATTTAACCTGGACATATTATCAGGCTTATGCACTACTTAAAAAAATTATCTGTAAGTCATTGTATACAGTGCATCTTGATCCTTGTCACCCCTTAAATGTCCCCACCCCTTCCACCCACCCCATCCTTGACTTTTCTTAGTTTTGTGGTACGTAAAATGGATGTTTGACTGCATTTTCTCCCCCTTCATGCTTTTATTCATCTACACCTCTCTCCTTGGCCTCAACACCTCCCCCAACTTGAATGTACCCATTTTTTTCCAGAGCTGGGGACAAAACTCAAGGCCTTGCACTCACCAGGCAGATGCTCTTCCTCTGAGCCAGATCCCCAGCCCTTGTACCCATTTTCTGATGTTGATTTTGTTGAGTATTCATCTAGACTTTCTAAAAGATTATACTATTTGAGCTCTCCATACAGTTTATAATGGTTAAATTTATTCATTTCTAACCAGTTTCATTCTACCCAGTGTGTTTACTTATAGATTTATAGGCACATGACAGCTACCACAAATGCGGGAAACCATGCACATTTTGTTTCTCTGGGACTCGATTACTTCACTATATATATACATATAACAACAACAAAAATTTAGTAGTTGCTAGCACTCACTCCTCCTTTTATTGTATCAGGTTGTTGAATCTTGGCATGCATCCCAGTACTTTACCTTCTTCAGGATTTCACCTCCCTGAAATGTAATTAGTTGGAAGCATTGTGGATGTATGAATCAGTGTCGTAGAAAGAAACATTTGCCATGCCTTTACCTAGTGCATCAGGTAGAAGTCTGGACTTCGGGCTGCAAGGCTGTTATCCAAAGAACAGAGATGCTATGCCTGGCTCTTTCAGATGCTGCTTCAAAATCCTGCCCAGCTGAGCCCAGTTTTGCTCCATTTACAGGAAGAAGTAGCGCTGGCACCGACCTCATGTGGTGTTAAATAGAGGTGAGATGCAAACGTTTTGGGGGTTTTGTTCCCCTGAAGAGTCACCTTGACTAGAGAGAGAGAGAGAGAGAGAGAGAGAGAGAGAGAGAGAGAGAGAGAGAGAGAGAGAGAGTGTGAAGAATTGTGATCTGCACAGTTAAGCCAGAGAACCATAAAACAAGAATTCAGGGTTTATATTCTGTGCAGTTTTCATTGATTTCCTCTTTGGCTTTTGGAGAATTATATTTCTAACTTATTATTGTTAACTGGTGAAGTTTAAAAATTTATGGATTAACAGGACATAGATGGAGAGTATGATATGTATTAAAGATGCTGTACCAAGTCAGGCACTACTAAATCACACCGTAATACTAGCTACTCGGGAGGCAGAGATTTGAGGATTGAGGTTTGAATCCAGATTGGTTAGAAATGTTTCTGAGTCTCTTATCTTCAATTAACCACCCAAAAGCTGGAAGTGAAGCTGTGGCTCAAGTGGTAGAATGCCAGACTTAAGCAAAAAAGCTAAGGATAGCACCTAGGCCTTGAGTTCAAGCCTCGGGACTAAAATAACAACAAAAAGTTGCTTATAAATATTTAGAGATATTAGCACATTCAATGAAAACTTCATTTGGGAAATAAGGAGCCTTAGCTTAAAGAAAACAAGGAGGAAGAGGAGGAGGAAGGAGGAGGAAGAGGAGGAGGAGGAAGAGGAAGTGGAGGAGGAGGAAGAGGAGGTGCAGGAGGAAGAGGAGGAGGAGGAGGACTAAGTACTTATCTTCTCCTTTCCTTTCTTTTCTCTTCTTTTCTTTTTGGGCTTTGGAGACAATAATAATAATAGCTATTGGTACATTTCACTGCATTTCCTGTACACAATAATCAGTTAATTGATTTATTACAGGCATGGCCTTTCTGCTCTCTTCCTTAGCATCCTGCAGTGAGTTTTGTTGCCTCCTTGGCTCTCTTGATTGCATCACTATCGTACGTATAACTGGGAACTAGGACTAAGCAGATGGGAAAATGTGCATTCTATAGATATCAAAGCTTGGTTGTTTAAATGCCGATCTCTTCTGGGGTGGATGGCTCCCAAGACCCTGAGGATTTTTGGTATGTGTTCTAAAATAACTTCTTTTCTCCACATGAACACAGGCCTCACTGGATGAAGGTTATTTTCAAGTAGCCCTCAAGGTTAAACTTGGTTGCTCTTCCAGATGGCTTCTATCTAATTCTTTGGATTATGATATTGAGCCACCCTGTGATCAGGACTCCTAGTGCCAAGAATAACAAGAAGTGGAAGCCAGCCACAGTGAGGGCTGCTGCTGCGAGGGCATGCTGAGATACAAGGGTCAAGGCCAGAACATATGGTCTATCAAGACCCTGCTGTAATAACCCCTGGAAATACAAGTCAGCTCCCAGGGCAGCTCATCATCTTTTGTTCCCTCTGCATCAGTCCCTGAACCCCCTTGAGTCCCTCCTTCTCCCATATCGGATACTAATTTTGTCCACAGGCTCCTTTCTACAGTAACTGGTTTGATTCCAACTGCTAGGGCTTCTAGCAAGCTCCTTGAGAACTTGTTTCAAAATGGACACATGGTATAATGAGGAAGCCCAAGGCTTCTTGGCTTTCATAGCTGATGTCTTCTGTCGCTTAGCTTTACAGCAGATGACTTAGACACCTATGACTCAGCTACCCTGGCAGGAAAATCAGGTGTGAAATTGGTTCGCCATGAAAGGTGCTTTGAAGGTAGACAAACCTGGGTCTCAGTAGGGTCATAGTAGGGAGAGATAGCATAAGAGGGAGTCAAGAAATATTCCATTGTCTATTATTTGTCTGCCTGATTACTTTCTCTCCCCCTCCTTCTTACTTTCTCTCTTTGATATCTTCCACTCCATATCTTTATTCATTTTCTCATATTCTTCTATTTTTTAATTATCTTTAAATAGCTATGAAAGAGGGCTTTAGTTCAACATGTCATTTTATGAGTACATTGAATTGTGATCCATGTCACATCTTCCATCATTTTACCAGTCTCTTCCAACCCACCCAAATCCTAATCAAGTTACCTGTCTTTATTTTCATATATGTACATTGAATATTATGACTGTATTTGCCCACCCTTTCTTTCTCCACTTGATTATCTTCCCTCCTCAGGCTCGCCTTCTTGCTATTCATTTTATTAAGCTGTAAGTTATTCAAAGGAGTTACACCATTGAAATCCTCACCAGAATATACCATACTTTAGCCAATATGTTTGGATACATATGCATATGACCCTGTATATGTTTAAATATGTTTATAATTTATATCTAACTTCCACCTATGAGAGAATGAATGTGCCCTTTGTTTCTTTGAGCTTGATTTACTTCAGTTAATATATTTTTTTCAAGATCCAACTATTTGCTTGCAAATCATGTTATAAAATCCTTCCTGATAGATAAAATGCCATTTTGTGTGTGTGTGTGTGTGTGTGTGTGTGTGTGTGTATGTGTGTGATTTTCTTGATCCACTCATCTATTATTATAGCACATCTTCCATATCTTGGCTATCCTGAATAGTGCAGCAAAGAACATGGGTGTGCAAGTGTCTTTACTGTATCCTGCATTGGAATCTTGTGGATAAATGGCTAAGAGTGGCATTGCTGGATCACAGAATAGTTCTATGTTTAGTTTCTTTGAGGGCTCTAAGAACTGCTTTTTCCCTTGTTCTGTAGGATGTTTTTGCTTTCTTTCTTTTTCAGCACAAACCTGGCTTCCTTCAAATGCTTGTTTTCCTTTTAAGTGAAGGTATAATAGCAATCAAACTCACAAAAAGCTCCACTAGGGAATGAAGAAGTAAATGTTCTAGCATTTGTTCACTTTTCAAGGACTCCATAGTGGCTGGAAACAAATGCAGAAACTGGATTTGTTGTTGTTTTTGTTGTTGTTGTTCCTATCTCTAATACTAACCCTCCTGCTCCACAATCAAACCGGAAGCATCTTATTTCAGGACCACCTAAAACTTCTTTCCTTACTTTCTCCGAGATCACATTCAACAACACCCACACGTTGGGTAGATCCCTTGTTCTAGTTTTGTCCAATTAGCTAGTAAGTACAGCCATTGAATTCTACTAGCCAGGGCTTCCCCGGGTTGAAATCTTACCATATTCCATAATCCATATTTAATTTATTATTTTCTTTCTCTGTAAGATATGAGGAAATAAGACAAAAGTTGTGTTTGTCCTTGACATAGAGGTCAAACCAAAGGGAATTGGTACTTCCATCTTTAGATGCTGAAATACATTTTGCTGCTTATATGTTCAATTTTGAATGTGTCTGTGTGCTTACTTTCATTCAACCTCACCCTCCTTAGTTACACCTGGGGGATTTATAAGGTCATATTTTTTAACTATGCTTTGAAAAAAATATATTCCTGTAACTTAATTTTACAAAGGGATTTTTATGGTGATATATTATACATACATGTAATGTGCTATGACCAAATTCACAGCCTCTGTTACTCTCTGATGCACCTCCCCTTTTTATATAATGCAATGAGATTCATTATTCTTTCTTCATGCCTGCATATAAAGAACCTCAGTTATAATTACACTTCACCCCCATCATCCCATCTTTTCATTCTCCTCAATAATCTTTAACCATAACTCCCAAAGGATACATTTGTTTAGAGAGAAGGGGCAAGATATTGAAGTGAGGATTTCATGTCTTTTTTTTTTTTCTTTTAGCACTGGGCCTCAGTTTGAAGATATTTTATGCTACCATTTTTCTCTTGCAGAGAGAATTGCTCATGGTATTAAATCATCACACATTTTACCTACAGGCACAAGTACTCTGTGTGTGTGTGTGTTTGTGTGTGTGTGTGTGTTTGTGTGTGTGTGTGTGTTTGTGTGCATTTGTACTGGTACTAGGATTTGAACTCAAAGCCTGGTGCCCATACTTGGCTTTGTCACTCAAGTCTAGCATTCTTCCATTTGAGCCACACCTTCACTTCTATCTTTCTTCTGATTAATTGGACCAAAGAGTCTTTCCAATTTTTCTGTCTGGGCTGGCTTTCAGCATGATGCTCAGGTCTCAGCTTCCTGTTTGTGTGAATGTTTGGATAGTTCATGTTAATAAAACTACTCAGCATATTGATAAATTTTGCTTTGGTAACCCAATAGACAAAGCCACACCATTCTCCATTCCAGTGCTCCAGAAGTGGCCACACACTACTCTGCAGATCCTTCTTCATCACCCAGGGGAATGCTTACAGTGTTGACCTTCAAGAGTAATTTCGGTCAGGAAGAGAAAGGCTCAATTGTTCATAAACCTGACATTTATTACTTGGAGATTCTTTCTCCACAGTACAAACTGCTGTTTACAATTTTATCAAATAAAGTGCAGCTTTCATCAATGTCCCACTTACTCTTCCTCCCCCACCTCTCTGCCAATGGCTGTTCCCACCTAACCATGGGCTTTGCAAGGCACAGGATGCAAAACTTAGTGGGATCATCCCCCAGAAATCTGTGGCTCTTTGGTATGAGCAGATTGGTGTCCAAAATAGGCCTGTGGTCTGTTTTTCCTCTCTTATTTACATGACAATTAATGAGAAGGTGGATGATGGTGTTGGTGTGTATGTGTTTTCCTTCTTGAAATTCATCAGCATCTCTTTGGCATTTTCTTAAGTTGCTAGGTTAGGATGAAAATTAGAATACATCTATTAGAAGCATTCTGAGCTTCCAAATAACTAATAAATGGGAGCAGCATACAATCTTTTCCCAGGTCAAATTATGAGAGGAGCCAGTATAAATCTGTGCAATTATACTATTTGAATGCCTAGGCCTCTCCACTGTAGAAATCCTAATGTTTCCCTTCTTTCTTTAGCTGTATTCAAATTCTTTAGAAGAAATGGTTCCATGGTTTGGAGACAGGAAAGGATTTGAAAGGACCACCACAATTCACCTTACTACAAAATTAGCTGATAGCATTATGTACACATAGAGAGAACTTGGGGCTTCATCCTTCACCAGTTCTGAGTCACAAATTATTGTCAGTAATGTTATATAACCCAGATCAAGGAGAGTGAAATTTCCAGGAAGAGGGAACAGTCCAAAATAAGAACAAAAGGAATTTTTTAGAGTTTCAAATAGAACAAGTAGCTTGTGGAAAAAGCTATATAACTTGGTGATTCATACAATGAAATGTAGACATTGCAAACAAACCAACAATGTATATATACCTTATATACCTTCATTTACTCATTGTTTGTTTGTTTGTTTGTTTGGTGCCAGTCTTGGGGCTTGAACTCAGGACTTTTGTGTTGTCCCTGAGGTTTTGTGCTTACTGCTAGCAGTCTACTACTTGAGCCACAACTCCACATCCAGCTTTTTGGTTAGCTAACTGGAAGTTATATTCTCATGGACTTTCCTACCTGGGCTGGTTTCAAACTGTGATCTTTAAATCTTAGAGTCTCCAAGTGTCTAGGATTACAAGAGTAAGCCACTGGCACCCCGTTCATTTTTTCATTATTTTAGAATGAATCTGCTGACTGGGATTGGTGCCTTATGTACAGAGAGCCCCTTAAGACATCACTCATAATGTCAAATTTGAAATTCTTTAAGGTAGGGCAAAAAACTGAAGGTTCTTATTGTGAAAGAAAATTTCTCTCCCTTTGGCATAGCCTAAATTCAATTTTAGGTCCCCCCCTCCCCCGCAGCTTACTGTATTGAATCTTTCCAGACTATCCTGCTTAATTTTTATAGAAACAGAAGTTCTCTTTTCATATTTGCATTGAATCAGTTTGTGAGGGATAAATTATATGAATAAGTGAAAAACAACAGATTTGGGAGCCAGGCAGAGTTGGCTTGTACCTGTAAGCCTAGCTACTCAGGAAGCTGAGGCTGAAGATTAAGTCTGGGCAGACCAATTTGACAAACTCATATCCTATAACCACTTGTGGTTTATCATTGTTGTAGTTATTTTCAACATTCCATGTGACACTGTACCTGTTTTTTTTCCCCTCATACTCCCTTCCTGTGGTTTTACTTCTGATATCACTGAATCTGACTTTAGTACCCTTGATACGTATATACAATAGGGAACTAGGGAAGGGAAAGGGAATACCAAAATCAGGAGACAAAGGATAAAAAGACAAACCAATGCAACAGAAATACTTACAAAACCATATGGTATAAACCAACAGTACAACTCATGGGGGCAGGGAGAGGGAGATGGGGAGGGGGGGTAGGCAGGGAAAAATGAGGGAGAAGGTTAACAAGTTGGATAAAAAAATGTACTCATTGCCTTACATATGAAACTGTAACCCCTCTGTACTTCACTTAGACAATAAAGAAGAAGAATAAAAGGAAGCCAATGTTTAAGTGTGACTCAAGAGGTTGAATATCAGCCTTGAACAGAAACACCAAGTGAGAGCATTAAGGTCTGAGTTCAGTCTCCATAACGCAACACACACGCTCATGTGTTCATGCATTCACACACACACATACACAAACAGCTTTGGGAAAATATGAAATGATGATTGGTAAGCCTATGGTGCAACTATTAAAAACTGGTGTCTGGATAAAACAGAGGGAAAGAGTAAAACAGAATGGGAATCCAGAATGTTGTGGGTCACAGACTACAAGTAAAACAGAGAAGGGAGAACGCCAGCTCAGTCATCCTGTCAGTCAAGTGAGAGTTAAGGAGAAATTAGTGGGACTTTTAGTACATGCTTAACTTGTATTTTGGCTTTCTGGGTTCATGTGCTAATGTTAGCTATTGACCTTTGTCAAGTGAGGATGTTCTTAACCAGCCTCTATGAGGTCATACTCACAAATGTCCCTGAGCCCTTTCAAAAAGGTCAAATAATCTAATACATATGGTTGCTTTGGTAGCAATAATCTACAGAAATGTTTCTAGTGAATGTTTCATTTTGAAATAATGTGCAATTTTTGAAAAATTTGTAATAATAGTACATAATACTCCACTGTTAAATCTTTGTTCATGTTTGCTTTATGATCCTTTTTTGAATGGATAGATGGACAGTTAATAGATGAGAGCTAGCTAGCTAGATAAGTAGATAGATTGATTGATTGATAGAGTAGATAGATAAATATTGTACATATGCATTCAAATAAATATTTTTCCTGCCCATAGTTTACAGTTAGCTGCTGACATAATACTCTGCCCCTCAGCACTACAGTATATGCATTTATTATAAGAATAAAATTTTCTCTTATAATTACCCAAATCAGGACACATTATATTATTTAATGCACAGTAATTATCATATTGTCCAAATTTCCAGTAATCTGCTTATGGCATTTTTTTCCATACAGAAACTTGTACAAGATCACCCAATTCATTTAGTTGTTGTTTATCTTGTCTCCTAGCCTTTCTTCTTATTTAACACATTGACAATGATGTTGAATGCACCTGTTGTGGTCCCTGTAATTAGTTTGGATTTCAACAACATTTTTATATTGAAATCCTAATGTTCAGGATGAAGATATTATGGGTTGTCATGAGGATGGAACTTTCATGGTAAATCCTTATCAAAGGGGCTTGTACTATGCGAGGTTACAGGAAAAAGTCACCCTGCTTTGTCCTCATGCCTGCATTCAGGTTAGCATTTTGGGTACAAATACCATTTATGTGATATGTAATTCTGGGTGTACCTTATGAAGAAGTACATCTTGATTTGTTTCATTATTTGTTAAAGTACTATCTGCCAGGATTATGTACTGTAATCTTCCTACTTTTCCTATTAGAACAAATAGGTCATTTCTGGTGAGGTGTCTTGTGACTGTATGTAAATAATTTTCCTTCATCAGAGTTGTGCACACTGGTTCTAATATCCATTAATGATTTCTGCCTAAGTTCTTACTGATATGGTTGCAAATATGGCAGTATTTGTGTCCTAACACCATCATCCCTTACACATCAATAGTTGATATGTTTCTGTAAGAAAGAGTTTACCTTTTTAAACATCAGTTTCCTTGCCTGCTTGCTTCTTAGTTAATTTATATGGGATCATAAAACTTGGTTTCATTCAATGGATTACAATCAGCTTTAGTTCTTTAGTAAGATGTTCATTTGCACTGAATTTGGCCTGTTAAACAATATGTCTTTCCTATACTACAAGCACTTCTTTTCCTCCTGGCACAGGATATATTTTCTTCTTCTACTACTCTCTCTTAACCCCAATCTCAAGGTCCAGAACACCTCTAAGAAGCCCCTGAGGTGTGAATAAGGTATGGCATTTAGATACCAAGGGCAGGGTGGCAGATGGCTTGCAGGCCCCAAGAGCTTTGCTGTCTCCATAAAGACAGAAAGTGGACAGGAGAGAAGATGTTCTTTAAAAACCTCTTTCTTGGATCTTTGTCTTCTTTTTTTTTTCTACCACTCTACTTATATCCTCTCTCGATGATGAGAAAGATGGCTATAAATTTGGGCTCTACTGCTCTCCAAGCCGAGAAGGTAATCCACTCTTATTATTTGGTTCTGCTGCAGCTAAAAAGTAATATTTGTCTTCAAGACTAAAATTAGGAGCTTACAGGATAAGTAGTTGCCCATGTCAGGGGATATGAGGATGAAAGAATACAGCCTTGTTAAGGGTGTTTTTAACCATAACCAATTGCCTTGCCCTATCAGTAGAGTCTATGTTGTCATAAACTTAGGTAGCTCCTGCTAAAATAAAATGTCCCAGGGAGTTTGCCTCCCTTAGTGAATGTTTTTGATAATGAGATATATATCATTCTATATTAATAATTGCAATCATACTGTAGGTTTTCTTACAGGCCACTTCTTGCTTAACTTATTACTTGCATCTCCTGGAGTCTACTGGGGAATTTAGAACAGACAATATGTGGGGATGAGGAGCAAAGTACAGTACCAGCTTTATTTCCCTGAAACCCATCCATCTTCCCAGCATCATTCTTGGGAGATGTTCATTTTGCTTCCTGCCACCTCCATTTTCTGTACGTCCTCTGGACCAGCAATGCAAACCTTGGGTCCCCTTGCCCTTGTTATCTGAGTACAGTGCTAGGTCCTATCAAGTGTAGGAGGCATGAGCAAGACTGAAAATTCCAGAAGCTTAGACCAGGGTGAGAAGGGAAATGCAGCCACACCAGCTGTCTGACCTTGCAGAAGCCCTGCTAGCTCAGAAGACATGGCACACATTCAGATGAACCATGCACCTGCCAGAGCCAGGGAAGAACTCTAAGCCACATTACGACTTAATAGCCCTCGGGGTAGCCAAAGGCATGAGCCTCACCAATCACTGATGTCACTCATCCTCCTTTAGTGGGGAGTGAGAGGTTGCAATGAGCCAAAAAATGTGCTTATCCAATTTTGCTTTCTTTAATTAAATGGAACCCACGCCTTCTATGGAAACACAGGATAGAATGAGAATATTCATTTCTTGTAAATACTTGCTACTTTCCAGAGTTAACAATAAGGGCTTCTTAGGCATTGTCTTGTTTTCTTCTCCATATCCATACTCCCATTTTACAGACAAGGAGACTGACCCTGGAGCTCATCCATGGAGTGTAAAACCTATCCCTAGGTCTTCTGTATGCAATGATAGGTGCTTAGTTTCTATGTCACAAGTTCTAGGTGACAGTTTAATACTACTTTGCAGCAAGAAAGGCAAATGAAGCAAGGGAGGTGAAAGCTCATGGACTGAGCCTGTGCATGCTGGACTGGAATTTTTGAGAAAAGCATCAATCTCAAAATGGGCAGTAGCGAATACAGAATAATACCATCCATTCTCTGCTTCCGTTTTCCAGCTGGTCCTGAGCCATTGGCATATTAGAAAGAATGACTCATTATGAGCTGATAAAAACCAAAGAGAAGCTGAGAAGAGGGATTCCTTTTATTTTCTGTTTATTTTCCCCCCTCCTCTCCCTTTAGAGCATCTCTGCTGAGAGATCTATGCCTCTCACTAATCAGCCACCCAGCCGCTCAAAGAACATCTGAAAAAAATTAAAACCCTCATTTTAATTTCCTTTTAACAGTGACTTGTCACCATCCTTTTGAATCCTACAGCTTTGGAGCTCTGACAGTCACCCACCAAAGCAAGTCTGTAGAGGCTGTAGGGTTGGAGGCTTTATGCTCTCTTTTTGATTTATTAGCATTGGGATATTGTGTGTGAGTGTGTGCGTGTGTGTGTGTGTGTGTGTGTTTATGAGAAAAAAAATGCTTTGTCTTTGTGGATACAAATGAAAGAGCAAAGGTTGGTTCAGCAAGAGCCAAGAGTCACCCTCCTAGGTAGCCATATTGTTAGAAATGACATGTCTCTTAACTTAGCTGGGAAGTAAGGTGTCAGTTTATACAGTGCAGCAAGACTCAGCCACACAGGAACCTGAGGCATTCTAGCAGTCTAGTATCTGTCTGCTTTCCCCCCCCTTTCCTCCCTTCTAGTGTAGTAAAGCCTTTCAAGTGTTTGTAGATCATGACAATAGGATGTAGTCATTATGTGCATCACTAATAGTATCTCTTTAGACAGATCAACATCTCATTCCTCCTGGACTTCTCATTTAAAAAAGAACATGTTGCTCACAAGGAACAACAGAGTATAGAAGCAAAAGCATCACTTCTCCAGTTAGGCTAAGGAGAGCGTAGTCACCATCCTTCAGTTCCTCACTGTCAACCTTAGGAAATGGTTTTAGGTTCTCTGGATCTGACATTCCACCTTTACAATGTAAGATTAGCATTTACTTTGCAGTATTGTTGAATAGATCGAATGAAGGAATAAATGTAAAGATCTTGAACAGATTCTGATTCTTTGTAAGGCACTCTGTAATTATAAGCATTGCAATTACTGGGGAAATTTATTTTGCCAACCACCAAGGAATTTTGTTTTGGAGGTGGGGTTTTTATTCACACATTATCCATTGATTCATTATCTATTATCCATTATTTGTCCATTCCTTACTTTATTTCTTATGCTGTTAGGCTCATGTCCATAATCATGAAACAGTGAACACGGTTTCTTGAAGTGAAGGATTTGGTTAGTGGTGGTGATTGAGGTTTTTGTTGTTTTTTTTTTTTTTTTTTTGGCCAGTCCTGGGCCTTGGACTCAGGGCCTGAGCACTGTCCCTGGCTTCTTCCCGCTCAAGGCTAGCACTCTGCCACTTGAGCCACAGTGCCGCTTCTGGCCGTTTTCTGTATATCTGGTGCTGGGGAATCGAACCTAGGGCCTCGTGTATCCGAGGCAGGCACTCTTGCCACTAGGCTATATCCCCAGCCCTGTTGGTTTGTTTTGCTCTTCAGTTTTGTTTTTTGCTAAAACTGCAGTTGAACTCAGGGACTTGAGCTCTCACTTGTTATTGCCTCTCAAGGTTGGCCCTCTACCACTTAAGCCATATGTTTTCACTTCTGATTTTATTCGTGAATTGGAGTTAAGAGTCTCCTGAATCTGTCTTTCTGAGCTGGCTTTTAACCTGGATCCTTACCTGAAGGCCTCCTAAGTAGCTAGGGTTACAGGCATGAGCTACTCATGCCTTGCAAAGTGAGTTAATCTTGTAGCTACTCTTCTTGCTAGTAATATTAAACATAACTGCATTATGGAAGTAACAGTGTTGATAATGATGATAGACAATGAACTAAACTTTTTAAAACTAAATTATATTTTTACTGTAACTTTATGTATAGAATTAAATCTAAACAGGTGCCAGTGACTCACACTGATAATCCTAGCTAGTCACGAGACTAATATCAGAGACTCACAGTTTGAAGACAATCCTGGCAGCACAGTATGTCAACTTTCATCTCCAATAAACCAACATAATACCATTGTAGAGAAGTGTCTAAAGTGGTAGGAACTATTGGGACCTTGAAACACATATGGATAAAAGAGAAACACTCTACAAACAATGACAACTATGCACACACTGCAGTCATTTTATCTATGCATGCAACTGATGCACCATCCTTGATACAGGGACAGGTAACTAGCTCATTTGGAGCACAAATGCCAACTGCAACTGAAATCTTCCCCAAGAAGATTTCTTAGAGCAGACTTTCAAAATCCTGACGACAGAGAATCAGTTTCTTAGATGAGAAACCTAGTGCTTCTTACATTAGCTTTGCATGCTCTCAGCCACCTGAGCTGTAGTCACTTCACTGAGTTAGACTGGGGCATTCCCTGCCAACATTTGCTTTGCCCTGGAGATGTGTGGAAGACTGTGACTTAACAATACTGCATACCTAAATTATTCTTTTGTTATTGATCATGCATTTATCTGCAAAAAGTACTGACATATTAGTGGCCAACTATGTATGTTCTAGGACAAATTAAACACTTTTTAATATCTCAGTTTACTTAACCATGAAAGAGTAGATTTAGCCAGGTGCTGGTGGCTCAGGCCTGTCATCCGAGCTACTCAGGTAGATGAGATCTGGGGGTTACAGTTCAAAGCCAGATTGAGAAAGAAAGTCCATGAGACGCTTATCTCCAATTAACTACCAAAAACAAACACACAAACAAACAACAGCTCTTGGTCACATGAATTAGGTAGCCATTTCTAAGACTCTGTTTTCCTTAGCATCCTCCTCCTTTCTTCCTTTATCTCCCAATACTACTAGGCATGATTACATTCATATCTTTAGGCTGCTTCTCTCTAATCAGTTCCTTCCAAAGCAAGAGCAACATTTTCCTGTCATCCAGAAAGCATTCCTTACTACCTGGACCTGAAATTTAAAAGTAACTTTCCACCTGCTTGTGTGCCTTGCAGTAAGTACACCATAGCTAGCAACTGGAGCTAGCAACTGGAGCCTCGGGAACTGACTTGCTCTGCTCATGTTCAGGGCTTAACTTTAGCAGATGCCTGCTTATTGAATGAATATGCACACATTGGGTTTTTACTCCAACCAGTCTTTTTTCAACTTACACCACATGACATGGCTCTTTCTTTGTTTTCTAAGAAATGAAACTAGAGTTGATAAACCCAATAATAGCAGTGTCTGGAATGACAGATGTAAATATAAAATTAAAAGCAACTGGGAATTAAAATGTTATTATTTCCCCCCATTGTACCTATGATATATTTTAGTACTGTGGAGCATTCTTAAAAGGGTTACAAGTAAAGGAAACATTTTTTTTAATTCTCCTTCTTGTGGCACTTCCTCCACTAGAAATTTTCAATAATCATTTCTCCCTAATGGCTTTTACCCCCTCTGAGACTCATAGTGCTTGTGTGTACCCAACATTGCTCACAGGGAACTAGAAAGATTATCTCTATCTCTGTTTCTATATCTCCATCTCTCTTTTTATCTGTCTACATAGTTATGGGTATAGGTAATAGACAATAAATGCATAGACAGATATGCACTCATTTAGCTAGCTAGCTAAATAGTACTTATAGACAATAGACACTAAATATGTATTGGCCCATAGAGGAAATGAATAAAGACAATTATTATATTTCCTACAGTGTTCTCTTAGTGTATTGTTCTTGGACTTTGCATCTCTCATAATTCAGGAATACATTATGAAAATGAATCTGAATGAGAGAGATAGACTTTAAATTAAATGAATTAAAATGATTATTTAATTGCTCACCATGAAAAGTGCTTTGAAATAGAAGTGCAGAGTGTTGGGAATGTGTATTAGTATGGTCCCTGATACAAGCTTGGAATCAGGATGAGAGTGTGGCCTTTATGAAGAAAGCTGTTGGAGGATGAGAAACACATACAGAGAGAGAGAGAGAGAGAGAGAGAGGAGGGGATGGAGGTGGAGAGTGAGTGGGAGAAAGTGCTAAGACAGCAAACATATAGTTCATTACCCACACCCACTTCACTTTATCCAGACCTATGTTGAACACTATCAATTCTTTCATTGGCATGGCAGTGAAGAATAAGTACAGGGAGCCAGTGACCCCCATTACAACTGCCCTGGACAATGGACTAGTAGCTGTGCTTACAGAAGTGGTGACTGTGGGAACAGAGAGAAGGGGTACAGCAGAGATGCTTTAGAAATGAAAGCCCCAAAAGGGGAACTGTGAGGTACATAGGGATAAAAAGCGGCAGATAGAACAGGTGGTAGATAGCATGTGTTCCATCATGACATTTTTTGTTCCCATAGGGCCTCAGGCTCCAGCTCAGATTCTTCTTTCTGTAATGCTGTGGTTTCTCGCCCAGTTTCTTCTTTCTATAATATCTTGGGTTCCTACTCAATCAAAAGAGACAGGGCAGTTCATGCACAAGCCATCACAGAATCCATGCAAAGTTTAGAGGGGGAGATATAGAAGGAGCCCATACTACAGAATCATCCTCATCGAAGACTCCATTGAACTCCTTCTCTACAGATGGAGTACTCCTTTCTTTCATGGCTTTCATTTTTAAATAAACTCACTGTGCTTACCTTAAACATCTTCCTGCCTGTTACTTCTTTAATGGGTAAAGAAAAACCACCCTCAGACAGGCCTTGGTTGATCATGCCTATAATTCTGGCTAATAAGGAAGCTGAGATTTAAGGATCATGGTTCAAAGCCAGCCCAGACAGGGAAGTCTTTGAGACTCTTATCTCCAATTAACCAGCAGCATACCAAAAGTAGAACTGTGGCTCAAAGCAGTGGTGCACCAGCCTTGAGCAAAATGATCTCAGGGACAGCACCCAGGCCTTGAATTCAAGTCCCACAATCAACAATAACAACAAAGAGGACAGAAAAAGAAAGAAAACCAGTTCCATTCTCTAGGAAGTCTCAGAAGGTGGAGTCAATTGGGCTACTTAACAGCTGCTCAGGAGTGACTCAGGAATATGTTTTCTCTTTCTATTATCTATCCATATATTTCTCTAAAACCTAGGATTGTATTGTGGTTCAATTTTGTCAGTATAAGAAAAAAAGTATCCAAACTTACAGGGAAACTGATATGTTGAATCTAGGAGAGTTCTTTGTAGGGGAAATTGGAAGGAGTGCTAAGGAATCTCTTACTCAGGGATCTGGAGTGCAACATCTACAGATGCTTTATTTTCTCCAGATTTTCGTGGGGGAATTTCTTTTCCCCTTACTATTCAGTTGTATGGCAGTGAATTGCATTTCTCTCCAAGGCTCCTCAACAAACAATTTACAGTGTAAATATATTTGTTGGCATGCAAATCACTTGCATTATGAGTCTTGATTAATATTATAATGTGTTGATGAAAGCCTGTAAGTGGTTCTTGGAACCAAGGTTTCAGACAAAGATGTGCTGTTTGGGTGTAGTATGTTTGTGGAATATTAGATTAGGCCTTTTGTTTTGTATGCCTCTCTCTCACCCTCTGTCTATAAGATCTTTGGTGTGAAGCAATAACAACCTTCAAAATGCACAATTAATTAACACAACCAATCACCTAGATTGCACAAAAACACTCCTCCCTTTATATATACCATGCTTGTTTATTCCTTGTGTCTACCCCTATCCAGCCTGTTTTCATGTCTGTGGGGCCTTTGGTTCAGCTATTTAGCCTCTTGCTCATTGCCAACATCCGTCTCTGGAGAAGTATTGTTCTGTGTTATCCTGTGCCTTTTAAATACTGTGTGTGCATGGGGGTTGATTAAACCTTAAGTCTAATTCCCAAACCACCCACTGAAAGGCAGAGATAGTGTTACTAGCTTTGCTCTAGGAAGCCAGACTTCGGTTTGTCTTAGCGTGAATGCCTAGGAATAAGAATGGTGGACTTTCACCTCCAGCAGCTCAAGTATTGACTGGCACTTTTCTTTTCACATGTGAAGTTGGAAGAAACAACAATTCAATGGAAGGCTCACAGGCTCAGAAAAGAAGCTGTGATTAAGAGCATGGGGCTTGGGTTGCAGACCAAACCTGGGTGGATTCCAGCTCTGCTACTTAATAACTGCCTGACCTTAGCCAAGTTGCATTGAGACTCCAGGTTTTCAGTTTCCTCATTTGGAGAGTGGGGTGGATAATTCCTATTTCTTGAATTTGGAGTGGGGATTAAATGAGATCATGTTTTAGAAGTACATTCTCAATACAAAGAGAAAGAAGAATAAAGGGGGAAATGTGGTCAAGTAAACCAAATATTTTCCTTTATCCTTGGTCTCTGGTCCACCCAACACAATGGCAGTCACACTGGTATTGGATGGGATGTCTTTAACACGTGGATTCCTCTGTATCCAATGATCTCTTCATACTGAAAACCAAGAATTAGACTTGCTTTTCTTAGCAATGGTGGCTTATAAGTGTTGGAGAAAGGAGACTTCCATGTGGTTGTCCAGGCAGAAAAGTTTATTATTAGCACAACCAAACCAATGGCTCACAGGAGATGTAAGTGTGCAGAGAGGCAATTTATGGCGGGGATGAGTTTATATGGGGGGGGCGAGGAGGAGGTGTGGCCACAGCTGATGCAGAAGTGACCTCAGAGCATGGGAGGGGCTCACACTGCCCCCAGGTGTGCACTACTTACCTGAGTGACAGGTGCTGACAGATACTTCTAGACAGGGCCATGTGTACATGGTAGGAGGACAAAGGAAAGTGGCCATTTTCCCTAGGGTGGACCTAACAGTAGCGACCTTGGGTTTCATCATAGGACAGAGCTTCCTCCACAGATCTGTGCTCTGGATCCTGTGTGGCTTCTCACAGAGCTCTCTTTCCACATCATCAGAGATCACAGAACTTTGGGAGACCAGGAAGGGCGTGGGTGGTCACTACTCTATGAATGGATACATGGCACATGCAGAAGGTAAACACAGCCAGAGGCCATGAAGAATAAACTAAATAAGCAGAATGTCAGAATGAGAAAATGTTGTGTTTGGTTAAAGGAAGGCTAGATACAGGTTGAAGTTTGAGCCAAACTAGACACAGTGGCAAATAAGTTTTATTCTTGCCCTTTGCTCCCTACCCTTAGCCAACAAAGAGATTATCTTGGGCTCTTTCCTCTGAGTAAGTAATGAGTTCTCAAGGCTGCTAGGTTGATTATTTTGTGCCCCAAATCCATGTGAATTATCCATTCAGAAGGAGTAGAATGTATGTAAGTGGGGCCTGTGTGCCCTTGGTAGGTGGGTGTGGAGAAACTTGTTATAAAGAATGTTCTCCATTGTTAATAAAGAAGGATTTGCTTGTTTGTGATAGGATCTCAACAAGGGGGCTCAGCTGCCCTCAAACTCTCAATCCCCCTGCCTCAGTCCCTCAAGTGCTGGGATTACAGAGATGTACCAACAGGCCTAGCTAAAACACCCTTGGTTAAGGTAGATCAACATACACAATTTCCTTTTTTAAAAACCAAAATATTGTATACAGATTTGTGAGAATGTTCATTTACTAGGAAAAAGGTATCCAAGCATAAGTGAAGTGAAATCAAATAGTTTTTCCATCTCCCATCTTTCTTTTCAGTCCTCATTGGTGGCAACTTCCCTGAGTGTGTGTCGACTACCACACTTGCCACTTGATACCAGTCACGTCTGCCTAAACAGGCACTTGCCTTGCCTTACCTTGGGAACGGGCTGATGGCCTCAATTTCTATTCCAGGCGGGTTTCTACCCATTTCCTAGATCTTTCCTCCTCCGCAGTTGTCATCTTCCCACATCAGTAGTTTACTTTCTCTAATAAGAAATATGCATATGCTAAAATTTCCTGTGTCTAAAACCTTTCCATTTGTCTTCTAGTCACCACTTCCTGTCAGTTGTGCATTACAGTAAAATCCCCAAGGAGAATTGTCTGTATTTACTGTTTTTGTTTTTATTTCTTGTATCTGATTTCCCCATACACCTAATTCCAAAAGTTCAGGAATCTGGAAGTCTTATGTGAAAGTACTGTCTGACTGTGGTGGTTCCTGGCTACTTTTTAAATCTCTCTCTCTTCTCAGGCACCTGGGGCATCGCTAACCAACTCCTCTTGCTTTTCCCCATAATGGTTTCCTTCACTGAATCCTAATTTCCTAATTCTTAAGCCCTGGACTTCTCCATGCTGAGATCTCATTGTCTTAGTTTGTCTGTCTCTGCTGACTCCTTAGATGACCTCATCTGCTTTCATGACTTTTAATACCATGTTCACGGTGCAGACTCCAACATTTTCATGTTCAACCCCAACCAATGTCCTGAAATCCGAATTTGTGTGTTCAACTCTCTTTCTGAAAGTTTCTGCTTGAGTGAATCAAGCTTTCCAAAACTGAACTTATCAAACACAAACCCCTTTGGTGTCTAAATCACAGTCTCTAACACTCACTCAGGCACCCTGCCACCTTGTTCCTCTTCCTCTTAGTCCCACCTATCTCTTTGGATGACAATTCTGTGGACATACATGGTTGAGCCGAAACAGCTTAGTCCTATCTTTGTCTATCCAAGCAGCTACAAAAAGGAAACGGACTATAAAATGGGTGGCTTATAAACAACTGAATTTTATTTCTCCATGCTTCTTGAGGCCAGGAGTCTGAGATGAGGGTGCCAGCATGGTCAGACTATTGAGGGCTATCCTTTAGATTGGAAATTATTCTATTTTCTTTGCATTTACCAAAGGCAGAAAGAAGGTGAGAGAGCTCTCGGGGTTCTATTTTGTAAAGGCACTGATTACATTCATGAGGGTAGAGCCCTCATGACTTGATTACATCCCAAAGGCCTCTTGTCCTAATACCATCACACTGTGGCTTCATATGTCAGTGTACAAGTTGTGGGGCAGGACATACTCTGTCCACAAATCACCCAGCCTCCAGGCCACTGATGAGATCTATCAGTTCTACCTCCACAAAGACAGGCAGCCTCTATGTGAAATCAACCACATTCTGAAGTTTCCTGTTAGTGTTGGCCTGAATCTCCAGGACACCATACCCATTAAGAGACCATTCTTTTATGGTAACTATAGGGAAGATTCAGTGCTGAGTGACCTCAAATTCACTCTTGTTCCTAAACTTTTCTTTCAATATAGGCAGTTGGAAGACTATAGAATATATTATAGGCTAGATAAAATAGAAGAATCTGCTGTAGCAAGATAAGGGTTCGGTATAGGATGACACAAATTCTTGTAAGTGCCAGCTTGCTAAACCTATTAAAATATCCTTAAGTCATCAAGACAGCAAGTTGTACCCTCCATTAACCTGTCTGGAATCTACTTCAGAGAATGAATTCTTCCGAACAGAGTTCATACCTCTAGCTCTAGATTAGCCATGATGGTCTAGTTATCTTTTGATCTTTTTATAACCCATGCCCCCACATGGTTTTGGATTTTTGTCTTCTTTTTTATTCTTCTTCTTTTTTTTTTTTTTGCCAGTCCTGGGCCCTGGCTTGTTTGCTCAAGGCCACTTGAGCCGCAGTACCACTTCTGGCCGTTTTCTATATACGTGGTGCTGGGGAATCAAACCCAGGGCTTCATGTATACGAGGCAAGCTCTCTTGCCACTAGGCCATATTCCCAGCCCCTTCTTTTTTATTCTATGTACTAGTATCGGGGCTTGAATTCAGGGCTTAGTGCTCCGGTGTGTTGTTTTTCATTCAAATTTTGTCTGAACCACACCTCAGGTTTCAGCTTTTTTTCTGGTTAATTGAAGATAAGGGTATCTCTGGTTTGTCTGCTCAGACTGCCTTTAAAACTCAATCTTTAATTCTCAATATTCTTTATAGTTGGTGGCATGAGCCACAAGTGCCTAGCTATTCAATTTCTGTCCTTCACAGAAGTCACTGAATGAAAGGCATGATGACATATAAAAAGAATGATGCAAGAGGCTACTCTAGGTTGCATTTGTATAAAACGGTATCCCTTTCCAGTGGTTCCACTTGGCTATCAAGATGTGACAGAATGACATTTCCTCAGAGGCAGAATTACCAAGACATTCTATGTTAGCA
This sequence comes from Perognathus longimembris pacificus, assembly GCF_023159225.1. Classification (NCBI taxonomy): domain Eukaryota; kingdom Metazoa; phylum Chordata; class Mammalia; order Rodentia; family Heteromyidae; genus Perognathus; species Perognathus longimembris. The sequence goes on along the minus strand of NC_063163.1, from coordinate 102,683,863 downwards.
TCTGTATTCATGAGTGACCAAAGGCTGATCCAGATGCATTTGGCATGAGACTGAAGGAAGCCCCAGATGGTCTCTTTTTAGCCCTTGGAGATGATGCAGGAGGGCAGTGAAAACAGCATAACCTTTTAAATTTTAACCACTTCCTGGTTTGAATTTTAGCCCTGAAGACTATGGGACCTAGGACAACAACCTCTGTTGTATGTGAGGATGGGGATGGAGAATCACAATTGCTAATATAAATGGATCCAGTCATGATGTGCCATCTGATAGTGTCCCTCCTTTCCTCATCCCCTCCTCTCAGATTCTGGGTAGAAAGCAGTAGGAACCTGACCAAAAGTTTCTATAGCTGCATTTCTGCACTCATTGTTGTTCTACCCCCATCTTAAGACCGCCTAGCTTGCCCTGGATAACTAACCATAATTGCACAGAAGCTACTGCTACTGGGCCTGTCACCTACCTCTGTAATTACCCCACAGTCACATATGCAAGGTGACATGGCTCTGGAGACTCTAAAATGTCCAAGAACCAGGAAAGTAGCTGGGAAGATGGAGGAAATGTCCTTAAGAAAGAGAGAGCTTAAGACTATTGTCCTTTTCTTTTCTGTTCTTTCTTCCAGACAGCAGAGCCTTTTGCAGCACTTTTAAATGGTTGCCAGGGAAACAAAGCAAGGGAGAGGAGAAAGGTTATATGGATACTGGATAGAACTAATGTGCTTTTTAAAAAAAATCATGAACTGACAAGTGCTTAAGACTTCAGAGGTTCTGGGAAAGTCTCATTTTCAAAGTTCCCCTTTTAGTGCCTCAAGTACCTTGATATCATCATTAGCCATATTTTAATCATTTGTAAACTCTAATTCATCTCCATCAAAGACATGTGATGATGGGCTTTATGGAGCATGGCCTTATACGTGAACTCCTATTGGAGACTCAGAATAAAGCGTATGGAAGGCTGGACCACGGGTCCAGAGGCCTTGATACAAAGGATTTGGGGTCTGTAGGCAGTAGCTTCAGTCTACTCTAACTGTCAGTCAGTCTGCCATCTCTAATTTAAAGTCAGATGCCAAGGAAGCTCCTATGTGTGTGTGAGCTGCATGTGGCTGTGAAGGTCAGAGAGAGAAAAACAACTGATGGGAGAAAATGTGTGCACTGCACCTACAGGTGTGTCTACAAACATTTCCCGTGCTATGATGTGCTTCTTCAACAAACTGCCTGCTCTCCCTTTTTGCTGAATATTTACTGAGTCCATTCACTTCAGACACCATGCTTATGAATCTCTGTGCAAACTTAGTTTCGCCCCTGTTGCCTCTAGTGTGTATTTATAACCCCAGCTCTCTGGAGAATTGTCCCACTTGATATTTTCGGTGTCCTCTCAGCATTTATTGGCCCAATTTGTACCGTATTCATTTGCCCATGTTTATTGTCTTGGCTTGGTAAACCTGTGTAGATTTCTGACTGGAGTCTTATGTGAGGCCTGCCTCCGCTGTGTTCCATGGCACTTGACTTTTGCCTAAGATCAACAGGCAGGACTTGATGGGCACTCCCCACATCCCTCCCCCACCCCCCTCCTATGTTCTTAGTAACAGGAGGGAGAGAGTTGACGTGATGGTTAGCATTGGCGCCTTGAACTGAGTCCTCTGTACCAACACTCATGGCAGTCCAGCAGGCCATCAGCCATGTTCAGAGGATCAGACGACAGTTAAGTCGCATTCTCATGAAAGGGCTGAGTAGACATTGTAAGGAAGAGCCAAATTAGGAAACACGAGGTGGACATCACAATGGTACCCTGAGAGGTTGAAACCAAGATACAAATCATTGACAGAAAAGTAATGAAGGTTACAAGGCACTGGTAGCTCACAGATGTCATCAGGAAGTTACTCAGGAGGCTGAGATCTCAGCATCATGCATCCAAGCCAATCCAGGCAGATAAATCCACGCTATTCTCATCTCCAATTAACCATCAAAAAGCCTCAAGTGGTAGAGTGACAGCCTTGAGCAGAAAAGCTAAACAAGAGCACAGGGTCTGCATTCAAGTCCCAGTGGCAGCACGCAAGGAAAGGAGCAAAACTACCAAACAAAATGATGAAGGAAGATCCATAGTGATGGCTATGATTGACGGGCTGTCTATGGACAAGAAAATGCATACAAGATGGTGTAGGAGTTTCCTTAACAGGCACAAACAGATTTAGTGATTTTTTTTTCTAAAATTCATAGAGGAGTTACACATAGATATACTTTTTCTGTCATCAAATATTTTGTTTATGCTCCACTTGCTCTGACACATTTTAAATGGTAGTGAGTGCTAAACTATGGACAGAGAAGGCAAATGAAGTTGTTCTAGCCATACCAGAACAGATTTCAAACTCCAAGGATCTCATAGCATGGAAAGATAAGGGCAGGCAGGCATGACTGAAAGCATTTCACAATGTGCCTGCTCCACTGTGCTGTGGATGCCTTCTGCCTGGGAGAAGGGTCTCTTATCCCACTGTCTCCTCAGTATGAAATGAATGTGTTTTCAAAGAGAAGTAAGTAGAGATGTTTCTTCCTCTTTGCCACGTGGATACTGCAGTGCTATCATGGTGCACTTAAGGATGCTTTTAATGTGAAGATGGAAGAAGACTCAGATGAAAATAGCTACGACTTAAACCTTAACATGTGGAGTGGAATGTTCAACTAGCGAACTTGCTCAATTTATACTTTCATGTGGATTCTAACTCCAAGGTTTGAGATTTCTTTTAGATTCCCTATAGGGAAGTACTGGTATTCTTTCAAGCAGATCAAAGAGATATGGATGATCCTTTCTTTTCTTTTTTCTTTCTGTGTGTAAGCTGGTGCTGGGGCTCGAACTCAGGGTTTTGATATTACCCCTTAGATTTTTTGCTAAAGGATACAGTTCTACCACTTGAGCCTCAGCTCTATTTCTGGCTTTCTGTTAGTTCATTGGAGATTAGAATTGTTTGATCTTTTCCCGTGGAGTTGCCTTTGAAACAGGATCCTCAGATTTCAGCCTCCTAAATAGCTAGGATGATAGATGTGAACCAAAAGTGCCTAGCAAGATCATTTCTTTTGAAAAAAATTCTCAGGACAGAAAATTCCATAATCTTGCTGATTATTTTTGTGCATTTTCTAAAACTGTTTCCAGGTGGAAAAATCTGTTTCTGGTTTTATCTAGTGCCCTTCACATAATCTCTTCTTTTTTGGAAAGCTTCTAAGGGAAATGTCAAGATTAATAGTGTAATGATGGGGAAGAGGGTGGAGCATTGCTTTATTATTGAGTATTACAGTTCCTACCACATCCCAGTGTACAAACCTAGTGGATTTGAGGTGGGATGTGCATGACTTTAATGAGACTTCCCACCTCCTTTTGAACCTAAATCTTAAGTGTGTGCCATTTGCCATATGGTTATGTAACTGAAAGTAATAAGCTGTATTTTCAAGCAGAGAGAAAGGAGGCCAAGAATAGGGCCTTGGCTCACTTAACAATTTCTAAACATAAAGTGGCAGAAAGAAGGACCATTCCAGCAAATGACATTTTAATATACAAATCATTCATCGATTGTATTGGTGATCCCATTTGTTTTATTAGTATGAAGGGAGAAGCAGAAGGCAGAGACAACTGTGGGGAGAATGTTTATTGTAAGATATTATGCTTTAGCTGGAATTCTGGTTTTACCCGATTTAGATTAATGATGGAAATAGGTGTTTTATTGGAGGATATTTTTGCATAAGTATGTAACAACATATTGAGGGAATTTATACCTATGTGTATGTATGTACATACATATGTATGTACATGTGTGTATAGAGATACTTATATATAATATATAGTTGTATAGAATATATCACTGTGAATCATGACAACTTTTGCATTGTTGTCTTTTTTGGTTGCTATAAAAAAAAAGTACCACAGATTGTTAGTTTGGGAGTTTTGGTGTTTGGTTGTGTGTGTGTGTGTGTGTGTGCGCGTGCGCGTGTATGTGCATGCCTACACGTGCGTGTGTGTGTGTGTGCTAGTAGTGGGGCTTGAACTCAGGATAGCATGTTCTCACTCTCACTTAGGATTTTCACCTGAAGTTGGCACTCTACCACTGGAGCCACAGCTCCACTTCTTATTTTTGAGTGATTACCTGGAAATAAGAGTCTCAAGGATTTTTCTGCCTGGGCTGACCTTCAACCTTGATCCGTAGGTCTTAGTCTCCTGAGTAACTAGGATTACAGGTGTCAGCCCCTGGCACATACATAGTTCTCGAGTTCTTTATCAAGTTTTCAGCAAATCCCTTGTCTGGTGAAGACCTGGTAGCCTTTGGCTGTGAGTTGGCAGTGTGCTTACATGACTAAAGGAACATACACTAGCCTCTTCTGTTTCTTTCTATTTTACCTTTTACTTGTTCTCTTTCATTCTTTTTTTTTGTTATTATAAAGGTGATGTACAGAGGAGTTATAGTTATATAAATTAGGTAATTGGTACACTTTTTTAAAAAAAATGTCACTTCTTCCCTCATTTTTTTTCCAAGTTTTTTTCCCTCCTCACCCCTCTTCTCCACAAGTTGTATGGATCATGTTCAACATAGTGTCTAGTGAGCTCACTGCTGCATTTGTTTACCCTTTGTCTTTCCACTTCTGTGCTCCCCTTACCCTCCTCCAAACAGATAAATTTACATACAAGACAAAACGTTCAGAATGCTATTTTGCTTCCCCCTCCCTTTGTCATTATTTTTTTACTTCTGTAATCTTTTGTCTAGTCTCTTCTAATCCCACTAAGGGATTTGAAACAAGAGCCTCAGATCTCAGCCTCCTAGGATGACAGATGTGTGTCAAAAGTGCCCAGCAAGATCATTTCTTTTGAAACATGTATCCCCAGGAAGGAGAATTCCATCGCTCTTGCTGACTATGTTTGTGAATATTGTAAAACTGTTTTTAGGTGGAAAGATCTGCGGGACCACCATCTCTATAAACTCTGTGAGAGCCCAATTATTTCCACATAATTCACCTTGTTATACCATCTAATTGAGGGCTTGTGTTTCAGCACGTGAACTGAGCAAAGGTACTCCACACATTCCATAACAACTTGTAAGAATCCCATCATGTCTGCAGGGCCTGCAGGTTGTATGTTCCATGTGGGTGGTACTGTTCAGACATTCACAACCTAGGAAAATCACACCATTGAACTCCATTGGCCACCTGTATGTGACCTGGCATGCTCTGTAAGTGTTGTAACCTCATTGGCCACCTGTGTGTGGCAGGCTTGACCATGTGGTATTTGCCTTTATAACCCAACCACAAGCGTGGCCCAGGGTACGCGTTCCCAGCTCCTGAGTCTGGGCCGTGGCCCTGGCCAGTCAGTATACTTTTTACTTTCCCAATAAATCCATCTTTTTACTTGAAAAAAAAAACACACCATTGTCATTCATAAAATAAGCCATTTTATAATTGTTATAATGACATGATTTTTAAATGAGTGATCATTTTAAACTATATTTAGATGAATGCCATTGTTTTGATACCTTTAAGTGATAAGGGTTAAAAAATCATAATGTCATAATTATTTGTCTTATTTTGTGAATGGAAGGGGCAATGTTCATTGCATAACTTGTCTGTCTCTGTCACTGTTTTTAGGTGCCTTATATGTGTCTCATTTAATTCATGTAAAGAAATCTTAAGAGCTTAGAGGTACCATTCTTTTATGGGAGAAAAGATCTAGTCACTCTTTGGGTACACAAGAGAAGGAGCTGGGATTTGAGCTTATATCTTTATGACGCCAAGGTTCGTGCTCCTTCTGATATTCTAAAGCCTCTAGTTCTTAACCTAGGTGTGCTTAGAAGAAAGCTGGTATTGGGTAAAGAAATTGGTTTTCTGATGAGGATGTTTAACTTTGTTCTTTGTTCTGAGGTGACTAGATTCACCTCAATTTCAAAGTCTTTGAACAGAAGTGAATGCACAAAACAGCATAAAGTCGATACGGCTTAGAGTGTATTGGATTTCTAGCAGTAGATGCTCCCTTAGCCTAACTATGGGATAGATAATAATTATTAGTGCTAATTATGAGGGATCTAGATGCCATAAACAGGAAAGTTGCGTAGGACGATGCACATATTTACCTCTGTGGGTGCTCAACAAGGAATGCTTGGGTTTTGTGGGATTTTTCATTATTACTATTTTTGAATATTTTGTGCTGGTTCTAGGGCTTGAATTTAGGGCCTTGAACTCTCCATTGACATTATGCCTCAAGGCTGATATTGTATCACTTGAACCACATGTCCACTTCCAACTTGTTCCTTAATTGTGTAAGAGTCTCACAAATTCATCTGCCCTGCCAGCTCCAAACCTCAATTCTTATTCCTCAGCCTCCTAAGTAGCAAGGCATTATAGGCAAGAGTTTTCACCAGGGCTTTGTATTTTAATGTTTCTCTAATACAGTCATTTTCAGTGCTTGGATTCCAACCCAGGGCCTATGTGTATGCTTGACAAGTGCTCTACCATTGACCAACAATTTCACACCATTTCCCCCCACATTTTAAAATACAGCATCTTGCTTTATAGTCCAGGCTGGCCTTGAATTTTTTTTTTAATTTATTGGCTTACATTAGTTTGACAAAGGGATATTTCATTGTTACATCTCCATATGTGTGAATCCTGAAATACTATATTCCAATCACTTTCATCCCCTTGGCCTTGAATTCTTAATTCTCATATCTCAGCCTTAGCCTCTAGAGTACAATTACAGATGTGCATGGGTCTGAGATGAATGCCATACTTCCCCTTAAGTGAGCAACTACCAAACAGGAAATGAGAGCCACGTATCACTGTATCTCTAGGGATTTGCATCACATTCCACACCAAATACACAATAATGTCTGGTGGAAATAAACGAAGCAATAAATCAAAGACTATTTGGAAGAGACACAGGTATCTGGTGACCAAAGTCCCTGGAAATGTGGCAGTTCAAATTTGTGCTCCTATATTGATAATGCCACCCCTACATGGACTGTATTTATTTTGTGTTAAATTAAGTGAAATGAAATTAGGTTTATTTTTAGACTATTTTAAGCAGTTATGGCCCCTTGGATATATGCTGGAATATTATGAAACAAACCCTGGGAATCACTGACCTAGATACAGTCACAAGGTGATAGGTGCTACCCAAATATAATAAATTATACTCACAGCGCCTCTTGGCCTTTCTTCCCTACTGGTGCTGTTGGCACAGAAATAGTCTGCAAAAACATTGAAGAATGACTCAGGGCCAAAATTTGTAACACTTGGGACTGCCTTTGCTACCCATATCAAGTGATTTTATTTAATACCAAATCTGTCAACAAATATAGAGCAACTGAATGTTTATATTTATGGTGTGTGTGTGTGTGTGTGTGTGTGTGTGTGTGTGTTAGAGAACAAACCCGTTGGTCTACCACTGAGCTACATCCTTAGCTTTTGTTTGTTGTTTGATGACAATCGTGGTTTTTATTATTTGAGTGCTAGTGGGATTTTTGTGGTTGTTACTGTTTTCTGTGACTGTCATTTTTTGCTCAAGCCTAGTACTCTACCACTTGATCCACAGGTTCACTTTTGGCTTTTGTTTCTGGTGAATTGGAGAGTCTTACAAACTTTCCTACAAAGCTGCTTTTGAATCTTGACTGCGAGCTCTCAGCCTCCTTAGTAGCTAGGATTACATTTATGAGCTACTGGGACCAGGAAGCACTCATATTTGAACTCCATGCTTGCTACTCAAATGCCCTACCATTTGTTTACCCTTTGAGCCATATCCCAGCCCTTTTTTGCTTTAGTTATTTGGATAGGAAGTCATGTTTTATTTACTTGCTTTTTGCCTATGCCAGTCTCAACCTCTGATTCTCTTTGTTTACTAGATTGTAAATGCTCTTAAAAATGACCAATGGCATTTTTTAACCCAGTAATTTCATTACAGAGTTTTTTCATGAATTTTAATTGGTTAAAATGTAAAAGCCAGCAATATGGAAATGGCTGAGCAAATTATTCTATATTTGTTCAAAGAGTTACTTTAAATAAACAGGTATGAAGAACAATCATTTACATAGTGCTGTAAATGATTGTAGGAGAGTAATCAGTGAAAGGGGAAATTATAAAATTTGCTTTTATTCTGGTGTGTGATTATTCTCATTCACATATCCACAAATATTAACACGTATAAAATATGAAAGACTAGACTATCTACTAAAATGATGGGATTATGTAACATACCCTCATTATCTTTATGATTGCTACTATATTTGTAAAACAAGATTCAGAAACTAAGTACTTTGAGTACAATAATACATAAAATTGTTTCCAGATATTAATCAATTACTCTTATAGAAATGAAAATAAGTGAAATTTATTGATTTCTAAGCTTATTGTACTATGCTTATGTCTTCTTCTTCTTTTTTTTTTTTTTTGGCCAGTCCTGGGCCTTGGACTCAGGGCCCTAGCACCGTCCCTGGCTTCTTCCCGCTCAAGGCTAGCACTCTGCCACTTGAGCCACAGCGCCGCTTCTGGCCGTTTTCTGTATATGTGGTGCTGGGGAATCGATCCTAGGGCCTTGTGTATCCGAGGCAGGCACTCTTGCCACTAGGCTATATCCCAGCCCTTCTTCTTCTTTTTTTTAACAAACTGACTCAACTTACAACTCACCAATATTCAGGGATGAATTTGGGAACCAGACAAGTGTACTTTTTTTTTCTAGGTCTTAATATGAGAAAGGATGTATCAGTGATTAGCTAGAGACAATTCAACACCTTAGTTTTGATATATCCTCTTCTATTGCAAGAGAGAAATCAATTTCATTTCCTTCCTTCATATTCCTCCGATACAAACTTCTGATTTCATCATCTGGAAGTAGTAATAGTCATTCATTGCTATGTATCTTTCTTTTGAAGATTGTCATCTTGTAATAACAATTGGCATAGCAGTTTTGTGGGTCAGCCAATAAAGAGTGCTATGGCTCAGAGACTCGCAAGAGTTAAACGTCAATGTATTGTGTGTGCAGCAGGCATAATGATTCCACTAAGTCTGCAGGGTCTGGTCACTCCTGCATTGGCTAACTGCTATTAACTATTCCCCCAAAAGTCTGGATACTTTCCATTTGGATCTGTATACAGTTCAACAGGTGTCCTAACAAATTGATCCAACAGAAAGAGAGCATGGTAGAAACTTGACCCTATGTTATGAGAAAGCTTCAAGAGTTGTACAATGTCAATCTTTCCACACACTGTCATTCTGAGTGGGAGGAGTCTGTGTGGGACCAGAAAGCAAGGTTGATTGGTACATATTAGAAATGTCATGGTTTGGGCTGGGAATATGGCTTAGTGGCAGAGTGCTTGCCTGGCATGCATGAAGCCCTGGGTTTGATTCCTCAGCACCACATATGCAGAGAAAGCCTAAAGTGGCACTGTGACTCAAGTGGTAGAGTGCTAGCCTTGAACAAAAAGGAAGCCAGGGACAGTGCTCGGGCTCTGAGTTCAAGCTCCAGGACTGGCAAGAAATTATAACAAATAATTAATAAAAAATAGAAATTTCATAGTTCCATTTTCCCTTAATGGTTCCTATATCACAAAAATGTAAAATTCTCTTAGCTTTTCACAAAATAATCTAAGTTTCACCCAATTACAGTAGCACTGAAATTCAGAACCTTAGCATCAGTGTTCAGTCCTGTAATGAGGACAAGGAAGCTCCTCTGGTATGTTTCCTAACATATTGCCTCTTGAATTTAGTTCTCTCTCTGAAAACCTACAACTAAAATGACAATTGTTATACTCTCCCCTATTCCTGCATGTAAACACATGCACACACATAAATGCACATATACAAATGGTCCATCCACAAACTTGTACACATATTCAACATGCAATAGCAGGACAAGGTAGTATAAGCACTGTGAACTGTTCCACTCAAGAAAAGAGCAAAGTAGGATATACATAGCAATATAGAAAGCCAGTAAAGATTTCCTTTTCAGACCTAAGAACTAGGAATTCTTCTAAGGTTTTTCTCTCTCAACTAATTTTCGAGTCATTACTTTTCCATTCAAGGCAGTCAGCTGTGGTGCCTGAGCATTTTGTGTTTGTTTGTCTCCTTAATCTAGTTCTTGTTTCTGGATGATTGGGCATCCACAATTCATGCTTATTTTGTACAGTCTCTGTCCTTTTCAACCCTACCTGGCATGATTCTTTCCAAAACAATCCCATTAATAAAGCATATGCAAATATTATTGGGTTTAATTTATTAGAAAAATAATTGCAAAATATCTTCCACATAAACCTTAGTCTACTCCAGGCTTCCACTGACAACTAAGACATTAAGCTTCTCAGAACCCTGTTACTGACTGAAGTTCTACACTTCATTTATTGAGAACTGAAAAAGATCTCACAAACTCAGGATTTTGTGGCTCTTGCCTCAGCCTCAGAGCCCTCAGGGCTGCACAAAAATTCTTTCTCTTATCTTTTAATTTGGATTGCCATTCCAAACCTTTCACTCCTTTCTCAAATACTGTATTTCATATTCCTCAGTTTTAGCAAGTGGTATGATTTCCTTGCTCTCTACCATATTTTAAATAAGCCAAGAAGTGCCCTTATCTCCACTCTCTTTCTTCCAGTTTGACCGTTTTGCAACTTTTATCTTGCAAGATCAACTCTTCTACTTGTTCTTCTCATCCACTTCTTACTCATTTCCTAAGTTTTCTATCAATTATCCACTTCTTACTATGTACCCTCCCATTAACCTGTGTCAGGTAACACTTGTATATACGAAAATAACCAAATACTCTTTTATCCTTCCTTTTACCTCTCTCTGTGTCTCTCTGTCTCTCTGTCTCTCTCTCTCTCTCTCTCTCTCTCTCTCTCTCTCTCTCTCTCTCTCTCTCTCTCTCTCTCACACACACGCACACACAGAGAGAGAGAGAGTGTGTGTGTAGGGGGTCTTGAACTCAGGGACTGGGTGCTATCTTTTTACATTTTTACTCAAGGACAACACTCTACCACTTGAGCCACAGCTCCATTTCCATATTTTTACACTCTCCTACCCAGACTAACTTCAAATCATTATCTTCAAAAATCAAGCTCCTGAATAGGTAGGACTAAATGCATGAGCCATTGGTGCTCAGCTTTGTTTTTCTTAATAATCCCTCTGTGCTAAATATTTTCTCTCAGAACCATGTTACCTTCATGCTGATTTTTATCTTTCTTTTACATGTTTTAATTGAAAATTAAAACATTGTTGAGAACAGCTTAAAGACAATGAAATGAAATGAATGCCTTCTACTCACTACGTTTGTGCTATGTCATCTCATGGTACAGAGAACCTTGCTTTCAAAACTGAGTGTTCTCCTTCCTGCCTCACTACCCTCAGTAATTTTACTGCTGCTCCACTCTCCTTGACCTCCTGTTCTTTCATTTCTGTTCCCAATATAGATTCTGCTGCTGGGAAAGTTACCATTGTCCTCTTAAATACTGAACCCAATGGACACATTTCTGCCTTTACCTTATGATACTTCTAGCCTTTGTGCTACATAGTCTACTTCTTCCCAGGCTCCAGCTTTTGTATCTATGAGCTCACTGTCATGGTTTCCCTCTGGAGTAAAGTCAATGATTGAAGAATGAGTTGATGGTAAAGAACAAAACTTAGGTAGAGAGCTAGCAAAAGAAAGAAGGTAGAATTCTCCCCTGTAAAAGATTATCTTGCCTAAGGAATGCAGATGTAAAGACTTATACCGAGGTGAGGGTGTCATATCAGACAGATGAGAGCTAGGCTAGTTAGAATGTCAAGTGATCTGCTTTTCTGATATAACAGCTGTTGTGGGTCAGGTAATATTCCAGGCTCTGTGATTCCACACCAAGTTACTGCTTAGAAAGTCTTACCATCCATGTCTGCTTAGTCCCTATTAATTATGACACAAAAGGCATCTTTTCTTTTGATTTTTCAGGAGAATAGAGGAAGATAGCAAAATGCAGCTTTCTCCTTACAACTGCTAGATAATGTATGCTAGAAAACAGTAGTTGTCTCTAGTGGGTTCCTTCCATCACTCTATAGAGTCTCTTCTTCATCTAACCAGTGGGGATTATCTGAAAGCTCATGGACCTGGGGGTTTCTTGGATTTTCTCTGGGTATCACATCTTGACAACTCAATCAATCTCTCTTAAATGGCATTCTTTCCATTTAGGTCATGTCTTCATATCTCCTTTGTGTATTCTATGTCCCCCTGCAGCTGCCCCTTAGAAGCAGGATCTCCCCCAAGTTGGTACCCTCAGCTATCACTGCTCCCACTCAGTCTTCCTAAGAATTCATCACCATCATCTCTGAATTAAGCACTATTGTATTCTGGGCTGCTGACTTCCACATCCACCTGCCAGGACAAACTTTTCTCCTGGGATTTGTGTATGAAGATGTCTTCCCTGGGTGCCTTAAATGCTACATTAAAAATAAAGAAATCAAATACTTTCCTATGAGCTACTTTATGTAGAAATTTCTCTCATTCCCTCTGTCTCTGTCTTCCTCCTTTTCCCCTTCTCTTCCTCTCCCTCTGTCTCTTTCTGTCTCTCTGTCTCTCTGTCTGTCTGTCTGTCTCTCTCTCTCTGTGCCTGTACTGGGGCCTCACATTATTTTTCATAGCTGATGATCTACCATTGGAGCAATGCTTCCAAACCAGCGTCTTTGCTGGTTAATTGGAGATGGGGTCTAAAGACTCTTCTGCCAGGGTTGACTTTAAACCATGTAATATTTAGAGCTCATCTTTCTGAAAAGCTAGGAATACAGGGGTGAGCCACCAGATCCTGGCATCGTTTCTCTTTTCATGACATCACAACCTCAGACACTTCTATCAGAAATGGATGTGTTGATGTATTTCTATTCCTAAGTCAGCATCAAAAGCTGGTCCTCTTTGCTCTTAATATTATTTTGAATATTATCATGCATCATTAACTGTATACAATAATGATTTTATTGTGACAGTTTCACTCATGCATACAATATATTTTGATTATATTCACATACACACACCATATTGTCCTCTTACTCTTCCTATATTCCTTTCCTTGTCTCTTAAGATGCTCTTCTGCTTTTGTGTCATCTTTATAAGATACATTTTTGTGAATCATTTACTTTTTTAGATTTTGTACTAGTGGCTTCATGTAACCATTCATTAGTTCTTATACAAACTTAAAAAGAACTAATATCTTAGCTAGTATAACTACCCATAAAAATGCGCCCCACGGGGGGGGGTGAGGAAGTAGATAACAAATTGTACAAGAAATGTACCCACTGCCTTACATATGAAACCGTAAGTCCTCTGTACATCACTTTGATAATAAATAAGTAATTATTTAAAAAAAAAGAAAAAGAGAAAAAAAATGCCCACATTTACACTTTCACCATCCTTCATCCTTCTTTCCCCTTGCCTTATCATACACTGTCAACATTTCCCACAAAAAGCATGAATAACTTTCCACCTTCCTGGCAAATTAGAATACTTTTTTTTCATGTATGTGGCATAGTCGGACTATTTCCCACTTGCCTCTTCCATCCCTCTTTCATGTCTTGCTACTTCTATACATGCTTGGCAACCCTGATATATCTAATTCTACATGGACTAATAGTAGTTTTTCTTTTCTTTGCAATTGTTCAGGCTCAATATTCTAGAAATCTTCTTTTGTATCTATGATGCCACAGCTGTCAATGTATCTCCATGAATCATGCTTTTGATCTGGGTGCTGGTGGCTCATGCCTGAAATCCTAGCTATTTAGGAGGCTGACATCTGAGGACTGGGGTTTGAAGCAAGCTGAGCTTGGGACTCTTACTTCCTATTAACCACCAGAAAACTGGAAGTGGTGCTGTGACCCAAAATAGGCCTTGAGCAAAAAAGCTCTGGCACAACACTATACATCAACACTTGAGTTCAAGCACTATAACCCTCCTCCCCCACAAAGAGAATCATGCTTTCTAGAATATCCTTCCCAAACCCCTGTCACAGTTTCGTGCCCTGCTATATACTATCAGCACACTCTGAGAATGTCAAACATCATGTAAACATACATAAACTTACAACAGCCTTATTGAACACTTAGAACAGGAATTAAATAAATGTGCTGATTTAGTGACTGAGTTCACATTTATAATTTAACATTCAATTATAGACTGGCTCATGTTTTGTGATTTATAGAGTAAAAATCTTGTAGGTTTCCTCATCCTCATATTTTTTTAAAATAAAAGATCAAAGCATTTTAGCTATCTAGGTTAAGGTTAACTCTGGCTAGATTCACTTCCAAGCACTTAGGAAGATTAGATATTCCTGGTTGTTATTATCCAGTTGTATTTGATCTGGTCTTTGTTTCTAAGCTACGAGTTGTCCTGTCTTTCTTGAGTCTCTTGATTCCTAAGATCTATATTTTTCCCCCCAAAGACTTAGACATGGCTATTTACATTTAAATATAAGGTTGGTTTAGGAGAAAGGAGAAAGCATGACATGGATGAAGACATATTGTACTCATTGTCTAACATGCTAAATTGAAACCCATTATGCCACCACCTAAAGATAATCAAGATTATATAAAAATAAATAAATTGAAATGAATTGAAATTAGAAATTCAATTCTTTGCCACTACACATATTTTCAGTATCCAGAAAATGCATTTGGTTATCTCTTTGGACATCATAGATATGAGTCACTTCATTGTCATGGAAAATTCTAGATACCAGAGCTTTAGATTCAAAGAGCGTCAAGGACAGCACCAAAAAACAGAAAATCAACTAAAATAAAACACACCTTTACTATTCACCAAAGACTCTTTCCCTTGGTTATGGACTCTCTTGGGCTGATCCTGCCAAATCCTTCCTTTGCATATTTAGGTAACTATCTGCAGGGATGGTTTTTCTGGGATGGTATTGGTTAGTCTTAGTTTTCAACCTTCTTGGTGGGAAGGCCAAGTCTGGGAGGGCACTTTTTAGCACTCTCCTCTTCTGGCCAGATAATTTTCTGCCACTTTGTGTACATACTTTGAGGGAGGGACACTCAATCTTTCAGCTTACTTGTGGAAAATAGATACAACATCTGTTCCTGAGCTCCGTAAACACTCTACTTTCCCCTGGTTCAGGTACCAGATCTGCTCTCTTCCATAGAGAATTGTCTCTATGACAATTTATCAAGCAGGTGCTTCTCCAGGGAGCGATCTTCCTGAATTCCACTGCCACATTTTTATACTATCAAAATTACATTTCACAGAGAAGAAAATAATTGACATAATGCCTATCAGGGGATCAGAGCCATTTTCCCATAGCTGCAATACTCTACTCACTTTTAGAGCATTTTGCAAACACTGGCCTTTTTATTAGGAGAAATTTGAGTCTTATTGTGTTTTTGCTTGCATTCCAGTTGAGGTAATTAATGTTATAACACAATCCTTTTCTCTTTCCCAGAACTGGAGCGTCATTCAACTCAGGTTGTCATGCTCTTGTTTAGCTTTATTTTGCTCAAGGCTGATACTCCACAACTTGGCTTTACCTCCACTTTTGAAGATAAGGGTCTCTAAGTTTGTCTGCCTTGGCTGGTTTTGATCCAAGATCCTTAGATCTTAGCTGCTGAGTTACTAAGATGAGAGGTATGAGCCACTGTTGCACAGCCAGAATTTTAACTTATGCCTAATATAAAGGTCAATTTGTATTTCTTATGAACATGTAATTTTACTGGTCAACAGCAATTATCACTTGCTGTATGACCTGTTAAGATACACTAATGTCACAACAGCACAGAGAATATGAGCTCTCTCCAATGACGTCACAACTTGTTTTTGTGGGTACAGATAATGCAGAATAGCCTTACTTTCAAAAATGCCCATGTGAGGCTATATGAAAAGAATTCTTGCCGTCAGTACACAAATACTCTTCTGTTTGCTTATCCCTTTTGTGGTGATAAGGACTTGGGGCCTGAGAACTGTCTTAATAAGCCAGCCAAAATTGTCTTGCACCTTCTGACAAACCATGGCTGTCCTTCCAAAGGCATTTGGATGCAAGCCACATGGACTAATAATTTTATCTCTAGAAGCATTTAACACCAGCTAAACTCTGTTTTGATACAGAGCTCCTTTGAGTGAGTGGATGTAATAGCTTCAAACTTTTTTTTCCCCAAATTGGGAAAATGTAATTTAACTCTGGATAATTAACCATAGAAAAAAGGAAACAGAAAGTTTGTCCAGGAAAGTGGAGCACCGAGCTCCTAGAATAGCAATAAATGTCCTTTCACACTCTGTCCTGACCCACCTAAAATTTCTACTTGAATTTGCTCTGGTCGTTTAACCTCTGTTCATCCATCCTTGGATGTATTTTTGCGAGTGTGCATGTATATGTGTTTCTAATTTGCTATGTGGATTTTCTATATATAGCTCCAGGAAATTATGAGATATGCAATAGAAAGTCCACTTTGATATTTGTCTGGTGTACACATTGCAGGACTTTGTAAGAAGTGCTTGTATATGCATGGGGGATATCTATGTTCATCTGAACTCTCTTTCAAGAAACGCACCGATCACAACGTGAAGTGAGAAAATACAAGTGAGTTTGAAGAAAGTTCACCAGTGTGTGCTGTTTCCTGGTTGTCTTTTCCAGGAGAAGCATTTGAAAAAAGCATTATCTTTTACTTTACATAGCTTACTACCAACATTTTTCCCTTTCAAATTTCCTCATGTTTTCTATCTTCTCCTTTGCCCTTGTTTTTTTCTTCTTTCTTCTCCTTGTTTTTTTTTTTCTTCTCCACTACTGTTCCTCTTCCCCATCTCTTCTCCTCTTGCTCATTTTTCCTTTCCTTTCTCTTTCTTCTCTTTCTCCTTCTCTTTCCTCTCCTTTTTTCCCTCATTCTTCTACTTTTTTGTTTCCTCTGTGTTCCACTTTCTTTTGTATTTCATGGGAACGCTACTCTTGAATAGCAGAAAAAGCATTGGTTTGATGATAGAAAAATAGAATGGGGAATTCTTAATAATACAGTAGATTGGAGGTAAGATAGCAACCTTCCTGAGCTAGTTTTCTCATTTTTAAAATGGCATTAGTAATGTCTGCCTATCAGTGTTATCATGAAGATTTTATTCAAGTTACTAAGGACTAAATGTGTAGTGCAAGAATCTTATTTTGTTTAATAAATGCAGAAAATATGTAGTAGCACATATTCAATGCCTGGTACTCCTCAAGACATTTAGACTACAGTGAACACAAGTTAACACCCAAACAGCCATCTTAAACTGAGGAGAAAAAAAATTAAGCACAGACAAATCCTGACAGATGTTGGAGAACTCTAGGAAAAAGAGCAATCAGTCATAGTCAGTGCTTATTATTATTATCGGTGTTGCTTTCTGTTGTCTTCTGCTGGTCTGTTCCACTCTCCCTAGCTCCGTCTTTTGCTCTTTCTTGCAGCAACTCATGCCTGAACCACACCTTCTGATTGATTCCAGGGCATGGAGGTCCCCAGTGAGTTGACATGACTCTGCTTGAAAGGGAGATCAAGTAGAGGGAAAGAATGATTTATGAGACTCCTGTCGCCCAGGCAGGACACGCTCAGCATATTCTCAAGCAATTCACAAGTTACTTTCTGCCTAGGGCGGAAGGAGTTGGGCTGGGGAAAAGCTGAACATAGGCACCATCCTGGCAGGTTGGCAGATGTCATCAGACATTTTTCGGAAAGCTTGGCTCTTCAGGATGGTTCTCTTAGGTTGGTCCTACATGTTTCCCTTGTGCATGTTATTCTCGCAGGGTACTAGTGAGCTGTGCCCAAGAATTGTTTCTTCCTTCTTCCTGTTTTTGGTGGCCAGCTCTGAAGGACAAATAGCAGCAACTACCCTCTCTCTGGTCCTTTTTATAGGTCAGGGAGGTCTGGGAAGCTGCCTGTTGATATGGCTACTCCAGGTTTCTACTCAGCACTGATTTACACTCCCATCCTGCCCTTTGCCTGGACCCACCTCAGTTTTAATATTCCACTCATTTTTCTTCCTAGGACAAAGAGCAAATCTTCCTCAGGAAATAACTTGCACAGTAAAAGGACCTTTCCTTTAGTGAGCTTTTCCCAGCTGCATTCTGCAGAAGAAGCACTGGGGGTCCCAGTGCATACTAGAGAGTGGTCTGAACATGCATGACAATGGAGGCAGGATACGTATGTCATGAGTTCCCATGGAGAACAGCAGCTGCTATAGATGAGGCCTCAGGTTCTGTCTGGTGAGTGGACATATAGATCCTTGGAAGTGCTCATGATTTTGGAAGAGATGGGGCTGGCAAGCTCTCTTTCCCTAAAGTTCTAAGCCCAGGTGAAAGACGGATTGCCAGTGGTGAATAGCAGGGCTCTTCCCTCAATCCCCAGGTTTGCATTCTAATGCATTAGCTTACCTCAGGACTTCAACAGAGCAAGCCTGGAACTCTGCTAGTTTCTTTCCCTGTGAAATGGAGCTCTCCTTCATCCCATGAAAGGATGAGGCAATTTGTTGATGGATGTGCATGTGTGGTAGTCTTGACAGTGCCTGGTTCAAAGTAAGTCCTTGGTAAATGCAGGTGATCAGTGTGGTGATGTGCCATGATGAATGTTTGTTGGGTACCATGTGACTCAGAGGTACAGGAGCAGGAGTGCCAGGATGCCATTGTGCAAGGGCCATCAGAGGTTTGCCTGTCGGGTATACGAAAACTGAGTCTAAGTATAGGATTCTTTTATTCTGAGAAAAGAAAATGGAGGGAGGAACTTGGCAGAAAGAGAAGAAGGATAAAAGGTAGCATGTCCTTTAAGGCCACTGAATGAGGTGTTACATTAAAGAGCAGAGACAGGACAAAAACAGCCTTTTTATCACAGAAAATTTTACATCTGCTTGCTTTGCCATGGTTCCACTTCCACTTGCAGCCATCAGTTTGCTGAGCCAATAACTTGACAGCGTCCCCGCCCCCCGCCAGCTAAGGTCTCTAATTACTTCATTCGTATCAATGAAAGAATCCTTTCAAAAGTTCTTTATCAGTAGCATCTTATAGGCCACAACCTATGACAAAGGCATCACAATTATAATTTGGTTTTATTGATTTTAAACCAAAGGTGATGCTTGTCTCAAAATTTCATCCATGCCCTGAGGATGGAACTTTTTCTTAGTCATACAGAATAAACTAGATCAGGAAAGCTCCCCCTCCCTCACTCCAATTCAGCTAAGATTTCTTTTATTTTTGAGAGACATTACTGGCTGTGTAAGAAAGTCAGTAAGGGAAGGTAGGAGGAAAGTTCTGTTCCTTGGTAGCCTTTGACTTATCAGTCATTGTGTCAGTGTGGGCTAAGTCTTTGAACCATCATGTCCTTAAGGCACCCAAGGAGATTCTGTGGACATCTATTTATGAGTCCTTTTATGCCAGAATAATACAGAGGCTCTTCTAGAATAATACAGAAGCTCTTCTAGAATAACACAGTGGCTCTGGGGTCATCTCTAATGTGAATGCTATGACTTGAAGAGAGACTATTCCAGTGCTGGGTGGCTTTTCCACCCATACCTTGCAATCAAGATCATTTCTATTTCCTGTGGAACTGGAGGGAGATTCCAGAGAGCAGTCCTACTGCTACAAGGAGGCTTACAAGTATCTTATTCAGAAAGTCTACCTTAGAAATTCTAAGGCCATGGATCAAGGTGTGTGATTTCCCTTGGCATTTCTGCTGTTAACACCTGTGCCTGGAAGGTAAGAAGCCTGGGGTACCTTTACTGCCTCAGGGGAGAAACAAGAAGGAGAGACGGAAACTTACCTAGCTGGATTGAATAGGAAACAAAGTTAGAGGCAAATACTCCAAAACACTATCCTACCATGCCTTTCATAATTAAAAAAAACCACTAAAATGATTGATTGTTTACCCCATAACAGTCTGTGCTAAGTGTTCTACTCATAATTGGCTCTTCTGACTTTTTTTTTTCGTTTTACTATCGCCCTAAGAGGCAGGCATGTTATTGAGGGTTTTGGAAAGAGTAATTAACTTGCTTATATTATACAGTAGTAAGTGGCAGAATTTGGATTTCACCTCAATCTTTTTGGCTAAAAGCCCATGCTCAGAAAGAAGCACTCTACTCTGAGGCCTCCCTCACCTATGTGTGCACTTGTGAAACTTGTGCAAGAAAAAAATAAGACAAATAAGTTTGTAAGATTTTATTGAGAAACTTAGCATTGATATGTAATTTGGGGAAGGAACTATATGTTTTACCTTAACTATGGCCATTTCCTATACAATCTCACAATGTGGTGAAGGTTTTTAAATCCAAGTGACCATTATCAAAGTATCAGTCTCCTTATAGACTTCAGTAGACATTCCATGGCATAATTGTTTAGACAAGGTGAATGTTTAGGATGTCTCTTTGATCTGGAATGGCCCATTATCTGTGATTTTTTTTTTTTTTATGGAGACAGCTCTATTGGTATGTTCCAACCAACTCCACATCTCATGGTTCTCTTGTTACCTTTTTCTTGGATTGTAGTATATAAAGATTGTAGTATATGTCATGAAATCTGCATGCAAAGAGAAGAAGCAAAGGAATTGAGGCTGTACTCAGTGACACTTAAAAGACAGTATTAAAACTCTTCACCTTTATATGTAAACATGAAGCCTTTTGAGATTTTTGCTTTGCTCCAACCCCAGGGAAGGCTGACAAGTGACTTGCAAATTTCTCTCTGATTGATTAATGAGAAAGGATATGATAGATAAATGACACATAATCAGACAGACAAACAGACATATATAGATAGATAATGGATGGATTGATGGATATCACAAAAGACAAATGTACCAACTGCAAAAAATAAGATGCACCTCATCAAAAAGTAGAACTCCTCCCAGAAAACTATTTTTTCTTGTATTTGAAACAAACCCACTTTACTCTTCACTACTACCCAACTAGGGGGATAAAATCTGTAGCTCTCTATACATTTCATACCCATAGAGGTCTTGGAATACCTTTTGTTTATATCTCTTCAGTTTTTCTTTTTTGCTTTCTCCTTTCTAACACATGAAGGACCATTTTAGATTATTAGATGATTTTCTCCAAAATGCAGAGAATATTTTTACCAACAATACGTACCATCTAAAATGCAACTTTATGAAATGGATGTAATACAAGTTTATATACGTGTGAGAAAGATGAAAGAGAACATGCATTCTCTTTGCTTTCACACATAAACAGCTCTAATTTGAAAAGAAGCAAAAACAAGAATCCAAATAGCTTCAATTTCCTTTACAGCCACTGATATCTCTCCCTCTCTCTGCCTGTCCCACCTCCAAATGTTTTCAGAACCCAGGCTATATCTCTGGTCTCCACTTACTATTTCTCCCTCTGTCTTCCTGGAATGCAATCTGATTTCTGTCCTACCACTGCACTGACACCACAGGCTTGCTAAGGACTTGTTATCACTGCTGACATGGACATGCCCATTTTGTCCTTCATTTTTTCCTGTGTAACCATTTGTTTTTCCATCAAGCAGAGAAATCTTTCTAGAATATGAAAAGGGCCACAACCCCTATCTGCTTAAAATTCTACCTGGGTGCCCATCTTTCTGACATATATTTACCCATGATGCTGAGGGCCCTGTCCTTCTGCTAGGCCTTCTATTGCACATGCTCTATCTGGCCATTCTGTTCTTTCAAAGCTATAATCCCTTTAGCAGTCTGTCCCTTTGTACACTGTCAGGCATTGCTCTGGCTATTGATCCTCTTGTCCTCTGAGTTGAGACTTGGCTGAGTTTAGAACTCATCTGAGGCATCCATCAATCCATCTATACTTTGCATTCCCCCACGTACCAGGATTACAGGTATACTGTGAATATTATAATGCACATTAAATCACTGCGTGTTCTACAAAACCCAGAGATATCAATTAGCTGTGGCTTCCTGGAGGGAATGAGTGGATGAGAAACCAAAGTATATATTGGCTTCTAAAAGTGTTTATTAGCTCTGACAATGCTAACTCACGTGGAATAACATTATGAGAAGAAATAGAGTGTGTGCATGAGAGATTTAGAATTGGAATTCAATTTTAAATGACTTTTTTGCTAAATTATCTACAAAGATTATTTTAGTTAATTTATCCAGTATTTTAAAGTTTACATATGTTTTAATTGAAAAATCAGTATGGGAAGCAGTTAGGAGAGAAATGACTGGCATATGTTGAGTTGGAGTGATACAATAGACTGTGTATGCATGATAATAATATTATTGTGTGACATTTTGCAAAGAATCTTGTAAATAGGTCAGCATCGACTCTCCGGGATCTTCTGCTCATGTTCCTGCCAGTTATCTCATAATTGGATCCTGGGTCAGTCTTTAGCATAGCAGAAGAGTTGACAATAAAATGGACATTTAGAAACTGAATCCATAATTCCACCTGGAATAAATTCTTGGGTAAATAGTGAGCCAATTAGAGAAATACATGTGCACTGATGAGGTTGTGAAAGCCACACCAGTTAACTAGTGGAGACTTTTAAATGCCTAGATTCATCAGGAAATTTGAATTGACAGTCTCATGTTGGGAAATCCAGTTTTCAACTTCAGGTGGCTTCTTCTAGGGACTGTTGAACAAATATTTGGAGGAGAAGTCTGGAGTTTAAAATGGATGGTCGAGACAGAACTATTGGGGACCACAGTCCACAGCTCCTTTGGGGGGAGAATGTATCTAGAGCAGGCTGGTTGTTGGTTAGGGTTGCAAAAAGCCATTAATTCTACCATATATGTGGCTTGGATCTTCCACGCTACCTGGCCATAGTCTGACTTTCAGAATCTATCCAGAGCCAATCAGTCTCTCACTAAATCACAAGAGCCTGACACATAAATCAATGGGCTCATTTATTATTTTATCATGGAATATTTTTCTTTCTGGTGCAAGGCCTATACAGGTGCACTAGCAGATAAATAGATTTGGAGTGTGATTGGCCTTCTCTTTCGGGCATGCCTGTACCATGGTAGGTTCAAGTATAGCAGGAAGTAATAGCCATCTGGTCCTCGCAGACTATTAGACATCTGTGTGAGGTTACCTCAAGCCATTTTAGAAGTGAAGGCAGGAGAGTGGACCATTCTAGACAGGAGCTCCTGCTAGGAAGAATTCATTTATATACCAGCAAGGAGAATGTGGGCCCAGTTCCTTCTGTTCCATCTGGTGACATTTGGTGGTGGTCTCATGCTGGCTTTGGTCAGAGACACTCTTTTCCCTGCATTTTATTTCAATGGAAAAGGGTAGCTGAGAATCACGCCTCCTCGCCTTTGTCCCGTGATCCATCCTGACTTCATCTCTGGGTGGAAGGGGCTCTTCATCTGTTTGCTGAAATTGTAAGACGAAATCATTAGTATGGAAATGAGCCCTGCTGATCCTCTTGCACTGTAAGCCTGACGGGAGCACACATACATGCTGTCTGCTTGCTGCCATGGCATAGATCCAACTGGGGACCATATTACTATTTTCCATCATCTGAGAAGTAAGAGAAAGTCCCTTGGAGCTATGATCAAAAGACCTGCAGGAGTGGAGTTGACCAATGACCTCTTGCCATTCTACCATTCCCCCAGTTATTAAAAAAAAAAAAATACCACCTACCAACAGAGTTTTGTGACTGATTTCCTCTGTCTTACCAAGAACAAAAAACAACACAAAAAGAAACCCAAAAGAATGCTGCTCCCTTCTACTGTACAGAAGACCAGCCCAATAAGGCTTATCCATCCTTCTAGGATAGCCTACACAAAACAGCTTGCCAGGAGCCAGCAGTGAGAAGCCTGGCCCTGCTTGCTGGAGCTCTGTTTCAGAAGTCCTTCCTTCCTTACTTTAGCATTACCTTTGTGAAGCAGATGCTAAAAGATGATGTGATTCACTCTCCTGTGTCTCAGAAAGGGCTTACATCTCTCACTTCCTTCCAAGGCCCAAGAGGTGGTCCGGCGATGTGCCCAGATGGTCATCTGTAGGGAATAGTACACAACAAAAGATTCTGTCTCTTCCTAGTTAGGCTCTGCCATCTTCACACACTCCTCGTGTCAAGTGGTACAGGAGTGGAGTCCAAATCTGGGGAAAATGAGTGAGTGCCCTGGAACTAGGTCCATGTGCTCCCTCTCACTCCTTGCACAATGAGGTCATTGCTATCTTGGGAAGAAATGATCTCAGTGTACCCAGCTGGTTCACTTCCTTGGCTGGCTCATCTAGTATCAGAGGAATAGTGTCATAGCCAGATATACTGGTGATGACCTGGGCCCTGTAAGGGAGTTGTGGGGGTGGAAGAGATTGGCTTGCCAGGAATTGGGCAAATTTTCAGATTCAATTCTTCCTGATACCTAGCCAAAGAGAATAACCTTCTTGTCAAAATACACACACGCACACGCACACACACACACACACATACACACACATACCACGCTCACATACCCCATGCTCACACAGATAATGTTTAGTATTTACAATATTGTGATTTATTTTATTCGTCTAAATATTCATTTTGTACTTAATTTAGTGATCACAATTTTCTCTTTTATTTTCTTAAAAGACCACCCTCCCTCAATTTTCAAAGCTGCTGTTATTATTACCCACCTGCAGTGCTAGAGATTATAAGAAATAAACTCATGCCAGTTCCACTTCCTGTGGTAAAGGACAATCTACTCCAAAATGTCAGAGAGACTAAGGAGCTAAACCACCTCCAGGGACTGGAAAGGAAGCAGGTGAAAATGCGTAGCAAATTGTGGAGGAGTTGCCCAGGTCTCATAAACCAAGTCCTCTGATGATTTGAAATGTTCTCTGCGTCTCATTTGTCAGCCTCACTAGTGAGGATGGGGGATGAATTTTCCATTCACCCTGTCTAATGCAAGCCATAAGAGAGAAGGTTTTGTCTACTTCAAAATGCAAAGAAAGCATCTTATTATTCCTTGTCAGCCACAGGGCCTACATGCTCTTCTTCTTTTGGGTCTTTTTTGGAGATAAGAAAAGGAGACCTTTCTGCCTGGGCTGGCTTCACACTGCTATCATTAGATCTTACCTCCTAAGTTCAGTTCCTGAGTTCAAGCTCCACAGCACACACACACACACACACACACACACACACACACACACACACACACACACACACAAAATGGAAGAGCATGGCACAATCAGCAAAGTTCGTGTCTGCCAATAAGAGGCACTAAGTTTGATCCTAGTACTGTCAAATAAAATGAAACAAAACAAACCCTAAACCTTCTAAATTCAAACTATATTTTCCTCATACACAAAAGCAAAAGTTTGGAGGTAAGGATTTATTTGATCTCAGAAAGTTTACTGGTTCATGATGCCTTTGCCTTCTAGCACAGCATAGCTCACGAATCATTGTTTTTTTATCTTAAATAAACAAACAAAAATAACCTATATAATTTTGCTGTACATGGTAGCTCATGCCTCTAATTATAGTTCCTGAAAATTCAGAGACAGAATATCATAGTTTGAGGTCAGTCTGAGAAAAGGTAGTGAGACCCTCTTTCAAGAACAAATGGGGGCTGGGGATATAGCCTAGTGGCATGAGTGCCTGCCTCGGATACACGAGGCCCTAGGTTCGATTCCCCAGCACCACATATACAGAAAACGGCCAGAAGCGGCGCTGTGGCTCAAGTGGCAGAGTGCTGGCCTTGAGCGGGAAGAAGCCAGGGACAGTGCTTAGACCCTGAGTCCAAGGCCCAGGACTGGCCAAAAAAAAAAAGAACAAATGGATGGCCTAACATATGAAACTGTAACCTCTCTGTACATCAGTTTGATAATAAAAATTTGAGGAAAAAAAAAGAACAAATGGAGGTTGGGCACTGGTGGCTCACACCAGTAATCCTAGATATATAGGAAGGTGAGATCTGAGGACTGGGGTTCGAAGGCCAGCCTGGGCAGAAAAGTCCTGGTGTACTCTTATCTCCAATCAACCACTCAAAAATTGCAAGTAGAGCTGAGGCTCACAGTGATAAAGCACTTGCACAGAGTTCAGGGACAGACAGACCTGAATTTCAGCCCCACAACTGACAAGAAAAATAGACTAGGAGCATGATACTAGCAGCAAATTGCTTGCCTGCCAAGCAAGAGGAGCTGAGTTTGATTCCTGGTACTGCAAAATGAAATGAAACCAACAAGCAAACAAACAAAAAACCCTTAAACTTCTAAATTGAACTTATATTTTCCTCATATACAAAAGCAAAAATTTGGAGGTAAGAATATACTTGATGAAACTATTCTTTATCATTCAAATACAGTCGTTACAACACTCAAGGGGTCTTTCTAAGTATTTTCTTTATTTTTAAACTTCTGAATTCTTGGATAAGAAAGGATTTCAATAAATTGCTCTTTTTATTGTAATAGAATGCATGCAAGGTTTAGAAAATTTGAGAATATACAGAATCAGGAAGACGAAACCAGTATTTTTAATAATCTGCCATTCAAATAACAACAACTCAAATTTTGATGGGCTTCCTGTCTATCTTGCTTTATCCATGTTGATTTCTTTTACATAATGTCATTGTTATTCTCATGCTATTTTGTATCCTGTCTTATTTTACTAAGCTCTATGGACAATCCTCAAGTTATCAGATATCTTTAATCATAACTGAAATGACTACCTAGCATCTCATAATATTTATATAATCCTTCAGGCCATGTTGGCTAGTGAAAAATAGAATGCTTTTGTTTTTACTATTAAAACTGTATTCTCATACCATCTTTGATCATTACCCTATACTTCATCTCTATTTACTGTTTTTTGGCAAAATCTAAAAAGCAAACCTGTTGGATACAACAAATCTAGTTAAGTTTAGCATGTATACTTTAGCCAATTGTATAAGAGTACTGGTGTCAATTCTACAGGCCCATCCAACTACCTACTGCATTAGTATTATATTAAAAAGATGTTGATTACTTATCATCACTGTTTGCTATTGTGGTACATATTCTAAGCATCTCCATATTTATGTGGTAAAATGTTTCCATTTTTAACTCATGAATGAAGAAGGTTGAACATTATTTCATATGTTTACTGACTAAATTCTATTTTCTGCGACATTTTCATCATGCCCTGTGTCCTTTTCTTTTTTATTAAAAAAAGTGTTTATGCTGGACGCCAGTGGCTCATGCCTATAATCCTAGCCTAGCTACTCAGGAGCCTGAGATCTGAGCATTGTGGCTTGAAGCCAGCCCAGGCCGGAAAGTTCTTAACAGTTGTGGGGGCCAGAAATGCAAGGTCAAGGAGTCAGTACAGTTGAGTTCCTCTTCTAGTTCCAGAACACCCACTTCTCTGTGGATCCTCTCCTGGTAGAAAGCAAAAGGGAAAGCAAGCCCTCCAGTCTGTTTGATAAAAGCCTGCATCCCCCATGAGGGCACCACTCTTGTGACCTCCCCAAGTCCACCTCCTGACCTCACCTCTGTGGGCCAAGGTAGCATTTCAGACCATGCACTTCAGAAGGGCATAGCCATTCACTCTATTACAGAAGCTTAACCAATGTTATTGAGTCATCACTTAGGAGAGCTGGTAATTATTTTAAACCTTCAAATCTACTCCTTTCTAATGATTTTCTTAAGATTTTACATCATGGGTGCATTGTCATTGTATAACCAGCTCTAGCCAGAAATGAAGTACTCTTCATTGCACATCTGAGTTACTTACTTTTTTTGTATGTGTGTAATGATATTGGGGCTTGAACTCAGGAGCTATTGCTCTTGCTTAGCTTTTACCCTCAAGGAGACCACTTGAGCCACACTCCTACTTCTGGCCTTTTGCTGGTTAATTGAAGATAAGAGTCTCAGGGACTTACAAGTGGATAACCTTTTCAGCCTGCCTGGGATGTATTTGAACTTCTACCCTCAGAGCTCAGCTTCCTGAGTAGCTAAGATTTCAGGTAAGCCACTAGCTTCCAGCTTTGAAGCATTTATTAAGTTGCTCAACATTGAGTAGTAGATAATCCATAAAGTAAGAATTGGATAGATTGGTGGAGGAGAAGGGGAAATTCAAATACCTGTTCTGAAAAGCCAACACTGAACTAGGCTCTTATTTCTTTTTGATAAACAGCAATGGCAGGAGAAGGCCCACTAAATAAAAGGACTGGTAGGAGCAGTCATTTCTACTGGGGGTGAGGCCCTTTATGCTTTTGCTGCCCACTCTCCTCTCCTAGGAGTAGGGAAAATGCCAGGACGCCCATTTGGTGTTATGAAGACTGCAGCCAGACAGCACGGAAGCCTCTGTCCTCCCTCCTTCCCTCCCCTGAGTCTTCCCTCCTTTGCACCATGAGCTGTTTTCTGCTCCATTTACTCTCCAAGCCCTCAGATCACCCTCAGAGCTCTCTGTTATCTTGCACATCATCCTAGCTGGAATAAAATATAACTGTGTCTGAAAAGTACAGAAATCAAAGCTCCCCTTGGGGAGTTTTTCTCCCATATCACCTGTCGAATTGAAAACCGGTGTGTCCTTGAAAAGATATGTATTTCAGGCCGCAGGGGTGCTAATTTGCAAGGCCCATTACTCAAATAAAACATTAAAAAGAGTCTTAGGGAAGCTGATGCTCTCAGCCTGTTTCCACTCCAGCACTAGAAGCACCAACTATAGGTTTCCTGTCAAGCTTCAGAGGCCTAAGTCAAGATTTATCAATTGGTATTTTGACTTTAACATCTACACTTTCATTATGTTACCACACTACGAGCGTGGCCACAGCTTTTCTTTTTTTTTTTTCTTTTTTCTTTTTTTTTAACTTCACCTAGGTTTCTTATTCCTGTACTTGAAGTGAATGTAGAAGAGCATGTGGAGTTAAGCACCTGGCCAGTGTTCAGTGGAACAGTCCACTCAGACCAATGCTGAAGCTGATTATGCCTATAAGGGATAACCTTTTCAGGCAGATGGCATAGTCACCTCCATGATGTTTGTCCAACGTGATGGATAGCCTGGGATGTTTCGTATTATTCAAATTTGCTAAACTTGGAAATAGCACTGGGCATTGTGGCTGATGCCTGTCATTCCAATGCTCAGGAAGCTCGAAGCAGTATATGTTAGACAGCAAAGGGGCCACACTAGACTACATAGCCAAACCTCATCTCAGAGGGGAAAAAAGAGCCAAAACGACAACAGCAACAACAAAAGATACATGTCTTAAGAAAAGTGCACAAGTAGGAAAATAAAAAGAACCTTTCTCAGTAGTCCCAAAGCTAGATAAGCAAATAACCTATTACCAGACATTCCTTCAGTCTTGTGTCATTGTATTTTCACATGGACTAGATTATACCACATTTATTCTTTTGTGCTATGTTTTAAATATTTGGGTAATAAATGTCTGTAAAACATCGTATCCTGGAATAGAATGTAAGTCATTTAATTAGTTTTCTGTCATTGTTTGTTTAGGTTGTTTCCATTGCAATGACTAATAGTTTAATGATGTCCCCACCCCACCCCCGCGGGGGTGGTATTGAGGTTTGAACCCATGACCTTAAACTTTGGAGGCAGGGGCTCTACTACTTGAGCTACATCTCCCGTCCCTTTTCACAATGGCTATTGTGGAGTTAGATTCTTGCCTTATGCCTGGGTTTTGGGGCTGTACTCCTCCCACTTACATTTCCTTGTGTTGCTAGGACAACTATACCTAGCCATAGATTGAGATGAAGTCTCACAAACTTCTTTTTGCCCAGGCTGGCCTTGAAGACAGATCCCTGTATCTCTGCCTCTACAGAGGCTAGTATTATAGGCTGGAGCCACTATACATGGAAAATAATAGCTTTGTTCTGTAACACATTTTCAGATCAAGTGAGAAAATAGATCATTGTCATAGGAAAATTTTCCTAATGTGGAAAATACCTAGTCAATAGCTACTAATGGTTTAGAAACTTGATGGGAAGAATGCACATTAACACGTGCGCAAGCACACACACACATACACACAGACACATGCAGACACATAGTTTGGATAACTTCCTTTCTCTTATACCCATGCTTGTAGCGAAGACTTAGATAGACATAAATCAGAAAGCAATAAGAAATGTTATAGAAGACTAGATCTCTGGTCAGTTTCAAGGTTCTGGATGAGCCCATCTAAGGTGTGAAGAATGAAAACCAGACATTCAAGGTTATGCATTTGGTTTTACATTTTCTCTAAGGTCATCTTTACCAGCTTAAATTATTTAAAAAAAACATACCATACTTCCAGTCACAGAAAAGTAATTTCTATTTATAATGAAAACGAATGTTTGTCCTGTCAAGTTCTTTATTCCTACTGCATATTGATAAAGATATTCACCTTGTTGATAAATGGAAGGATGTCTCACAAAATCCTTCCTGGAACCTGGCAAAGGGAAATTGCAATGTAGAGCAATTACAGCCAACTATTGTACCTGTAGAATTAAAGGCCATTATCCCGAAATCTTGGATGGATTAATTAATGAGTCGGCAAATAAAGCCCATGATGAATTATGAAGCACCATATTATTATAATTTTATGATAAAGCATCTTCCCCTGGATGACATTACATTTTCAGAGAGAAACAGTAATGAGCTCCCTCAAAACCTTAAACAAAATCTCTGAATCTTTCAGGTAGAAGACATAAGACAAAGGGTAGAAGGAAGAGGGGGGCATGAGGTGGGGAAGACACATACCTTTAATTTATTTTTTAAAATGAGGCATACTGAAAATGTGACTAGCACTCTCATATCCTGCCCCTGGAGTCAAGAAAAAACTTTGTTTCACAAGGCAGTGGTATCTTCTTCATTGAAAGAATGAGGGAAATAAATGAGCTTTAAGCCGATTTGGGCTAGCAGTATTTTAAAATTCAGTTTATAACTTTTTTTGGGGGAGAGGGGAGGGAGGGGAACATGTTATTTTTCCTCTCGTTCCCTGACCGCCTGGTTGTCCAGTGCCAGAGCTCAAAACTGGAAACCCTGGGAGAAGCAGGAGCTGAAATTGCTTTTTGGTGGGCCCGATTTCATGCTGAGCAGGAAGCGGCAGCTCGGAGATGAATTGGAAGGCCACGCTTGTCAGCGAATGAAATGTGATGAACCTCTGAGTTTTATTGACATGCAGTGGTTGAGCTGGCAATAGCAGCTGGCACAGCATCTCTTTAATCCCATGTTCTTGGGGTGGGAGTGTGACCTGGTACTTTTTTTTGCTAGAAATGATACATATTTATTAGACCATACAGCTTCAAAGAGAGAAAAAAATGTGCCCAGTGTTGGATATCACCACAACCAAACCTTTCTTTTATTAAAATAAATACAAACAATTTCCCTGTGACAGCTCTTCCTCAGAAGGGGAGCTGTGCTAAATGGTGACCTTCCTTCCCTCCATGGAGATAGGGGTGCGCTCCAGCTGACCACTTGTTGGGAAGAAAGGATGTGAGGGGAGGGCGGTGTGTGTATGCGGGGAGGTACCTGGGGAGCATTTTATGGGTTTTGAGGAAACCAGTCTGCAGTCCTGAGCATCCTGCAGTTCCGCTAATTATATCCCTCCTCTCATTCGCCTCTACAAAATCAATTGCAAACAACATCCAATCTCATTTTCTTCGGTGCATTTCTGCAAGATATAGCCATACACACAACCTTTCCTCCTCTCCAGGAATGGCTTCCTGCCACCACACACACACACACACACACACACACACACACACACACACACACACACACACACACACACACACACCATGGAACAAAGGTTTTAGAGAATGAGGGAACATGAAGAGTGGAAACCATTGAAACAATGTGACATTTCCAAGTTCTTTTCAATTATCCCTGTCAATTGAGAGAACCAGGATAATACTCTATACTTAAAACAGACTTTTGTTGGTATTTGGTTGAATACTTGCTCCCTAAGATACTCTTAGTATATGCTACTATTCTATCTATCTATCTATCTATCTATCTATCTATCTATCTATCTATCTATCTGCACAATATACACCTAAGAGACAAATAAGATAGATATCAATGCATAAATAAGTGTGTCTTTGTTGTGTTATTTATTGAAGAAATGTTACAAAAGGGGTTGGACAGGAGAGGACTTTCTTGCTTATGATTACACATGTAGTTTATGTATAATGAACTTGTACCCACAAATACCAGATACATATCCCTGACACATATATATCTTTGAAAAATACACCATGTGTCGATATATGCACATGTATTCCACTTAGCTACACATGCACACATAGATACCTATAACACACAGTGGGGTAGCATGGTAGGTTAATGAAGATGCACACACTTTTGAAATGATGACTGCCAGCCATTAACTTTGTTGCTCTAGCCAGCTGCTCCAACTCTTGGAACCTAAATTTCTTCACAGGTAGGCAAACACATAATGCCTATAAGGTACAATGGTGAGAATCAAAATCAGACAATTTATTTGCTTTCTAGAAAATAGTACAATTCTCATGCAGGATCAAACCCTATTTCTACAAGTTTGGGACAATTTATTCCGTTTTTTAGCAATGCCTGCTTCTGTTTGTCCTGTTGACTATCACTCTTTTGGGTTCTTTCCATTTTTTTCCATTTCCCAAGATCATTTAGGGTCTTCATATCAGTTCATCATCTATACTAAGCAAGCATCCTCATCTCTAGAGTTGTCTGAGGATCTAGTAAAGAGATATAGGCAGTAAGAGACGGGCTGTATTGCCTCTGCTCCCTTTCCTTAGGTTGTCCCATTGATGTTCTCTAGTTTCATTCATACCAGATTCAAATCCTAGTTCTGAGCTTTCACTTGTCTTAAATATAGCTCATTCAATCACCCACCCTTTTGTTCCTGCTTTCGACCATATGTAACCAGCTTTGAGTTTGTGACTTGGGCATTGCCCTCCTCCTACATTTGTGTCCCCTCCAGCCCTGTGCTATAAAAAGGAGTTCAACTTTAATCATGCTTGTTTCACAAGGCCCTTCCTGATTCCTCTCATCTCTCCTTTCTTGAATTTTTGATTATGTTTTAGAGTTAGTACAAGTACCAACCATTGCCAACTAACAAATGGCTTTATCTTTCAAACCAGACCAGGAGAAATGTTGGACAGAGCCCATAGCCCATGACTTGCATATTATTTTATCTCTTTTATAATGTATGCCATCATGAAGACAATAATATAGGCATTTTGATTATTTTACTATTTTGACAACCTTTGCCTTCTGGAAGTATGTGTCCAAAGAAATTCCATAAACCCTAAAGTACTATCATGGACCACATCCATGTTTCCTTCAAAGGTGAATCAAGATACAGCAATGGCTTTTCTGTCACCTGTGTAGTAAGTTGAACCACCTAAGGTCATGTGAGCACATACTTCTTTTTGCATGGCAGTGAAGCAAATCACTTCAT
Organism: Perognathus longimembris pacificus; assembly: GCF_023159225.1. Lineage (NCBI taxonomy): Eukaryota > Metazoa > Chordata > Mammalia > Rodentia > Heteromyidae > Perognathus > Perognathus longimembris. The sequence goes on along the minus strand of NC_063163.1, from coordinate 102,650,591 downwards.
GACACATGTCTCCATAAGACTACTTTATCTATTGATTTTGTTTACACTGAATAGAAATAGGAGGCTTTTCCTAATAGGCAAACATTTCTCACTCTTTGGTGTGCATTACTCTATTTAATATACTTCAGTTTTAACACATGGCTGTGGCCAGGTATATTCTGTTACAAGGAGCTATACATATTCTACAGTATACTTAGATGTTGAGACCCACCACCAGCACTCCTTGTGCTTTTACAATATAAATGGGGGATGTTTATGAGGTTACTTGATATATTATAGGTATTTAGTAAACACTGAACATTTGTTTCTTAGTTAAGACAATATAAAATGGTAATTTATTTAAATGTATCCTCATATCTCTTTAAAATGAACATCTATAAAAAAAATACTGCAGCTCAAGGAAAGATCCATTAGATGAATGCTTAAATTGGTGGGTAGAACTTTAAGGAAAGCAGAAAAATTGCACATATTCATGGTATCTTCACAGAATGTTTGTTAATAGTTTTTTTTTCTTTTGAGTTCTATGGATTAAGCCCAGGGCTTGTGTAACTTCAGCCCAGCCCATTGTGTTGATTTGAATAAATCATAAAGTCTTGCTTATCTCAGAGCTTAATCTCTCTCCTTTAGATGATATACTGGATTGAGTGACTGTCTCCAATTGAATGGAGTGCAGAAACAGAAATATTATGATTTTATAATGAAGAAACCTGGCACATGCCATGTTAGCCAAGTGACCAACATTGACATCACATTGATGATGTCAGGTCGGTTGATAAGTGCTCTGTCCTGATACTCTTATAAAGGCCAAAGCTCTCCCATATGATTCCTGAATCTAATCCTGAGAAAATATCTGACAAACAAACATTTGGGGATTTCAAACAGAATACCCAAGTGTTAGTCATCAAAGTTTTGAAAGACCAAGATTCCATTACCAATTACAAAAGTCTTGGGACACAGGATCAACAAATATGCTTTGGAGGAGTGGATGGGGTCCTGTATATCAACGGGAAAGATGGGGAAGTAGTTCACTTAACACTTCTCTTTTGATTATGATGCCAGGATTTTGAAAGATGTACTATTAGGCAAGTGGGTGCCAGTGGCTCATACTGGTAATCCTAACTAGTCTGGAGGCTGAGATCTGAGGATCATGGTTCAAAAACAACCAAGACAGGTAAGTCCATGAAACTCTTATCTCCAGTTAACCAACAACAACAGTAATAACCACCACACAAAGCACTTGAAGTAGAGTTGTGCCTCAAGTAGTAGAGCACTAGCATTGAGCAAAAAAGGCTTAAGGCAGTGCTACAGTCACTGAGTTCAAGTCCTAAGAGTGGCCTACACACACACATACACACAAGCTATGACATTATGCAAAGAATATAAATGAATGTTCTATGTGATCCTTGAAATCCTTCTATAAATCTAAAAATATTTCAAGATACTAAGCTGTGTTTTTTTTTTAAAGAACATGACCCAGGCTGTTTGACAGGCTTTGCCTATTATCACAAACCATGGTGGATGCTGACCTCCTTCTAGTCATCGTGTCAAGGTGGTGCACACATGTAGGTAGAAACACTGGGTCATCTGCCATGCATTATTGATGAATATCACTGCAAGAGCTTAAAAAACTCCAGAGATAGAAGAAACAACTGGTGAGAGTCTTTATAAGTTTATTAAATATCTGTCTTTTCTTTTGGAAAAAAAAAACTTAACAGTGCACCTATATGACCCATACAGCTAAAAATAAGCTACTTGAGTTACCAACCAATGGTTAATGGTATTTAAATGTGTAAAAGGAAATGAAGCTTCTTTTAAGGTAAATTATTTTGTTAAAGCATTAAGCTTTTTCAAGTCTCTTTTTATATCTGGCAATACTGGTGACTATACGCAGGTGGAAAGAGAAGGTGTTACTGTTTGTATCTGATGCTTAGAATTGCTTGCAAATGCCTTGTTCTGATTCACTGAGAGATGGCCTAGCCTCACTCCTCTAATTAATGAATGTTTTATGCTTTTAGGGAAATGAAAATACATATTCATTTTTCTGACTTCCTTCGTGGCTGGAGTCTCAGTAACTCCTTAATTCTCCAGCAACACCAACAGAATAAGGAGGATCTAGTTGAGTTTTACCTCTATACCTACTCTGACTGATTTCTAGTTTTTCGGTGAATTTATATGCCATTTGAACTGAGCTGAGCAGAGAGTTTTCTCACCACAAATTGCATCCTGGGAGAATATGCACATAAGGAAGGAGAATGGACATTTGAGTGTTTCTTTTATGATATATGATACCATTGTGCAGAAAAGGTACTCCTTTACATTTCAGGAATTAGAGAGGGTAATAAGAAAACGTGGTGGGTGGGTGTGTAGGAGGGACATGTTAATTTCCTTGGTAAAATAAGTAGTTTTGTGATTGTGAAAACTGTAGACTTAGAACTTAAATGTCAGAAGGAGCTAGAACTCTTTTTACTCTAAGCACCACAAGAATTATTTCTCAGTATTTCTTGCACAAATGCCCAGGTAGCCCATTGAAATATTCACCAGAATAGCAACTATGTACTAATAATGCCTCCAAATATGAAGCTTATTCCTTCACACAACATCTCAATGGTTGATTTCTAGTGAATTATGAATTGGCAAAGTCTTTCATTTTGGAAATTCTACCTAGTGATTTTAGTTGTTGTTTTTTTTTTTATGTGAATGCATTTACTTTGACTATATGACAGTCCTTTATCTACTGGAAGGTAATGATCACATGTGTCTCAAGTCATGTGTTTCCAGGCACAATATAGTTCTTTCATGTATTCTTTTACTACATGGTTACTAGAAAAATATGCCCAGTTATTGATTTCCCCTTAAAGGAAGTTTCTCAGAGCTTTACACAGTCTGCATCTCCATCAGTAAATGTGCAACAGGTTTGTATAAAAGCTAACACACATCCCTTAACGGCATGCCTTATGTCTATATTTGAGTTATATTTGAGTGGCTATAATAGAGTCATTGATCTTTTTTGAGTGAAATAATTCTGCAGATTGGTCAAAACAATACAATATTTTTTTAAACCATCTTTCAGCTACAGACCTGGGTTATACAGTATTGTAACTACATAAATCTTAAGGTGTTGTTCTCCTTGCCAAATTGGAGCCATTAGGGAGGTACTATTTGGTATGTTCATGTTTATATGTAATTAAAGTATGTGGCATGATACCCTAGACCTGAAGTACCCAGAAGAATGCTGTCAGGTATGAGGGTAGATACTAAAAATAGTATCATTTACTCTTCAAACTTCCATGATCTTATGGAGGTAATGAAAGACTATGGTACATGTGTTACTGCTATCTGCTTCTGGCATTTCATTTGGGCCTTGGCTACGAAGCTTATTGATACAGTTCCATGTATTGAGTGCCTAAAGTTCTCTCTTCTGCAATACATTATGTACTCCATTTGTTCTGTCAACTTTCTAGTCATTTCTCCCTTTAAACCCCCTTGATCCTTTTACCTGTGCTGGAAACTATATCTGACTATTTTATCATCTGGCTATTTCAATTAAATTACATTTTTTTTAAAAAAAGCATACAGTAAGGTTAAAAATGATCACTATATCACTCCAACTTTCTTCCATTCCTAGAAGGTTAATTGAAAGGCGGCCATCTTGGCAACGTTTAGACAAATGAGGATAATTATGTGTTCTCCAGCTTTTTGTAAGGTTAATTGCTTAGATGTACGAAGCCTTGAAGAACAAAGAAGGAATAAATCAGAAACAGCACTATGATCTGATAACGTGATTTGGTGCATTCATGTACAATTCAAAACAAATAAACCCATGATTAGATGAGCTCAGCCGGTTACCTGGGTATGTGGCCAGTTTATCAAGGTCAGACATTCCTAAATCCATGTACTTTCTTTCCCAGGCCCCTGTGAGGATGGAAAAGTGCTACATTATGTGGAGGTGCAGGGAGGTCTTCCAGGGGTGTGGTACGGTCTAGGGGCTAGGTAAGAAGCCTGCATAATGGAATGTTACTACACTGTATAAGTATACCCAAGCAGATTTAGATCTTTTACCAGCTGATCAGCACTTCTTCTTGACATAGCTCTTCTTTAACAGCAGCATCTTTTTCAACATCTGGGAACATATCAAGCAAGTGGCATTGGCAGAAAAAAAGAAAATAAAACTCTCTACAGAGCAAGGGAGTGTAGTTGTGCCTGTTAGGGAAAGGGGAAACATGTGACACAGAACTTTGTCATTTTATCTATGAGCTTTCAATCCATTTTTGCCATGGACAACAGCAGATACACATGGAATCTGGGCAGGTATTGAAGTGATCGGCTCTAAGAGGCTATGTACAATGCATTCAGTATTTTGCTTTTTTTTTTTTTTTTTACCCAAGTAACACAAGCAACAAGGTAAAACAAAGAGACACTCTGGCTCTGTAAAGTTAACTTTTAGCCAGATCGTTTTATCACCCCGTCCATAATTGAGCTCTGAGCACAGGGCCAGCTCCTTTATACTCCTTACTCTCTTCATTTCACTTCTATGCTAGCTGAGCATGAGCTTCCACTGAGTTAACCTTCTGTCTGTAACCATATTTCACATTCTTGCTTTACCTCTGCATCAGTTTTAAAGGTTTGAAGTTAATAAAGAACATTTGCATTAGAGTTTTATAAATGATGGTCTCTGTAGAATGACTTTACAACTCAGTAACTCCAGTGCAACTGTCCCTCATCCATTTGAATTGAAATGTACTACCAACATGATCCAATGGATTTTTTCCCTGTTCCATTAATTGCTGAAATTTATTCCATATTTCAGTTTATGCCATCACTCTGACCTTAACTTTTTTGTCTATTTTGCTTGCATAGCATTTCTAAACAACCTCCATTTTTCCAATGAAAATAAATATATACATTTTCAATACACCTATAATGTCTTCCACTTATATCTTCTGTGCAAAAGTTGACATTAATTAATTAAAAGCATTTTGAAGTGCCTATCAGTTTCTGGTTCTGATCTGGACTACTTGCTTTCTTGTATTTCCATGCTTTCCTTTGTTTAGAGTTTATTTGTATTATTTTTGTTTTAATTTTCTTTCTTTCATCCCAAATCATCTCTCTTTTTTTGTTTTCTCTCTTATTTAATCATAGGCAGTCTTTCTTTCTTTTAACCCTAATTTTGCTTTAGTACATCTTCAAGTAACTTGTTTAGAATACATATGAGGTAACTATAATTTCCGAGCCTTTCAATATGTATTTAATATTTTGTTTTAATTATGGTCCTTTGGTTATTGTGGGATTTATTTTAGTTCATTTGCAATCCAGGATGGCACTTGACCACCCAGCTCTGTCTTAGCACCATACCTACATTAAGCTCTAGGCGACCCAGGCTCCAGTATAGCTTTCCTGGACCCAGGACAAATGCTCATCTGTGGAGACTCAGACCTACCTCCACAATCCCAGACACTACATCCACTTCCATGAACCTCAGTCCTAGGCTGTATCCCACAGACTGGGAAACTGGCTCATTTCTACATATCTGGGTGTCAAACCTGCCTCATCATTATGCTGGACTCATGGACTCTGGGTAAGGCTAAACTTAGTACAAAGTTTGCCCTTGTGAACTGACCCTGTGTACAAGGTCTATCTCGGTGAACACATTCTCTAGGACTGATTCCGAAGCACAGAGTTTCAGATTGGTTTCAGTGGAGCCAAACAGTAGACCCACTTGCTGACAGATGAAGACACCAGCCATACCTTTCCAGCTGAAAACTCCAGCAGCATTACTATCTGAAGAGGCTATAGACAGCCTACCAGAGTCTCTGGTCAGGAAGGCTGATGAATGATCTCTTCTGCTAATTAGCAATAGTTATAAACACTGGAAGAGAAGTCTACTTTATAATGTCTTGTAAGGAAGGGTACAGGATGAAAAATTAAAAGCAAGTCTGTGGTAATAGCTACGTATCTAAAAAGAAATTGAGGAAACAATTTCATTTGAAATAACATGAAAATTTGGAGGAATCAATATAACCTAAGAAGGGAAAATATGTACATTGAAAAAACATGACACGAGTAAATGAAGATATATTCTTGGGAATGAAGAGTTAATATTTCCTAAAGTGCCTTGTTTGAGTGGGTGAATATGTTAACTAGCTTGATGATGGTAGTCATGTGTATATATACTCATATAATAGGTATTTATCATATTATCATGTTGTACATTTTTGTTGTTGGTTGTAGCTCTTTAACTAAGGGCATGAGTGCTGTCCCTGACCTCTTTTGCTCTAGGCTAATGCTCTACCACTTTGAGCCACAGCACCACTTCTAGTTTTCTGGTGGTTAATTGGAGATAAGGACCTCATGACCTTTCCTGCTTAGGCTGGCTTTGAACTGTGATCCTCAGATCTCAGCCTCCCAAATAGATAGGATTAAAGGCATGAGCTACCAGCTCTTGGCATGTTGTACATTTTAAGTGTATACATTTTTATTTGTTAATTATACCTTGATAAAACTTGGGTAGGAAAATAATTGTTTTGCATTGTATGTACTTGGTTTATCTTCTTTCATCCTGAATCCAAATAATACTATTAATTCTAATAATAGAAATTCCCTGCTTTCAGCCCCGATAACTAATCCTTCATGAGGATGTATACATGTGAGCATGAAAAAAAATGCTTATTTTCTGAGAAAAGTTTTAGGATAGTGCTTTCTACTTTTTGTTTGCAACTTCTACTATAATGTCTCTATGAATCGATTCCCTTTCATCCTGGTTGGCAGTCAGCTGATAAGACTGTTTTGGAATGTCTTCATCTACCAATTCTTTTTTTTTTCTTTATTGTCAAAGTGTGATACAGAGGGGTTACAGATTCATATGAAAGGCACTGAGTACATTTCTTGTTCTACTTGTTACCTCCTCCCTCATTTCCCCCCTCCCCCCATCTACCTTGCCCTCTCCCCCCAAGAGTTGTGCAGTTAGTTTACACCAAATGGTTTCTAAGTGTTGCTTTTTGAATGATTTTTCTTTTGTGAGGTTTGTTTACACCATATGGTTTCTAAGTGTTGCTTTTTGAATGATTTATCTTTTTGTTCTTTGTCTCCCAATTTTGGTATTCCCTCTCCCTTCCCCAGTTCTATTACCCATATAAACAGTATCCAGGGTACTCGAATGTAATAATGTGGTAGCGAGGGTACAGCCACAGGAAGGGAGTACAAGAGAAACAAAACTAAACAAACCACTCAGTCAAACAAAAAGACAAAGAAAAAGAGAAAAAAAAGTAGTAGGTCAAAGTACCCCAATAGCTATACCCATAAGAACACATAAGAAGATGCCAAGTGAAATGAACTCCACATTACAGAAACAAGAGTTATACACTGTTGTAATTATTCTCAACATGCCATGTGAACTGTCTATCAATTCTTTAACATCTTTCTTTACTGATTCCATTCTAACTGTGATGTTGATGTATGAAGGTTGAAACCAGTGGGTTGTTTGCCTCTGTATTTGTGTATGCATGACTTCTGTAGTTCTTCTAATATGACAAGGAATTGTTTCAACTGCACTTGCATTAATTCATTTACCTTTAGAGAAATCCTATGAGATGGCTTACCATAATTTCAAAGGTAAGAAAATTAAGACACCTAAAATACAAAGTAAGCTAGGAAATGATAGCCAACACTCTAGCAGAGTTAATTTGGTTTCAACTATGAGCTATCTCCCATCCACTCTATACATCTTTCTCCACAGTGGTTCTGAGAGATTTCTACTGCTGTCTCTAGTGACCTATTCATCTTATTTGAATATAATCATAGTAGTTTTAATTCTACTATCTCATTATTCTTTTTTCCTGATTATCATTTTTCAAAGTATCTTATTTTTTATATTTTCTTGGTACTGTATCATCAAGAATCCCTGAGAATGCAGATTAGATACTTAAAAGGAAATACATTCCGTTTTCTTTCTTATTTCTCCTGAGACCTGAGCTCTTTGTTTATCTCGGGTTTTAAAATGTAATTACTGTTGTTGTTTTTTCTGTAAATGTCATAGATATTTAGTGAGGAACTGCACTGAAATTTTGCAGTAGCTCATATGGGTTTTCTCTGCTACTGTGAATGTAGGGCCCTTGTTCCTATGAGTGGCTCCCTGGGAAAGCATCGCATGCAGGCTCTGTATGTGAGAAGCTCACTCGTGGGCAGATTGCACATTGATTACAACAGCTATAGGACTCAATTTTAGACTTTCATATTCTCACATGGAAGAAAAGGGTGGACCCCTGAAACTTCTCTAATTTTACTTTATATTTTTAAGAGAAATCATTTGCCAGGCACCAGTGGTTTGCATGTGTAATCCCATATACTCAGGAGGCTTAGATTTGAGGGTCAAGGTTTGAAGCCCATAAGAACAGACAAATGCAAGAGAATCTTATCACCAATCAATCAGCAAAAAGCTGAAGTGGAGGTATGGCTCAGATAGTAGAATGCCAGTCTTGAGTGAAAAAGACAAAGGAGAGTATGTGTCTCTGAGTTCAAGCCCTAGTATTGACACAGAAACAGAGAGAGAGATAGGAAGGAAGAAAAGAAAGAAGGAAGGAAGGAAGGAAGGAAGGAAGGAAGGAAGGAAGGAAGGAAGGAAGGAAGGAAGGAAGGAAGGAGAGAGGGAAGGAGGGAGGGAGAAGGGAGGGAGGGAAGGAGGAAGTGAGGGGAAGGGAGGGAGGAGGGAGGCAATAAAGAAGTAAAAGAAAAGGAAAGAAAAGATCATTTGTTCTATCTACCTGGGTCAATACTGGGCTCCCTACAAATGAAGTCAAAGAAAGACTTGGGAAATAATTGACTTCTTACTTCCTCTGTTTTTAGCTCCAAATTCCATCCCTTTCCCTCCACACCTCTGCCTTCAGTTGCAGGCAGCATTGAAATCTGAGCATTCTCCAGCGGCAAGGCTGCTTCTACCTACCTGTCTTTGTCAATACATACATGTTATATTGAAAGTCCTGGCTTGCAGATGGTCTTTGTAATGCTCCTCAGTGTTATATGAGTATGTCTTTCCCAACTTTACTACAGTTTTCATGGGTATAGGGAAGAAGGAATGGCTAATATATGCTCTTGATGAGCTGTCTTATTTCAGCTTCCTCAGGCTTGTCTAAGAAATAGGCTTCTCCCATCACACCCCACTCTAAATATATTTACTGTGCACTCATACCTACCAAGCATCAGGCCTAGCTCACACTGTCATCTCTTTCAAAATATGGAAAAAAATTCTTTTGGTTTGTTTTTATTTTTGTGCACACTGCACCTTGAACTGAGGACCTCCAATTCTCCCTTGGCTGGGGCTCTACCTGCTGAACCACATCTTCACTTCTAGCTTTTTGCTGGATATTGGATATAAGAGTTTCTTGGGTTTTCTGCGTAGGCTGGCTTTGCACTGTGAGTTTCACATGTCAGCTTCCTGAGTAACTAGGATTATGAGCATAAGCGACCGTTGCCTAGGTAATATTCTTAAAGCGTTATGTACACTCTTGTGCCAATGTCACTCACTCCCTAGTCCACTGGTCCAATTCAAACTCATGTCCCTATTCACACTGCTTATGCTCATGTTTCCCATACTTCTGGCCCTTCAATTAGTCTTCTGTTTTTCCTCCACTATACAACATCTTTACTCTGTTATTGTTTGGATTGCTTTGTGTCCATTAAAATTCACTTTGAAAACTAATTGCCAGTGTAATCTTTTTAATAGGAGATGAACCCTTTCCTCACATGAACTTCAAGAATGGATTAATGTCTTTCCTGTAAGTGTCAACCCATTACTGGGATGGTCAGTTGTTACTTTAGTCTGGAACTTGCCCTTTGCCTCACTACGTGATCTTTTGTCTACACATCTCCCCTCTGTTTTTCACCATTGGGTCCCTTATCAGAAGCCACACAGATGCTGCTCTCATGCTCTTGAATTTCCCACACTACGAGCCAACAGGAACTTCATTTCTTTATAAATGATTAAGTCTCATGTATCCTGTTTTAGCAATAGGAAAAGGATGAAGATTCTTACTTCTCTAGCCCAATAGCAGTATTCTTCTTAGAAAATATTATTAGTACTATAAAAGTTATATACCAAGGGGTTACAGTTACATAAATGGTAAAGAGTATATTGTTTTTTGGACAATATCACCCCTTTCCATGTTCTCTCTCATTTTTTTTTTCATCCTCTCCCCACCCACACTCAAGTTGTACAGTTCATAGTCAACATGGTGTCTACTGAGTATCACTGAATATTCTTTATAAGGGTTAAATAGGACTAATGGTGAACCAAGTCAGCGAGAAGACCTCCTAGACACTATGTTGGAAATGAACTGTAAAACTCGGGGGGATTCTTTAGGTATAGGATCATGTCATCTGCAAAGAGAGAAAGTTTAACTTCATCTTTTCCTATTTGGATCCCCTTTATATTTTCTTCTTGCCTAATTGCTCTGGCTAGGAATTCTAGTACTATGTTGAAGAGCAGGGGAGAGAGAGGACATCCCTGCCTTGTTCCTGATTTTAAAGGGAATGGCTTTAGTTTTTCATCATTTAGAGTTATGCTTGCTGTTGGTTTGTCATAAACTGCCTTGATTATATTCAGGAATGTTCCCTGGAATCCCAGATTTTCCAGAGCTTTTAGCATAAATGGGTGCTGGATTTTATCGAACACTTTTTCAAGAAATGTATCCAATGCCTAACGTATGAAACTGTAACCTCTCTGTACATCAGTTTGATAATAAAAATTTGGAAAAAAATAATAATGCAAAATAAAAAAACTCGGGGGGAGGATGATGTTGGGAGGGTAAAAACTGGGAGAGAATGAGGTGACACTGTTCAAAAGGCAATGTACATATTAACTGACTTACGTACTGTAAACCCTGTATATTACTCTTATGGTATTTATTAAAAAGCATTTATTTTGGAAAAGTTAGGAACCGTTGTTTAAGGGAATAGTTATCATTCCATAACCAAACTGACGAAAAGGAAACAAACCCACTTGAAACAATTTCTTTTATTTCAGGAACATTTATTTGACTACTTTACCTAAAAAAGAACAGGCAGAAATTCAAAGTGTAAAATTCAAAGTGTAAATGTAAAATGATAGATCTCTCCCTCTTCCCCTCCCTTCTCCTCCTATATCTTTTACAACTTGAACCACATTTCATTATAATTAGTGTGCAAATGCACCTATGATTCTCAGAGTGTCCCACAGAAACCTGGTATCACTTAATGTTGTATTTGGCTGTGAGTGACAAAAACCCAAATTCTGTATTGGAACCAAATAAGAGCTGATGTTTCTAAAGAAGATATCTTTTTAAAAAGTTTATTTATTTGTTGTCAAATATTCAGAGGGATTACAGTTTCATACTTAAGTCAGTTAGTACATTTCTTATCCAACTTTTTATCTCCTCCCTCCTTTTCCTCCCATCTTACCCTTCTCCCCAATTCCCTCCACCCCTCACCAGTTGTACAGTTGCTTTGCAACATATTGTAAGTATTCCTGTTGTATTGGTTCACCTTTTACCCTTTGTCTCTCCATTTTGATGTTCCCTTTCCCTTCCTTAGTTCTGATAAACATATATACAATACCATACCCAGGGTGCCAAAATCAAATACAGTGACATCCTGGATAAAACCACGGGGAAGAAAAACAAAAGAAAAAGGCATAATTTCACATGGTATTTTGAAAATAGCCACAGGCTGGAAAGATGGCTTAGCTATAGTAGAGTGTTTGCCTTGCATGCATGAAGCCCTGGGTTTGAGTCCTCATCACCACATAAACAGAAAAGGCCAGAAGTGGCACTGTGACTCAAGTGGTAGAGTGCTAGCCTCGAGCAAAAGGAAGCCAAGGACAGTGTTCAGGCCCTGAGCCCAAGCCTCAGGACTGACAAAAAAAAAAGTCCTAGAAAATAACAACAACAACAATAAGCAGACTTTCTGGCAGGACTGGCTTTGAACCATGTTCTTTATATCTCAGCCTCCTATGCAAGGATTACAGGTGTGAGCCACCAGCACCGGCCAGAACACATGTCCTTTGACTGAACAAATCACCACTTGAATAGTACTGGGTTTCTTTCAGTAAGGAAGGGAGAGGAAATATTAGGAAAATGTTAGCAATTGCAGCAGTCTTTTCTTAACATTACTCATGTTCGGCATTTAATAAACACCCATTAAATATTTGTAAAGAAGGACATTAGTTCCAGACATGGAAAAACAAAACAAAACAAAACCTTCCTTCTTTAGGGGAATAAAGTTCAGCTCCAAAGGCTTAAAGGAACTCACCAAGGTCCATAGCAAACAGGACAGAACTGTGGGAAATCCTAAGAGGAAAATCAAATAGGAATCTCCATCCACTATCATGCAAGGAGGTTAGTTTGTATTCTAATTTCTGGAACTAATCTGATATGATAAGATGGGATAATGAAATGTGTGTTCCTTTGTAGTTTGAGTTTAAGATTCTTATTACTGGCTCATAACAATTTCTAGCCAGGCTTATATAACCCTTCTTTCAATCTCAAACTAAATCACTCAGAGACGACTGTTCAGATGTGTCTGGCTCTCTCTCCATGGTGACTCTTGATTATTTGTAGCCCAATAAAACAGAATGGAATTTCAATTTCTAAGGGAAAATAAAAACAAATTATAGTAAACCTTCACAAGGAGAGGAAGGTAGGTGTTGGCCTGTCACCACTCCACTTCCTCAAATTGGTTATTTGATTTTACTTAATTGTTGGTGAAATTTTCTCAAATTGGCAATTATAATCTGGAGCTGATTGCATACCCAGGTAATTTACAGATTTCTCATTTGGCAAGGATGCTTCCTAACACTTCCCTGGAATAAGATTTCACATCCCTCAGCCGAATATTCCTCTTTGCACATATTTTGCATTTGCATTTGGAGAGTGTTATTACATTTTGCCCACAGGATGTTTAAGTGCTATTTCTGGTAGTTGCATATTTCTGATGAAATCAAGTAGTTATTTTTTTTATATAATTTGTTTTAAATCATTTAGCAATCCCAGTGGAATTGATTAGGTGTTCCCCAAAGCAAACTAAATAATCAAGCTAAGGAAGAAACTCAGCAAACTTACTGTAGTAACAACAAATTACACTTAAAAATGTGGCAGTACTTATTTTGAATACAGGTCCTGGGAATTTTATCTTAGCTTTACATTCAAGGCTGCTGCTCTACCATTTCAGCCACACTTCCACTTCTGTCATTTTCTGAATGATTAGAGATAAGTGTCTCAAAGATTGCTACCTGTGCTGGCTTTGAACATTGATCCTTAGATTTCAGCCTCCTGAGTAGCTAGGATTACATGTATGAGCCACTAGTGCCTGGTTAATACATTTTGCTTTTTTCTATTGGTGAAGGGTTTTATGAGGCAACTCCTTACTCTCTCCCTCTACATTCTATTTTTTCACACAGTCTTTCCACTTACTTCACTTGTCAGTCTAGTCTGAAATCAAAGTTTAATTATCCTTATTTGCTCTTGTACTGTGCATTAAGATAGAGTTTATCCAGTAGTCCAGCTGTTTTGAAGATAATTAGTAGAGAATTCAACCTGCTATAAAATAATCCTTCTGGGCAGAGAGCCAAAAGTGAGGACATATTCTCCAATGATACTAAGTTCTCCATTACTTGTAAGTCACAGATTTCCTATCTGAAGTCAAATACTGTGAATTCTACAATCAAGTTAAGAGTTTGAATTACATGGCATGATTTGCATACTTAACACATGTCTGCTTGAGGAAAATTGTATTATTTTCATTTGGGAAAAATAAAAGTCAGTGGGTAAGAAGTCAATGGGCAATATTGTTTGGTGGTCAATTTCAATGAAGTGGTCAGCGAGTATCTCATGTATCTATTTAATTGAAGGTGTTTTTGTGTGCCATAATATCTTTTACACATCTATTTTGATGTTGGGTACTTGGCTTAATTATTCATTCAGAAAACATTCATGGGACATCTGTTTTGAGCCACATATCTTACCATGTGGGATAAATCTGTGGGGGTGAGGGGTGGGGAAATAGTATTTCCTGATTCTGGGAGAGAAGTAAGCAACAGTGAGAAAGAATGCTACTTCTTTTCTGGTGGCAATGAATAATGAGGTTTCAACTCAGGACCTCACACTTACTGGGTACTCGTTCTACCACTTGAATCATACTGAGACTCTTTTTGCTGTAATTATTTTTCAAACAGTATCTAGATACTTTTTACCTTTGCCAGCCTGAACTGAAATTTTCCTGTGTATGTCCTACTCTTTGTAGCTTTTGATTAATTGAGATGAGGGGGCAGGGTATCTCATGAACTTCTTGTCCAGGCCAGTCTCAAAACATAATCTTGCTGCTCTCAACTTCTTTAATACCTAGAATTACAGGCAAGAGTCAACAAGCCTGGATGACAAAGGATTTTATTTCTGTAGTTTTACTCCAAAGCAGTGCAAATACCCCCCTTGGGTGATTTATTAATCTGCTTCCAAGCAATTAATTGATTAATTCTCCACAAAATTTTCCAACTGGCTCTGAGTGAAAGAATAAAAAGGGAACACCACATTCAGGCTTCCTTTAATGTAGCCTACTAGTATTATCTGCACCATATTACAGCTTAGAGAGAAGCTGCCACGCCCCCCCAGAGAGGCCTGACTGTATAGAAATATGGGGTGCATGGTAGTTAGTGTTAATTACTGGCTTCTAATTACAGAGCTCATTTTATGTGGAGTAAACTTAGTGCAGGCTATATTCCACCTTCTCCCACTTTCTTTGCGACAGTTCATTTCTCTCTGGAGCATCCCTAAGGAAAGGAAGAAGAGCAAAAGGCCAATGTGATCTTCTTATTGAACCATAGGTTCTTGAATTTTCAGGTCTGCTAACATTGCTTTCAATAAATGATGCTTTTCTTCTGCTGCTTTTGATTGAAGAACACTAGAAATCAGTTGGGGAGCAGGTGCTGCATTGTGTTAGATTAATGCTGATTGAATTCTTACACAGCCAGCTGATTGACGCACGTGTTCTGAAAGTTTATGATTCTACAAATACTGAATTGCAACCAGGGAGGTATTTTGGCATATCGAGTACCTTAATCAACACTGCCAAATCTGTCAGTACTATCAGCCTGGAACTTGATTCCTCAGGCCATTCTGTAAAATCATGACTGAAAAATGTAGATTTTTTTTTCAGCTGGCCATGACTGAAAAATACAGATTTAAGGAGAAAGAAGAGCCTTGATTCCAACAGATGTCTTCTCATGCTGAGGAGATGAACATTTAAATTATTAAAATTATCAGATGTTCATCAGACTTGGTAACAGCATTGGATGGAGATTAACTTTTTATTCTACATGCAATGTGCTACATGATGAATAGAAAAATAGGAGTTGTTGACACAAAATGCTTAAATATCCCTGTAGGAGTGCTATGACAGGATACCTTGGTCCAGCATTGACCATGTCGCCACTACTCAATAACTATTAGCCTGCATTTTCAAAATACATGCTACATGAGCTTGGTCACACATTAGAAGTAGTCCTACTGGGAAGGAAATGGAGTCAGTTACAAGGAGAAATGACACAGAGCTTGGACAATCCAGTGACTGCCAACAGGCCATTTCTTCTCCACAAGGAGTATCTCATATTCTCACATTTCCCAGAGATCCCTCAAAATCTCACTAGCAACTGTGCTGTGTGCAGAAACCACCAGAGGGAAGAGCTAGGGGTATTTGTGTTGCCTGACACCTTTCTACCACTGAGTGCATGGCCATCCATTTATCTGTTCATAATTCACACATGCAAATATTTGCCTCAGGTTCACATTGCATAATATCTAAAGTGATTTTAACAGTAAAGACAACACAGTTGGTGTCTTAGTTTTCTCAGTTCAGTGGGGCCCATGAGAGCACCTAACTCTTAGAATGGATGTGGGCTTAAACTTCTCTTTTGCGGTAGCATCTTCTGCCTAGTGAGCCTTCTGTCAAAGCTTGATCTCTTTAGAGCACCAATAAAAGAGTGAATCAACCTGATAGCATTTATGGTTGAATGGTAAACATGTCATCTTTATATTAATGAACTCTTCTAAGCCAGGTCTCATTGTTTCTTAAGACCATTCCCTTTAAATTAATAGTTATGTTCTGGCTAAGGCTTGAAGTATATTCCAGTGTTTTCTCTCCTAGGTAAAGTACAGGCCAGGATATACTCTATCAGTGTCATGGCCTGCACTGTCTTTTCTTGTGTTCTGACAGAGAATATAGCACTATGCCTGGTACAGGAATGTGTGTATGTGTGTATGTGCACAACCTTCTGCACACAATTAACCATGCCATACACATACAATATTTGAGTGGGCAATTAACTGGATGGATGTAGTAGATGCCAGGGGAAGTTCAAAAAAGTATGTCATGATGAATTTCTCTTTCTATGTCTCAAGTTCTCATAGGCCACACACTTCATGCAACGAGCTGTCTCTGAGCTTTCTTTTAACCCAGTGCAGTGATGATTTATTATACTGGTAGTCACTTTAAGATTTCAATGCCTCATCTCCATGTGTGGTTTTCAACATGTTGTCAGTGAACCAGTGTATCTGTGCTCCCCAAACACCTGTTAGAGATGCAAATCCTTGGCCCTTCTCCAATCTTACAGATCCAACGTCTATAGAAATGAGATGGAGGAATCTTGTAGTGGTATGCCGATGTTACTGATTTACGGTGAGGTGTGAGAACCTGTCCTAAGTGAAATCTGAAACTACCTTTTGGTCTATATTCTGAGGATTGGGTCAGTATGCTGCAATGAATTTCTACAGCATAGCCAGGAAAAACTGGGTTTGAAGGCTGCTTCTGTGGCAAGAGTAGTCATTTTCTCTCAACATTAGATTTGAGCACTCCCATAATCAATTTTCATCTAAATGTTTACTTAAGATATTAGGCAAATTTCAATCCTTTGCTAGCTTCATTATAAAGAAGTTATAAGATATGCATAGTATCACAAAATGAACGTGCCCAGGTTGGTTGGTACATTTTCCAGAGCTTATTTCATGAGATCAAAATTTCTGAAAAGGGCTGGGGATATAGCCTAGTGGCAAGAGTGCCTGCCTCGGATACACGAGGCCCTAGGTTCGATTCCCCAGCACCGCATATACAGAAAACGGCCAGAAGCGGCGCTGTGGCTCAAGTGGCAGAGTGCTAGCCTTGAGCGGGAAGAAGCCAGGGACAGTGCTCAGGCCCTGAGTCCAAGGCCCACGACTGGCAAAAAAAAAAAAAAAATTCTGAAAAGTTCAGCTCTTTGTACAAGAGCTCATAGGTGGGGAAATAACAGGCAGAGTTGAAGGGTAAGTGTTCTTACTCTGTTCTTGCATTCTACATCATGCTCATCAAGTCTCATGGTCCCTCCTGACAGTCCCCCAAAGATGTTAAATGCTAGCATATGAAATTGAACCATTTCCCATTGAAAATAAAGCTAAGAAGTTTTTCTTTTGAGCTGCCTCAGACACAGAATTTAGTTTTACCTCACTGATGAGGTTGCAGGCCTTTTTCCTCTTCCAATATCTCTTGCTAGAAGTGGGATTGTCTGGAATTCTAGATTCACAATATTACCACTACACAGTCTTTGCCTTGTCTTCCAATACAGAATCATTGTTTAAGTGTGAAATTTGTACTGTTAATCATCCAAATGTTGGTTACTCTCCATAGACTTGTCATTGCAATTCAATGAAGAAATATAATGGGGGCTTTTTCCAAGGAAATAAACTTTATCCTATAATCCAGGGCAAGTCCTAGCAGGCAAGGGAACTACCATTCCCAATTTAAATGATATTCAGTGTTTTCTTTGTAAGCTGTGAACAAACAGATCCTAGAAATGTATTACAAATGATTGTGGGCCAGGAACACAATCTCATCTATAATTAGAGCTACTCAGGAGGCCAAGATCTGAGAATCACGAAGTCATCCCAGACAAACAAATCAGGAGACTCTTATCTCTAATGAGCCTACAAGAAAGCAGAAGTGGAGGTGGGCCCAAGTGGTAGAGCAACAGCTGTGATCAAAATCCCAATGAGAGTGTGAGACCTTAAATTCATGCCCTAGTGCCTACACACATACACACAAAAAATGATTGTGGGGCCTGTCTTATTGACTGAAAAAGGAACAGTATCATGATTTGTTACAAATTGTACGTAATCCAGAGTTAGCTCTGGAACTCAAAAAAATACTCATTTGTTTCTCAAATACACAAAATGGCATTGAATTCTTATTGAAAAGCTGGAATCTATTAGACAGTACTATCTTTTGGCTTACAATGTGGATATGATTCCTACACAGACTCAGGTTATCCATCACCAATTGCATCAAAAACACAGGCATCAGTGGCTCAGATCTGAAGGCGGAGCTCTGAAGATTACAGTTTGAAGCCACCCAGGGCAGAAAAGCCCAGGAGACTCATACCTCTAACCACCAAAAGGGTGGAAGCAGAGATGTGACTCAGGGGGTAGAGTGCCAACCTTAAGCAAGAAAGCTGAAAGATAACACACAGACCAAGAGTTCAAGCCCCAGGACACACACACACACACACACATGATCGCACCTCAGAACACAGTTTTGCCACTCTTTTTTTCAGTCACATTGACTCTACCATCACTCCTTGAAGGAAGTTACATATGACAAATTGCAAATTGTAACCTCTAACTGAATAGTTGTCATTCAATCCTTTGTACTTCAGGTTGGACAGCTAGGCCCCTAGGAAATTTTTGGTTGGATCCAAGCTCTCAGGTTGATGTTATGAGGATGAGATGATGGAAGTAATTTGTGCTCATGATTTTCCTTTCCTTGCATTTTATTTTCTAATCTAAGGATGAGTTTATCCAGTTTTAGATAGGTTTTCTTATCTTTTTTATCAAGAAAAGAAAAAGTGTTCTCTGTGTCTGGACTACTCAATGGAGTATTTTTTAAATTTTGTCAAGAAATTATGTTCAACAACCATATAATTTCTAAACACAAAAGCAAGAATAAGTGTATGTAATGTATTTGCAAACATTTTTATGGAACCCTTATGAACATATCTTCTGCTAAAGAAAATGCTGCTGCCTTTTACCCCCTAGCAAAGTTTGAAACCAGAATGCATGAGTGACTTAGTGTTAATGGCCCAGCATATTATCCTTAGAACTTTAATGTTTGGCGGAGTACATTATAATAGTAAAACACAAAGAACTCAATTTGCACAGCAAATTGGAAGAATATCTGTTTTATTTCCAACATTTAACTAGAAAAATAAAACATCTAGCCCTCTGCTTTTTGGCGCTATACAGAAGAAAGTAAAGTTAACGGATGTAAATTAAACTACAGATATTATCAAGACCAAATCACTTTCTAAATACTTGTTACTTGGTGCTTCAATTTGGAAGTAGATTTTGTGACAAACAGGAAGGTATATTCAGATGTAAAACACTATCATATGTCATAAAATGATGAGATTAAGAGAGAAGAAGCAGATTTAAATGAGTTCTGATTTTAAGTCCTTGAGTATTTGAGGGATTAAAGAGAAAAGACTAGTAAAGAAAGAATTTTTTTAATTGAGTTTTCATTTCTGAGGAAGCATTGTATACTAAGTTTTGTAGAACAACATAGGGTTTGTGCCAGGAATCTCAAATCAAAAATCAATGTGATGGCTCTTCTTGCTTCCAGATGAATAAAATGTATCAACATATGTAGCTTAAGGCAGAGCACTTTATAGAACCATACAGTTAATGCAATAGACATCCATGCTTGGAGCAGAGAGTTCAAATCAGGACAATGTTTTGCATAGAAAACTAGCCTTAGTAGGATAAAATTAAATCAAGCAAGATTTTTGTCTCACAAATAAGGTAAAAATCACTAACATTGATAACATAGAATAACAAAATGACTTCCTAATGGAACTAACTTTTTAAAAATTATTAGTGGTTATCAAGTACCTATGACTTCTAAATTGGTTCCTATTCAGAAGAGAATAACAGTCTTTTCCTAAAGGCCCTGTAATAAAATCAAGGCTTCAGTTGGCTAGAAATATACTGGGGGAGGCCAGCTGAGTAGCATATATACTTTTGACATCCGGAATGGTTTCTCATTTTCTGGCATAGTATCCAGCAAATTTGCATTTTTTTTTTTTGGTTTTCTGTGCTACAGTCTTTGATTCTGATATCCTTTAATGAAGAGCATATCCCTCTGAAAATAGAGTTTGGAAGGGAAGGAAAGCATTTCCTTTAGACCTGTGGTGAGATTTGTGGAGAAGGCCATACTAAACATCAAAATGATAGACTGGAACACAGAGTGAATTCAGCCAATGTGCTTCATAGGTTAGGAAATGGAGAGCTAAGAAACCTCAGAAAACAGAGGGATTGAAATGGGAAGTGCTCCCACAGAACTGTTTATAGAAGCAAAGGAATTGAAACCAGAGGCATGACTCAAGTGGAGGAGGGCCAACCTTGAGAAGAAAATGCCAAATGAGGCTTCAAGTTTTAAGTTCAAGCCCCAATTCTGGCACCAAAAAAGGAGGAGGAAGAATAAAAGAGGAGGAGAAGGAGGGGGAGGTATGAGTGGGAAGAAGAGGAGGAGGATAAAGGGGGAGAGGAGGAGGAGGAGGAAGTGATGGAGAAGTATTAGGAGGCAGAAAGAAATTGAAATAGTAGGAGGTAATGTATACTTTCATTTCAGAGAACTCATAAATCGGCTTTGCATAAAGTTTGATGTTTCTGGTCAAACTCTCTTGTCTAGAATGAGAGTCTGAGGCTATGGGGAAGCATTCATTCATCAAAATCAATTAGAGTCCATAATTCGCAACTTTGTGTCGAATACAGTTAGCTCTCATATCTTTGCCAGGAGTCTTCTCACTGAAAACTGATCAGAAGTTCATTGATCTAGCTAATTGACTGGGAAACACCTAGAAGAATGTTGTTCAAATTCTATTTTCCAAGACAAGGCATTGTCTTATTTTTAATGCTGTTGTGTGTTGAACTGACATGCCTCCCTCCCCCCCACCAACACCCCAAAGGCAAGTTGCATACTCTGAGTTAGAATAAATGATCTGCACACATCTGCTACCGGGAAATGGGGGCCAGCACCTGAAGGACAGCCTGATGCTGATCAACTGGAAATAGACCAGAAGGTGTACTGAGATCACAGATGGACAAAAGGGAAGCATCAGACAGCTCTACGGGATAGATAGACAGTAAAATAACTGCAGGCAGGGATGGACATTATTAGGTGAATGCACCTCATGTCCTGTCCCATGACTCAAAATAAAACACCAACTAGGACAGTAATGGTGTCCCAGAGGATGGTCTCTGTTCCTTTGGGATCACTTGTATTAAATATGAAGTTACACACTGCAGATGCTGTTAAACCAGGGGCTAATTTAATGATTTAACATTGTTGAGAAAGGATTAGTGAAACCACCCATTTTGATGGCCTGTTCCTAATTTGCATCCATAACGAGGTGGGATCCACGCCAGGTTCAGTTCCTTTGTGTTTACTTCATGAGAACTGTGTTTATTTCTGATAATTACAAATAAATCTTTCTTGCTTTTCTCAAAGTGACTGAATAAAAGACTCTGGGAGTGTGTTAATGCCATAGCTTGAATAACTATCAAAAGAAGGAGAAGTAAAATCCAATTATAACTCCTTCAAAAATGTAATTAATGTTTTCTTCCCAAAGAGGATGCCTGCCACATTTCATTTTAAAACATTTGTCTTCTTCTTTGTAGTTCCTTGCAGCTTGTCTAAGAGAAACCTGCACTATAGGGTGCCAGTACTCCAAACCAAGATGTCAACCCTGGGTGAATGATGCAGAATGATAGAGCCCAGGAAGATGTCGGCTAGAGAGAACTGAGGTTTTGACTTTAAAATTTTACAAAGAAGTGTAACTTTTTTTTTAGTACATTTCCAGAGAACTGAGGAAAACAAAGCAGATCTCTCCAAATTGACTGATTTTAAAGACCTGCTGAGGAAGCCAAGAAGACTTTATGCTTAACATTTCCATTTTCTTTCTTTCTCTCTCTTTTTCTTTCTTAATTACTTTCTCTCTCTCATTCTCTTTTCTTCCTTCCTTCCTTCCTTTCTTTCTTTCTCTTTCTTTCTCCCTTCCTTCCTTCCTTCCTTCCTTCCTTCCTTCCTTCCTTCCTTCCTTCCTTCCTTCCTTCCTTCCTTCCTTCCTTCCTTCCTTCCTTCCTTTCTTTCTTTCTTTCTTTCTTTCTTTCTTTCTTTCTTTCTTTCTTTCTTCCTTTCTTTCTTTCTTTCCCAGTACTAGAGCTTGAACTTAGGGCTTCAGAGTCTTGCTTGGCTTTGTCCGCTTAAGGCTAAGGCTCTCCCACTTGACCACATCACTTTGGCCTTTTGGTAGTCAATTGGAGATAAGAGTCTCACGAAACATTTTCTGCTCAGGATGGCTTCAAACCATGATTCTCAGAGCTCAGCCTCCTGAGTATCAAGGATTATCAGTTTGAGCCACCAGTATCTGGTGGCATATGGGTTTCTGAGTTTAAGCAAGAGGCCATTAGACATACTTAAGAACCATTTCCATGACCATAGAAACTGTAAGGGGAAATCTTGTATTTTTTAATAGATACCTCATTGAAAGTGTGAAACAAGAAGGAATGAGATGTAAGTCTAATTATTTTAATTGTCATTTAGAAACTCCTTTGTGGCCAGGTGGGCACTGATAGCTTATGCCTGTAATCCTACCTACTCAGGAGGCTGATATCTGAAAATCAAGGTTCAAAACCAGCTTGGGCAGGAAAGTTTATGATATTCTTGTCTCTAATTAACCACTAGAAAACTGAAAGCAGTACTGTAGCTCAAAGTGGTAGAGAGGTAACCTTGAGCAAAAGAGCTCAGGGACAGCATCCAGGCCCTGAGTTCAAGCACCATAATTGACAAATAACAAAACAAAATAATAATACTACTAATAAAGCCATCTCTTGTGGACAGGTAATTAAACCAAATCAAATTACAATCAATCCCTATGTAAATGTAACTATTCTGAGAATAACATATAAGTGAAGATGAATTGATAAATAAATTAATAAGAAAGCTATTAGTGAGCACAGACTATACTGCAACTCTTAAATATATAGTAGTTGTACTAGTCTTAAACACAAATTGTTCTTTGTTTTTGTTGTGTCTTTGAAAGTGGTATCTGTAAGACAAATGGGAAGTTTCGATTAAGCAAATCAAGCAAGGAGAGACTTGTCCTCTTAAAAGAAGGACCACAAAGCTGTTTATTTGTTTGTCTGTTGGTTGTTTTTTGAGCAACTACATACCAAGATTTCACAAAGACAAATTTTTGTCAGTGTCTTTCAGAAATGGGGTTTGTCACCTGGGGGGAGGGACATTCATTATGTACTTGTAGAATTAATGAATCAACTGATTCAACCTTTATTTTCATAACAGAATTAGGGATCTTGTTTCCTCCTGAGGTAGAAAACATAAAATCAAATCTCTATAAGCCCATGAAGGAATTTAATTTAGATTTGTTATTTGCATCCCCTATGCCATGGCTTAATAAGCCTCTGGATCAATTAATATATTACAGTCATTGCATGCAATATGAATTAGGATAAAAGTATGATTATTATGGCCAAACAAATCTACCATTTTCTATCTAAAACATTTGGAGAAACAAACCTGACCTGCCTGAGACTCAAATTATTAATCTATAAGATAAAGTATCTGATAGAAGTTGAGAGAATTATAAATGAATTAACTGTGTTGTTAGATAACTTACTGTGAATGTTAAAGAGGTCATATTGTTTACAAGTCCTTAAAGATAAGATTTTTTAAAAATTTCTAATCTGTCAGTTTATAGGTCACTGTTCTGTAGTTTAGGAATAGTTACCTACCACATGTTATCACATTTATTTATTTACTTACTTACTTATTTACTTAGTTTTTTAATTTACTTTTCTTTTCAAGGTAATGTATAGAGGAGTTACAGCACATCTATTTACCAAGATTGTGTGTGTGTGTGTGTGTGTGTGTGTGTGTGTGTGTGTGTTTGTTTTTTGTTTTTTGTTTTGCCTGTCCTGGGGCTTGAACTCTGGGCCTGGGCTCTGTCCCTGAGTTTTTGTGCTCAAGGTTAATGCCCTACCACTTGAGCCACAGCTCCACTTCTGGATTTTTGTGATTAATTGGAGATAAGAATCTCATGGACTTTCCTGCCTGGGCTGGCTTTGAATTGCAATCCTCAGATCTTAGCCTCCTGAGTAGCTAGCATTTCAGGTGTGAGCCACTGGTGCCCAGCCAAGCTGATTTTTTTAAAGCTTTGTTGCATTTTATACTTAAAGCCTGGTCATACAATGAATACTATAAATAGTAATAGTAGCACAGAAATGGAGAAAGAGATTCCACAAGGGAAAATATAGGGATGCAAAATTGTTAAGTATTTATAAATAGAATCATAGACTTGTCAAACTGAATGGAGTCTTAGATCTGACATAATATAACCCTCCCACTCCAGAGGTAAGGAGACTCTCTTAGAGTCATGCACTCCAGGTCACTTTCAAAGGCCCCTCAGAGATTTTCTTTGTATATTTGCAAAGAGACCCAAGCAACCTAGCTCTTGATCCTGCACCAGTACCTCTATGAGGGATAGCATAGTGAATATTAAGATAATATTAGTGATAAGCAAATAGTGACAAGCAAATTGGACTTACAAACTACCATTTGCAAACCCTTAACGGTTCTTTATTTTAGCTGAGTACTTCTGACTCACATCTGGAATCCTAGCTACTTAAGAGGCACAGATTCAAGAGTCAAGGTTCAAGGCCAGCCCATGCAGGAAAGCCATGAGATTATTATTTCCATTTAACCACCAAAAGACAAAAACTAAAAACAGAAGTGAAACTGTGACGCAAGCCATAGAGCACTAGCCTTGAGCACAAAAGCTCAGGAACAGTGTCCAGACCCTGAATTCAAACCCCAGGACTAGAACCAAAAGGAATATATATATATATATATATATATATATATATATATATATATATATATATATATATTCTCATCATAATCTAAAATGAAGTAATCACAAATTTTAGAGTGAGGAAATTGAGGTTAAGGAATTAAGTTATACAGTGTCATATATCTGGTAGGTTGCAGCAGTTGGATTTGATAACAGGTTTTGAAACTGCAGCTGATCTAATTTTGTAGAGTTGTATATATACATCATCTCAAGACTAAACATACAGACCCCTCCCAGGATATTTTTGTTTTGGAGTAGAATCTCTATCAGCTTTTACTTTTTCTTATAATCCTTGAAATACTCCATTATAGCAGAGCATATTGTATATAAAATCTCTGTCACCTTAGGTCCAAGATGTGAGTCAAGCTCTTAAAACATCATGTCCACAGCCATGTTCATTAAGGCATTATTTACCATAGTTAAGATATGGTACCAACCCAGATGTCCCTCAGTAGATGAATGGATCAAGATGTGACATATATATATACACACAATGAGAAAGAATGACATTTTCCCATTCATAAGGGAATGGAAAGTTCTGGAAAATATTATATTAAGTGAAGCAAGCCAGGCCCAAAGAAATATATGTTACATGTTTTCCATCATTTGTAATAACTAGAATATATCTATGATATTCTTAGCAGAGGATCACAATAGCCCAATCACTAAGTGCACAGGACCATATGTAATGAAACATATCAAAATGAACTCCAAGAATTGGAAATAAGAGGTTCTTATTATGTCCTGTATGCAATTATTCTATTTCTTTTCTTTCTGTTTTAGTTTTTTGTACCCTTTGTCTTGTATATAAACTTATTTGATCTGTGGAAGGGAAAGGATATCACAGAAACAGCAGGACAAAAGATGAACTAATACAACAATGATACCCACTAGACAATATGTTGGAAATGAACTTTACAATCTGAGGGGGTAGGGGTAAGCAGGAGAAAATGAGGGAGCAGATAACAGTGTTTAAAATGAAATATAGTCATTACCTTACTTATGTAACTGTCACCTTTGCAATAAATTAAAATAAATAAATTTAAAAACAAAACAAAGAAAGTGTCTAGAATCAGAACAAATGAATTTGAGGCTTTGCCTTTCCAAGTGGCATGAACACATGATTTTGCCTCTACTCCCCAATTAAAAAAAATTAGGAATCTTGTGGCTGGGGTGTGATGGGCAGCTGGGAGTTGCCAGAAGCTTCCATCCTAGGTGGAATTTCACCTTCAGCTTTGGGAAAATTTGAAGAGAATCAGGCCTAGGGAAGTCTTGTTTCTTCCAGAAGTTAGCACCTAACATTTGTTGGGTAAATCACAGAAGAAAGATGTCATTGAGAAGAAAGATGGAAAGGATGGAAGAAAGATCTCATTTTTGGTCCTTTCCATAGGTCTTGGCACAGAGGGTGTCCTTCTCTTCCTGAAGGCTACTGGAGGAGGTTGATCACATCCTTAGACCCTTTCTATTGTACAAACTGTCCTGGATTTGTCACCCTGGGCTCTGAATACCTAATTAGTGCCTAATTAGCATTCATAAGTTGATAGTTTTCTCTTAATCTAGATTCTTAAGCTTTGTTCCTTTTAGCAAGTTTTAGCAAGGCTTGTCCTTTATTTTCTTTTTAACATTAAGAGAGGGGGGAAGTTTTTAGGAAGTTTGATATGTTAGAAAATATGAGTGAGATACCTACAAGTTTCTTTTATCTGTGTAACATAAATGCTATGGTTGGCTGTCTCTTTTATTCATGACTGTGTCACTGAGATTAGAAATAGCATCCATAAATGAAACTGGATGACAATCCTATAATATTAAGGCATGAGGGACAATCATGCCCTGGTCGTTGCTTGTCCTTCATGCTTAGGATAACAGTGGTCACCCGTCAGCTATTTTAGGCTTAAAGGAGGCTGGTGCCTTGGAGGTCACATTGTAGCCTCAACCATCACTGAACCAGTCTCACCAGTGGTTACCTGAGAGAAAAATGACACTCTATGAGGACAGAGACAAAGCTGAGCACATCTGAGGACACAAGTTGCTACAATTGCTAAATCCTTCAGGTCACAGTGGCGGGGGAGGCCAGGTATGCACCTGCTGGTAATTCCATCAGCCTCTCAGATTGGGCACAGGCCAGTTTCTCTATTGTAATAGAAGGAGCTTGTCAATGCTATTGCCTGTATTGTTGACATTAAGTGGAATGATTCTATGGGAAACTTCCAAATTAGCATTTACCAATGAAGAGTGGTTACAATGACAGCGGAGGTCTGTGGCCGCTGGTGACCTGGATCCGGCTTCCATACGTCTTTTCACTTGACTGCACTTATAGTCAGAGCCCTTTGCTCTCAAAGCTGCTGGGCCTGTAATTTTTATTCCTTTGCCCAAGGAAGGTGCAGCAGGGCTGTCCTTGTGTGGACAAAGAAACAGCTGCCTACCTCAAAGAGTTATCTCCTAGCACCTGGCTAATGGGAGAGTCCTCCTGTGTGGGAGCAAATCTGGTCCATTTGTAACATGCCTTAATACTAACTAGGTAATTGGCCAGAAAAGACAGTTAGTAAAAGAGGCAGGTTATGTGATAGGATATGGATAATGAAAAGTAGTGAACACTAGCCTGATTGGAGGTCATGAGAGGAACATCTGGACAGGAATTTATGAAGTCCTGAGTGGAGAGGACGGGTAGGAGGCACACACACTGCACAGTGGTTTAAACCATAGCTGGTCAGCTACAGGGATCAGCCAAAGTAATTCTCAGCACTTACATTTATCGCAGCTCCAGGGGAAATTGCAGCCTGTGGGCCCAATCGCATTCTGGAGTACATAAAGCACTTTGTAGCCACACAGGAAAAGAAAAAAAAAATGGAAGAGGAAGAAATTAAGATAAAATCGCCTCTACCTTATATCTATGGAGAGGCCTATGAGAATGCACGTCAGCTTCCAACAGCTTCCATTTTCCCAAACAGTTCCTGAGGACAAGCATCACACGAGATTCAAGTCAAATCATAGCAGTGATTTTTATCACCTGGACACGACAAGAACAAGAATGATTCTGATTTCAGTAGCAATGTCAGTCTTGGTAAAAGCATCTTTCCTCCCCCCCCCCTCTTTTTTATAACTGTAGTGGGTTTTTGTTTGTTTTGTTTTGAGGGGATTGTTTGATCATAGGTTGAACTTGGGGTCTGGGTGCTATTCCTGAGCAATTTTGCTTAAGGCCAATAAGATGTAACACTTTGAGTCAGAGTGCCACTTCTGGTTTTCTGGTAGTTAATTGAAGATAAGGGTCTCACAGACTTTTCTGCCTGGGCTGGCTTTGAACCATGATCTTTTGATATCAGTCTCCTCCTGAGTAGCAAGGATTATAGGCATGAGCCACCTGTGATAGTTTTTGTTGTTGTTTGTATATAATTCATATACTATATAATTTTCTTCAATACATTTTTATTAATTTTAAGGATTTTTGGTGTTTTGTTGGTTGTGGGATTTGAATTCAGGGTCTGGGCACTGTCCTAGGGCTTTTCTGTGCAATACTATTGCTCTACTACTTTGAGCCATTGCCCCACTTCTAATTTTCTGATGGTTAATTGGAAAGTCTCTTAGACTTTCTTGCCCATGCTGGATTTGAACCATGATCCTCAGATCTCAGCCTCCTAAATAGCTAGGATGACAGATGTGAGCCATCAGCAACCATCTTGGAAGTTCTTTTCTTTTTGAGTGACTTTCCATGGTCTGTATGTACTGTGGATTATTTATTCATTCAACTGTTCAAAGACTTCTTTGTTGCTCATGTGCTTTGGCATATAAGCCAAATAAAGCTGTCATGACTATTTGCATGCAGGTTTTGTGTGACATGACACAACCCTTTTGGGAAAATAGTGGAAGCCAATTATAAGATAATAACAAGAGTGTTTTTTTTTTCTAAGAAACTGCCAAACTGTCCTCAAAATTGACTGCATAGTGGTCTATCCTTATCTTCAGGGATATACTCTAAGACCTCTGCTCAACAGATACATGAAATCACAGACAGTATTGAATCTTATGCATGCAGTGACTTTTTTCCTAACTATATGCTATTAATTAATTGATCAGTTAGGTATGGTAAGCTATTACATGAATCACAAATAATAAGGTAAAAGGGATATGATTTTACAATAAAAGTTATGTACAGGTTGTCTCCCAAAACATGTTATTGTACTCTACTTACATTTCTTATTTTGATTACTGCATAAGGACAGTGAGGTGAATGATGTAGCCATGTGGTACAGCATTTGCCCACTGCATGAGAGGCACTGGAAATCCATGGCAGTTGATCTGGTAATGGAAACAGCTACCAAGTGACTTGCGGGCAGGTGGTATACATGGTATAGATTCACTGAATGATAAGAATCCTGGACAGGAACCAAAATTTTACTGGGATGCTCAGATCTCAACCTCTTGAGTGGCTGGGATTTCAGGTAATCCAGGAGTCCACTGGTGCCTATGCCATTTCATGTTTGTTTTGTTCTGATCCTCTTTAAGTAGTTGAACCAAGAGGTCTCAATTCAATATTTCAATTTATAATGAGACTGGAGCTCTATCAATATCACCTCTTCTGTTATTTTCTCCCTCTCCACCTATCGCAACCTTACCCATCCTCTGAAGTTACCTGGTTCAATTTTTGGTGAGATGCCCCATTTAAAAGCATTGACCCACTTTTTGTGACTATATCATTTGCATTTTTTATTGTTGACTTTGAGTTTCCTGCATATTTTAGATAATAGTCTTTTCATCAAATAGGTCTTTTCAAACAATCCCTCTCAGTCCATGGTTTTTCTGTTTAGTACCTACGATCTATTTCATAGAGCAGAATTTGTAATGTTTTAATCACTCATTTCTTTCACAGTTTATGCCTTTTGTGTTTTATATAAAAAGTGATTGCCAAACTCAAGGCCCTCTCCATTTTTCTTTTTCATTTCTAGAAGTTTTAAAATTTGTACAGTCTTTTGACCTATGATCCATTTCTAGTTAATGTTCTATGATGGGATGGTTTTTTTTTTTTGTGTGTGTGTGTGTGTGTGTGTCTCAAAAGTGTACTCGTAGATTCTTTGTTTTTGACATGTGAATTTCCAACCCTTCCAAACAACTTTTTTTTAAAAGATCATCTTCTTTGCATTGTACCATCATTGTCATTTTTCGTGTGTCTTTGTGTGTGTTTGTGTGTATATGTGTGTGCACATGTGGGCGTGTGCATGAGTGTATACCCATGCATGCATTGGTATTGAGTCTTGAATTCAGGGCCTGGTGCTCTCACTTAGCTTTTTCAAAGCTGTTTTACCACTTGAGCCACACCTTCACTTCCAGCATTTTGCTATTAATTGGAGATTCATAGACTTTTATTTGTAGGCTGGGTTGAACCAGGATCCTCAGACTTCAGCATTCTAAAGTAGCTAGCAGTATAGGCTTGAGCCATTGGTACCAAGCTGTTATTATCCTTTAGTCCAGCATCAGTTGACTGGATCTTGGTGGGTCTCTTGAAAGCTATCTATTGTGTTCTTTTGATTTGTCTAACCTCTTCTAACACTGCAATATTTTGATTACTCCAGATATTTCTTGAAGTCAGTTAGTGTCACTCCTTCCAATTCCTGTTTTTCTTCAATATTGTGTTTGCTATATTGTATCTGCGGTTTCCTCATAGGATTTTAGAATTGGTTTGTTATCCACAAAATAACTTTCTGAGGTTTTGGTTGAGATTATATTGACTCTTTGTATCAAAGTGGAGAGAACTGAAATCTTGGCAACATCCAGTCTTTCTATGTCCACAGGAAGTATTTCATTTGTTTAGTTATTCTGGAACTTCTTTCATATATTTTATAGTCATCCTATCACATATGCAGTATGTTAGACTCATAACTAAGTATTTCATTTGGGGGCTCTAATATAAATGGCATTATATTTTAAATTGCATTTCTTCCTGGAATCATATAAGAAAATGATTTGCTTTTTGTTCATTAACAAGGTGCATCCTGCAGCACTTCTGTATTTACATATTAGTGCTAAGAATTTTTCCTAATCACATCTTTCAGATTTTCTTCATAGATGATCATGGCATTCTTTTCTTTCTTCTGTTTCATTTTTTCTTCCCAATTTCAATTGTGTTTCCCAATTTTCCTTTTTTTTTTTTTTTTTTTTTTGCCAGTCCTGGCGCTTGAACTCAGGGCCTGAGCACTGTCCCTGGCTTCTTTTTGCTCAAGGCTAGCACTCTGCCACTTGAGCCACAGTGCCACTTCTGGTCTTTTCTATATATGTGGTGCTGAGGAATCAAACCCAGGGCTTCATGTATATGAGGCAAGCACTCTTGCCACTAGGCCATATTCCCCGCCCCTGTTTCCCCTTTTTCTTGCGTTGGTACTATTATTTTTTTTAAGTCAGTTCAGCATAAATATGACAATTGCTGAACTCTTTCAACTTAATCCATTGATCTATATATTTAACTTTTTGTAAATTTCTGTTTTGAAATTGAATAATGTGAGTCCTCCATCTCTTATTCTTTTCTAAGTTTTTGTGGCCATTTTTATTCTTTTGAATGTCCATATGAGCTTCAGTATCAGCTTATTAGCTTTTTCTAAGAATTCAACAAAACTGTGATGTGGATTATATTAAATCTGTATATGAATTAAGGGGTTACTGTCATTTTGTCTTATTGAGTTTTTAAATTTTTGTTTTATTTTTTGTTTTGTTTTTGTTTGCTTGTTTTGGAGTCCTGGGTTTTTACTGAGAACTTTGGATTTACTAGGCTGGCACTCTACCACTTGAGTCATGCCTCCAGCCCCTTTTGCTCTGATTATTTTTGAGAAAAGGTTTTGCTTTTTACTTAAGCAGACCCTGATTGCAGTCTGCTTATTCAAGCTTTCCACTATAGCTGAAAGGACAGGCAAGCATCACAATGCCCAGCTTTATCTAATGAGATAGGGTCTTATTAACTTATGGTCCAAGTTGGCCTCTTTCTCACAGTCTTGCTGGTTTCAGCATCCTGAATCCCTACTACTGTAGTCCTGAGCCATCAACATCTGGGTTAACTTTTTTTTTCTTCTTGAACATTGAATATCTTTCATCTACACAGGCTATTTTAGTTCATGATATTAAATATATTTATCTTTACAGAGTAATTCTTACACTTTTTCAAAATTTATTTTACACCATTTTATTCATTGATATATTTATAAATGGAAATGCATTCTTAGTTTTATTTTCTGATTTTTGTAGATGCACAATTGTTTAATGCAAAGAAATGTTTGTTTGGTTATCTTTTGTTGTTGTTTTGCTTTTTGGTTCTGGTCTTGTGGCTTGAACACTGGCCCTGAACTTTTTGCTCAAAGCTACTGCTCTATCACTTGAGCTACAGGTACACTTCTGACTCTTTTGGTAGTTAATTGGAGATAAAAGTCTCATGGACTTCTTGACTGAGCTGACTTCTAACTGAGATCCTCAGATCTCAGCTTCCTGGGTAGTCTGGATTTTAGGTATGAGCCCACCAATGTCCCACTGTAATGATTCAATTAGTTTTCATGTGTAAATCTTATATTCCAGTAGCTTAATGGACTTTTTTTATTTGTTTACATAGTTTTTTGGTCGATTTCTTGGTACTTTCCTATGTATGTTACTTCATCTTCAGAGAGATAGCTTTAATTTTTTCTTTCCAAACTAGATTTTCTGCCTAATTGCCCCAACTACAACCACCAATGTAATGTTGAATGCAAATGTTTATGTGTCTCTATCCAGTTATGGACTGAAGTACACAACTGAGAATCATGTTGGGAGAGATAAGGGTCTAATTAGAGCTATTTTATATGAGAGTTTATGAGTATATGTATGTACCTCTAAGCTTTTTTTGTAACTTGTTGAGATGAAATCTCTCCTATATGAAGAATATTGGAATAAACATCTATATGTTGTTGCAATTGTAAGCACAGTCAACACTAAACTATTAAGTTACAACTTGATACATGTGTTTACTTGATACATTTTTTTTAACCTTTTAAGGATGACCTTTCTTCCTATAGGGGGCACTTTTTCACCACACATAAGGACTATCTTAATTGAGCAAGATATGTCAAAGTAAATTATTTTAAAATGGTGATAGTGGAAATGCTTGATAACTTAAAGTTTTCTTCATCTTAAATGAAGGATAGTCACAGTAATGAAGCACTGACCTTATATGTGTTGGGCTAAGAGCTAGGAACCAGTGGATAGTAAAGATGGAACTTACAAGTTGATGCAAGGACTTCTTTAAATTAACAAAAAGGGAGGGGGGACAAATCAAATTATTCCACATCAGAATGAGTTCCTTCTTGCTTTAATCCACTGCTTTCAATCAGCCCCCAGAGTCACCTATATATTATGATCTTAACAATTTAATAAACCTTTGTGGAAAAGCAACCATTGTTACTTTTTGGAGTAACCAGGGGGGTGTTTAAAATTCAATTCAGAATAGAAGAACTACCCCATATGGAGCCACTTGAGTGGGTAGTTGAACTTTGTGTAACATTCGCTCTTTGTGAAGAGATCAGAAAGTCAAACTGACCTATTTTCCATTCACACACACACAGATACAGAGAGAGAGAAAGAGAGAGAGAGAGAGAGAGAGAGAGAGAGAGAGAGAGAGAGAGAGAGAGAGAGAGAGAGAGAGAGAGAGAACCAACTATATCTGGTTACTCATTGGGACCATTCACTCTGCCAAAAAGTCCAACTTTGAATGGTGAGGCCAGGATCTCTCCCGTACCATCTGTCTGCCTTGTCTGCTTTGCTTGGCTTTCTGAAACTTCAAATGCTTCTTGTTTCAGCGGGAGTTGAATTTTCCACCCATAGCAAAATCACAGACAGCCTCTGCCCTTTTTGCTCTCCTTTCTGACCTTACACTGAGGTTTCTGTTTTGGGTTTACAACAGTAAAGTATCTTCAGAGGTGAATGAGAAGCCTGGAGGAGAATGTTAATGCCCATTTGCTTTGCTCTTAATTAGATTCCTTCAAGGGAAAACCTTGTAGTCTGGCTTATTGTGTAGTTTGGTCAGAGGTCGCCTAATTTATCTAAACACGGAAGAAGTCTCTTGCTCCTATAGTGGCTCCAGACTCACAATAAAGGTTTTCATAGTACTGGACAATCAGAAAGGTGTGGAATTGTGGTCAGCATAGACAAAAGAAGCTTTAAGGTAAACTATTAATTGGAAAACAGGAAGGAAGAGAAGAGAATAGATAGAATAGAGTGCAGAACTACAGAAATTACCGTCCATTCAGATCTTGGGGCTAGTTGCTGTTCAATTTTTGTCCTCAACTCTGGCTATAAAAACATATTGCTATTTTGAGAAGTCATCATGAGATGATCTGAAGGTCTAAATGGTTACTAATGTCTTGTCAGAAGCCTACTTTCCAATCCGAAAGCAAAGTGTGCTTTTACCTGAAAATCTCAGGAGTTCTTTCCCTCTTGAAATCATGGCTCCTCTTTTCCTTTCCCTAACATCTGTGGGAGGGTAGCTGCAGTTGATCATCCCACATTTAATTAATGAGCCCAGTAGCTAGCTCTTGTTCCTCTGGGTTGCGCCTAGTACACTTGTTTGGGTTCTTCATCTTTACTGACCAAGAAAGTAACTCATGTCTGTTCTTTTTTCCTGGGTTTTGGCTACACCCAGAGAGATATTTTCTTATATGTGATACCCAATGCACTTGAAGCCTTCACCTCTCCTTGCTCTATTTTTTGTCTCATAGTCCACTGTTTTGTCATCACTACGGTCAACATGCTTTTCCTGTTTGTTTGGTTTTGCTCATCTTTTCTAAGCATGGCCTATCTCCCTCGAGGCCTGAATAAAATGAGAACTGAACAGCTGGACATCCACAGTGTTAGCAAGAAGACCTCTGCTTCCAGGGAGTCGTGCAAAATGAAGAGTAAGCACCATTTTAGGCAAACCATACCATTCAAGCCTATTAACACTACCCATATTTATAATAATCATCAATGATCTAGAGTACTCCTGGGACAAATGGCAATCAAGATTTATTTTTATTATTTTCTGAAAGTTGACAAGTGAAGGCCTAGGAAGAACAAAGTTTCCTGCTTCTTAAAAGGGGGAAGCTTGAGATTCCTAAATACCTCATTCCCTATATTCATTCACCCCTGTACGGAAGGGATGGTAAAAGTTTCAGTGAGGGTTTTCTGCATCTCTTATCATTAAGTGCGAATAAGTAAGAATAACAGTAGAATCAGAACCAAGGTACAAATGTGTATCCTTAAGGCATCCACAGAGCTGGGGTAGGAGAGAGGGGTGGAGGGTTGTGGGAGAGATTTTCCTTCTCTCCTAATTACCCCCGCATGATGGCTGAAGAAAACAAACCAAAGTCCCACTGAGAAATGGGTTGTACCAAGTGACTTTGGAGCAACACTATGATGTCAAATACTTTATAAACAGCCTCAGCACTGCAGAGAGCTAGCACAGAGAGAGCAAGGAAGGAGAAGGCAGACCTGTCTGATGTAAGCCTCTTCTTTCTTGAGTTCGCGACCTTTGTCCCTTAATGAGGGGAGGAGAGGGTCTTTGGCAATGCTTCTGGCTGGGTATTTATCTGAACCCAGACATGAAGCTTGTCTCCCCTTATGTATTGCTGCCCTGATTCTTCAGTGCACAAGATGAATAATTTACTGCAAAGCACGTGGAAGTATCTCTTTATTATTCATTATAATGAACTGAGACAGGAGTAATTCTCCACTCGGCTGGAATCCCCTAAGGCTTAACTTAACCAGACTCTGCTTTGCTTTCCCACAGTGGTTAATTTGAGTAGAAGGAGACACTTCTCTAGGGACATATGGCCTCACTAGGACTCATTCTAGGTGAGGTATGAGAGAGGAAGGCCCAGATGGAGCAGTGGCAGAGCCAGTGAGGTCAGGTTCTCACAAGAGCCCATGTTTTGGGGTGCCAAATAATGAAGTATTACACAGGAATTTTCCAGGAAGAATAAGAATCTGTAGTTAACTGTGTGCTTGAGAAGTGCATAATTATTCTCAATATTCACCGGAGTAGAACATAATTAGGATGGTTCAGCGGCTGTGAAGTGTAAATTCTATATTTTCAGTCCATTTAAACATTTGGGTTTTTTTTTTCTCTCCTTTTCTTTCTTTCTGCCTCTCCCCTCCATACCTTTCTCTCCTCCCCACTTTCTCTCTTTCTCTTCCTCCCTCATTCCTTCTTTATTTCCTTTCTCCCTCCTTTTCTTCTTCTATTTTCCAATTTATTTACTTCATGATTGAAAAGAAAACTCAGCTTACCCTCGTATGGGGAAATTTTTGGTTTTCAGCCATTATTTCTCAAAGCCTCGGCTTTCCAAGTGTCTCTGGGAGGGACCTTCTGCCATAGCTCTGCCCCAGTTCAGTCGTTCTAGACATTTTGCACAAAGGTTTTAGAGTGGCCCCACACCCACTTCTGTCCTCTCTCAACACACGACTGGCAAGAGGAGGGAGAAATCCACACTGTTCCCAGGTTTGGCTTCCATGGCTTCTGGTTCACTCTGAGCAATCATGAGAATCCAAGAGCTAAGCTAAGAACATGCTCTTCCTCCCCCTACATTAGCCGGCAAGGTGCAGAAATCTGGGTGACATAAATTAAATACAGCAATTCCCAGGCCTGAGTGGGAAACATTTGCAAAAGTTAACCCTGTGACTTTACTGCCCTTAGGGAACAGTTCTCCCTGGTCTTTCTGTGGCACAAGGAATGAAGTTTGCCTGCTGCCTTCTATTTTATTTTTTTAAGGGAAGATATTCTCGCATAATCTATATAAAATAAGCCACAATAGTGGCAAAGATGATTGGCTTATTAAAAATACATAACATATATTTTTAAACAGGCATCAAGTTGACAGGCTACAGGAGAAGTGCTTGAATAAATGGTGAAGACTTCATCTCTAGCCTCCCTCCCCAATCTGTCCCTGCCCATCTGTCTTTTTTTTTTTTTTAATGAGGAATTTACCTTAAAAACTCAAATATGGTATTCTTTACCTGTGGGTTCTGTTCAGGAGGGCACAGGGTAAGGCAATGACCCCCTTGTGGGGCACTAAGGCTCAGTGACTTGGGCCCATGTTGTGTCTCTTTGAAACTCGGAACAGCCTTGTCAGTAGGCCAGGATTCAAATAATGGGTGTCCAACCGCCTTTTTCAATTTTTTAAATGTCTGTGTGTAGGCTAGAAAATGAAATCAAGGCAAAATAAAAAAAAATCATCCTACTATTTGGGGTATCGGTGACGTTTAATTTTGAGTAAATACAGAAATGTAATAGTAAATATTTGTGATCCACAACGACGGTAATAAAATGGTGACAATAGTATTAAAAAAGAGTGGTATATCTGAATATTCACCAGAGTCTATGATCTTTAGACATATTATTTTCCATTTTAGAAGTGAGAAAATGGAATGAAAAATTGAGAAGCTTAGTAAATTATAGACATGTGGCTGGAATTCATATATTATACTAAAAAAATGTATTATCCTAAAAGATAACCAGAAAGTGTTTTAATTAAACCTACTAGTTTATGAGTATGATTCATCTTGATCAATGTCACCCTTTCCATCATCCCTCCCCCGTTGTTCACCATCATACCTCTCTTCATTCACCTTCTGCCTCACCTCCTTCTTACAAAACACATTGTTTCTTCCTGATGTTGATTTCCTTAAACTGTAAGTCCATTGTTCAAAAGAGTTAATACCATGGGAATCCTTGTTTGCATATGCCACATTCCAGTCTCTTTGCTTATGTATGTCTGCATATGACCCTTCTTATATGTTCATATATTTTTATAATTTAAATCAACTGTCCATATACGAGAGAGAACATGCATCCTTGGTGTCTCTGAGGGTGACTTGCTTAACACAATTTTTCCAAGTTCTTCCATTTCCCTTTGAGCAACACAATATTTCCTTCCTGGAAGATAAGTATAGGCGTGTGTGTGTGTGTGTGTGTGTGTGTGTGTGTGTGTGCATCCATCTATCTATCTATATCTGAAATTTTCCTAAGCCATTTGTCTTTCATAGGGCATCTGGGTAGTTTCCATAACTTGGCTACTATGAATAGTGCAGCATGTTACACCGCTGTGCAAGTGTCTTTATTGTATCTGAACTTGAAATCTTTTGAATAAATGCCCAAGAATGGCATTTCTTGGTCATAGGGTAGCAGGTACTTATAAAATACTTTTTCTCTTAACCTGGGTGTTACACAAAATCCCTGTAGATAGAGCACAAGTTAATCAATTACAGTATGCTGTTTGGTTTCATAAATACATCAGCCCTTTAGAAGTTCTGGGTAAGTTTTGCCTGAACTGAAAATGAGAGAGGGCTTGTTTATGCACCGTGATGGAGAAAGAGGAATGACCTGTGAGGTTTATCCAGTCTCTGAGATTCTGTGTTCTCATACATTATATGTGGGAAGGTGTTTGGAGGGAAATCCATGGGCTGTAATTTCTGCAGTGCAGGAGCCTTCGCTCCCCTGATGCTCACTTGGGAAGCCTGTGGCTGACTTACACCATTCTTCAAAAAGATATGGAGCTCCCCAGACCCTCTGCTTTTAATTTACAATTTTAATTTATATTTTTCTATGGATGATTCAAAAACAGACATGACTGAGAGTAAATATGTCAAGATAATCTATTGAATAAGATTAAGATGGTGTGTTCTTAGAAACAGTTTAATTTCATCTTGCTTACTTCTTTGCTACATGTAAGGAAGAAATCAGAAAGCTGTGTTTTAAAACTGTTCAGATGTTGGAGGGGGAAGGGAGTCAGGTGGCAAATAAATACTGTGAATGAATTATTCTAAGGGGTTTCTTAAGGTGGTCTCATAAGTCAGAAGCAGTTGTAAGAAGACAATTAAGCAGGGGGAAGGCACATACCTCCCTGCCTACCACCGTCTCTTCTTGAGGTATCAAATACCATAGACAGAAATAGAGGCCAAGGAAAGCGGATTTGGTTTCAGGAAAGGACTGATTTTGATCATTCTTATCTAAGAAATTGTTGTCTTCTTTACCCCAGGGCTAATGGCTTCTAAAA
This sequence comes from Perognathus longimembris pacificus, assembly GCF_023159225.1. Taxonomy (NCBI): domain Eukaryota; kingdom Metazoa; phylum Chordata; class Mammalia; order Rodentia; family Heteromyidae; genus Perognathus; species Perognathus longimembris. The sequence goes on along the minus strand of NC_063163.1, from coordinate 102,611,591 downwards.
TGACTTTGCAGTGTGTGTGTGTGTGTGTGTGTGTGTGTGTGTGTGTGTGTGTGTGTGTGTGTTCCTTCAAGCACCAGCTTTGGAGATTCAATTCAGGTCCTCACACTCTTGACTGGATTTTTCATTCAAGGTGCTCTACCACTTGAGCCACACCTTCACTTCTGGCTAGATTGGTTGGCTAATTGTAGTTAATAGTGTCACAGACTTTCCTGCCTGGACTGGCTTCAATCTGTGATCCTCAGATCTTAGCCTCCTGAGCTACTAGTATTGCAGATGTGAGCCACTGGAGTCTGATCTTGAAATGGCTTTGCTTCATAGTGGGACACCTGCATTCCAGTCTTTCTGAAGACTGGAATACAAAAGGAGGTGTCCAAAGCCAGATTGTGACTAAAAGAAGAGATGCTATTGCATGAGAGCTTGCCTAGTGAGTCTGTGGTGAAGAAGCCCCTTGCAGATCTGTGCTTACCCTTCATGTGTTTTTTTTTTTTTTTTTTTTTTTTTTTTTTGGCCAGTCCTGGGCCTTGGACTCAGGGCCTGAGCACTGTCCCTGGCTTCTTCCCGCTCAAGGCTAGCACTCTGCCACTTGAGCCACAGCGCCGCTTCTGGCCGTTTTCTGTATATGTGGTGCTGGGGAATCAAACCTAGGGCCTCGTGTATCCGAGGCAGGCACTCTTGCCACTAGGCTATATCCCCAGCCCCCCTTCATGTGTTATATGATGCAACCAGTTTGTGGCATTTTCTCAGGTTGGAAAGCTCCTTAGAATAATTTTCACTTTTCTGTGTGTTCACTGCAGACTCTGGGAAGCAAATGTGTCTTAAAGGAATCTGTTCTCTTCAACTATCACAGATGCTATGTTCCATCTGATTTGAGCACACTGTTTCAATCTGCCTAAGAATAGTTCCTTTGAGAGAAGTGGGGAACTCTTTTTCTACCAAGGGTCATTTGGCCTGTGGTGTTAGCTGGTATTGATGTTTATATTGCCATGGATAAAAGCTCCTAGATTTATTGAATTTTGAGTTCCTCTTGTGGTTACTTTGGCAGGACAGATCATGTGATTTTGAAATCTTATAAGGCTTTCAGGACAGGTGTTCCCACCCCTGCTGGGTTGTACTGTTCATACAACAAAAGTTCCTGAGACAATGACAGCACTAGAGAAGCAATTGAGCCCACCGGATTCTTTTTCTGGTGCACATGATTGTATTGATTGATCTTCCAATTATGTATTTTTTTAGGAATACAACATTGTACAAACCACTGGTCATCAATCTAGACACTAGCCCATCAACTACCATGTCAATCCCTGGTAGAGTAGGCCTGATAAAAATACAAAATTAAAGTTGTCTCACAAGCTTGGACTGAAAAAGTAAACTTCAGAGGGAAATGAAATAGCACCACAGAGCTGCCTATATTTTGAATAATGAATAGAAGAGAGGAGTATTTCTGAAAACACAAACAATGTCATTGGAAATAGACAAGACTCTATAGCATACTTGAAAAGTATTACAGTGATCACTAACTAGATGATGGTAAAACCACAAATCTCATATTTATGTTTTGTTAGTCAGCAGAAAGAAAACATTCTAAAATTAGGCTCCAAAAGGCTAGACCAAAATCCATTCTTTATTGATCTATGAAGACTTCACAAGTCCTTAGGAAATGGTTCAGCATAACTTGGTTAAACTTGTATTCATTCCTGGAATGCAGAAGCAAGTGAGGGATTGGCGCTCTGTCACAGTGGTAATGGAGCTACTTGCTTTGTTTGTTTCCAGGCACAAAGTACTTCCTGCCTCAAAATTTCCATCCCACTTCTTGATGCCCCTAATGGCTCATATCTATAATACTAGCTACTCAGGAGGTTAAGATCTGAGGATAACAATTGGAAGACAATGTGGGTGGAAAAGCCTGTGAGCTTCTTATAGCTAATTAAGTAGCAAAGAAAATCTAGAAATGGAAATGGCAGAGCACCTATGTCAAGTAAAACTCCAAAGTCAGTGTGAGGTGCTGAGTTCATGCTCCTGTAGTGGCACACACATGAGCCCACACCCATTTGCATACACACACACACACACATAAAAGACCTCCCTAGAAGATCTGTCTGGCTTCTCAGATGATTGACAATGGCACCTATCACATAGTCAACACACATTGTTTGGACAATTGCTTTCATTTGAGCTCACTTTCTCATGGAATTCCTGTGTCTCAAGTCTACCACATGTGTGCTCTCTACCTACCTGCCTATTATCTTCACTTTTCTTACTCAAAAGGTTTTGATTCCCTTAATCCTAGGTTTCTTCTGTCTCGTTTATGGCCTTACACAGAGCTGGATGAACCCAATCACCCACCTTCTTTCTATATGCCTGACGCTGAGCATACCTGAAGGCTCTTCTCATAGCTGACCACCAACTGCAAAGGGGCCTCAACACAGTCTGTGAAGCCTGAAATAGCTCCCTGGCTACTTTGTTCTCTTCTGCAATAGTCATTTCAGTTTTTTTTCCTTGCATTTCCCTTTTCCTACCCTTTCCTAGTCTCCCATTTGCTTTCTGATTGACAACTTGGCCATCCAGTCTGGAGAAAATAGATAACCTCAATAGTCTCCTTGCTTTCCTATAGCCATACAAGGGCAACCATGATTCTGCATGGCTTTTCTCACTTATACACAGCATAAATATTAAGCACCCTTCCTTATGTGTGTCAGAGCTACTGCTTCTGCCTTTACTGTGCCTTTTCTGTCTGACTTACCTGCTTTCTTCTGTACCATCGCTGTCTCCCATCCCTGAGGTTGTTCTCATCAGTACATATGCTCACATCATGGGATGTAGGAAGATGAGATCTTTGTCTTACTCAACCACATCTTTAGTGTCTATAGTAAAGTTATTCGAAGTGTGTTAGATGCTCATCACACTATCACTACTGCAGAGTTTTCTAGAAATGCAGACACGTGGTCTTTACCCAGACTTGGTGAATTATCAACAAACAGATGTTCGTTGTGGGTGCATAAAAATTTGAAATGCCCTAGCACCCAATGGATTTCAGTACATACGTGCAAATAAGTTAGTGAACCTTTACATCATAAAACAAACTCATCTCATCATTTCCCCCAGTTTAATTGTCAAAATTGTTGAAAATATCAGCTGTGAAACTGGCATTCACGCCTCCACATCCTTTCACTGGTCACCTTTCCTCCACTGCATCCTCTGAGTCCTTCTTGACATATGACAGCACTCTTAAGACTGAAGGACACAATTATCCGATCAGAACTGCATCCTGGCTCTGGGTCCTGCTGCAGTCCATTCTCCAAAGAAAATCCAGCACGTTCTTTCTTAAAAGAACACGCAAGACCTGGGCATACCTCCACTTAAATCTGTTCTAAGGATTCCCTCCTTACATCTAGAGGAAAATGCCAACTTCTTAGTGACATACGTCTGTCACTACTTTATAGCACTTCCCTGTGCCCTCACTCACCTTAATTAGACCAGGCTGGCTTCCACTACTTTCTTCATCTGAGCCAATCTGTATCCCAGGGCCTGCACAATTGTCATTCTTGCATTCCAAACTGCTCTCTGTACTCACAGTGTGTCCCCAAATTCTTTCTTACTTTTCAGCTTCAGGTTTCTACTTCTCCAGAGAAATGCCTGTCACTGGACTGCCTGTCTGAGTGGGCTTTGCCTAAGCCAACTGTACAAGGCTAACATGACAGTCACCTGTGATCAATTTATCATCAAATACCGGTGATCTGTCACTCTGCCTAATGCATAGTGTCTCCCTGAAGCCCACAGAGTATCTGGCTCTTAGGTGCTTAGTTACTGTTCATTAAATGAACAGTGTAGATTTATACTTGTTATTCTATCTATGAATATGATGTCATTTATTGCTCTGTTATTCTGTTGTTTAAAACCATAAGAACCTTGAAGGCTGGCCTTGTATCTTTTGATAACTCTCATTGCTATTTTTGGTCTAGACTTGATTCTGCCTTCATAGGTAACTAGTAAAATGTTTTTTCCCCCACACTGTCTGGAATTACAGTAACTTGAAGATTGAGAATAAGCTAGCTGGATTATTTTGTGTGTTTTTTCTTCAGAGATATTTCTCTGCCTACCTGCCTCCCCTTTCTTTGCATAATTATGATTGGCTAGCCTGTGCTTTGCTTCTGTTAACAGGTGAGAATTAGATTTCCTCTCTCCTCCCACAGTCAGGCATGTAAACCTCCCTTTTGTAAATGTGATGTCCACCTTTCAGTGGAGCTGCCTTTCTGTGCAAGTCCCTTCCTTTATTTTCCTTCACTGTCTCCCATGCATAGAATGGCCTTCACTCCACCACCTCACAAGGGTTGTGCAGAATGTGGAGATACTGTCTGTGCTCACATTGAGGCCTGTGCTTGGGGGAATGAGAACTTCTCTTTGCCCGTGTTAGGTCATGACAAGCAGGGATTTTATAGACCCATGTGTCTATAAAAATTGAAACGTAGATCATCACTGGGTAGATGATTTTCTGACTCCAGTGATACTGTACTCACGTCCTAGTTGATGGTTAGCTATTCTCTCCTCTTCAGGGCCCTCACCCTATACCCAGTGCTGTCCACTTCCTCTGCATGTACCCCATTCTCTCCACACACAGGCATGCATCCTCTGTGGACTTATGCCACACAGAATGAACTGCAGAGAGCACATCGATGCCAAGCTTCAAAGTCAATACCCTGCCGTACTGGAATACTCCCGTGCTGTGCCCTCTCAAAGCAGCTCTTTTCCCATGCCAGACATCTGCGGAAGTTCTCAGATATATTCCCTACCAATATCTTATCAGCAAATATTAGCTTTAGCAGAGTTATGGCTGTGGTTGAATTTCCCACTATCTGAGTCATAGAGTTTTCCCTTTCATAATTTAGGGTCTTGTTGATGCTCTCGAGTTGGCTCTATTTGTAACTCAGGAAATAACCGAGGAGTTAAAGCCTCCCAAGAGAACAGCTTTGCAATTTAGAATGCCTTGGGAGTTGATCTAAAAATATTTCATTTTGGCTTCACTGTACTCCTTGCAGCTAAAAACTTCATTTATTATTACTCTATGAGTTTTCTAAAGCAAGGTCTTCTTCATCCCATTTTTTGAGCTGCATTATTAACATATTTTGATATACTATACCAAGAAATATAGTAAAGTTTGATGTAGTAAAGTTTTTTCTTAATAGAAATTCACTTAACTTTGAATTTATGAAAAAAGAAAATTGCAAGACAAAGCAAAGGGAGCAGAGAAGCTAATGTTGGAACATATATGAACAAAAAGAAATGCAGAGAAGTGCATTTAGAGGTTTAGCATTTAACCCATCATCTTTAGTAGCAATTTGTTCTTTTTCCTTTTTGTTTTCTTTTGCCTACACTGGGTTTGAACTTGGGGGCGCACTCAGCTTGTCTAGCTTGCACTTGATCCATGCCTGCAGTGCTGCTTTTGCTGGTTCATTGTTGATGGAGCCTTTTTTTTTTTTTTTTTTGGCTATGCTGGCTTTGCATCTCTGTCTTCCAGGTCTCAGCCTCCTGAGTAGATAGGATCGCAGGTAAGAAACAAGCACCAATTTTACCAGCATTTCCTAAACTAAGGATTCCTTAGATGACCCCGATGACCCCTTTAAAGACAGAGACCAAGAATGGGAAGGACAAGATTCTCAGTGCTAAAATTAATTTTTAGAAGTTCATATATCAAGAGAATTATAACAGTAGGTATAAATACTTTAAATATATACAATATGCCCCTGAATTCTAGAGATAAAAGTTACATATATATACATATATAAGTTATACACACACATATGTATGCATGTATATGCACACACATATGCATTTAGCCCATGTTTCACTTCTAAAATCAATGAATGCTAACCAGGCACAGGTGGCTCATACCTGCAATCCTAGCTATTCCAGAGGCTGAGATTTGAGGATCATAGTTCTAAGCCAACCTGGGCATAAAAGTTCCTGAGACTCTAATCTTCAATAAACTACTCAGAAAAGGCTGGAATTGTAGCTGTGGCTCAAGTGATAGAGTGCTAGCCTTGTGCTCAAAGAAGCTCAGGGACATGGCCCAGGCCCTGAGTTCAAGCCCCAATATCAGGAGAAAAATGAAAAGAAAAAAAACAACAACAATAGTGTGTTCTAGTTTATTACCAAATCCTCTTCTGCTTTGTCTCATCCCTATTTGTAATAAGAGCTTTCTCTTTCATTTGTTGAGTCCATCATTGACCCAGCAAGCCATCTCTGTGCCTTTCTTAGTAGCTTGAGACAACAAAAGCAACTCCCTTTTTACTGTACCAGTGTGATTGCAGCATGAACCTGACATTTAAATCAAATTGTTGTCACACCACTTCCAGAAAGATCTGTACCCTCCATCTTCCAACATCTTGTGGGCATTTCTTTGCTCTTCTTGACTCTAATTTCCACCTTCTATCCTCACACATGGTTTAAAATTGTGTCAAAGTCACTTCTAAATAGCTTTCCCTTTTTATCATTTTTTTTAAAGAAAATGCAATAAGCACTATAAGTTTGAGGAAAAACTGATGGAATAAAATCAGCCAAATTGTGTTGGTCTTACTTCTTAGAGTCTCTTATATATTAAACTTTGTAGCTCTGAGCCAGGCACTCTCTAGCTACTGGGGAGTCTGAGAACCTCAGTTCAAAGCCATCGAGGGCAAACAAGTCTGAGAGATCTGTATCTCTAATTTAAAAATAATATTCTAATGACCATTAGGTAGTTTTACAAAGAAGTTGCCTTTCAACAGAGCAGTTTTCAAATATAGGGAGTTTGATCCACATCCAACATTCTTACCTATCCTTCCCAAACCACCCCTCTCCTTACATTTTAATTTTTTTTAGGATTTGTATTTTTTTTGCCATTTTACGAAGCAGCTGATGAATATAATGCAGTTTATGAATCCAATGCATTTCATAGATCTGAGTAATCAACAACAAACAAACAAGAAAGAAACAGAACAAAACAAAACATAGATGTAGAGGTGGGGCTCAAATGGTAGCCTGAGGGGGAAAAAAAAACACACAAAAAAGCCAGAAGAGCACTAGGCCCTGAGTTCAAGCCCCAGCAAGGCACCAAAACAAAACAAAACCAGAACAATAAATAAACTCAGGAACTCTTTTTGTGCTTGCTGAAATTTTACAATAGTTACTGATCTCTGAGTGCCTCCTAGCCCTTCTGTGTAATATGGGGATCATCTAGAGCATTTCTCAAAGAATAGTTATGCAGAGCGAATGGTTTAATATATGTAAAGTTCTTACCACTATTCCTGGGGCAGTTTCGGCAATATGTAATTTCAAAAGTTATTTGTAATACAGTTGTAATGAATTCTATTTTATCACGGAGAAGTCAGTAGGGTTGGCTTAGAATGTAAAGATTTTAAATGTCAGAGAGAGTTTTCAAGAGATCAGAAAGTTGTCATTAACCTTCTTCAACTTGCCTCTTGACTTACTCTTATTTAACTTCAAAAATGCTCCCCCGTGTGCTTCTTGTTAAAGAGGGTCCGGGACATTGCCACAAACAGCAGGGAGGGAGCCCTAGCTTGGAAGAACACTTAAGCCAGACTTTTCAAGTCCTTCTCTAAGTTCTCTGTCCTGCTGTTCAGAGGACAGGTGGAAGAGCCCTATGGTGAGGGAAGAAAGCAAGAAGCTGTGAAACATCATGAGGAAAGTACCTCTCCTCAACCACCATCATCCTTCCACTGTGTTTCTTTGTTGCTTGGAGGTTCTGGGAACTACCAACTTTATAAAGCAGCTCTGCCCTATCAGAGAGTTGCTTTTTACACAGTTGCTCCTTTCTATTTGCACCGCAGGTCCACCAATGAAGCCCAGATAGAAGAACAAGTGAATTAGGCCTAGCCAAGGGGTACGTAGGCTTTGCAACTGCTGTGTGGCCAGGGCATTCCATGGGTTTTTCATTCTCTAATAGAGCACATGTTTCACATACACTCAACCTCTACACATGCATACAGGCACACAGACATATGTATAAAGCATATATGTTTATTATATATAATATGTAATACACATATTATATATATATTCCAAAGTTTTATAATATATGATGTATATGTTTTATATATATATGGTAAAACAAGTTATATATATAATATATAACTTTGGAAAGCATATATGATATTACATTATATATGTAAACATGTATAATATAATGTATATTATATATATACACACATACATATATTCCAAAGTTGTTGTACAAATGGGTTTCAAACCAACATGTCAGTTTGTGAGTACAGTGCATCTGCAGTTGTTGCTATGGTACGGAGATAGTGATGGTTTGTAAGAACATGCATTTCAAGATCTCTCACTCCCCAAAGCCAAATGCTCAAGAAAGTGCCGAAGAGGAGCTTGTAATCCTACCTCTCCCTTCTTACCTATCCCATTCATAATTGTCCAAGAGTCATTTTCTTTGCATTAACACATTTCTTTACTTCTCATATCATCCCCATCTCCTGATAGTCACCAACAAGGTATTTCTCTGAAGGGAAATTTGAACTGGAGGCAATGATCTATTACTGAATTGTAACAAAAAATATGGTAAAGCCAGTGAGTTCTCAATCATAAACAAGAATGTTAACACAAATGAGTTTACTTTCTTGGTTTTCTTTATTTGTTTTCTTCCTTCCTTCCTTCCTTCCTTCCTTTTTTTAAACAAAGGGCAGTACTTTATATTACATTAAAGTATACACATTTTCTGAGTTCCTTGGGTTAAACAAGGAGCTTCCAGTGAAAGAACACCTCATCTTCAGTGGTCATTTGATAAACCCTGCTGAAACGTTATCAGTATATTTCTGAATACGGGAGAACTGAATGGATGCAATACTGGGTTACAAATCCTTTTGCAAGTCAAGTATTTTCCAACTCATTGCCTTAAAAGAAACTGAAAGAGGAACTAATTCAATTGTCACTTGTGAGATCATTAAGATAATTTTTGGAGCTAGATTGTTATGTGATTTTCAGCATGTATAGTGGAAGGACTTCAAAGACTTCAGTCATTGCTATACAGATATTTTTATTTCTTTCTTCATACTTACGTGAACAAGGTTTCTTGTTCACATAAGAAATAAGAAAAAGAAATAAGAATTGATCCTAATCACTGTCTCTGTCACTAAGGGATAATTTTATTTATGGGATTTTTAAAAAGGGGCTTATCCATATAATTAAGAGGTATATAATAAAAACTGAGTTTTATATCTGAGTACTACTCAAAATATGCAGTGTATTTATGTTGCTTAATCAATTTTACATAATGATAACTCATTTCAAAGGCAAATATTATTATTGAAAGTTTTATGATCACATACATAAAATAAATTTAAATATCATTCTACATATTTTTGTTGCAAATAAATATGTTTGCATATCAATAAATGGTTTTCAAGAATGAAATATATGCTGATGAGAACATATAATGACAATACAGTCCAGAAACAAAAAATAAACATTCTTAGGACTATTTTTGTGTTTGAACTAGGATTTGAATTCAGGACCTCTTGTTCTTTGGTGGCTCATGACTGGTTCTATGTCAATTTAACCACACCTCAATCTGCCATTTTGCTGATTAACTAGAGAGGAGAGGGGGTTTTGAAGGTTTTTCTGCCAAGGCTGCCTTCAAATCATGATCCTCCAGGTCTCAGCCAACTGAGAAAGCAAGACCCAAAGGTGCCTGCCACATTTTTTTTTTTATGATTTTAAAGGATATAGCAGGAGATAGGAACCATTGACTCATGCCTGTAATTTTAGCTACTCAAGAGGCTGAGATCTGAGGATCATGCTTTGAAGCAAGTCCTGGCAAGAAAATATATGGGATATTTATCTCCCATCAACCTCTCCCTCCCCCCCCCAAAAAACCCCAAAACAAACTAAAAGTGAGAAGTGGATCTGTGATGTAAGTGGCAAAGTGCTAGTCTTGAGCAAAAAAGCTAAGGGACAGTGCTCAGGCCCTGAGTTCAAGCCTCAGGACCAGCACAGACACACACAAAAATGAGTAAAAGGAAGAAAAAAGAAAGAGAGAGGGGCGAGAAAGAGAAGAAAGGAACTGGTGACTCTTGTCTGAAATCGTAGCTAATAAGGAGATTTGAAGCCAGCCTGGGGAAGCCATGAGACTCTTATCATTTAATTAAACATCAACATAAAAACGAAGGGACTGCACCCAGGCCCTGAGTTCCTACCTCAGTACAGAACCTCCCTCAAAGAAGAAGCAGAAACAGAAGCAGAAGTGTGTTTATAATTTTGAAAGTAGGTAGTCATGACAATTAGACACTGTGAATTTTCCTTATATCTTCCATTGAATGTATGTGTATATATTGGACATGCATATCAATGAATTTTATGATTTTTTTTTCTTATCCTTGAGCTTGATCTGTGGTTCTGTGTGTTGGTCCTGAGTTCCTTTTATTCAAAGCTAGCACTCTACTACTTGAGCCACAGCACCACTTCTGGCTTTTTCTGTAATTAATTGGAGATATGTGTCTCAGACTTTCCTGCCTGGGCTGGCTTTGAAGTGTAGCTAGGATTACTGACATGACCAACTGGTACCAGGGTATTGTTATCTTTTAAACTTTAAGGTGGGGCTAGGAATATGGCCTAGTGGCAAGAGTGCTTGCCTCATGTACATGAAGCCCTGGGTTCAATCCCTCAGTGCCACATATATAGAAAAGGCCAGAGGAGGCTCTGTGGCTCAAGTGGCAAAGTGCTAGCCTCGAGCAAAAAGAAGCCAGGGACAGTGGTCAGGCCCTGAGTCCAAGCCCCAGGACTGGCAAAAAAAAAAAACTTTATGGTGAAGATATTTTTTATAGACAAGAAATAAATCCTTTGAAACTATAGCTTAAATAATTATTTTTATGAATGTATAAATGTGTAATGTGTTTATAACTGGCCTCAACAAAAACAAGAATAGTTGTTAGCACAAAGTCCTATGGATTTACATGGCTCCCTGGACTGAAAGATATCTCTCTTTTTCTCACTCCCAACTAGTCACTTCCTTCCTGGCTCCTAGAATGCTATAACTGGAAATTCACTCTTTGAGAGGAACTGTTGCAACGGGAAATTTGTCTTTATGTAGTTCAGATATGATGAAGAAAACTTGTACATTGGCCCTAATCAGTCACTTAGTATTGACAGTGAAAGAATATTTTCTCTAAGAAATGCTTTAGAAGTGAAAAACAAAGAGGACCTATTCAGGTTTTAATTTTATAAGGCAAATGGACAATTACACTTGAACGGAGAAAACATTGAGCATAAAATACATTAAGGACCCCAGAGTATGGAGGTCGGCCTCCTATGGATGACACACCTGAATACCTAATTATCAGGTCCCCATATACAGTTGGACTCTCAAAGATCATCACAGTGATATTATCTTACTTATCAGGAAATAATATTGAAATAGATCTGTAAATACCAGTGTTTAAGGATGCTCATGGTAAAAAAGAAAAAAAAAACAATGTGTAATATGAACATTAGGATATGGCATATGCCTCTGCTTCAGACACAAACAAATCAGCTCCATCCTCCTGCCTGCGACTTGATATTTGTATGAAGGAACAGCAGGGTGCTATTGAAACAAGAACACAGAGGTCCTCAGGTTTGATGGGGAGGAAAAGATCCACTTGACCTCTATGATTTTTATATTGTCCATCTGTCATTCACTTTATACTGAAAACATGCTAAGGCATACTTATTTTACATGTGTAGTTTGAAAACACAGCAAATGGAAAAGAAAATCAGTTTGAAAGGAATAATCATTCCTCACCAGCATGCGAAAGCACATAATTATCACCCCACCCCAACTTCACAGCCACTCACACCTGCTGAGTGACAGGTGGGCTGGCCCATGAAAGACCTGAGTGGCTTAGGTAGTATGATTTTCATCCCTCCTGCGACTCCATAAAGGCCGTCTCTAGAGTGGTTGCTTTCCCTGTCCAGGGCAGGCTGTCTTCTCAGTGCTCCAAGAGCTGGGCCCTTCTTGTTCCTGTAAGGTTGGTCTCTGCCAGTACCTGTTGCTAGGTATCTTTCCATCTGCATGCCAGGTGCCAGGTCAGATTTAATGGGGCCAGACTCTCATGTTCTCATCTTGTCCTCTCTCTGCTGGAATGCAGTGTCTCTGTCATTGCATGCATCCAGGTGGACAGATGGGGAGCGGGTGAGCACACCAGCCCTGCCAGAGTACACTCATTTTGGTCAAGAATTTCATTTTCTCAGGCCTTGTCCTCAGGTTCTCAGCTCCCAAGGCACATCTGCAAATGTTCTTCCCAATGAGCAGGCAGGTTTACGATTAACATGCAGTTGATAGCCCGCAGGTCATTCACTGTGGCACGCATTCCACATACATCTGTAGCCTTACATGGTTGGGGAGAATGGGTGAGGTGGGTTCTCAGCTTTGATAATATGTGGCTCTTTCTTTCTGTGGGACAGAGGGAGGGAGGTATCAAGGAAGAAGGTCACTGTAGATAATCTCCTTCTTCCCTCCCTTGAAGCCTGAGGAGGCAGCCACCACTTCCTCAGAATGTGTTGACTTTCCAAGGAGAATTTTCACAATCCACGTTTTGAATTAGAGTTTGCAGGCTTTGGGCAGCTTAGGGGTGCAAGGATTAGCGACACCTGGGAGTTCTGGAGGTAAATAAGTTCACATTTTGATTAACTACACATAAAATATTTGCTTTGTGGATTATCTGTGACCTATTTGAAATCTGGTACCACTTTCTCGCTCCCCTGTGCCTCTGGGCCACTTCTCCCACAAGGTGGTAAATGTGCTCAAGGAATATAAACTAATTTTTATAGATGCCTAGGAGGGAAAGCAAATGTGCAGCAAAGATACTCACGTAATTTGTCCCCAAATCAAGTCAAAATGATTTTGAATCATGGCTGCTTCAGTATGGCTCAAGCCTCCCTTGCCTTGTATTTAGGATGTTTCATCAGTATCTGCTTGTTTACTTTGAGTACCCTATCATGTTTATACAGAGAGTTTCATTTCTCATCTCTTTCTTTCTCTTCCTTCCCACCTTCCTTCTCCCCTGTCCTTTCCTTCATTTCACCCACAGGTGTACCATAGATGACCGGGTTACCAGGGTGGCCTGGCTCAACCGCAGTACAATTCTCTATGCTGGAAATGACAAGTGGTCCATAGACCCTCGTGTCATCATCCTGGTCAACACACCAACCCAGTACAGCATCATGATCCAAAACGTGGATGTGTATGATGAAGGTCCGTATACTTGCTCCGTACAGACTGACAATCACCCCAAGACTTCTCGGGTCCATCTCATAGTGCAAGGTAAGTCACAACTAGGCCAGATGTTGGCTTTCTTTTCATCGATGGAAGGGAAAAGGGATCTTGGTTTTTCTCTACTCAGATGTGGAGATACAAAGGGTTGTGTTGCTTTATTGAATCCAGAAGCTGAGAGCTGAATAGTTTCTGAAAGTGATTCTGAAAATTTGGTCTCTAGTCCTTCTGTGGTGATCAGTAAGTTGCTTGAAGTCTCTTAAGAAATTTAGCTTTCTGGACAAAATAATGGCATTTGCTGGAGAATGGATGGAACTAGAACAAGTCATGCTGATTGAGACAAGCCAAGAACATAGAGAAAAATGGCATATGGTCTCCCTGATATGTGGATGTTAAAATTAAAATGCAAAGAGATAGAGCAAAGTAAGCAGGTCTCAAGATACCAAAACACAGTAAAAAGCAAAGAGGACACAGAATGAGTGGGAAGTGTGGGAGAATAGTAACAATAATAACAACAACAATAAAATAATGGAGGGAACCATGGCTACATTGGACACTGAGCAAAGGGAACCAAGCTTCTCAGGGGTGGTATTGGGAAGGAAGGAATGAGGGAATGGATGTTGCTAAACAAAAGAAACGTAAAGTACATATCACCCCAAATGGAGAAAGTGTCTGTATTGTTAAAGATCATAGACTTCATAAGCTATGTAGAGTAGAACAACAATTTTCATCATTGTGAATGTCAAAATGTATACTGTGAAATATATGTAATAACTTAACCTCTCCCCCAAAAAAGAAAAGATGTAAAAAAAAAAGAAAGAAAGAAACAGCTTTCTAAAGTTAGAGTAAGATATATTCCAACATAGATAAATGCAATACTATGCAGAGAGCCTTGGAATGATCATTATGAGACTTATTTCATAATAAAAGGTTAATGTTGACATGAGCCTGTAACTTGACTGCTTTTATATAGTTGCTGATCTTGCATGCTGTGGACAGGATTGTGGGTGCTGGCCAGCTGGGTCCTCCTGGCATTGGTGCTGTGTTTGTGCTTTTTCTTGCTCTTAGTGGTGCCTGGTGTCAGGAACGATACTCTAATGAATGTTGTATGCAGTTCAATGCTGGAAATAAACTTATATCATTAAGAGGGAAGGGGTAAAAAATTTAGCATCTTCTCTCATTCTTTTGTTAAATGTGAATCACTACAATTCAGACATAGTATCACATGAGCTTTTTAAAATAGTTTACTTTGGGGCTGCAAATGTGACTTAGTGGTAGAATGTTTGCCTAACAAGCATGAAGCCCTCAGTATCACATAAGCAGAAACAGCCATAAGTGGCACTGTGGCTCAAGTGGCAGAGTGGTACTCTTGAGAGAAAGAAGCCCAGGGACAGTGCCCAGGCACTGATTTCAAGCCCCAGGACTGGCAAAAAACATTTACTTTGTAGCTGAAAAATGGGATAGAAGTGTCAAAATCTCCAATATTCACTACGAGGAAGTATAGTGAAATGTACATGTCAGTTCTAAGAATCTGTGAGCAATTTTGACAAGGCAACAGTCCAAAATGAAGTGCTTTTGAACAGATCCAACTGTCATGGCTTTGTAAAGCACTTTCTGTCATAAATTGTCTCAGAATGGGAATGAACTTCCAAGGGATGAATTCCATCCTTCAATGGTCCTCCACCAAGTGAGAGACTAAGAAATTCTTCCAGTGTCTGATAGATATCTTGGGGACACACACTGAGCTCTCAGAGAGGGTCTTCCTATGTCATTTTGTCTTTAGCAAGTTCTTTTTATCTGACTTCATTTGTCATGGAGTCAACAGGTTTTAAACACTATAGGTTGTGGAATGTGTATGGTATCCATGCTTATCTAAGAGGTTTCCTCAGATCTGCTTTTAAAAACAACGACAACAGTGTTATTCATTTCAGCTGGCATCTAGAGAGCAATGGTTGATTAAGGATAAGCATCTGTTTCTGTTCAGCCACTTGCACCATTCTAAACACTGTTCTTCCCTTTGGCTAGAACAACTCCTAGGTGTCTGCCTTGCTGGGGTCCTCCTCTATAGGCTATTTGCAATAGATATTGGGCTGGGGATCTGTCTGCTACAACTCCTCTCTCCCTGCAGTCCCAGGGACAGCCTGCTGAATATTGGCTTCCATCTGTCCTTGAGGCCCTCTCCCTTCTTCATGCTTTCAGACACTCACAGGAGCTGGCCATATGACAGGCATCTCTAGATGCTACTGCTTCCCATTCTCCATATGTATTCAACCCAGGGTAGGGATGGTTGATGATCACAGCTCGGGGGCCACAAGTCTGGCTTCCATCTGGACAGAAAGGCAACTGGCATGTCTGACACTTTTCCTCAGAAGATGAGGGGGGCAGTGAGTGAGATCAGTCATCAGAGATGGGTTGGGATGTCTGCTGAAAGTTTCTGCGGATGTCGAAAACCAGGGACCTGTGAGTTCTCACCACCCACCTGCCACCTGGGCTCGACTCCAGAAGAGCAGAATTCTCCACATTGGAAATGACACCTCCGTGGCACTTCTGTGGCCTTGACAACAAAGTTGTCTTCACATTCAGGAAATACAACACTGAAATAAAATATAACTGTCAGGCATTGTACAGAAAACAGACAGAAACAGTGAAAGGCTATGTTTCCCAAGGACGAGGACAGAGAGTGTGAGCATGTCAAAGTCACTATAGGCCATAAAGGACATGGTGAGGGCTCCAAGGATAATGTTGTTCACAGAACACCAGGATAATTCCTTGGGTGGGATAGAGAAGCCTCAGAACCTTCCAGCCTTGGTTACTAAAAGTCTGAGGATGGACAAGATACAGGGCAGCACATTTACCTGCTTCACCTACCCTAGAATCTACTTCCTCAGTCTCCAGATGTCAGAGCCTGCCCTCTGTAGCTCGGGCTATTCATCCAAGTGGCCTGGGAAATCCAAATGCAAAACATAAAGTAGAGGAGGAAGAGAAGCAAAACGAGGAGATGTTGCTAGATCTGAAGGCAAGTTAACTTTTCTATTTAAGGGTCAGCCACAGAAAAGAAACTCGGGATTCTGTGTTCTATCTTGTCTTCATTAGCAATGCAGTGCCAAAACCGGTGGAATTATGAAGGGATGAATGTGAGGACCCCACTGTTCAGTGAGAAAGAAGCCCAAGAGTCCTTCTTCCCAGCAGCTATCGGCTTTTGTCCAGTCTATAGATTAATTTTTCAGCCTTAGTGTTATTTCAGGTTAGGTAAAGATAATGAAAGTTTCCTAATCCTCTTAAAGAAGATTTATCTGACCGAGTAGAAAGCTTTTGGAATACAATAAGGCATGTATAAAACTAAGGCCTAATCTTGCCTTTAATTTCAAACTGCTGATGGGTATTGATTTTGCAATGAGAAAAACTAAAAAATTTCTGAGCTGCAACGTGTCCATTAAAACAAAATTGTGTTTATTTATCTTCTGCCCATTTAAGAATATTAATGTCTTATAACTTCGGCCAATCAGGAGGCATTCTTAGAGGAGGCCATTCACACCAGGCTATTAGCTTTGGTGTTTTGGTTTTTGTTTTTTTTTTTCCCTTGCAATATCAGGAACTTAAAGATGTTCTGTCAATCACCTCAATGTCTATCCTTTACTCTTTCATAAAGTTGCCTTTTCACATGTCTAAGGAGATTAATTTCCAAGTCCATCTCTTGGCAGGAAGAAGTTGCCTTTATTCAAATCCACTTACTGGTCCCTGAGGCGCATCTTAGCCACCAGGGCTTCATTATGAGATGTCATGTGAACATGTGCAGTATAGTGATCTAGACTTTATACCACTCATTTTTAAGGGAACCCTGAGCAGGGGGGAACAGCCACTGTGGGTCAGAATCATCAAGGTATCAAAACCTACCTGCTGTTATATAGGAATTTGTTTGCAAGACATAAAGAAGCCACATTTTGAGAGGTCAAATTGGGAATCTTTGTTAGAAAGCCAGGAACTGTGATTAGACTCCTGTCCCAAAGACCTGAAGCCCGGAAAGTAGCTTGCACAAAGGCAAAAACCGCATGGTTCAGGTGGGTCCCAAACCCAACAAAAGCAAACCATCTAGGGGGGAAATCAGGGGTGAGCAAAGCAAACCATCTAGGGAAATAGGGGTGAGCATTCTCTGTAACAGAACTTTCCTGGGGCTAACTAGCATGATACGCCTGCATATTCTCTGAAGCAGAACTTTTCTGGGGCTAAACCACATGACACATCTGCAAATTCAATAAATGGCCTATCTCCCCTCTAGGATTTTCAGAGCTGGATGAAAAACCCCCACCACTCAGCAAGACACCAGGATAGCAACAAGACATTGTTACTTAGACCAGTGTCCTTTTTTTTTTTTTACTGGCAGCTGTATCAAGGATGAGCTGAAGTGAAGAGAAACTAGGGAAATGAGGCTAAAGCTTGCTTCCATCATCCAGTGAGAGAGAGCCACATGCTGTAAGTTGACATGCAGAATGGAGAAGTGCCTAAGAGATACTGTCCAAAAGAAAGGGACAACATGAGTCCCAGTTCCTTGAAAGAGAAAGACTTACATGATGCTGTTTGTATTTTTGAGTTGGGAGAAGTAGTGGTGGCTTTTGTAGTGACTGAAGATTTAAGATGCTGTGCCACTTAGGAAAAAAAAAAGAGCTTTCAACTCACAAGTTTGAGGATAAAGAAAACACCAACATTATATAGACACTATAGAAAAAGAAAGGGGAAAAACAGAAAGGGAAAGTCTGACATTCAGGATGAATTTACTAGCTGCAGATTAGAGAAGTTCCTGATCTTAACCCTTCCTACAGAAGATCATGAGCCATGCTGGATTTACAGATGTTCCTAAGCACTTGGGAAACTGAGGCACCACGGGCACTCAGAAAGTAGATACCTAAGGCTCTGTAGTCATGGTGGCATTCAGGCTACCCACCGGATAAAAGGAACAGAGCTAGAACTCAAACCATAGCCAAATGACACAAAGATTAACATCTGTTCAATGCTCCAATGCCTTTATCAGCCACATTGTGTTAACTAACCACCTATAGTTGGGATTTTGCCCCAGGTCCTTAGGAAATCTTTAAGGTTTTGTAGATTATTTAATTAATTTTGGTTCTTTTTTTTCGGTAGTTGACAATGCACTGTACTAGGACATATTGCATTAAAAAAAATCCAAGAAAAAAAGGAATCAACGGGGGTGTGCCTTTAATTCTACTATAAATGGTACTGAAAGGTTGAGAGAGAGGCAGAGAAGGAGGTAATTAATTTTCTAGTAGCTCCTTCCTCCAGGGAAGTGCATTTTAAATGTTACCACTTTATCCCATGTAAGCACTGAAAATCCTAGCCCCTTTGAGGGTCTAGGATGTAACTGTTGTTCTAATTGACACTAATTCTTCAGCATTCTGAAGCAACACAGAGCCCTATGCACCCCCTGGTGTTAGCGGTCTTGTTGCTAAGGATGGAGACACCAAAAGATGTGGTTTACCTTTACCTTTGTAAAAAATTTATTTAGCTATTGATTGATTGTCCTGGTACTGGGGCTTGCACGCTTCCTTGGATTTTTTTTCCTCAAGGCTGGTGTTCTACACCTCTACTTCTGGCTTTTTGTTGGTTAATTGGAGATAAGAGTCTTTCAAATTGGTCTGTCCAGGCTGGCTTTGCACTGTGACCCTCAGATCTCAGCCTCCTGAATAGCTAGGATTAGAGGTGTGAGCCATCAGCAGCCTGGTACCTTTGCTTTATAAATGTTGATATTCTTATCCTCTTCTTTTGGTTACAAATGTGTTTAACACATGATATTTCCTTGTAGGAAATGTCTTTTGCAAAGCCCAGGTATGAAAAAGATTAGAAATGATGAATTACATTAAATTCTAGCATGTGAGTCTCCATACCAAGCAATCTTTCACTCCTCCCTTCCTTCCTTCCCTTCCTCCCTCCCTTCTTCCTCCCTTCCTTCCTTCCTTCCTTTATTCTTTTTTCTTTTCTTTTTATGCTGGTCCTGGGGCTTGAGCTCAGGGCTGGGGCACTATCCCTCAGAATTGTGCTTAAATTTAGTGTTCTATCACTTTGAGCCCAGTGCCATTTCTGGATTTTTGGTACTTAATCGGAGATAAGAGTTTCAGGAACTTTCCTATCCAGACTGGCTTTGAATTGCTATCCTCAGATCTCAAGCTTTTTAAGTAGCCAGAAGTACAGGTGAGAACCACCAATGCCTGTGCTTATGTAATTTCTATGTACAGAACAGATTTTGGTCTCTTGGCCTGGAATTAACTCAGAGGGAACAAGTTATTACCTTGAATTTCTATTTGACATGTAAATGAGAAAAGTTTCCTATACAGCCCAGGACTAGGTTATTCAGAGTCCAGAGTCCTGGCCAAACTAAGTAGTGGACACATTGAATGAAAATTTATTTCAGGCGAGGCACTAGTTGTTCATGCCTGTAATCCTAGCTACTCAGGAAGCTGAGATCTAAGGATCAGAGTTCCAAGTGAGCATGGCCAAGAAATTCCCTGAGACTCTTATCTCCACTTAGGTAACAAAAAGCCAGAAATATAACCATGACTTAAATGATAGAGACCTACCCTTGAGCAAAAGACATCAGGGACAGTGCCCAAACCCTGAATACGAGCCTTAAAACTGGCAGTAAAAGAAAAGAAAAGAGAGGCTGTCTCACCTTCCCCTTGTTTCCACTCTAAAAAAAAATAGACATCATTTCCATTTACATCTTACAGAAACTCAGGCTTAGAAAGACTGAAAATATTCACAGATAATGGAGCTCTGAAGTGTGTTAAATTCTCTTCAGTGCACTCATTCCTTTGGGTTAAGTTTTTGCCACTAGAAAAAAAAACTATCAAAATACAAACCATCAAGACAACTGGTTTCCACTCCCACTGCTTACTCTTCTGAGTGGCCTTTACTTTTTCTTTGTTAAATAAACTCTTTGCTACGTGTGTGTGTGTGTGTGTGTGTGTGTGTGTGTGTGTGTGTGTGCATATAATACTGTCAACAACCCACTTCACATGCATTATCTCTTTGGATCATTCTTCATAAGAACCCTGGGAAACAGAGTCATTACTTTATGAGACAAGAAATTGAGATTCATAGAGGAGAAAGTGATTTGGACATGTTAGACTGGTTTATTCTTTTTTCTATTCTTTCTTCTTCTTTTTTGTTCTTTGCTGGTACCAGGGCTCCAACCCAAGGCTCAAAATTCCTTAGCATTTTTCCTCAAGGCTGTTGCTCTACCACTTGAGCCAAAACTCAATTTCTGGCTTTTTGGTAGTTCATTGGAGATAAGAGCCTCACAAAATTTACTGGCTGATATGGTTTTGTGCTATAATTCTTAAATCTCAGCCTTGTGAATAGCTAGGATGATAGGTGTTACCCAGCTTGGCTGTGCAGTTTTTCATGTGAGATGTCAGTTCTTGGCAACCCCCAGAATTGTGTCTTTTTGCTATATCATTAACTCAGAACTATGTAAAGGGACAAGTAAATGTAATCATAGGTCATAAGACAGGAAGTCTCTGAGGTGATACAGAAAGGAAGGCTGTTAAGGGACCAATTCTGTCATGGGGGGAAGCAGGTTTGGGGGTAGAAAATTTATAGCAGGTGAAGATGGCAGAACTACAAGGCACAATGCTTCCAATGGCATAGCTATTTTCACCTCTTCCTCTGTCAAAAACTTATTTTTTTTTGCTATGTTCCTCTCTTCTTCCAAATATTACAGTCATTTGAATTAACATGTGTGATTATGAGCTTAAAGAAAAGCAAGCATCCAACCTGAAATACATTTAATTTATTCAGGTTCTTTTAAATTATAGTCACACTTATTTGCCACAGCAGGGTAGAAGAGTGGGAAAGAACAAGTCTGGGCATGAGAAAACTCTACAACCTGAGCTCAGCCTTGAACATCTTAGGCCTGTTTTTAGAACATTCTATTCCTAGGCTTTTTGCCTTGGGATGAAGAACAGTATTGACTATAATTGATTTTCTTTAGGTATCACATTCAGTTTAATCTTGTGTATGTGTGGATATGTGTATAGGAGCTCTATAAACTGCAAATTCCAGGTATGTGTGCAAATAAAGCTCAAAAACAACAGGGTTTATAGTACGAAATAATACTAAGACCTATAGGCTTCACTTCTGTGAATTTGAGATGGAAGGGCTGAACTAATCAGCCCTAATATTGAAATCCTTTCTAATTGAATGAGTTGTAAATATAATTATTCAAGGGGACTTTTGCATTCCTCTGAAGACAATGCAAGTGAACTAGGGTTTTTGTTTGTTTGTTTTTCTATTTTACCCACTTTCTCATTTATATTTTCTAGAGAGTTCTTAGCAATCAGAGGTCTTCTTCCTAAACTCTACTGATTAGTTAGGGACTCTCAGCATAGTTCACCCTCTGGGTTGGGGAAAGTTGAAAAGAATTTCTCCTTCCTAATTCTCTGACATACCCACTACAACTATTAGCAAATTGTTTTATTTATGTGTACGTGTATTTGTGTGTGTCTAGCAATCATCTATATATCTGACTATCATTCATCTCTATATCTATTGTTCATCTGGCTATCATGTCTGCTATTAGTCTATCTATCTATCTATCTATCTATCTATCTATCTATTTATCACTTACTGACTGACTTACATAGCAGTTTATTTATCTAGGTATAATTACCTATTTACCTATTTACCTAGCAATCATTTATCTACTGACATACCTACCATTTTATTTAACTAAAAGAACTGATCTGCCTAGCTACAGGTCATCTATCTACCCATCTTTTTTCCTTCCTTCCTTCCTTCCTTCCTTCCTTCCTTCCTTCCTCCCTCCCTCTCTTTCTCTCTCTCTCTCTTTCTTTCTTTCTCTCTTTCTCTCTTTCCGTCTGTCTGTCTGCCCTGGAGCTTGAACTCAGGGAGTGGATGCTGTCCCTGAGCTTCTGTGCTGGTCTGGTGGTTTCCCACTTTCAACTACAGCGCCACTTCTGGTTTTCATGGTTAATTGAAGATAAGAGTCTCACAGATTTTCCTATCTAGCCTGACTTTAAGCCACGACTCTCAGATCTCAGCCTCCTTGAGTAGCTAGGATTGTAAGCATGAGCTACTGGCACCCGGCTCCCCAATCTTTATTAAAGAGTTAGGTTTCGCCAAGGGAGCAACCTCAGCATAGAAATAATTACACTACTGTCTTCAGAATAACTATTGTACCCAATGGGAAGGCATCTCCTGAACCTTCCTTTACAAGGAGGATGCCCAGGGATTACAGGTTCCTGCCACTCCTGGCCTCCTCCAGCACTCAGGATAAGGGTGAGACCCACATTCTCCCTGCTCTCAGTTTGCTTCACTCAGCTACTGTCTGAATATGACATGTCCTGGAGCCAGAGAACTGATGCTCACCTCCACCTAGTCTAGTCGGTTGTGATACCTTTCATGCTATGATGTATAGCTGGGGACAACACAGTCCCAAACACCATATATATATACAGAGAGACAGAGACAGAGAATTTGTCCTTTCATCAGGATTCTTCTGACTTTGTTCTGCTCCACTTAACAGCTAAAACAACACACACACACACACACACACGCACCCCCCACACACCCCACATACACACATATACTCACACACAAACAGAAACACTCACACAGTTTTCACAGGTTTTGTGGCTGTTTCTTGTGTGGTCTCTGGAATTCCATCTCATCTGCCACCGAATATATAGATTGAGATCCATGGAGAAGAGAGGGTCTCAATCCTCTTATAGAGTCTGTTACATTTAGACCCCGTCTACAAGGGAGGGGAGGCATATCCCATCATCTTAATAGTTATCAGAATGGTGAATTGTTGTTTTCTAAGGTAAGTTAGATGAGAATAAAATAAGACATTGGGTGAATTCTATACTGTTCTTGAAAGTCTCTGGCCTTTTTTTCTTCCAAGAGGGCAGACCTTCCGTTTGAGACTCCTGGCTTAGGAAATACATGGGGTGGTTTTCAATGGCAAGGGGATTCTTTAATATGATCCCCCCCAAAAAAAAACACTGCCAGCTTTGGAACTGTGATGGTGACATACACCAAAGAAACCAAGAATAGAAATGGCAGAGTCTGGGCCTGCCATCTACCTTGAATGTAATGCAATTAAATAAACACAGCAGCGACAGCAAAACCTATCCTCAGAATCATCACTGATGTGGAGATGGAAGAGAAAATGAAATACTTGTTATATTAGACTCAATTTGCTGGCAGTTTCTGCTTTGTTCCTAAGAAGCTAATCTTCCAGGAGCTGCTGTAAATACAAAGATCTGTTCACACATGTTCCTATTGCTGTGAACAGAGAAATAATCACACCTTACAAAAGTAAATCAGTAACTCTCCATAGGTTCTCCTCTAGATTAAAGTTCACCATGACCCTCATATGTGCTGTATCCTCATGAGCTTCTCGTTACTCTGCCATCCACAGATTTAGTGAGTCATTAGCATCAGGATAAGAATATTTCCCTACATGTAGCAAGTGCATACATATTTGAAACATCTGAAATCCTTCCCTAACCTAGTTAATAATTTGTGTGTGTGTGAGTGCGCACACACGAGTGCATGTCAAAACATGGATTTGAACTCAAGATTTCTTGTTTTCACTTGGAGTGTTTTTTGCTCTAGGAAAACACTGTACCACTTGAGGCACACCAGGTATTTGCTGGTTAACTGGGGAAAAAAGTCTTATGGACTTTTTTGTCCTGGCTGGCTTCAAATCTTCATCTTCAAATCTCAGCTTCCTGGATAGTGATGGCAGGCATGAATCATGAGTACTCAGTTGTACTTAAATTTTAAGTTCAAACATAGTGACTCAGCAATAGTAACTATCCATTATCTTGTTTCCATTTTGGGCTTTATACAGTTTGGCTGTTCATTCACTAATGATTCCCTCTCTAAGTAGAAACTTGTAGAATAACAAATGAAAAGTAAGATTATTGTAAGGTTTCTTTTTCTTGGAAGTACTAGCTTGTGACCATTCCCACTTACTAACTAGCCTGCTAATCAGTTGATAGTCAGTATCCAACTCGATTTCGTGGTCACTAGTCTTTGTTCCAGATCCATTCAATGAGCAGGTCCACTGATCTCTACTTCTATCTCACTGTGTATCTGGTCCTAGTCAGGTCATCTCTGTGTGAAATATTTCAGTCTGACATCTCTATCAAGATCTATTCTCCTTAATCCTTTTCTGTTCTTTCCATTTTACTCATCTCAGTAACTGAAACTCCCTTCTCAGAGTTAGAATCAGCTTTATACATGTATTTGGACTTCTTCATGTTTCCCTTAATTCTACTCTCTCTCTCCTTTTTTCATTCTCTCCAGAGCTTTTCAATTTGGGTATGCTATCACCATCTTAACATGTTCTACACTCAAGTTACCTTCCTCACCCAGCACCTAACTCTCCTCTTCTAATTCACATTCCTATTTATGCAAACACCACCCATATGCCCAAACTTGGCTTAAGCATTCATTCTTCTCTCTCATTTTCTGCTTTGCTAAAGATTATGGCATGATCCATAAAATCATGCTCTTCATTTTCATCTTTTCATGTCTACAACCAGGAGCATCACAGAGCAAAATCCCATTCTCTGACTCTTTAATTCTCTCTCTCATCCTGATTTACATCCAATCCTCAGTCTCTTCCTCCTTGTAATTCATTTTTTACAATGTTGCCTAAGTATTATTAAAGCACACATCTGATCATGTCACTTCTCCTCGCTGAGGGTATTTAAAAATATATCTTTTTCACTTTTAATTGACGTGTAGTAATTGTACCCTTTCATTGACTATGCTACAACATTTCAATACATGTAAATAACATTATGATCAGATCAGCCTAACTGGCATATCCATCACTTCAGATATTTATTGTTTCTTTGTGTGTGGGAACACTCAAATTCCTTTCCACTAGCTATTCTGAAAAACAGAGTTGACTGTAAATTTCTCTCTAATGAAAACAAAATTGTCAAAACATCTTAGATCACCTTTCTCCGGGTTGAACACTCCAGGCCCATGCCTTCCTTATCAATCTCAGGAGGAATATGTCCATGCTTACATACTACACCCTAATCACACATTTGTCTTAGTACCTTCCCCTCATCTCTAGCTCCCCACACTCTTTCCATTACTCACACAATTTATTTGTCTAGAATATTCTGCTTCTCTCTGAATTTTCAAACCAAAATCCCAAACTTAAACTACCCAGTAGATTTTACTAACCTGAAACACATAGTCCATATCTACATTCTTCAACAAGAGAGCTGTCACCACATGTGGCTAGTGGCATGCTCCTTTCCCCTAGGACAAATGAGGGACTGAATGCTTGCTTTAATTTAATTGTGTGTGTGTGTGTGTGTGTGTGTGTGTGTGTGTGTGTGTGTGTGTGTGTGCTGGTACTAGAGCTTGAACTCAGGTCCTCCTCCTCTCCTTTTACTTTTTGACTTAGGACTGGTGTTCTGCCACTTGAGACACAGCTCTACTTCCTGCAGTTTGGTTATTAATTGGAGAGAAGAATCTCACAGACTTTTCTACCTGGGCTGGCTTCAAATCAAAATCCACAGATCTCAGCTTCCTGAGTAGCTATTGTTACAAGAATGAACTACCAAAGCCCGACAACTTTATCTAATTTTAATTACCTTAATTTGAAACAGTCATATATGACTCATGGCTTTCATATTGCATAACAAATTTATAGTACTACTAAATCCCCAACCCAAAGGTTTCTTTGAGATTTTTTTTCCCTCCCTGTCCTAACTATGATAGTATTTTTTTATTTCAATTATTGGTCAATAATTCTCTCTTCCTCCTACATTGCCTGGAAATAAGAGCTAGAGATGCCTCCATTATTAAATTAGTATGACCATATAAGTAGCTCTTTAAGAATATCAAGTTAAAAAGTTTAAAGACTCATAATAATAGCGAAACAATGCTAAATGTGTTTTAACACTTTATGCAAGCTGGAGGAAAATGTCCACTTTCCTTATGAAAAGGATGAGCATCTCAAAGAATGACTTAGTGGAAGAGGTACTGAAGATTATTGGAGACCACACCACCAGGGCAATAGATAGCTTGAATTTATTCCCATTGCTGCCCTGTGTTGAGAATAGATTGCTGTACACTGGAGGCATAGAAATGTATCTACTGAATAAATAAATTCTTAGTGAAGCCTATAGAAAAATTCCACAATTCAGAGATTCTGGGGAGATTTATTCACACAGCCACTTTCCCACAGTGACGCTGGAAATCACTCGCAAACAATGTGCCCCCAATGGCTGCCCTGGCATGCAGAACTTGAAGTTCACAAACTCATCCTGCTGTATGCAATCAACTTAATGGGATGTATTATGTGCTCTGATTGGCCAGCTCACAGGCATTAATGACCAGTTAGCCACTGTGTTCAGGTCAATTAATTTATATTTGTATTTTGCAAACTAAAAGTTGCCCTGTTAGATTATTGATTCTTTGTCCCTGTATTCAATTTGTTTTTAATTGCACCATTGGTAGGCCAAGCCCTCCCTCCTGGCAAGCTGGCAGTAAATCTGCCACCATCTCAACAATCAACAATAAATGTGTCTCTTCGTGTCATTATTAATATGTCTCTTGGATTGGTTCATTACCACGGTTAACAGTTTCGAAGAGCGGGATGGCACTCTGCCAGGAGGATTCCTTTTCCCAGGGGCTATTTTGTCACGATGGGATTGATGCTCCCAAGCCTGTGTGTGTCTGAGAAAGGGGGGTCTGAGATTTAATTTAATATAGCTGGAATTCAAACTACCTAATCCTCTTTTTTTTTAAATCATAAACAGCTTTAGAAGATGTTGTTGAAATAGAGATCTTTACCCTCACTTCCAATTCTTTTTTCTGTCCTCTTTCCTCTTTCTCCCTTTTAATCTTTTTAATTCCTTCTTAATTTCTGTTCAGTTAGAACCTAGCCCCAGGGCTGGGAATATGGCCTAGTGGCAAGAGTGCTTGCCTCATATACATGAAGCCCTGGGTTCCATTCCTCAGCACCACATGTACAGAAGATGGCCAGAAGTTGTGCTGTGGCTTAAGTGGCAGAGTGCTAGCCTTGAGCAAAAAGAAGCCAGGGACAGTGCTCAGGCCCTGAGTCCAAGCCCCAGGACTGGCAAAAAAAAAAAAAAGAAGAACAACTTAGCCCTTCAATACCGACATACCAGATACTTAGGTAATCTGTAGTCCTGGGATAAATGAACTGGACATCTCTAGGGTTTTAGCAATCTATGATGGTATTTTTTTTTTTTTTTTGGCCAGTCCTGGGCCTTGGACTCAGGGCCTAAGCACTGTCCCTGGCTTCTTCCCGCTCAAGGCTAGCACTCTGCCACTTGAGCCACAGCGCCGCTTCTGGCCGTTTTCTGTATATGTGGTGCTGGGGAATCGAACCTTGGGCCTCGGGTATACCGAGGCAGGCACTCTTGCCACTAGGCTATATCCCCAGCCCCGGTATTTTTTGATACTCAGAAGCAAAGAGGAATTCCTTACATGTGTGATGTGTGCATGGTGATTTACAAAGCTGCGTAAATACATGTCCAAAATGTCACCTAATTTGAGATCAATATCGGAAAAGAATAAGCTCTATTGTGTAGTGGGGATAATCATTAATTATAGAGTCATTATTGACTCTTTTAGTTCTTAGGCTTTTAGGAAAGGGGTGCGCAGATTTTAAATGAATTATTTGGCTTGGTTAAAAGAGATCTTCTGTGTCCCAGATATGTCAAATGATAAATCTAAATGGAACTAAGTATCTGGTTCATCCTATCCCACCCCACTCCCTGCTGTGGCCTAGGATCTGATGACAGTGGGGACCATGGATCATTTCCAAAGCACAGCCACATAGTTGCCACAGGACACAAGGCTTGCTCTTCAGATACAAAGTCCAGTTTTTCATCCAGGGTACAGGATTGTCAATTTATTATTAACAAAACACACACATGCACACACACACACACACACACACACACACACACACACACAAACACTTCACACTTCTTAGTACATAGCTCTCTCCGTACAGGTAGAGCTGAGCTTGTTCATGGGGAAAGTTTGATACTAGCTGTTTCTTTTAAGAAGAGTCTAAGGAGATGAGGAATGTAAACCAAAGTAGGGAAGGGATTTAGGCCAGAACGATTTAGTAGAAATTGTTGGAGGGGATGTGGCCAAAAAGGAACCCTACTTCATTGTTGGTGGGAATGTAAACTGGTTCAGCCACTCTGGCAAGCAGTATGGAGATTCCTCAGAAGGCTAAATATAGAACTCCCCTATGACCCAGCAGCCCCACTTTTGGGTATCTATCCAAAAGACCACAAACAAAATCACAGTAATGCCACCAGCACAACAATGTTCATCACAGCACAATTTGTCATAGCGAGAATCTGGAACCAACCCAGATGCCCCTCAGGAGACGAATGGATCAGGAAAATGTGATACATATACACAATGGAATTTTATGCCTCTATCAGAAAGAATGACATTGCCCCATTTGTGAGGAAATGGAAGGACTTGGAAAAAGTTATACTAAGTGAAGTGAGCCAGACCCAAAAGAAACATGGACTCTATGGTCTCCCTTATTGGGAATAATTAGCACAGGTTTAGGCAAGTCACAGCAGAGGATCACAAGAGCCCAATAGCTATACCCTTATAATGACATAGATGATGCTAAGTGAAATGAACTCAATGTTATGGAGACAATTGTTATATCACAGTTGTAACTACTTTCAACGTCCCATGTGTATCTGTAGCTTCTATTATAGATGATGTTCTTGTATCACCTTCCTGTGGTTGTACCTACACTATCTCTGTATCTTATCTGAGTATATTGGAAACCGTGTATACTGGTTTTAGAAGTAGGAAATTGAAAGGGAATACCAAATTTGAGAGACACAGGGTAAAAAAAGACAAACAACTACAAAAGCAATACTTGCAAAACTGTTTGGTGTAAGTGAACTGAACACCTGGGGGGAGGGAGGGAAAGGGGGAGGAGGGAGGGGGGTATGAGGTACAAGGTAACAAACAGTACAAGAAATGTATCCAATGCCTAACTATGAAACTGTAACCTCTCTGTACATCAGTTTGATAATAAAAATTTGAAAAATATATATATATAAATAAATATACAAATAAAGTAAAAAAAAAAAAAAAGAAAGAAAAGGTGGTAAGGGGAAGGGATGGAAGAGAGACCCCCGAGGGCCCTGGAACTACCAAGATTAAAGGAAACAGAGAAAAGTGGAAAGTGACCAGGAAAAGAGGAAAGAGAAGAAAAAGAACTTTTTCTAGTAGCTTGGAATTGTGAGGTCCCTTCATGGATGAGGGTGGGGAGTCCACACTTCATCAAAGGATGAAGCAGAGGAATCTGGGCCAAAAAAGAAATCACCACCAAGTAGTCATTATAGACTTTGGGTTCCTTAGGAATCGTCATTCCATCTTACCATCAGTATGACATGTTAAAAGATACGAAACCATTTTTAATGGCCCACTATTACATACTGAATGGATGCTCTTTGCAATGATTTCTGATCAAATCAAAATACAATTAAATTAAATGAATACAAAGTCCAGAGCTATTTAAGCACACACACACACACACACACACACACACACGCCCACCTGTGCCACTCCAGTGATTGAAGTGTTCAGTGACAAGCCTGAGCGTGACCATGATAAATGGAAAGCACCAACAACCATTAGCCGACTTCAAGAAGGCAAAATAGCTACTTGAAGGAATAAAGCTTCCCAATCCTTGGTTCTGCAACAGCAGGGTAGAAAGTAAGGGGACAGGAAATCAAAGTTCCTTAAAAAAAAATTATCACACATAGAGGCAAAATGTCCCCACAGCAGGAAAGAAAGTGGAAAACACACCAAATCAATCACCTTCAAAATAAGGCTTAAAATCTTCTACTTCATAAGATGTAGGGGGAGGGAGAGAAGAGTGGGCCCAACAGCTTGAAAATGTTTTATTAAACTGCATGCTGGCTGTCATGGCACATACAGAAAAATGCAATTAAGGTCAGGCCATTAAAAAGACGCCCAAGGATAGCTCTGAGAAAGACCAGGGGGCAATCAGCAGGTACCCAGGCAGCTTTCAAAGGAAATTCACTTTGAAAAAAAAAGTACCAGACAGGAGGTAGAAGCACCTCAAAGAGCCCTGAAGTGAAATCTCAAAGCCTCATTGCCATCAGAATGGGAAAAGACGATGGCTGCAGGTGGGGAGACAAGACTCTCAAGTTGGACGTGAGTGCGACATAAGTGCAAACTGATTGACATCTGAAATCTTTGGTTCTATCCACAGTTTAGCTGCAGTGTCTCAGGCCTCTGGTTTTGCCTAGCATGTCCTTTAGAACATAGGCTAACATGTCCTTAAGAACAAAAGTCTAAATTCGACAGTGGTGTGACACATGGAAATTCACTTGAGCATCACTTGGAAGGTAGACCAAGGTTCCTCTGTTCTGCCTGTTCTCCCTGTTCTCCCTGTTTTGCCAGTAGATACCATCTGGATTTTGATTGCTGATTGTGAGGTGGCATCTGGAAAGTGGGAGGACAAGACTGTGCTGCCTATCTCCAATAATCAACAGCTGTTCCTCTTGCTGGTAAATCCAAAAGAGATGATGAAGGTGTCAGGTATATGCTACCTCGCTCAGAGACATCTCCAGGTAGAATAGTGCACATGGTCATTGGAGGCATCCAGTGATGGTGACTAAGCTAGAGTTTGAATCTTGATGCTCTCCACAAAGTCCGTGTGCTGAGTTCAGTCCTAAGCTCAGCACTATTGAGAGGTGGAAGAAACATCAAGATGCAAGACCTGATAGGAATATTTAGGTCATTAGAGGTATACCCTCAATGAAGAGAATGGCATAGTAGTTGTTGCTGTTGTTACTGTTGTTGTTGTTTTTTTGTTTTGTTGTTTTTTGTTGTTGTTGTTGTTGTTGTTGTTCTTCTTCTTCTTCTTCTTCTTCTTCTTCTTCTTCTTCTTCTTCTTCTTCTTCTTCTTCTCCTCCTCCTCCTCCTCCTCCTCCTCCTCCTCCTTTTCCTCCTCCTCTTCCTCTTCCTCCTCCTCCTCCTCTTCCTCCTCCTCCTTCTTCGTCTTTGTTGTTCAGTTCCATGGCCAAGGGATAAGCAAGTTTCACTTCACCATATGTTTCCTCCATGGTCTTTTGTCTTACCAGTCCCCAAATCAAAGAACCTATTATAGGGCTGGGAATATGGCCTAGTGGCAAGAGTGCTTGCCTCATATACATGAGGCCCTTGGTTCGATTCCTCAGCACCACATATACAGAAAATGGCCAGAAGTGGCGCTGTGGCTCAAGTGGCAGAGTGCTAGCCTTGAGCAAAAAAGAAGCCAGGGACAGTGCTCAGGCCCTGAGTTCAAGGGCCAGGACTGGCCAAAAATAAAAAAAATAAATAAAATAAAATTCAAAAAGATAATTTAATATTAAAAAAAAACAAAGGACCTAGTATAGTAGGTCATGAATTGGAAGCTAGAAAACTGTAAGTCAAAACAATTCTTTCTTTTCTGTTATAACTCAATATCAAATATTTGTTATACTGATTGAAAACAGCCTAATGGATGATCATTTTCTCTCCATGCTTCAGCAACCCTTGCAATTCCCCCAGCCCAAGTCAGGGCCATCCCGCTGAGACGCCCTTTGAACTCAGGCCTTTCAAGTTCCAACTCCTCTAGCAAGGACTCTGTCATCCCATTCTCTAATCACTGAAATGCATTTGTGACTTCCCACCAAAATACCACTGAAGCACTATGAAGATAGGAAAACAGCTGTTACCTCTAAGTGTTTTTCTCTAATGTGGAATTGCAGAATAACCTGGCTTAGATGATCAAACATGCTTATGACATATGTCTGGCATGTCATGCAGAATCAGTAAATATAAAAATGACAGAAAGGATGGAAATATTTGTTCAAAATGAGATGAGACAAAATTTATTTTGCTTTATGATTCAATACACTCTGCAAATCATATATATATATATATATATATATATATATATACACAGAGAGAGAGAGAAAGAGAGAGAGAGAGAAGTGCCTATAGTCTGGGTGATATAAGTCTAGTAGATATATAATAATTGTCCATACTTATAGGGTACAAGATATATTTCAATCTACATATATTTCATACTTATCAAATCAAGGTAACTAGCAGATATTTAACTTCATAAATTCATCATTTCTTGGAGTGAGAGCATTCAACAGCCTCTCTTTGTAGTTAGTATAAATATATAGCAATTTGTTGTCTAGAGTCACCTCACTTTGCAGCAAAATCCCAGAGCTTACTTTTTCTCCAGTCTAGCTGGAATACTGGTTCTTTGAACAATTTTCCTCTAACCATGCCCTTACTCTCTGATTCTAT
Organism: Perognathus longimembris pacificus; assembly: GCF_023159225.1. NCBI lineage: Eukaryota > Metazoa > Chordata > Mammalia > Rodentia > Heteromyidae > Perognathus > Perognathus longimembris. Next base: position 102,578,938 of record NC_063163.1, on the reverse strand, counting down.
GAAATCAACATTTTGGGAGTCTACATATACATGAGACTATATAATTGTCTGCCTTATTTTGATTAACCTATCTCTTGACTGAGGAGGAGTGTCAATTCCAGAGCTGATAATTTTCTTATTTCATTCTACCAAGCCATCCACCTGTATTTGTAGTCCCACCACATTTCTCATAGCCTTTTGTTAAGTGACAGTGTGCTATTGTTATTCCCAAAGGTTTCAGTATGTCTTCAATACTCCAGCTCCAGGATGTGCATTCTTCTTTGGCCTTTCTATTTCTGTTTTTCTGTTATAGAGATCTGTGGAATATGACTGGGGCAGCATTCTCAGCTTCTTAAGTTTTAGCAGAAACATCAGCTACAAGCTGCCAATTGTGACTGTAGCAAGAGAGGTATTTTAGGCTGCAGGAAGGGGAACACCATTTCTGGGTATAATACAATTTGAGACATGCTCCCATTTTCCTCAAAAGCTATCGCCTTGCAATGATTTTCTGTCTGCAGTGAGTAAATGGTTTCCCGGCTGCAGCAGCTACAGTGGGTAGATGAGATGGCCATGCCTCCTCCTGGTGGTTTGCTTCTTACTTCTTGTTTATTTGCATAAAGGTTATATTTATCTCTCATTTTACTTTATTGTTTTCAAAAGTTACCTCTTAAGCACTCCCTTTTTCTCCATTTTTCTTATCCAGCTCCTCCAAAATAGGCAATGCTCAGTTTTTGCTGAAGGGAAGGCCTCTTGGATAGGCCCAGTGGCCAGGCCAACTTTCCCAATGCATTTGCATTTATTTACATTTAGTTGGCCTGCAAACAAGAGGATTGTTCACAATTCTACTTGTCCCAGTTTAAAAAAAAAAAAAGATTTTTGTGAGCTTTGATTGGATTCAAGAGCAACTTAAAGATCCACAAAACCCAAGAAGGTAATGATTGCTTTTTCAGAGGAGAGTGTGTGAGTATGGTTTATGGCAGCAATGATGAGCCTGATGTCAGAAGGATGGCTTCAATGGGAAGGGCATCCAGTTGGGCTCCTGCCTTTCTGGCTCTCATTTCCAGCAAGTCACCTTGCACGGAAGTGAGAAGCTGGGATACAGCCTCTGGGTTTTGATAGTGTGCCCTCTGGCAAGCTAATGGAGCTTTCTTTCCACCAAGCTTGTTTCCCAGATGCCTCAGCTTCTTTCTTAGTAAATTAGGCACACCACTTGATATAATGAATCTTTGTACCACAAGCTGGTTTCCCACTTCTCTATGTTGAAAGCTGTACTGGACCCTAGACTCTTTTCATTTCCTTCTTAGCATTAAAGGATACTTAGATGTGCATGTGGTTAGCATCCTTTAAGACAAGGCTCTGCCATCTCCCTTCTAGACAGTAGACATGTGAGCCAAAAGACTCAATATTTCTTCTTCCTCTTCTTTTTCTTTTTCTTCTTCTCCTTCTCCTTCTTCTCCTGCTCCTCCTCCTCCTGTTCCTCCTCCTCTTCCTCCTCATTCTTCTTCTTCTTCCTCCTCATCCTCTTCCTCTTCCGCTTTCTTCTCTTCCTTCTATCTCTCTGTCTCTCTCTGCTTATATCTCTGTGTCTCTGTGTCTCTGTCTCTGTGTCACTGTGTCTCTGTCTCTGTCTCTCTGTCTCTGTCTCTGTCTCTGTCTCTCTCTCTCTCTCTCTCTCTCTCTCTCTCTCTCTCTCTCTCTCTCTCGGTTCTGATATCCCAGTTAGCATGATCAAATAAATGGATCGTTAATATAAGCCAAGCTTTTTTGAAAATCTCAAGAAATGTTTCAAGAAAGCTATCTTAGTTATGTGTTCCTAGAAGTCAGATCTTAGGGGAGTAATTAAATATTGATGTTAAATTTTGAGACTAATTCCAAGAACAGAGACAGTGAAAGCTCAGAGAAGTGAGAAAGAATGACAGAAAGCAATGCTGGTTACAGCTTACCAATGTAGGCTATAGAATTATGATGAACAAGATGATGAAGGGGGGAGCTTGGCCAATGTTTCTGGCTAGCTCCTTAAAAAAAATCTTCAAAAAGGCTCAAGAAGAGTATGCCTTGAAATTACCCATTGTTGAGAAGAATACAGAGAAAATTTTCTTACTGGACTTGCTCCTCAGCACATTCTATCTTCTTTTGATGTAGGTTTGTTCCAAAAAGAGTGAAGTTTGGATGTAGGATTGTAGCAGGTAGTCCTTGCATCAACCACTAGAAAAAACTATATCCCATATCCTGAAGTACTAAATATAAGTTTGCTGGATGAAGAGTTGGGTGTGCAATGTCCAGGGTCTAGAGACCTTGGGAGCTGATTGGTCAGCTTCTGACGGTAAACTGCAATTCCTTCATGCACAGTGCTGGTAAGTCTCCAGCCAGGGAAGGCTGAGCAAACAGCTAGATGTTTGGGAGTTAGGGAAGCCAAAGGAATCTGAAGATCCACTTAAGTGATTCACAATACACAACACTTCTTGGAGACTGGCACGTCTATTGTATCTTTTTGCATTAATATTATTATCTTTAAATTGTACCAAGAGATTTCAGTTTAACCTGTCTGTATATGTGCACAATGCATCTTGATCAGTGTTACCCCTTCTATCATTCTCCCCAACTCACTGTTCTCTCCCATCTTCGCTTGTCTCAAGTTTCCCAGATCCATTTTCACATATTTACTTTGACTATTACAATTGCTATTTGGTCACCATTACACTTTCCATTTACTCACCTCACTTTCATGAGTTCTCCTCTCTCCTCAGTCAAGACATGTCCTATTTCATTTACTTTTAACTTCTAATCTTTCTCTCTTACATACTGGATGGTTAAAATCCTAAAAGACTGGCAATACTGTCTGGGAGAGGATGTGTATCAGTTCAAACAGGTGAAAATTGCTGCTGGGAGTTGGCTCAACTACATATAAAACTGCATAGTAACTTCTTTATTGTTCTTATGGTTTCTTAGGTAGGAGTGAAATGCGGTTCCAAATCGACATATCAGTCATGTGTCTTGATCTATATCTCCCTTTTCACTGTTCTCCCTCATCTCTCCCAACCCTACCCATCCCTTTAAATTACCTAGATCCACTTTCACGTAAGTGTATCCACTTAAACATATTTGCTATCTCCAAATTCAACTTCTAGGAGTTTGACTTAAAAAATTGTATGTGTACATTAGAAAAGACATGAATAAATATGCTCAGAGTAGCGTTAGTAAAACACCCAAAGTAGAAACCAGCCAATTCCCACATAGAATGAATAAGCAGAATGACTTAGTAGACTATGGGATGTCTACAATGAAAGATGCATTGCAATAAAAATAGTAATAAAAAAACCACACATCCTGAAGGCATATCACAGGTATGAAGTTGATTAAAAGACACCAGATACAGAAAAGCATCTATGACATAATCCCACTTATATGGGATTAAAAAGGATTATAATCATGGTAACCTTTTGGAGACACATGAAATGGAAAATGCCATGATGGAAGCATCTAGAGTGATGGAATATTTTATATATCTTTATCTGCACTCTGGTTATAAAAGTGAATACCCATGTACATCCTCATCTAGTACATTTAAAAATCTATGCTCTTTTCCACATGCAAATTTTATCACACACACACACACACACACACACACACACACACACACACACACACACACACACACTGAACCTCTTCCTGAGAGTTTACAAAGTAAATCTCAAATTTTGCCATAGAAATTATAAGGGTAAAAGAACCACAATTGCACAGTCTTGAAAGTTGCTCTTTAAGCCCTTTTTGTTTTGAAGGAATGAGTTTTTCCTGCATGGAAACTGAAGACAGAACACGAAAAAGACTAGTTTCCAATTACTAGAAAAGAGCCCTTCTATTGTCTCCTTGCATCTCAGAGCCTTGACAGTTACAATTAAAATAATTTATTTTCAAAGAGAGAACAAATGTTTAGGCCAAACACAAGCTGACAAATGGATTCCATAGATTGCTAAAGTATATTTGCTTTTTGCTCCAAGAAGAATGATGAGAGAGAAAAAAAATTACTCACAAAGAAGCCTAGGATGATGACAAAGCTTTAGTCTAGCGGTAAAGATCAAAATTCAAGTCCATCCAGTGACAAGAGAAAACTCTCATGGAGAATAACAATGAATAGAGGGGAAAGGCAACCTAAAAAGAGGAGTCAAACAACAAAGACAACTGAAGAAAGAGGGCATTTTACAAAAGAGCCAAACATGAAAAGAGGCGAGAGAAGCGTGGAAATCTATATTAAAAAAAAAAAAAGGCCACTGAAGAAGCAAAATGTACAAAGAAGGACTTGTGATGAAAAATAAAAATAAAAAAAAAGATTAAAAGGAAGGGGTGAAATAGCAGAAGGATAGAAACTAACCAATTGCTCTGAAGAAAAACATGGCTTTGCTAGAAAATGGATGTTTTCACAGCTCCTGGAAGCCAGGAATATCCACTCTGTTGGTTTTGCCAGGCAAGCAAATCTCAGCACAAAACCCAAGCAAGAAGGAGGTCAGGGACTAGGACATACCGAAAAGTGTTTGTTGGATTTATGGGTTTGAAGAGAATACCAAGGAGCCATCAAGGACCTCCTTCTTTCACCAAGATAACTGTTTCGTTTTGGTTGGTAGATTGCCCTCTATTCAGTGAATCCTGCCTGAAAATGCTCTTCTGGTTTAACTGCTGTTGGGAAAATGCCTTTTTTCACATTGACTGAGTCAAATGTTTGGACATGAACATCTGAGTTTGATACCTTCCCTATCTACTTAGGTGTCGTCTCAGGCATATTTATTTCTTTGAGCTTCTTCAACTTTAAAGCAGAAGTCATATTCTGGGTAATCATTTTAATGTATGAGAAAGGTTTTATATCTATCATAATGTAGGAGGCAAGATTCATTCGTTGTTATCAGCTTTTGTTATTGTGGGGTATTGAGACCTTAGGTCAGTTGCTTACCAACTCAAAGGGACACAGCATTAAATTCTTTTGAAAACTTGTTTTGGTATTATCTTTAAGTAGCTGTACAAAGGAGTTGTCATTTAAACAAAGCACTCTATAGCTACAATGTATCTTAATCATGCTTCCCCCCTTCAAAATCTCCACCCTCTTCCAACTACCCTCTCCTTTGCTTTTCTTAATTTTGTGGTAGGTACAATAAATTCTTGACTGCTTTCTCTTCACTTCTCCTTTTCTTTCATCTACCCCTCTCCCTTTGGCTCTACCTATCCTATTGTATTGTATGTACCCATTTCCTGGTGCTGATTATGTTGGGCTGTGACCTAGTCCTTCTAGAAATTATACTATTCACGCTCTCTATAGAGTCTATTAATTCCTTTGCAACCACATTCATATTACCCAATGTGTTTACTTCGATTTATAGGCACATTCTAGCTACTACAAATGAGGGAAATCGTGCTACCTTTCCCCCCCCCCCGGGTCTGGATTACTTCATTTAATAGAATTTTTTTCAAGTTTTTCCATTTCCTTACTGGTGGTACAATATCATTCTTTCTAATGGATGAGTAAAATTCCACTGTATATCAATTGAAGGGCACCTGGGATGATTCCATACCTTGTCTATGGTGAATAAGTGCTGCAGTGATCATGTGCCAGTGACTTTACTGTAACCTGGTGTGTGTTATATTGGATAAATGCCCAAGGGTAAAATTTCTGGGTCATAGGGTAGTTCTATATTTAGGTTTTTAAGGATCCTCCATCCTGCTTTCTAGAGTGCTTGAACAAGTGCACATCCCTATGAATGGTGTTTGCTTCCTTGCCAGCATATTTTGTTATCTGCTTCCTTGATAATAGTCATTCTAATCTGGGGGAAGGTGGAATGGATGTTTTAGGATTAACATTGCTCTGGGAAGGTAAAGGTTGGACTTTACTTCTTAAAAGCAAAACCTCCAAGACAGTGTGAATAACCCAGGTTTACTAAACTGTGAGAATTTCCAAAGAATGTGAAAGAGCATGGGTTCCTACTTGTCGTATGAACTGGCTCCTTCATGGCCTGTACTTGTTCCATCTACATTTTTTGGAGGAAATGAATTTAAAAAAAAAGCCACAACAGAGCTGTCTTGATTAATTACTGCAAAAATGGTTTGGGGTGGGGAGTGAGAAGTTGTTGTCCTATTATATTTCTGGAAGAAAAAAAAAGAGCATTTTATTGCTTCTACAAATTGCTCCCTGGAAAGTGCTTTCATTTTCTAATTGTTCATAAATTTACTGACAGGTGGTTCCACAGTAGGTATAACATCGTTATTTTCATTTTATTATATACACTGTTTTAACGAGAAAATCTGGAAGGGTTGAGTATCATATATCATTTGATGTACTGTGAAAATGAGTAGGTGGGCAGGCTCAGCCCAAGACTGTCACTTCCACAAGCAAAACTGGGTTTGGTTTCCTTACCCAGGGTCAATCTGGACAGCTGTGCTTGCTTGGGATGCAGGAAGTCAGAGACAGTAAAAGTCAATCATTTTAGCATGGTTCCTTAAATCTTAGAAAATAAGACTCAAGCATTATCTTCCTCTTTCACTGTAAGACTTGTCACAAGTCAAAACAAATTCGGAGTTTATATATGCAACCTTGATATTTGAAGAGCAGTAGTGGTCACCAAATGGCTACCAACTGAGTTGCTTTGCTTTCAGTTGAACTTGTAAACTCTTCACTTTGCAATTTAGATCCTTCATTCTAGGAATTGTTTCACCATTGTTCAAGAACATCTACAGGACCTAGAGTTCTGGAGACCACAGCAAGCTCTCAATGAATATTGGAAAGGTATACCTTGAGCTGCTACTCTAAATTTATTTGTGGGACTTAGTATAATGATCAATAAGTATATTATGTGTATGTTATCCTCTTATGGAAGTGATAACCTTGTGATGTAGATAAAGACAACTGTAGGCAAATGAGTTTGGCCACTAGGAGTTTTAATGCTCATGACAATCGGGGGAGTAGAAAGAGCATGTAAAACCGGCTCCTAATCCCCTGATTGAAACTGTGTATCAAGGTTATTGTTAACATCACATGTCATCAATAGATTTTTAGGTTTACCTCTCTTCCTTTATAGGAATCTTTCCTTTTGTTGGATTTTGGAATACTCATACTCTACATTGTCTGTGAGCCTCTGCCTACTCCTTGTCTTGCTGTGACGTCTAGTCCTCTAGAAACCATGCATGGTTTTACTATCAAATCCATTGTGACCTCCCTTGATTACTGTTTACCCTCGTCCATGTGGCTCCTTTCTGTCACTATTCCATAATCTGGAGGCTTCGGTTACTGTAATCACTTGTACTAGAGAAAAAGCTCTCATAATATACACATGATCTTAACTTGGGTGCTAAACAATTCACATGGGAGCCAAGTAATTCTCACCATCCACCCTATCTGTCCCCCAATCTTCCTCTGCTTCCCATTGTCAAACATCATGACACTCAGATTGTCAAGTTAAGAAGTAAGAACTATGAAAACGGCTGAATTTGAATTTCACATAAGCATGAAGATATGTCTTAGTATCAATATGCTCCATTCAACATTTACATCCAAATTTAAGTAGATACCCCATATTTTATTCGGTAGTGGAATTCCCCTAGACACTCACCGTAGTATGAAATAAGGAAGCCAATGTGAATATTTCCTTCCTTATTAGTCCAAATTCAATAACTTTAATTCTGATGTTTTTAACTATCTGAATACTTTCTTTATATTCAAAATAAATACTTTTTTTGTCAGTCCTGGGATTTGGGACTCTGGGCCTGGACACTGTCCCTGGCTTCTTTTTGCTCAAGGTGAGTAGTACTCTACCATTTGAGCGACAGTACCACTTCCGACTTTTTCTGCTTATGTGGTGCTGAGGAATCAAGCCCAGGGCTTCGTGCATGCTAAGCAAGCACTCTCCCACTAAGCCACATTACCAGCCCCTCAAAATAAATACTTTAACATAAGTCTATGGGTACCCTCATGTACCTCTAGTGTTCTGTTGGGGTTTGTTTGTTCCTCTTGCCTCACCTTCTCTCTGCCTGCACTCTGCAGGGTGGTAATAGACCTTGCTTGTCTGGTTAAGAAATGCTCCCAGTGTACAAGAATGGCATTGCCCATTTGTAAGGAAATGGAAGTAATTGGAAAAAATTATACTAAGTGAAGTGAGCCAGACCCAAAGAAACATGGACTCTATGGTCTCCCTCATAGGGAATAATTAGCACAGGTTTAGGCAAGTCACAGCAGGGGATCACAAGAGCCCAATAACTATACCCTTATGAACAACATAAGATGATGCTAAGTGAAATGAACTCCATGTTATGGAAACAATTGTTATATCACTGTTGTAACTACTTCCAACGTGCTGTGTGTAACTGTAGCTTCTATTATTGATGATCTTCTTGTATCCCCTTCCTGTGGTTGTACCTACACTATCTCTGTATCTTATCTGAGTATATTAGAAACCATGTATACTGGTATCAGAACTAGGATATTGAAAGGGAATACCAAAATCGAGAGACATAGGGTAAAAAAAGATAAACAATACAAAAGCAATACTTGCAAAACAGAACAACTCATGAGGGGGGAAGAGAAAGGCGGAGGGGGGGATGGAGAGACGAGGTAACAAACAGTACAAGAAATGTATCCAATGCTTAATGTATGAACCTGTAACCTCTCTGTACGTCAGTTTGATAATAATTTTTTTTAAAGGATAAAAAAAAGAATGCTCCCAGTGGCCAGTGAAGCTCACACAGTGGTGGTATTTTGTGATATGAGGGCAAAAGCCCCTCTCTGTAGACTCTCTCGCCTCTCCTAAATGCCACAAGTCTTGGCACCTTCAGAGGGCTTGGCCATCTTTAAATGCTCCCCCAAAGAACTATGACATTTCTGCCACACCTCTACCATAACACTTGTGAAGTCTTGGGTTTTATTTTTGTGTGTGGTTGTTGCTTTGCTTTTTAAAAAAAATAGATTTGATTATCTGTCTCCATTTATATTTTCAGGAACTGTGCACTGATCTTCAGCTATGAGGAAAGCTTGTGTACAATGCCTTTCTTCAAGGAACATGGCACACTTGATATAAATAAAACAAATAGCCATTAGTAGCTAAATCACTTCTGCTATAATAACAGATGCATACACAAAGCACAGTGGGACTTAGAGAAGGAAACTGTCATACTTATTAGGGATAGCTGAAAGCACTTTGTATAGAGGTAGACAAAGCACAGATTCCAAAAGGACAATTAGGAATAGGCCCAAGTGACAAAGGAGACCAGGCATGGCAGCTTAGCTTACCAAAGCAACTTCCCCTTCTCTGAGATACTCAGAGTGCCTGGGACATAGCAAAGAGATAAAGTCAGAAGGAAAGAAAAGAGTAAGATACTACAAGGAACTAAATACAAAGACAAGACATTTGTAGGCCATGCAAGGATTTTAAGCTGAGAGAGAAATATGATTAATATGACTAGATTTTTATTATATATGTATATATAATAATGAATGTAGATAAGGCATACAGAAGATATAGAAGGAGTTATAGAAATTTAGCTTATCTTTATGAATAGGTTTTCTTCTTCGATATAGTGATCTAAGAAGAGCATCTTGACGTGGCCTAAATAAATGGCTACTGAATGAATTGAGGCTAAGAGTCAAATAAACTGCTTCATTGTGCTTTGGTATAAGATTTAAAAAGTAAAAATAAAAGTGCAGTTAGTTCCTCATGCTGCTTGAGTTTTAAATTATATACCCCTTTCATTCTTTTACTGAAAATATCTTTTTCCTACACTACAGAACATTTTTAAGAGAAAGTTCTAAATATACTTATATGTATGTATAGGTAACTCATTTTAAAGCGACCTTTTTATGATAAATTCAAATGATGAAACAACACCTGCTAGCAATGAAAGGCTATAAATAGGGAATGAAATATAAATCTAGAGCAAAAAAAAAACAGGCAGACCCATTATGTATCTATTGCAATTAGGGGAGTATTTTGGTTGTAGACTAGAAGGAAATAGTTATTAAATTGCTCCAAAAACATATCAGCTGAAGATAAGAGCAAGATAATGGCCAAAAATCTATATATCAATTGAAGGTAAATTATTATTGAGATCTTGCATTCCAAATGAATCCATTCGGTTTATTAACCTGCAGGTAAAATGGAAAAGATCCTCTGAAGAAGCCAAAAGATAGTCATTTGAATCACATACTACAGCAGACATTCCAAAAGTAAGAATACCGGGGTGGTATCTTTCTGTTTATTATTCTTTTTTTTTTTTTTTTTTTTTGGCCAGTACTGGGCCTTGGACTCAGGGCCTGAGCACTGTCCCTGGCTTCTTCCCGCTCAAGGCTAGCACTCTGCCACTTGAGCCACAGCGCCGCTTCTGGCCGTTTTCTGTATATGTGGTGCTGGGGAATCGAACCTAGGGCCTCGTGTATCCGAGGCAGGCACTCTTGCCACTAGGCTATATCCCCAGCCCTGTTTATTATTCTTGATGTTGAACATTTATGCTTCCTATGCATTGAGATCCTCTGAGATCCTCTGATACATAGCAAAACAGGTATTGAATTTATCTACATTGTTTATCTTTCTTTTTTGAATGCAGATAAAACATGCAGAAAATATGGGAAGGATCTTGAAGACCTTGATCTTGAAGTTGTGATGGTATTCAAAGTATACTGTTTGCACCCACTGTAGTGTAGTGGAGATGATCATGAAAAGCACATAACTGAGATAGAAGGCCAGAACACAATGCATTTAGACAAAACATGGTGGCTCTGTGAAGGAAAGACAGACTGTCTGGCATGGTCATGGGAGGGGGTTTTGTTGTTATTGTTGTTTGCCTGTTGTGGGGCTTGAACTCTGGACATGGGAGCTGTCCCTGAACTTCCTTTTGCTGAAGGTGAGCACTCTATCACTTGATTCACAGCGCCACTTCAGTTTTGTTTTGTTTTGTTTTAGTAATTTATTGTAAATAAGAGTCTCATGGAGTTTCCTGCCTGGGCTGGCTTCAAACCACAGTCCTCAAATCTCTCAGCCCACCTTCCTGAGTAGCTAGCTAAGATTACAGGCATAAACCACCGGTGCCAGGTGGTCATGAAGGTTTTTAAAGAGCTGAGCATCTGACGACAGGTAGATGATCTCTAGCCAAATAAGTCGTAGGACAACCTTCTCCACAGAGGGAACAGCTCCCAGAATGACAGTGACTAAGTACTGGAATAGCCTGGTAGAGGATGAAAAATAAAAGTTTTGCCCTGAAGAAAAATCCAAGTTGAGAGAAGGCTGATGCCTTTACAACAAGCCAAAACAGAGGAAGTCCAATCAGATCTCATGTTATAAATCTTTGCAAGGGGGCTTTTGGTGAGAATAATACTCTGAAGTGAAAGTTAGTACTCATACATCACATTAGGCCTTGAATAAAGGCTAATATTTGGGAAAGGGAGGTAATTAATGAAATGAGATTGACACAAACTATTTTAATATCGTATAGAAATTTTTGGCTGGACATGAAATAAAACAGGGATAGATTTGCAATCAGAAGAGTAGTCTGAGAAAAGAAAAGCTGTAATACGTGATTATGCCACATATGCAGAAGAGCTGAGAGAATGAGAGATGAAGACAATAGGACATGGTAGGAGAGCCTGAAAGTTACAGTAATGTGAGGAAAGAGGAATAGCAGAAGAGAAAGCAAGAAGCCTAGAGGGTACACCCCAAAAGGAAAAGTTGTTGAAACTGAAAACTGTTTGGATAGGAAATAAGAAGATAATATGATTTTAATGTTTCAAAACTGTAGAATTATACTTGAAACACAAAGGAAAGTGAGAAAGCATGTTGGTGTAAGCATGTATGAATTTGGTCTTCGTTGTCTTTCTTCCGTTGCTGTCCAGGAATGGGTTGCCCTTCCCAGGATTAGCCATTGTCTCCCTCTGCAAACCCACCAACAGCCTCATATATCTACCCTGTCCATTCTCTGACACTTGGGCCACCATCTACCTGCACTGAGAGAGGCTCCAGATACAGAGTTCTTAGGGTACCCCTTACTCCTCAGTGTTTACTCCACCAGTGCTAAGCCTTTTATGTTGCTAGGCTCTTTCTTTCCTATGTAAACTACAACAATGGCTCTGGCTAGTGATTTCTTCTCCATTCCTCTGCCCACTAGGGAATTCCCCAGATGGCTCAGCATAGCAAATCCTGTTCTGTTTCAGGAGATCTTTCAGCATAATAGACTGTGTCCTGTCACTTACTTCTTCCCTTATCAAGTTACAACAAGATCCACGTATCTTTTTTTTTTTTGTTTTGTTTGCCAGTCATGGGTCTTGGACTCAGGGCCTGAGCACTGTCCCTGGCTTCTTCCCGCTCAAGGCTATAGCACTCTGCCTCTTGAGCCACAGCGCCACTTCTGGTTGTTTTCTATATATGTGGTGCTGAGGAATCGAACCCAGGGCTTCATGTATACAAGGCAAGCACTCTTGCCACTAGACCATATTCCCAAACCCAGATCCACATATCTGTTTAAAGCAATATATTCCTTAGAGTTTAAAACTCTTGGTTTGCTTATATAGTCCAACTGATCAGAGTATAAGAACCTATGAGAATCATATATTTAAATCAGACATTCATTTCTATTTTGTCGCTGTGGAAACAACCTTAAATAGGATCAGCTAACTCATATTTAATTTTTAATGTGGTTACTACTGCTAGATTAATCATGTCCTTAATACATGCAAAAATAGAGGCTAACTGAAAAGATACTTTCAGAAATTAGCAAGAAAATGGCACTACATAACCATTCTCTTTTATTGAACCCATAAAATCCACTTAAAGTGTCAGAATCACCTAAAAATGATTTTTTGCTTTATTTTGTTTTTTCCTAGTTGGCCCCAGGTGTAGCACTGAGTTCATCATATTCTCCAGTTTATGATACTTTGTCATCCTTGGTCTGTGGAATGTTGTTCTACTTAAAATAAAGTCAAACCCTTAACAACACTGTGAGCCTGGCAGTGGTGGTTCACACCTATAATCCTAGCTACTCAGAAGGCTGCAATTTAAGGACTGATGTTCAAAGCGGTTTGGGGAGGAAGTCTGTGGAATGTTTATCTCCAAAAACCTACAAGTGGAGCTATGGATCAAGTGGTAGAGTGCCAGCCTTGAATGATAAAAAACAAAGGACAGCACCCAAGCTCTGAGTTGAAGCTCTCAAGTATCAGCACACACACAGAGAGAAAGAAAGAAAGAGAGAAAGAGAGAAAGAGAGAAAGAAAGAAAGAAAGAAAGAAAGAAAGAAAGAAAGAAAGAAAGAAAGAAAGGAAGGAAGGAAGGAAGGAAGGAAGGAAGGAAGGAAGGAAGGAAGGAAGGAAGGAAGGAAGGAAGGAAGGAAGAAAGGAAGGAAGGAAGAAGGAAGGAGGGAAGGGAGAGAAAAGAGGGAAGGGAGAGAAAGGAGGGAGGAGGGAGGGAGACAGAGAGAAAGAATGCATGAATGATAGAGACAGAGAAAGAGAAAGAAAGAGAAAGAAAGAAAGGAAGGAAGGAAGAGAGAAAGGAAAAAAAAATATTAGCTACAAGTGTTAAGCAGAGAGTTAATAATATTCTACCAGTAGGTGATTTAAGAAAAACAAAAAGTACAAATAGATTAACAAAATAAGAAATGAGAATATATATTTCAAACTGAGGATATAAAGAAGTACTAAGTCAAGTCAGTGCAAGAAAATAAAATTTACTTAGTTTGAAGAAATTGCATGTTGAAATGTCAGTTTTCAGTGACCATATCGACATTTAAAATTAGCACATTTAATAGAGATACTTGTGTGTTTAAAAGGGCACTCTAGGCATTTGGCATTATGTAAATTATTTAAGAAAGTGATTTGTGGCATACACCCAAGGCCTTTAAAGTATTCTTATACTTATACCAGTGATTGCTCAGCTATTAATTTTTATGAAATAATAACTAAAACTCACATGTCAATTGTCAATGTATGAAGTGTTTTTTGTTTGTTGGTTTATTGTTTTGTTGTTGTTGTTGTTTTGCTTGTACTGGAGCTTGAACTCAGGGCCTTACACTGTGTGTCTTGCTGGCTAGTCTGATTCACACCTCCAGCCTTACTTTTTGTTAATTTGGGGGAGAAATTTTTTTCTGGACTTTTCTTTCTGAGCTGGCTTCAAACTATGATCCTCTGGATCTCAGCTTCCTGAGTAACCAGGATTGCAGATGTGGGCCATGATGCCCAGCACATCATGTTTTGTAATAGGAAAATGATATTGTTAATGACTGATACAGTCAGGAAATTGTACTTTTAGTGAACATTTAACAATAAGAAACAGTGTGTATGTTACAATGGTAAGTTAAAGAGCAGGATAAGATGTGTGTGTGTGTGTGTGTGTGTGTGTGTGTGTGTGTGCATGTGTGTAGAATATCTAAAACTAAAATGACTGAGAACTGAAAGCATTGAAGAATTGACAGAGTAAGTGTGACTCTATTTTTTTTTTCTGATCCTAGGGCTTGAACTCAGGGCCTGGGCAGTGTCCCTGAGCATTTTACTTAAGGTTAGTATTCTACCACTTGAGTCATAGTTCCACTTCTGGCTTTTTTTCTAGTTTATTGAAGACAAGTATCTCACAGACTTTCATGGTAGAGCTGGCTTTGAACATTGATCAGCAGATCTCAGCCTCCTGAGTAGCTAGGATTATAGGCATGAATCACTGGTGCCTAGCTGGAGACTGATGCCTGTACATTATAAGTGGAGTTTTAAAAAGCACAATCGTTGTTAAATCACTTTGTGTATTTTATTAAAAAATAAATTCCAACATGCGTCTCTACCATAAATCAGAAAATTCATGCCTCAGTTTGTACATAGGACAAATGAAACCGTAAATCCATAAAAAGAATACTGCCAGCACTATTTTTGTTTTTTGTAAACGTCTTTTTTTTTTTTCTAACCCAAGGGCTATATTCAGGTGAGATACATGCTACCATATCTGGCTTAGGGATTCAAATGGAGTCATGCAAAATTTTTGCCCAGGTTGGCCTAGAACTACAAATCCTGAGTAGTTGGGATTATAGTCATGAGCTTAGATGGAAGCAGATGATGATGGTGGTGGTGGTGGTGACGGTGATGGTGATCATGATGATGATGATTTTGTCCATCTTTAAGCTTGAACCCAAGACCTGAGTCCTGTCATTGAGCTTTTTTGCTTAAGGCTAGTGCTCTACCACTTTGAGTCACAGTACTACTTCCAATTTTCTGATGTTTATTTGGAGATAAGAGTCTCATGGAGTTTCTTATTTAAGCTGGCTTTAAACCACCATCATCAGTTCTCAACCTTGTGAGTAGCTAGGATTATAGGTATGAACCACCAGCGCCTGACTGAAAGTATTAATTTTAAAACAAATTTAGAACCTTAAAAAATTGTTTCATAAGGAAAATGTATTTATATTTATGACTGTTTAATTAAAAAATAAACCATGATATTACAAAAGTCGTATTTGTAAAATATTACAAAAATTCAGTAGTTTAATAATGAGGAAACATATCAGAAAGAGAAAGATATAATATCTATGCATACTTCCACACAACAAGACATATTACGGAGCATTTGTTAAAAGCACAGGGCAAGTTTATCTTTTTTTTTTTCAATTTTGTTTCCTTTTCTTAACCCCCAAATGTCCTTTCAGATTCTAAACAACCTCCTATGGAAGGACACTGATCTTAAGAAGCATTATCCAGGTTTTCCAATTGGTGACAAAGAACATAGCTGGAAAAGAAAATGTGCAAATCTGGGCTGGACTGTTCAAATAGTTTATGTCTGAATGAGTCTTTTCTGTAAACATCCCTGAGACCTAAATACCAGAAGAGACATAGCATAACCATGCAACATAAAGATTTGGGAAGCATCATGTTAAATGCAGAAGGATACTCAGACATTCTTAATCTAGAACCGTTGTGGGGAGGGAAGATGGCAGAGAGGACATTGTAAATTTGCAGAACTGCCACCAAAGCATTATCTGACATTTTTTATAATATTTTATGATCTGAAAGGTTCCTTTGCATTCATTAACTCATTAGACCTTCACCACTCTGCCACATCAGAAGAGCAGGCAATACCATCTCCATGTTAAAGATGAGAAAATTGATATTCAGAAAGATAAAGTGATTTTTGTAAGGGCAGATTTGTTTAAAGAAATAGAACTGAGCCCGAAACTGAAGTCTATCTCTCTCTAGTAGTTATATTATTTTCCGTTTATCATCTTCTCTACACTGTCACACTCCTGTCACCTCCGAGGATTCTGTGTGAATGTCTTCATGATATTTAGCCTTAATATGTCTATTTCTTCCTGTCTTTTTTCTTATTCACCATCTTCACCCAACCTTTCTCTCCCTCTGGTATTTGAAACAATTATTTCCTCTATCGAATCTACCTCTCATTGGTTGCTTAGCCAAGCTATGCAAATTTGACCATCTCCACACCTCTGGAGAAATCATTGCCTGCTTACTACCTGTGGCTCAATGCTGGATACACTGCAACTCTTCAGATGGGCAGAGAGGAGTTCTATCACTAGAGACCAGAAAGAAACACACACAACACCTCAGACTCCTTCATACATCCGTTGAATACCCTGCTAATGGTATTTCATCATATTAAGGGGAGACAAAATCTAGGAAGACAAATTTATTTTCTAAATGCCTTCATGAAAAGTAACTAAATTCATGGGCAACCCACAATTACCTGAGAACTGGATCCCATCTAAAGCTAAAAAAAAAAAAAAACGGAGTAGGAAAAGAAGAGTTAGAGGCATGACTGAAGTGTCTGTTTAAGCAAACATGAGGTCCTGAATTCAAATCCTAATACCATAATTTTTTAATTATTCAAAATATCTAAATACATGAAATATTTACAATGTCTTTATGGTGAACAATATAGATATGATCCCCTAAGAACTTTGTATATTTTAGAATTCACAATATCCAATATTTTCATATCTAAGCCCAACCTTTAACGGCAACTTACTACAGGAGAAGAATCAGAGATTGAGTAGAGACAGAATCAGAAGTATTCTTGGACTTTGGTGACTGTTTTCTCTCTGATTCTTTATCTCCACGAATGTCCCATCTGCACCCAAGAGTCAGAATTCATGTCTTTCCCTACCACACAACTTATTGAGGGAATTCATGGAGCATCTCACCAGGAATAGAACATGACATGTAAAGTTAGCTTTCCAACCAATTAGAACCTTTTTTCTCGAAGTGGTTGCTTGACATAAGCACCACCATTTTAAGAGTGGTTGCCACCTTACTAGAGATGGTGATTCTTGTTTTCCAAACAAGTTCCTGCTTTGACTAGGTGTCCTGGTCTCAGTTGATTGCTCAGACAAATGTTTAATCACTTTCAAAGTAGTTAATTGTGCAAGACTGTGACCCTAAATTCTGACCAATCAGAATGAGAGGCATTAACACATTAGGGATAAAACCTGGGAAGACTACCTATTTAGTGTGATTGAATACTTGGCTTCCTGTCAGTAGCATGTTCTTTGGCAGAATTTTATTCTCTTGCTGAGTTTGTCTCAAAATGCTATCTTTTTTTTCTATATGGCACCCCAATATTCTGAGACATTGCCAAGAGCCTGTCAAAATTGCCTTGTTAAACATGGCTACTGTCCATGAAGTCTACAATTGAGCTATAAGACAGAAACAATTGCTGGAAATATTGCAATAGAAGTTAGTCCTGATGGATCAATGTTTGGATGCAATAGTGACTTGCAATTTTTTAGAGGTTGTCCTCTACAGAAACATTTCAAAGCAGTGTGAAAATATGAATTCCCAGCTTTAAAACTATGGGAACTGCTTATTTTTCAAGGAACATAAAAGTTTTTCTATCATCAAAAAATAAAGAATGGAAAATATCTGAGAAGTACTAAAAGACATTTAATTATTTCAAATCTACTTTCTCCTGTCCCTTGTTTATAGGGGGAAAATAAACAAACACACAAAGTTTAGTCAAGTGCTGCTAATGCCTATGCATAATGAATAGCTTATGTGAAAGGTTATTGTTAAAACTTATCATTTAGAAAGAAAAAAAATATGTGTTGGGAGCCAGTGGTTCATGCCTGTAATCCTAGCTACTCAGGGGGCTGAGACATGAGGATTTCAGTTTGGATTCAGTCTGGGCAGACAAATCCAAGAGAATCATTTTTTCTTATTAATCAGCAAAAAGCCAGAGCTGGAGATCCCCTAGCTGAGTAAAAAAAAAGCAAAGCAAGAGCATGAGTCCAGAGTTCAAGACTAGACAAGTGGGAAGGAACAACCTGTTTTTCCTCTACATATATGTTTCATAAATATCTGTTCTGTACATAGGTATGGAGAAACATATATACATGAATAAATGGAGATAGACAGACAGACAGATGGATAGACAAACAGATAAATGGGTAGATAAAATGAGGAGGCCTTACTAGTTGGTTACACTTGCAAGGCAAGTGCTCTACCATACCCCCAATTGGGTTTTCTTCCTTTTTCTGGGGAAACCTTAGACCATGAGCCCCCTAACTTTACCTTTTGAAGAGTTTGTCTGTTCCCCCTCTTACTTTCCAATATATTGTATTGTGATCTTTTGTCTAGTGTAAATTATAATTTTATTCACATAAAAAAATTATGATTTGATCACTTATATCTAACCCAATACCACCCAAAATCTTTTCTGTTGACCAAACTCTATCAATCAGACATTCTTAATCTATTATCTTGATAAAAATCAACTTTTAGGGAATATCATTGATTGTGCTATCATCAAAATTGATTTTGTCAAGCAAGATCATCTTCACCTTCAATGTTTGTAAGTAGGACTTCCCCTAAACATAGCATTTCTTATACTCACTCTGCCTTTCCGTCCTTGGAAACTCAAGGAAGGCTACCAGATAATGACAATCATGCATCATCATTTGTTGTTTCCCAAACAGAAACACACAGCAGGAGTTTGAACTAGAGTGAGCAGCTTTATGGCCAAATTCATTCACATGTAAGGGAAAAGAAAGCTGAAATGGTAAATTTTAAGGTGACATGTTGAAAATAGACCCTTGGGATTCAGGCTGTCCTCCGATTGATGCAATAAAGAGCAAATGAAACCTGTCTTTACATGCACAATTGGGCATATGCTTCTGTAAATGCCTGATTGTGTATGCAAATGAGTGTTGTATGCACCTAGTTACCTGCTTGCTACATTCATATTTTTATGGCTTTTGTAAGTGCTTTTATTATTTTTTAATAAAATTACTCTAAATGGTCTGCGGATATATGATGCTTTGGAAAATTGCTATTTCCTAAAAACCCAGCTTTATACAAGCATCTCAGAATCTCTTAATGAATGGACCTATGTTAGTAATGGGAAACGCAAAGTTAAAGTGATTATCTGAATGAGTCAAATATCTGCACCGTGCCGAAATTTGCCTGATTCTGGTATTTCAGGGAGGAGACTGGTCCTAGGTTTTCTAGTGCCTATTGCTTTGGGCTTTGTTTAGCTAATCCAGCTACTACACCTCCAGAACCTAGGCCAAGTGAGGCAGTCGCAGCCTCCTCTTGAAACACTTCTTGGCCCAGAGAAGGAGTCCATTGCTGCTGTAACGACATTTCCAGGAGAGTGAGCTTTTTCTATATTACCTGCTGGCTTGCAGATAACCCTAGAGTTTCTCAGAAAGGAAAGAGCAACTGTAAAGATTCACCAAAGGAAGGTGACAGAGCTGTGAGTGAAGTGAGAAAAAAAAAATCTCTGAATAATCTTCTCGATACTCCATGCAAGCCCTGCAGAACCCACAGTGATAAAGCATGAGAGATTTATTTTAATGTGTAAGAACCCTGCTCTGTTCTCTTGGGAGATGGTAAAGGAAACACTAGGAAACTCCGGATAGTTTATATTTATCAGGTAAAAGGCTGTCTGCTTACTAATAAGCTCCATAAATATTGTTCTCGCCTCTTGAAAGAACTAAGGAAAAAAAGACCCAATTTTGCAATTTTCCCCCCTCTTATAAAAGAAGGAATCTGTTTTCAAAGGTCCTGATTCACTGGTAGAAAAATGTAGCTGAGGTCCTATTCAGTTGATGCTTGGAAAGGGTGTGTGTATGTGAAGAATATTTATGTGAAGAATATTTATTTATTCCTGGCTTCTTCAGTGACACACCATTGGCTAGCTAAGCATTTCAGTACCTAGAGAGATAACTCTGTCAGTCTCATGTTACCTATCTATATGTTTCTTTATTCTCTAGCTGTTAAGTCTAGAAAATGAACTAGGATTTCTCCACTGCATTTGAAAGTGATTTCTTCCAGAGAGTCTATCTGGCTGAGCAATCTTAATCTGTAAGATGCAGACAATAATCATTTTCATGATATGTCTACTTTAATCTTATTTCTGCTTTATTATTTTTTAATCCCAACAGAGCCTAGTTTCCGAACCCTTGTTATTAAAACCAGTCCACTTTCTTGTTTTATGCCCATTCTCTCAAAGTAAGGGGGCCACTCATTTCTGGCATCAGACGTAGTCCCTCAATAGCCATATCCAATCAGCCTTGGGAATAAGGCTACTTAAGATGTGGAGACCTCCATCTCTCAGTGGCTACCCTTGGGTCACGTGTTGTCAATCCCATGCTCAACATCTCTCAGGTCTTCTCTGTTGTGGTTCCATTATTTGTGGTTATTGTTACTTATAATCCAGAACCCCAGATTCAGGCCTTTGCTTGGAATTACATGTATTGAAGTACTACCTTAAATACTGAAGTGATGAAACATTAGGCTGATCCTATTTTATATTTCAAAATGTATTTGTGAAGTGATTTTTGTGTTCTGGATAAGTATGAGACACTGGCAGTGCATGGTATAGACAGATGTCAGTGTGTGGAAATAGCTTCTCTTCAAATTCATTCACACAGATGAATCATGGACCTAGGATTAGAACTAAGTTTTTTCAGAATTCATAGGTCACCTGGCCTGCTATGTCCTGCCACCAGTAGAGTCCTCTAGGATACTCACTACTTCAGAAAACTTCTAATCTCCAGTAGAACTGTGGGAAATTCGCTTTGGGGGTGCAGCTACTTCACTTCCACCTACCATTGAACTGAAGTTGGAGAAAGCCTTAGGTGTCAATAGTATCAGATTCTAAATAAATAATAGAATGAAGAACCATGAATTTTGACATCTCTTTTCAGTTAGGGCCACTAAGCCGAGTAACACTGAGTTAGATAAAAACTGAGAACCCTTTTCCTCAAGAAGCTAAATAGCAGTACAGAGCTCAGTTTCTCCAGAAATGTCTAATGCACCTCCCATTAGCTTGACACAACTATACACTAAGGGATAGAGCAATCAAATATGACCAAATGCCCCCTTTTGAAATTTGGTAGCAATGTTATTAGGGTGATACCATGTTCAAAGACAGTGTGAATTGTTTCATCAGTACAAAATTTTACAAAAAGTAGATGATACAATATGGAGGCAGGTTTCCAGCAATTTTTTTTAATATCCTAAGACTACACTTAGGCAAGTTGATGTTGAATTCAGTTAGGAAAATATTTACTAGTTGATAAAATGAGTGATCCTAATTTCAGTGACTTAGCCCAAATGAAAGTTTGTGTCTTTTTTTATTGTAAAGAAGATATACAGAGGGGTTGCAGTTACATACAAGTTTGTGTCCTTTATGAAAAAATAAAATAATGCAAGTTGATCAAGCCTCATAGAAATTGCTAGTATGTAGGTTCATTACAGTGATAGATAGCACACTATTTCAATCCAGATTTTAACAGGATCCATAGATTACCTCTCTGCACTGTCCTGCCCTTAGTCAAGTTATGGTTAGAATAACATATGAATTATGCAATCGCTTATATATTAGTATTAATTCTGTGAATCCTGTATTAAGAGCCCCTAAATTTACTAGATAAAATAGAAATCACTATGGCTGGTGACACAAAGGAAAGTCGTGTACTCTGGCTTCATTTTATGAAAGAGATATATCTCAGTAGTGCAAGCCATAATTTTTTATCAATTTGTGCATTAGGATAGACAGTATGTAAGTATAAAAGTCTCACCTGTATAATGACTTGGTGAGTTTTCATTTGCTGCTCAAGGTCTTCTGTTAAAAAAAGAGTTCATATCCAATTTAAAAGCACACGGCAGGCCATGCTTCCTAAGAGGGAAGCAGAATGAGAGGGGAAATGTAGCAAAACCTTTTTACTGCACATGCATGGAGTCACTCTTGGTTAATCAATGTCCTGAGTGATCCTTTTATTTCTATCTAAATAGCTTTGGGAGGGCGGGGGACCAGGTGGCCAAACAAAGACCTCCATCTTCAACTGGAAGATGTATTATTCATTGACAATTCTCCTCACTTTGCCTTTATTTCTACAATTTACAGTTGTGGTTTTACTCTCCTCAATCCAATTATATCCTCCTCCCATCCTCCTCCTCCTCCTCCTTCCCCTCCCCCTTCCCCTCCCCCTCCTTCCCTTCCTCCTTTTGTGAAGGCATTAGATATCCAAAGCCTTATGCATTACTCTCACAATTGAACCACAGCCTTTGCCTACATGTAAGTCTTTTTTTTTTTTTTTTTCTGGTCCTGGGCCTTGAACTCAGAGCCTGAGCACTATCCCTGGCTTCCTTTTGCTCAAGGCTAGCAATCTGCCACTTGAGCCACTGCGTCACTTCTGACCTTTTCTATATATGTGGTGCTGAGAAATCGAACCCAGGGTTTCATGTATACAAGGAGAGCACTCTTGCCACTGGGCCATATTCCCAGCCCTACATGTAACTCTTCTCTTTAGCTCTTTTCCTAACCTGCACAACAGCTTATGGAGTTCCTGCTAGGAACTTGGCTAGGTACTCTATGCATTACGTATTTAATCTTCATGTTAATTCTTAGAGAACACCAACTCGTAACCCTGTTTTATGTATGAACAAACCAGATCTTAAAACAGTGGAAGCAATTTCCCTAGGATTCTGCCACCAATAAATGGCAGAGCAAGGATTATATGTAACTTCTGATGGCCCCTAGAATTCATGCCCATTTCCCCTGTACTACACAGCAGGTCACATAGAGACCAAGGGCACCAACTTTCTAGATCCTTCCCAGGAGTGCTCTTGGATTCTATAAATACCCTTATCTGTGCCTGTCTTTTCTACTATGCCCCACACCATAAATATAGGTACAATAAATATTTTGATTAAAATGTAAGTTGCTTGAAGCTGAAGATTTGATTTTTAAATCTTTATAAATATCTAGGCATTCTTTAAATAGAATATATGTACATTATTGGTGTAAGAAATGTGTCATTTTTTAGTTTGAATTGAATGTTCCAAGTAATCAACCCCTTGGCAATAAAAACTGTCAGACACTCAGCACAGTTAGTGAATGTTAGGATAGGTTTGTTACAGTAATCAGGAAAAAAAAAGGCAGTGATAAAAATGTAAGTCTTGTTATATTATTGGGCTTATGAAAATGTTTAATAAATAAACACTTGTGAAGTTGAACCAGTAGTTTCCCTATGCTTAAATCCTCCTTACATATAGCCTCTGTCTTTTAAGATGCTCTACAAAATTTTATGTGGCAAATGTATAGTCATATATACCAACCTAAAGATTTTACTCTTAGCTATAGATTGAATTTGGGAGTATTTGGGAAAATATGTTCCTTTATCCTAAATCAACCAACTTATATGTGTAAAGGCATTTTCCTATGCTCTCCAGGATTCAATATTTCAAGTTGACTTTATCCTAAGAACTCATGGGTAGCAGATATGGAGACAAATGCACAAGTGTAATAATGTGAGGATGCAACTGTGTAATGGGCCAAGGAGGGTCAGGAGAGGAAAATGCAACCCCTGCTAGCGGCTGATAGGTAGTAATTTCTTTGAGTTTCAGTTTGAAAATGTATTGCATGATGAGTGTGTAGGTATGCATTACTGTGATTTCTACTGGCTCCAAAATAGCATGGCTTTGCTAAGTACAGAATTTCATCAAGGAAGTGAAAAAACTCTGATTGGAGGAAGCCAGAATCAGATGGATGATCTAGGGAAAGACAAACAGAGATAATCAAGCAGATAGAAGAGTACAGAAGATCCCATTGGTTGGTTGAGCTGAGTCATTTGACAATAGAAATAGGAGTGAGGAAATTGGTTGGTGACATATTTTGGAGTGTTTTGTTCTACCAAGACAAAGTTGTGGAATGCACTCCACTTTTTAAAATCAGGTTTTTCTTAAATTAAAAAAAAAAATGTATAGTTTACTCACTGGTTAGCAGGATACTGGATGGAATTTTTTTGTTTGGAAACATATTTTGCTTCTAAGAATAAGCATTTGATGACTCAAGAAATACACCACCATGCCCCAAGAAAAGGTGTTAAAGTGTTGCTTGCACTTATATTACAAGCAAGCTTGTCCATACATGACACCTTAAACTTCCAAAAGCACTGTTTTTCTTTCCGGCAATCCTTTCCCCAGCCACTCTACAGCATGACAACATTAACTATTTTCCTCAAGTAACAATTAGTCTCTTCTCTAAATTTGATGCACCCCCTGACCTGCAGGAGGAAAAGAAGATAAGTCTCTTGTGCTTTTTAGTAAGACATACTATACAAAGGAATGGAGGTAATAGCCTATTCCCCCACCACCCCCTGCCCAAGTTGTAAAGGTCATTTCCTACATTGTGTCTAGTGAGTATGTTGCATGGGTTCACCCTTTGTCTCTTTTTCTACGATTCCCCTCTCCTTCCCCAAGGGTAACAAAATTAGAATCAGTGGGGAATAAACCGGGGAAGGAAAAAAAAGAAAGATAAAAGAAATAACTGCAAACAGTTCACTAAATAAAAAGAAAACACACACACACACACACACACACACACACGCACAAAACCCTCTTGTTTCCATATCGTGGAGATCATTTTGATTAGCATCATTTTATGTGGTCTTATGTACCTAGCTACTGGGCTATTGTGAACCTCTACTAGGACTGTCCGAGGAATATACTAATTATCACGAATGAGAGGAAACCATATTGCCTATGTTTTTTTCAATCTGGCTTATTTCACGAAATATGATTATTTTTCCAAGTCTTTCCATTTCCTTACCAATAGGGTGATGTCCTTTTTTTCTGACAGAAGCATAGAATTCCTTTGTGTATATATATCATATTTTCTGAAGGTTCTACAAGAGTTCTGGAACTGGGGAATGCATAACTATGTAGAATCAATTAGCTGGTCTTATTTTGATTTGCATCCATGTTTGGGTTTTTGCTGGTCTTGTGTCATTCAAAAATATAGCTGTCACATCTCTGTACATCAGTTTGATAATAAAAATTAAAATATATATATATATATAGCTGTCATTGAGGTTTGCTACAACCAATTCAAGTTTCAATGGGGATATTATGGTTTTGGTTCTTTTTGGTAGTATTAGGGTTTGAAAACAGCTAAGCAAGTATTCTCCCACTTGAGCCACATCCACAATCCATTTTTGCTTCTTTTAGTTTTTGACTTGTCCTTTTGGCTAGACTGACCTTGGACTTCAGTCCCTCTTCTACAACCTAATTAGTTCGAGTTACAGACATACACCATCACACCTGACTCATGATTTAAGTTCTTGAACTTGAGCTTTTCTTGTAATCCCATATGTAAACTGGCTTTTTGCTTTTTTTCCTGATAATAGAATGAGCAGGTCCTAGGAGGCTCTTCAGAAGGTCAAGATGTGTGCAAAACAAAGTGGTACCTCCTTGAAGAGACGTGCAATGGGGCCATTTCCTCCCATGAAAATTGATTCTTCAGGTGTACTTTCTTTTTAAATCACTTTTGGAAAGGTAGTACTGTTCAGAAATGCATTCCAGAGTACCTTGCTTATTCCTGGACTTCCTCCAGTCATGTGTGGATTGGCCATTTACAGAGATCTAAGACTGTGCAAAGCCGTTTGTGGGACTCAGCTCTGCAGATGCAGACTCTCCCACACATATAACATCAGCGGCCATGGCTGCACAGGCCCTAAGCACACCTGTGTTTGTTCTAGTCGTGAGATGCTTCCAACACTCAAAGCCTTCATTTCCTGTGTCTCTGAAGCTTCCAGGGGAACCATTTGTTTGATCTTGCTGGCCTTAGTTTTCAGACCTTACTTGTTATAGGCTCAACCTGTAGCCTGTTATACTGCCTTCTCCCAAATATCTCCAGTACTCATGAATGGAGATGGCTAAATATGTTAATCCTAATGAATGGGGATGGCTTTGTCAGTGATGCCATTCTCAAGGTAAATGAGTCTCAGCGTGAGATATTCATGCAAAGCTTGAGGAAAATAAACTGAGACAGGATTAGCTCAGTTTACCACTTGGGCACAATATCCAAAGCTGTAATCATTATGCTTTCTGCTTAATATCAGTTATTTGCAATATACACTTGTATTTAATAAGCGCATGCTCATCAGTGAGTGCACAACAGCATCATTTAAAAAGTTAGCAGGAGCTGCTAGAAAAGAGCTTTCTGGTTCCAGAAATAGTATGTGTATATTGGGGCAGGAGGGGGGTGGGTGAGCTGGAGATTTGGGGATGTAAACAGAATTATATTCCCCCAATTAATTAATGTAAGAATTAATGTAAGAAAATTCTTCTCTAATCTCAAATCAATTCAATCCAATTAGTTTTTCATTAGCTTTCAATAAACATGTAAACAGCTTGTGAGCATACACTTCAATAGACATAAATTTATAGGAAATAATTTTAATATATGCATAATATAGATATATACAGCACATATGCTATATGTAAATATATATAAGTGTAAAATGGATGCATAATATATGTATATGTATGTGAATATGTTATATATTCATATATACATATGTATCATGTATATATAAAATATGTATCACATCTTATACAGTATGTGTGTATATATTTTTCATATTAAGTAGTTGCTCAAAGAGGTTGCAATTCCATAAGTCAGGATATGAGCACAATGCACCTTGATCAATGTGTAACAGTACTGATGTTTCAGTTCCAGGCCTTTCACCCCTCACTGGCTTTTTTCTCAGGTTTGGCCCTGAAACATTTGAACCATGCATTCACTTCTGCCCTTTCACTGGTTGGTTGGAGATAATAGTCTCACAGAATTTTCTGCATTGCCTGGTTTCAAACCAGGATTCTCAAATCTCAGCCTCCAGGGTTACAGGTATGAACCACTAGCGGCACCCTGCTAATTATACAGTGTTTTTGCAATAAAAATCCAACACCAACGTTAGAAAACTCAATCTGCACCTCTTCTGTCTCCAAGAAAGGAAGCTTTTCAGGGTACTTCTTGTCCCTTCCTATCTTGACTCTCAAACTCTTTAGTGTAGACCTGTACATAGCCATGAAAGTTGTCTGAGCTCCCTCTTCAGTGAGCACACACCCAGAAATGCCCACAGTTATTAAAGGCAGTAAAGCTGTGCGCCCAACAGCAATCAATGTACTTAACCCTGAAAACTCATGTTTCCATCAGCAAGCTTTCTATAAGTACTATGCTAGCCTCATGTTCTCATCACTCCTCATGAGACAAAGTCCTAAGTGGACTCACAGCTTGATTGAACAGTAAGGAGGAGAGGGGCATTTTGCCAGACAGCAGCCAGACACTGTCTCTGGAAATTATGTACAAGAACATACAGGAGTTAGTATTCATCATGATGTTTAAGATAAAATGTCACATCAAGGCTGTAGACAAATCTGAAAAATGACCCTATCTCTTCTTGTTTCCCATGACTCCATTTGCTGATTGGTAGTTGGATTAAGTGTTATACTCCCACCTGTCTGGAGAAAGCCCTTTCCCAACTTGTATTCACTACATCCTTGAATAAGACTTACATTAATGATTCTTGTATTCCTCCCCATATATCTATGACACCCTTCTGTGGCTTTAGACACAATTGTTTTGCCCATGGAATGTCTCCTGCTACGTTACCAACTCCTCTAGATTTTCTTTCGACATTCCTACTTTGTGCTATCATGGGAAAACCTTTTTCACTCCTAAGCAAAACAGGACAGTTGGTCATGCTTGCCTTGAGCTATTACTTCCTTACATTTGAGTCTTTACAGTTATTGGCTTCCATTCCAAAAACACTAACCAGGGCTGGGGATATGGCCTAGTGGAAAGAGTGCTTGCCTGGTATACATGAGGCCCTGGTTTCGATTTCCCAGCACCACATATTCAGAAAACGGCCAGAAGTGGCGCTGTGGCTCAAGTGGCAGAGTGCTAGCCTTGAGCAAAAAAAAAAAGGAAGCCAGGGACAGTGCTTAGGCCCTGAGTCCAAGGTCCAGGACTGGCCAAAAAAAAAAAAAAAAAAACCACTAACCAGTAATTCTCAACATTCCCTGTCTTTTACATGTATGCACCAGGATAAAAATAATTGGAAGAAATGAACATGTTTATGAATACTACTATGGGTTCTACATGCCTACTATTTGCATGTTTTCGCTCAAAGACTCAAAAATGAAAAGAAAACCACCTTGAACTTGAATAACTTTGTTGGGAGGGAGAAAAGATACAAGCAGTAAGTTTGCTCTAATATTATTCTGGAGAAAGAGACATGGGGAACACTTCCTTCATGGGTGAAGGACAGATACAGAAAACACAGGAAGGTGGAGAAGACTAGGGGATTTGGGTGAGAGAATAGGACGGAGAGGGCTCATCGGGAGGCTTTCCATGTGAGAGATCAGAAAAGTCAGGGAACCAAGGGGATTTTCCTTCCTTGTTCTGTCACCACTCTGGATCTAAATTCATCAAATAAAAATGAACACACAACACCATTAGAAACTTCAGCCACCCACATAAAAAGGCTATCTGAGCTTCCAACTTTACATGAGAACCAAATGAGCCAGGTCTTCAAAGAATACAGGCAAAATGCCATGGAGTTCTCCAATTAAAACCAGAACCTAATTTTCAAATGATTGCTTTGCTATGCAGCTTGAACTAAAATAAATCTCGAGTACCTGGAATGAACGCGGCAGGAGGAGAAAGAAACCATCTCTCACAGTGGGGCTTTTTACTTGGAAAAGTCCCTTGAGGCATATAGCAGGTCAGAGAACAAAGCCATAGGGAAGACATGAAAATCATTTTGCATACCAAGTGATCAAACCACTTTAATTTTGTACGCAAAATGTTTTCTCTTTCCAGTGACTCAAAGAGGTGGAGGTTGATAGCTTCTTACAAGACAGATTACAAATTTGCAGTCATCCTTTGCATTTGAGAAGTAATTAAACATTTGTAAAATGACAGTTTTCAAATGAAATGTCTGACCAGAGTCTCCTTGGAAAATAATGATGTGATTTCTTTCACTGCAAGCAATGACAAAGACAGTAGAGGCTCTCCTCTCCTATTCCTACAATCTCCACAGCAGTCTTCAAAGGCAGTGCCTGCAAGTATTCCTCACCACACTTTTTTTCTCTTCAGCAACTTCTGGAAGCCAGCTAGCCCTTGAAGTGAACTTTACACCTGATATAGCATCTTGATTTTTTGCCACATTTCAATCCTTGCCTTACAGTACATTTTGTGCAAATGGTATACCACTGGAGATGGAAATCAAGAGTTGTGCTGGAGTCAAATTAATAGGGCTTTCATATATTGCCATATTTTAGGACATTTTAGTTAAAAATAAGGGGTAATGAGAATTATGGCTGTAGGTCAGTGATAGAGTATTTTCTTAGGATATATAAGGCCTGAATTCAATCCCCAGCAATAATAACAATAATACTGATGAGCATAACTTTAAATCAAAAATGGCTATCTAGGGATGTTCAACTAGATGTGGATATTGAAAAACTGTGGCTGCTTCTTAGTGCTTTTGCCAGTGCTCTATCTGACCTCAATGAACAGCTAAGGGATCCTCATGGACTTTTATATATAGTTGTTATATTATGAAGACAAGAATTGAAGATGCAGTCATAAGCAGATCTAAACTAGTTTAGAGTCTAGTTGTGTGCTGGTGGAAATGTTTTGAATACTGAGATGGAAAACAATTGATTCTCATGCACACAAAAGGGTCCTTTGGTTCCTACAGAACTGATTTAACATTTCCCTTGCTGAATTTATTTGAAAAGTGATAACCTGAATTCATAAAGAGAAAGAAATATTTTTGTGTGATTGGGACTACAAAGACAGGCAAATGTCAGTACAAGGAAGAGAATCATTTTTTTTTATTGGTGTTTCTTTTTTTCATGTATTTTCTGCACTAACTTTCACTACTGCCCATACTATGCCCTAAACCAGAAACTGACACATAGGTCAGATAGTTGCCAGATATTCAAGTGATGACAGCGGAAGGCCAGATGCTGGTGGCTCATGTTTATAATCCTAGCTTCTTAGGAGGTTAAAATCTGAGGATCTTGATTTGAAGCCAGCTGGGGAAGGCAAATCAGACAAATCTGACAGATTCTTATTTCCATTTAACCTGCTAAAAGCCAGAAGTGTGGGTGTGGCTCAAGTGGCAGTGGATCAACTTGAGGGCAAAAGCCAAGCAAAAGTGGGTAAACCTTAGTTCAAGACTCACAATGATGGTTGAACATCAAGAACATGGAATGGATGGAAAGTGGCTGCTACTGTCAAGTAGCACAGATGAAGGAACTGTTAACCATGCCTGAGGAAGGAAAAGAAGTTTCTTCCGTGAGTGATATTTCACTGGTCCTTTAAAAGAGAAGTGGGAATAGAGCCACAATAGAGCCATGATGGTTCGAAGATGGTACTAATGGCATGTTAGGCATAAAACCCACAAGCAAGGTTTGGGGGCCTGAATATCAGCATTCTGCTGAATAATTGTAGATTGTTTATTAGAAAAAGACATATGGCTAGAAATGCTGACCAAAGTCTTCAATGAATAGCTTGTGAAGGAGGAACATTTAAGACCTGTTAGAATAAGGTCTTAGAGTCTGAACAATGTGAGTTTAAATATTCCCTCTTAGCATATTGATAAGTTACCAAAATTTCATAGTTTCCAATTTCTTTAAACTGTACACCAAAATGGCAACTTACTTCATTGTAACATGGAGGTACATTTCTGACACTCTGTGTGCATGCAGTCCTAAATGTTAACTTCCATTGGTACCCTCTCCTTTGAGTGCCAAGCACCCAAGGGTTTGTTTATTCTGTATGTGCAAAAGAGCTAATGAGGACCCTGAATCAAGTGATGGCTTCAGTTCTTTGTTTTTTAAAATTATTCTCATCTGGGTGCCCAGGGTTCTCCCCTGCAATTCTGGCTATTCAGGAGACAGAGAAGTAGAGGATCATGCTTGGAAGCAAGCCCAGGAAGAAAAACTCCAATAGACCCCTATCTCCCAAATAACCAGCAAAAAAACCTGGGGCCAGAGGTACATTGCAAGGGGTACAAGGTGAGCAGCACAAGTGCAAGGCTCTTGAGCTCTCACCTTGGAACTGGAAACCACAACAAAAGTCACTCTCATTTTAAGAGGAACAAAGAGAGGAGGAGACAGGAGACCAGGAGCCTGGGAGATCTGTTGCAGTATTCTAGAGGAGAAATAAAGACTTGGATCAGGGCCATAGTGGTGACAATGACAAGGAAAAAAACAACAACAACAACAACAAAAAAAACAGACAAGTTAGAACTCATGACAAAGTGGAAATCTGTGAGGGCACCAGAGAAATGATATAATTATTCTACAGGAATAAAGCAAGGAACTACCCAGAGCAATCTTCCACATTCATTTTGGAGTTCCCAGATATTTCCTGCACACCAGCAGCACTTTGGAGGGTCCCAGAAGGATGACTTTGAGGAATATACTCATAGGTAAAGGCTTGTTTACTCTTTAGAGGCCTGATTCCTGTTTCATCATCATTGATTACTTCTGGTGCAAATTATGTTGGCAAAGAGCAGTATAATTATTTTTATTAATTTTCCTCTACCACAAGACAGCAGGATAGATTGCCCAGCATCATCAGCAAACCTGAGACTAACCCCCTGGAGTCTGGGTTCAACCAACTCAACCTCCTCCCTATTACATGGGCTTTATTGAAGCAAGTACTGTAAAGCCTTACTTAATTAAACTCAAGAAAACAAGCTATATGACAGGGTTTGTACAGCTGCAATGTTCAAAGAAATAAAAAAAAATCCCTTACTTCTGGACTGGTCATAAAAATAAAAAAGAGATGCAGTTTTATGTCTTTGAGCA
The DNA here is from genome assembly GCF_023159225.1 of Perognathus longimembris pacificus. Taxonomy (NCBI): domain Eukaryota; kingdom Metazoa; phylum Chordata; class Mammalia; order Rodentia; family Heteromyidae; genus Perognathus; species Perognathus longimembris. Next base: position 102,546,840 of record NC_063163.1, on the reverse strand, counting down.
GAATATGGATCATGACACACAAGGAGTTGGCTAGTAACTGGAATGCACAAACAGATCCATGATGGCTTAGAGAAGTCAAATGTGGGACTCACTAGGACAAGAGTTATGTCCCAGGCACTCTGAACCATGCATTGTAGACACTCAACTCAGTCTTCAGTTTACTTCTTCCAGTAGTGTCATCAGTAGTGTTGATTTACATAAAAATAAAATGGAACATAGTGAGATTAGATATATCAACCCAAATATCAAAGTTAATTCCATGTCTGACTCCAAGTCACGTGCCCTCATTACTATGTAGCAGGCCCCAGCACACACACACAAAAAAGGCCAGATTTCTATTCTTGCTAGGATTGAAGTGTGTACTGCAGATTATTAGTTCCTCATGACGAGTGTCAGACATGGAGCATTAGGATGCAACGACCATGGTCCTGATGAAACTCAATATGACCACAACAATATTTATTGAAAAACTCCTATGATTTGTACAGGAAGCTATCAGCCAGGCAAGGACTGGGAACTCCCCTCTAGAATCGTGCAATAGACAATATGGCAAAACAAAGCAAAACAAAACAAACCTGGTCTCTTGGTCTCCTCTTTCATTCCAGTGCAAGCCATCTTTCATATTAGAGTGACAAGGTAAGATGGTTTGTTCAGTTTTGCTTTTTGGCTTTTTTTTTTTTTTTTTGCCAGTTCCAGGGTTTTAATTGGTTCTTTGCTATTTGAGCCACATCCCCCAAGCCTGACTTTTTGTTTTGTTTGTGGTGTTCTTCTAGGGCTGAGACTTAGCTCCTCTCTCACTTGGCAATTTTTGCTGAAGGCTGGTGCTCTACAACTTGAGCCAGACCTCCACTCCTGGCATTTTGCTAGATAATTAAGAGTTAAGACTCTCTCAGATTTCTCCTCCCAGGTTGGCTTCAAATCTCAACTCTCAGATCTCAGCCTTCTGAGTAGCTAAAATCACAAGGTATGAGCCATGGGCACCCAGCTGAGAATGATTCAAAACAATAATAAGCAATAACTGATGCTGTTACATCTTTGTTTCAGGATCCTCATTTGCTTTGTTATACTTAAAGTTCCTACACTCTAGAGATAGATTACTTCTAGTAACTCCACCAAACTCTCAGGGTGCCTTTGTAGGCTGGGTACTTCCTAACCCCAGTAGAATATCCTTCTCCATGGTAACAAAGAAAAGGTTACAAGCCTAATTGACTTCTAAGACATTCCACTCCTGATTACGTTGTAATCTTAAAAACTAATGATGACAGAATCATGCTACTTCTAGAATATTGGCAAAAGGAGTCAGTGGGTGCCCAGCATTAATTGGGCATCCATCAGATCAAGCACTCTTGGCAATTTCTATTGCTTATTTAATTAATTGAAATGATTAAAATTCAGATTGCCCAGAAGACACAATATTATTTTTCTCTCAAGCTAGGCAATAACCACTTTCTTTTGAGCTATGCCACACTTAAGGAATCAAAACTCAATAGAAGAAAGCCCTGGGAACCAGGTTCAACACACTGTGTCTCCAAATTGACTGTAAGGACTAACAGAAAGAAAAAGGGCCGCCAGCCCTTCTCAGTTATTGATCAGCTCTCCACTGTACACTAAAAGATTTTTATTCTGATTTCCCCTGCAGATTTTCCCCACTCTAGTGCTTCATGATCATTTCTGGGTTGTTTTTCTTTAGCTACTAACTTGACGTGCGTTCCTAACTGGCTTCCCATCGTGCCAGAAATGGGAAATAAGGAATGGGCTTGGGTTAGGATGATACTTGTAGGGTGGCTTTGCTTTGTGGAAATTCAAAAGGTAGTGTAGGTGGCAGTGACCAGTCTTCTGGGGTGAGTTCTCACAGAAAAAAAGCTTTTGACCTCATCATTTTCCTCCAGTTACAAAGCCAAATGAACCAGAGATCCTCTTGTGAAAAAAAAAAAAAAAGACGTTAGATAAAATGCAGGGGATGCAGAAGTGATGGTCTAAGAAGAGCAGGGTAGTGGTCAAGGAAACAAGCGTCTGTGTGGGTGGTCTGGGCCAGCTGCCATCCTCAGAACAGGAAGAGTGTCTCCCCAATAGGCAGTTTATGGGGCTGCTAATTGCCCATTTCTATGTATATATCCGGCTTATGCAAGGGTACCACTGTCGAGGGAGAAACCCAAAGAGCTGAAGATGGATTTCGGAAGGCACAATAGATCCATAAAACTAGATGAATAAATAAAGGCATTAACTTTTAATGTAAATAGGACTGAAGCATTCTTATTACCTTATTTCTTGACGATAGAGGAGGAAATTCCTTCTGCCAATTTGAACAACTTTGAAGTATATTTGAGAGCACTTGTAAAAGAGAAAAGGGGCCCAAGCACTACCACATATGTGCTTAGAGGTGCTAAGGGTATGTAGAAGTGCTTCCAAAACTGAGAAGCAAGGAGTGCACAAATGGCTGTAGCTGAAAGAGAGATGCAAAGAAGAGGGTCACTGCAAACTATAGCCATTTCTCCATCTATTCAGTCATCCAGTTTGTCAACACAGGCTGAAACTCTCCTATGTGTCTCCTATCAGTTGTATAGCCCTGGAAAGCCCTGGTTTTGCTGTGTCACTGAGCTCATGTTTTAACACAAGAATACAAAGCATTGATTTAAGGTCCTTTAGGGCATCAATTAAGGCAGAGTGTCCAAGGGAAACAAAAAAATCTCAACCTTCCAGGTTGTAGCTAAGAAATAAAGAAGTCTCCTGGTTAGCAACAATTTTTTTTCTTAAAATCACAAGTTGTATAGAGCCTTAAGTTTCCTGTCATGGTTGATTGCAGATACTTCTGTCTGTGTTGCGTCTAATCCATCAAACATTTCTGTGAGAGGTATTATTGTACTTTTTTTTGTATGAACTTGAATTTAGGGTCTCACACTCTTGCTTGTCATTTTTTTTTCAAGATTGGCACTCTACCACTTGAGCCACTTCTCGTTTTTTGCTGCTTAATTGGCAATAAGTGTTACACAGACATTCCTCCAGGGCTCCTTTCGCATCAAGATTTTCAGATCTCAGCCTCCTGAGTTAGTTAGAACTATGGATGTGAGTCACCAGAGCATAGCCTGCCCGTAGTTTCTAGAAAGAATATTTGAACTCAGAGAATTTCCTTATCTGACTGAAGAAACACAGCTGCTTCAGGACTAAGTTCTATTATTTTATACTTTCACTTTAGTGGCTACGCTATTTTAAATTATTTCAATCCAGCTTTCTAATCTAGATGAATATTTAGCCACCACCTTCAATGTGTCCTTTGTCATGAGTGAATTCCAACTTCTTTACCTCACAATGTGAAGTTCTACAGCCTCCGGTCTTACAGCATGTCAGTGCTTTATTATACCCTCCACATCAATTAAATCATGCTACTTGTCATGTCTGAAAACTTTGTTAATTTCCTCACATCCATATTAATTAAAAAGGCTGTTGTTTCTGATTAAATGTGGGAGGCTTAGAAGAGGAAGGTGACAACGTTGATTCAGCATTTTCAAGGCTGAGTGATTTAGAATGTCAGAGCCATCAAACAAAACACAAAGCCATGAGGAAGGGTGCTTAGCAGGAAAATATGGACAGTTTTGATGTCTTGTTTGAACTGATGGGAGAATATTTTGGAGAACAGCCTGGCCTCCTGTTAGGAATGGGCCAATGTTCAGAAAACAACTGGAGCTACAGTTGGGAAGTAATCAAAGGAAGTGATGGACAGCACTGCAGATAGGAAAGAAGGAAGTGACTCAGGAAAAGAATGTGAAAAGGGAAAGAATGGAAATTGTTGGATTAAACCTTGAGGGAAACTGTAAGGTCTATAACTGATTGAAGATGAATAGATCAATGAAGGAAAATGAGAGGAAAACTCAAGGTAAAAACAGTTTTCAGATAGGTGGTGGTGGCTCTCACTGTAATCCTAACTACTCAGGAGGCTGATATTTGAGGGTCACGGTCTAAAGCCAGCCAGGGCAGGAAAGACCATAAGACTCTTACCTACAACTACCCGCCAGAAAGTCAGAAATGAAGCTTTGGCTCAAGTGGTAGAGCTTTGTCCAAAAAAGCTCAGGAACAATTTCCAGGCCCTAAGCTCAAGCCCCAGTACCCATAAGCATGTGGGCATGTGTGTGCATGTACACATGCACCGCCCCGCCCCAACACACAGAGCAGAAAACCAACAAGCAAAAATACAGCTTCATTTTTACATATTCTCAGGAAAATAAACACAAAAATAATTGAATAATTTGGTTCTCAAAGACTCTTCAACAAAAGGTGAACAAATGAATCAATGATATACACTGGACACTGTGTTGAAAATAAGCTATAGAACTCTGGGTGAAGATGGGAGGGAAAAACTGAGAGAGATGGAGCAAAGGAAGAGGTGACATTGTCCAAAATGAAATGTACTCTTTACCTGACTTGTGTTACGATCATCACCTCTATAATAACTTTTTATTTTTAAAGACCCTTCAATTTGCTTTGTTACTTTTGTTGTTGTTTGAGGATTGAACTCAGGTCCTTGTACTTTCTGGATTGACACTCTAATCACATGACCTACACTGCTCATTTCTTTCATGTTTCACATGTTTTTCAGATGGGGTTTCCCAGGTTTTCCAGGTTGAGCTTGAAACATGATACACTTACTTCCACCTCTTGCTTAGCTAATATTATAGGCATACATCACCATGTCTTGCTTTCTCTGTTACTTTTAAGGGACTTTCCTGAACTATTCAGGATAGCAACACAGATAAGAGAGCATTAGGAGCTAGGTCCAGAATAAGAGATCATTGCTGTGTCCAGGGCATGGGGAGACATGATCAAATAAAAAGATAATAAAAGTGAGATACATGGAAAGACCTTCAAACATCTCAGTACTACTGGAATACAGCATCCTTGGCATGCACAGGACTAGAGAAAAAAAAAAAAAAGCAGAGGCCATTATACACCCTGCTAAGGTTTGATGTTATCAGAAAATCATGGGAAGGCTTTAAGCTGGGCCATTATATAGTACAGATCATATTTGAAAAATACTTCTGTTGCAGAGGGAGGATAAATTGGAGAATCTAAAATCAGAAAGATCATTCAGGAAGCTGCTATAGTTGTCCAGGCAAGGTATGATAACGGCTTGGATTAGAGGAATAAAGGTAGAAATACAAAGGAGTATATGATTTAAAAAACTCTTTTGAAGAGAAAAATTACTGGAAATAGTGACGAATGGGTGATGGGAAAGAAAGCAAAGAGCCAATGTAAGTAAGTAGAAGCCCATCCTGAGTGACTGAGAGAATTATAGCAACAGAAACTGAGTGAGACCAAGAATGGCAGGTGTTAGGCTGAAAGGGAAAAGGTACTTAGGGTCAGCTTGGTGAGGCTGATTTGGAGATTTCCAATAGCATATCATTAAGACATAGATGGCACCAGAAAACTATACAAAGATATGTATTGTGAAGTCTGAGCTGGACACATAGACTTAGGAAGGCTACCGATACCCACAAACAACTTAATTTCTGGGGCAATGAGGATGAGCCAGCCAGAAAGAAGTCATTGGAAAATACTCAGTGTTGCACAAATTTCATAGATATGAGGAGATCACAGAATTCCAAGGATAGGACTCCAATCCTAAAGATGTTTTAAAATGAGCTGCATTGAGAAATTCAAACATCAGTCTGCTGTCTTTCTTTTTCTTTCTTTTCTCTTCCCTCCCTCCCTCCTTGCCTCCCTTCCTCTTTTCTTTCTTCCTTCCTTTCTTTCCTTCTTTCTTTCTTTCTTTCTTTCTTTCTTTCTTTCTTTCTTTCTTTCTTTCTTTCTTTCTCTCTCTCTTTCTTTCTTTCTTTTTCTTTTTGCTACTACTGGGGCTTGAATTCAGGGATTGGTGCTCTTGATTAGCTTTTTCATTCAAGGTTGGCACTCTACTATTTGGTCTAAATTTACACTTCTAGTCTTTAGCTTGGCTTCTTGAATATACAAGTCTCATGGGCTTCTCGTTCCAGGCTGGCTTTGAACCAATTCTTAGAACTCAAGCTCCTGGGTTGCTAGGCTCACAAGTGTAAGCCACCATTGCCCAGCACCTGAGAGATTCTTAGTGCATATTCTGTCCACACTCTAAGACTTCAGCATTCATATAGTTTCAAAGGCATGGTGCAAAGTGTGTTGCATGGTCAAAACCTGGCCACATTTTTGCCCTTGTCACCCTTTCTAAAGTATTTCTAGATGCTGGTAACATCAAGGTTGATTAAAATATCATTGGAAACAGATTAACTTAGGAGGCACAAAAGTGGAAGGGACCTAGGGAATGGATTAAAAATAAGATATTGGGGAAGCTCACAGAATAAGAAAGAGGGCAGTGCCAAGCTGTCTCGTGGTAATTATTGATCAATATTATGCAGCAGGTGTGAGAGAAGTAGGCTACTCTTGTTTTCTGTCCACATTTGTTTTTTTGTAATTGCAGCATCCAGTCTGGCATTACACTACATGCATACATTAACTCATGTTACCAAGCTATTTCTAGAAATTCAAAGGGGAAGAATTAAACTTCCCTTTTATGGGACGTATGGTGCAAAAATCTATAGGTTTGAGATGGGCTTCTCTTATTATTCCTTTGAAAACAACACATCTGATAGGTGAGAATATATGGGAGAGATGGTAATTGCCTTCCTGCTGGAGCTACATTTTCCTCCTCCTCTTCCCTTTCGCCTCCAATATTAATTATCAGGACTAAAAATAGTCCATTGTGGGATCTGTGAGGCTCCAGAGGATTCTGAGATCTGTGCTGGAGGCTCTGCTGGGATGTTTCTTTCTGTGGAGTTTGCTGCCTGCTGTTTGTGGAGTCTGTAAACACTTGCCGAGAAGGCTCAAGTGTCTGTCTCTCACACTGGCTGTGAGTGTCAGCCTGTGAGAACACTGTCTTTCTGAGCAGAAGTGAATCATCGAGCCTGGAGGGAATAGAGAATACACGGGTTATTTACCACCATAAGACTGTATGGCAAGAAGAGAAGATGGGTACAATGCCATACCACACAGTGTTGCCTTATGATACAACCAAAATACAGTGGGTCTAAACACCTTTTCTCATCTATTTGTATTGTGTGCGGTTTCTGTACTTCACTAAGCCCCCAGACAATAAATGCTCCTCGCACCTAAGCTCTTTGGAGACTTAAAAGTAGAAAAAGAAAAACTACTGAGTTGCTCCCATTGCTGCTCGGGTGAGGTCGAGTTAGGTGGGCACTGGGAAGGTGTTCATGAATCAACACATGTCCTCTAGAGTTAGAGACACAGACGTTTCCATTAAGCTCCTACCCCAGAATACAACAATCACCACGGATCAAGTCTTTTCCTACCTAAAGTTTACTTTCACCAATTGTTCTTCCCTTTTCTTTTTGAACAGGTGGCAATTTTTGATGAGATGTGATAGGAAGTGGGGGAGGGGAGATGGACACAAGGCTACTTTTTCTACCCAAGACAGGTGTTTTGACAAGTGAGTGTATTTCTTTTGCTTTATCTTTAAAAAAAAATGAAATAGACCAAAAAATGTATTTGAAAGGGAAAGAAAGAAAACAAAAAAGACTCTGTGTAGAGAAGCGACCCCAGAGCTGAAAGTTCTGAAGTAGGTGTATCTCTAAGAAAACTAAAATCAATTATTATTTTTTTTGTAACTGGGAAGGTCTAGAAAATATTGCAATGTGTTGTTACATAGCTAAAGAGGTTTGTCTGTAAGCTCTTGGGTGGCTTCAGTGTGGGGACCTGTGGATCAACATAGTTCAGGGTGAGGGCAGCAGAGATGCCCAGGCAGGGCAAGGAGCTATCTGGGAGGAGGCAGAGGTCAGAAAGTGAAGCCTATTTCTGACCAAAAGGAACTGCTTCACAACCATACTCATAGGGGTCCTTTCAAACATGGCCATTGTCATTTTTTTTCCTTCCTTCCTTCCTTCCTTCCTTCCTTCCCTCCTTCCCTCCTTCCCTCCCTCCCTTCCTCCCTCCATCCCTCCTCCTCCTCCTCCTCCTTCTTCTTCTCTCTCTCTCTCCATCCCTCCTCCTCCTCCTCCTTTCTCTCTCTCTCTCTCTCTCTCTCTCTCTCTCTTATCCTGGGGCTTGAACTGAGGGCCTTGGCACTGTCCTTGTGCTTTTACCCTCAAAGCTAGAGCTCTACCATGTTGAACCACAGCTACACTTCCAGTTTTCTGGTGATTAATTGGAGATAAGAGTCTCATGGACTTTTCAGCCCAGGCTGGCATTGAACCTCTATCCTTAGATCTCAGCCTCCTGAGTAGCTAGGATAACAGGTGGGAGCCACTGGCTCCAGCCTTAATTTTTATTTTCTTTGTTGTTGGTGGTGGTGCTGCTGCTGCTGGTGGTGGTGGTGTGTGTGTATGCGTGTGTGTGCATGCATACGCACATGTGCAAGTCCTAATGCTTCAACTCACAGAAGCCTGGACACAGTTGCTGTGCTTTGTTGCCTCAAAGATAGAGTTCTATCACTTAAGCCACAGCTCCACTTCAAGATTTGTGGTGATTATCTGAAAAGAAGAGTCTCACCAACTTTCCTGACTATGCTGTCTTCAAACTATGATCCTCAGATCTCAGCTCCTGAGTAGCTAGGATTACAGTCATTAACTAACCAGTGCTCAGTTTTTCTTTTAACATTTAACCCCACCCAGTCATTTCATCATCAGCTCTCTGTTTAACTTTCAAGATATTACTTAATAAATTTGATTTATAAACATAGATTAAATATAAATAATTTAATTTAATAATGATTTAACTTAAGTACTTTGATGTTTATATGCATTATATCTTGATAATGGAAAAACAAATTCAATTAAATTTAACTATTAGATTCAACAGCTAGTTAATGAGTACCTACTAAATATAAAAACGATACAAGTTATTCTGTCTTATGAAGTATAAAATATACTTGAAGTTACCTGATGTAGGGGAGAACAATAGCCTGGTTATTTATCTATTTTCATAATTTCTCATTTACTAGTACATGATTTTTTTTTACTTAAATATTGATTTTAGTCTCAAAATTGTTTTCTTGTTTCCATACATTATATCTCAGGGTTGCTGACACTTCTCTGTCAGTTGCTGTGCATGGGAATTAAAAATGCACTTTATTTTTAGCCTAAGGAAACATAATTTGGAAGATAAATTTGCTGGGGAAAAGAGTTCCTATACTCCATTTCAAAAAAACATAATAACAGTGTTTCCTCATGTCAAGGAGTAGGAAAGACCTCCACATGAAGATGCAGGAGAAGCTTTCCCTTATGAGCCATCCTTTCATGGCTACGTGAGGATGACTCCAGTAGGATTTCATAGCATCTTTAGCCCTTCAAGTCATTTAAGTGGAAGGATGCTCTAATGTGTTTGCTGAGGCCCATGGTTTCCCACGCTCCCACATCCATAATTGTCTCTTCTGGTCATTAGGCCATTGGCTTAGATGCTTCCTTAGAACAGAGCATCATTCAACTTGGTTTCCTGGTTCTTTCAGGTCTTCCAGACCTTGTAGCACACACATGGATTCAGTCCATGTATCTCAGGCAATCGCAAGAGCAGTGGGACAGAGCAGTTAGGGTAAATCTGGGCACCCAGCCTATGAGCTCTAAACTCTTCAAATCCTTTCCCAGACCCTTGGCTTTGACTAGAGCAAGTCTCCCTTGGTTTATCCTGCTCTTTGTGGAGAGCTTGAATACATTTCATTTGAAGCCATCAAGGATTGTACAGCTATGAACCATTGATTGAGATCGTATGTGGCTAATCCAAGCAATAATTTCAACCATTCCATACTCCATGCCTGGATTATGGTATAGCTGTTTCATCATGGCTATTTTCTACAGTTAGAATAGATAAGCAAGACCAAGATGTCATGATATAGGGGCACATTGCAGTCATGGAAAGTTTTTTAAAAGATAAGTAACGAGGGGCTGGGGATATAGCCTAGTGGCAAGAGTGCCTGCCTCGGATACACGAGGCCCTAGGTTCGATTCCCCAGCACCACATATAAAGAAAATGGCCAGAAGCGGCGCTGTGGCTCAAGTGGCAGAGTGCTAGCCTTGAGCGGGAGGAAGCCAGGGACAGTGCTTAGGCCCTGAGTCCAAGGCCCAGGACTGGCCAAAAAAAAAAAAAAAAAAGATAAGTAACGAAACAATATGTAAAATATGATCCCATTAGTAAAGCAATATGTACAAGTGGAAACAATAGGCTCTTCAATGCACAGCTAAGTGTAAGCAGTTTGAGATTTTCTATGAGTTGACCTTCTGAGAATGCAATCATTGCAGCCTACCAAAGCTTACAAGGTAAAGCAAAGTGAACTATGAGCTTGGTACTGTGGGTTTTACTGCTGGTCAGACACCTAAGGATTGTAATTGTATTAGGTTTCGCTCCTTCCTGCTTTCCTTCCTTGCTTTTCTTTCCCTTTCCCTTCCCTTTTCTTTCCCTTCCCCCTCTTCCCTTTCTTATACATCCTCTTGTCTTCCTTTCCCTTTCCTTCCCATCCTCTTCTTTCCCATTCCTTCTTTATTCCCCCCCCCCATTCCCCCTTTTCTTTCATTTCTCCTTCTATTTGAGAAAGGGTCTTGTTAATGCAGCCTTGAGTACTGCATTCTCCTGATTCAGTTTGGTGAGTACTAGAATTAAAAGTGTGCACCACTATACACTACCTTTTAAAAAAATGATAAGCCTGTTAACTAGTAGTAAAATGTATCACAAAACTGGTAAAGCACTCTTCTCTAAAACTCAGGAAAGGGATTGGGGTTTAGCTCAGTGTAAGAGCACTTGCCTGCCAAGTACAAGTCCCTGAGTTCTGTCCTCAGCTTTGGGGGGAAAAACAATAACAAACAACAATGGCAAAAACTCAGGACTGAGCTAAAGAAAAACTATAAACACAAGGCTAATTTACACTGAGAGAAAAACCATCAAAAGGGTTGGATTCCATATCCAGTGGAGAAATATAAGAGAATACAAACTTGAAACTGCAACAAAACTCTTGACCAAACTATGGAAGAAAGAATATTAAGTGACTCAAATTTCAATTTATAGAGGACAGTCAATCAGCGAGTTTTTTTTTTGTATTAAATTCAGAGGCAAATCATTCTCATTGCACATCTCTCTATGGTCTCTCTAAGAAACAAATTATAGTGCAAATGTATTTTTTGGCACACTGAACATTATGTACCAACTTATTTCTGATTAATATTACAATGTGTTGATGAAATTTTCTAAGCACTGCTTAGAGATAAATGAGGGTATTTTTTTCTTACCTAAAATGTGTTGATACTTGTTTTCATGTTGACCATTACTTACACATTCAATTTCATGTTCGTAGGGACAGGATGCTGGGAAATTGTTTTAATAGTCAGAAATATTGTCTGCATGGCTTCTGTATCTCACCTTTCTCTTTATTTAATTTTATTCTATTTTGATAAATGCATTTGGAGCTTATTTTGTTCCAGACAGCATGCAATAACAAAGAGTGCAGAGATAATTTGTGTGTGCTCCTGGTGCTGGAGATTGAACCCAGGGTCTTGCATATGCCAAGCTGTTAAGTCCGAAATAATTTTTTGTATGTGCAAGTACTGGGGATTGAAGTAAGGTCCTCATGCCCTCATTTGGCTTTTAGCTCAAGGCTGGCACTTGAACAACAACAATAACAACAACAACACCAAAAAACACCAGCTTTTTGCTAACTAATTGGAGATAGGGTCTTATGGACTTTTTGCCTGGTCTGGCTTCAAACTGTAATCCTCAGATCTCACCCTCCTGAGTAGCGTGTATTAGAGGCATGATGCTCCAGAGTCGTGCTCTGAACCAGAAATACTTTTTATTTATTTATTTTATTATTTTTTTGGCCAGTCCTGGGCCTTGGACTCAGGGCCTAAGCACTGTCCCTGGCTTCTTCCCGCTCAAGGCTAGCACTCTGCCACTTGAGCCACAGCGCCGCTTCTGGCCGTTTTCTTTATATGTGGTGCTGGGGAATCAAACCTAGGGCCTCGTGTATCCGAGGCAGGCACTCTTGCCACTAGGCTATATCCCCAGCCCCCTAGAAATACTTTTTAAAAGGTATTTCTGACATCCAAAAATTGGTCATGTGGGAGGTAAAACAGTTCTGCATGTGAAAACCTGCAGTGAAGTTTGATAGGTGTTTAAAATGAATCAGGAGTACAATGAAAGAAATAAGGCGGCAAAGCAGCCTGAGTTGAGAGTCTTTGTCACTTTTGCATCATGAAGGTTGCTGTAGCTTGGACACTAAATATCCCCCATAGGCCCTTGGATTAAAGGCCTAAACTCTCAGCTGCCACACTGAGAGATGGTGAAGTCTGTGACAAGTGGGACCCAGTGCGAGGGCCTTTGGCCATGGAGCATGTGCCCCTGCTCAGGACACTGAACACTTCTGCTTTCTCTCTTGTTTCCTGGTGAGCAAATGAGAAGGTTTGCTCCATCTTAAGTTCCCACCACAATGTGTTGGCTTAGCCAGGACTAAAGCAATGGGGACAGTCGGTTAGGGATCAGAATCTCCGAAACCATGAGCCCAAAAAAACCTTTTGTCCTCATAAGTGAATGATCTTAGGTGCTTTGTTATAATGCTGGAAAGCTGGCGGACATAAAGCTCTGATCACATCCCAGTGCCTTATGCCTGCAGGCTGTGTAATAATCATTAGCTGAAGGAGAAAGTGATTGAAGCTGTGAAGGAAGTGGGAGTTGTTACAGCAAGCTTCATGGAAGATAACAACCTTTAAGCTTGGTCTGCAGAGAAAAGGGAAAAAATATAAAAGTGGTAGAGGAACTACTGCCTATTCAAGTGAGATCTGAGGATATTAAGGCAGGCTCAGGCCAAGTGTGTGAAATAACACTGTGTGACACTCAAATGTATGTAGTGAACATGTCCAAATGACATCACACTTATACACTCTTACACATATACACACCTATATATTAACACATAAATGCCTACACACATACCACATATATGGAGGCACACATTCACAGATGCACATACATACATAAATATTATAGGGTTCCCTTTCCATTGCTCTATCCACATTTAGGGCATGCTGTCTATAGAAATACACTTATACATCCTTACAGCTTTGAGTTCTGAAGTGCAGTGTGGTCAGGACTTGCTCCTCATTCTCTCTGCTGACAATATTTACCAACACTATGCATGCCTTGCTGATAATCATTTATTTCAGTAGTAATTCAACACTTACCACAAAGCATTTAGGGGCTCAATTCCCTCCCTTCTCTTTGTCTTGGTTTTCAAAAGGTTGGGGGTGATTCTACAGCTTATTAGCAGGAAGAAATCAAGAATAAAAGGGTGGTAGGATCTCCTGAATCATCATAGAGCAGTCAGGTATAAGCCAGCCATCTTTTAAAGGCTTTTAGAAAGAGGTTAAATATAACCTCTTCCAAATGTCTTTATGTTATCCTTTTTTCATTTCTGCTTTATTCATATTCAACAATAAGAAAATGTAGCTCCATTATTTAATAACTTTGCATATGGCATGTTATGAAAAGGAATAGTAATAATAAGTTGGAATCAAGCTGTTTTAAAGCTAGTGTGGCTGGGAAAGATGCTAGAAGAATAGGGAAAATAATAGTGTAGACCTCACGGACTAAGTGGCATATCGGTTCCTTCTTTGATTCGCTATATTATCAAACTTTTTGAGAAGACATGCCACGTGTTCTATATTTAACCAAAGGATGGTGCCTCCATAAATGCCACATGCTATCCACACAGATTCTGTAATGGAGTTGTGGCAAGGGTATTGAAGGAGATGTGGTAGAGTTAGCAGACTTTCAAATGATTCAAGTAGGTATAGTGTAGACACCCATGTGTGAAAAATACCAGCTCTGCTATGTGGGAGGAAGGATTACAGTCTCTGGAATCCTCTTAAGCCTTCTAGTCCATTTGCAACACAGCAGTTTCGATGGGAAGCCAATTCCCATGGATCTATTTTGCTTGGTCTTTTTAAACAAAGGCCATTTTCCTCTGAGAAAGACTTAGGACTTAGAATGGAAGGAGATTATTCCTCCAATCCTGGGAGCCCTGTTCATCCCAAGTAGCCATATCTGCTAATCACAGAAGCAAAATATATTCCATCCTTCCTCATATACACAATGTCCTTCAACCAGGTCACCCATCTCTCCCAAAAACAAACAAAAGATAGCTCTTGATGGAATAGATTGTTAGAGGTTTTGATTTAGGACCATGTATAGGTGACTACAGAAGGCTCCTTGGTCCTCTCCGTACTTTGCTTTACTTACTAGTTTCATCATAAAAGATAAGAGATAATTTTCCCTCAGAGAAGAACTTTTTGTTTTGGTTTGTTTTGTCTCTAAAGGTCTGAGACTGATCACCAATTGGAAGTATTAGTTAAAAAGGAAACAAGAAATTATAAAGAGACACCAAAAGTGGTTTTAATATTTTCTTCAGGCATCATTTCATCTGCATCACATCATCATCATCACTGCCACATTTTATGTCGTATTTAACTGTGTGTCAGGCACTGTGATGAACCCTTGCCATTCATTTTGATCATTCAATGTGCACCAAACTCTCATGGACATAATATGTTTTAAAAATCCATCCTTATGGGAAGCTGAATTGTGGAATTATTTTCACACAGCTAACAGGTGGTTGTGGCAATTGTATCCAGATATAATTGATTCAGAAGCTACTCCTCTCAACTACAATGAATCACCTACTCACTGGAATTGTAGCCAAATGCAATGGTGGGTAAATATCTGTTTGGGAAAGCTGCATTTGACCCATAGCCAAATCAAACTCAGGCATATGCTGTCCATGTGTCTTTGTTCATGTTGTGCTGCCATCACAGAATATCACCAATTATATAATTGACAGAAAACAGGAAATTATTTCGCTCATGGTACCACTGGCTGAGAAGGCAAAGCAAGATCAAGGGGACATATCTGGGGAGAGCCTTCTTGCTGCAAGATAGTGTGACAGAAGCCATCAAATGAGCCAGAGAGCAAGAAATCAAACTTACAGCGACAACCCCGTTACATTTAGTGTCCCTCCATTTAGGACAGTGGAGCTCTTATGACAAGCAGTACCCCATAGTGCCCACCTCTGAGAACTCTTGCATTGAGCATTAAGTTTCCAACATGCTTTTGGTGGACATATTCAATCCATAGCACCATGACTTTTAGTGGATCCATTCTTTACCAATTCCAGGGAGAAATATGAACACAGACAAGGCATAGCTCATGAGGGTAAGTCAAATTAAAAATTCTGTGGCTGAGGCTGCTGCTCCATCCTATTGATGCCCAGAGCCTTAACAGCGTAAGTGTTGGTGTTAATTTCCTTCAAGACCTTTAAATGTCATGGAAGGAAATTTCTATTTTATTCTGGATCTATAGGTCCCACTTCTTCAGCTTGGAGAGTTCTTGTGAGGCTGTGAAATAAGAGCATGCCTTATGTCCTCTGAATTCCTTCACCTTTTCTAGAGTGTAGTTGATTGTCTCCAGGCAGCTGAAATTAAAATAGGTTTCAGAGTGTTAGTGCCATCACAAAGCAGGGAGGAGAGAAAGGGGAAGCATCACGGTACAAATAAGAGCTTGTTAATACCTTATCCCACCAATATTTGATATTTATGCATCATGCCAGAGACATTTGTTATGTGCTATTCAGTCCATCCCATTCTACTATAATTTGATATAGGTATTATTACTTGCACAACTTGTGACTTTTAAAAAACTTTATCTTTAAAATACTCATCTCTTGAAATCATTTTCTCAGTATACTATTGTTGCCTTCCTCCTCCTCCTCCTCTTCCTCTTCCTCCTCCTCTTCTTCTTCCTCCTTCATTTTCTTGATGTGGTTCTTTTTTTCAAATACTGCCACACAAATCTCAAATCAGTGCTCCCCCTACCAACAGGTAAAGGCCCTTGGTTTAGACAAAACCATAATTGCAATTTCTGATAGTGATGTTTTCCAATGCATTCTCAGTATTTATTCCAGCAATTTCAAGGACTTTTAAAAAATGATTCAATTTTCCATTAGCCATGCATGCCTCCAAATAGAACAACTAATCTTAACTAGGAGTTGGAAAATTTGAGAGTTAAGAAATACCATGTGTAGTTTTGATGCTGCCTCTAGGTAGCCACATAGGATACATAAGTGAGCACATTATTGGACTAAACCAATGACTCAATTTATTCTCTTATTTAACAAATACCTATGATCTGCTTTGTAAAGGTTAAACACTTTTCTGAGAAGCAACTGAATAAAGGTAAAATATGCAGTCTTGTTCTCAACAATGTCATTCAGTAGGAAAAGATGCAAAAATAATATATTAAAATTATCCTTGCTAGGTGTGCACCAGTGGCTCATGCCTGTTATCCTAGCTAACCAGGTGGTTAGAGCATTGTAGTTCAAAGCCATCCCAGACAGGAAAGTCCATGAGACTTTTATCTCCAATTAATCATTCCCCCCCAAAAAAAAAGCAGAAGTGGAATTGTACTTCAAATGCTAGAGTGTTACCCTTCAACACAAAAGTTCAGGGATAATGCCCAGTCCCTGAGTTCAATCCCTATGGCCAGCACACGTACATAAAAAATTATAGATGTGAGGGATGGGTGAGAATGTGGAGAAGGACGACATGAATCAAGATGCATTGCATTCATAAATTGCTTTATTTAATAGCAACTCCTTTGTACAACTACTTAAAGATAATAAAAAAGAAACCAAAAAATTGTAATTGCCATAGTACAAAAGGTAGTGTGCACCATAGTTAGAATTAGTGTATGTGTGTGTGTTAGAATTTGTAATGATAGAATCTGTGCAATGAGAGGACCACAGAACCACTTTTTGATATCTTTCATCACAGAGTGACACTACAGAAAAAGTATATTTGATAAGGAGGATTGCATTATGAAGATTGTGGCATGCACCATGTTTTTTCTGGAATAGTTTCATTGTTTAACTTTTCTGGATATTGCAATCTAGCTGGACATTCACCCCTCACAACAGCATCTTGTGAGCTGAATAAGCCCTTCTGTTTGGAAACCCACTACCTTCCTGTTCCTAGCTATATGCTGCATATTCTGCAATTCATGTTCACTAGGCTTTTATGAAATGGATGTGGCACTTTTGATTGAACAAGTAGCTTCCTACACTAGAAATGTATGTAGAAATTCCTACAAAATATTTTAAATTAAAATGTAAGTTTAATTTTTCAATTGTGAAGGCCAATATCATAATACATTTCTAAAGAGATAAATATTATTATTCAATTGTCTCAATTTTGTAGCCTATTTCTTTTTTTTTCTTATTTATTTTCAAAATTATATACAGAGAGGTTACAGTTTCATATGTTAGGCCTTGGGTACATTTCTTGTACTGTTTGTTACCTCCTCCCTCATTCCCCCCTACCAGCCTATTTCCTTTTAATTTCTGAATTCCTCATCAGTATTTTCAGGAGTTTAGTGGTAGACTTACCATTACTGTGACAATATTCCTAAGTTAAACAACTAAAAAGGAGAAAATGCTCATTTTGGTTTATCATTACTAGGCCTGGTTGCCCTTGGGCCTTTCATTAGGCAGCCCATCCTGACATAAGTGAGGGAATGCTGGTAATGACTATGAAAGAATAAAGAGAACAAGACAGCAGCAGGGGAACAAAGACTTCCCTCAAACGCACACTCACAATGACCTATATCCTCCAAGTAAGTCCTACTCCTGAAGTTCCCAATACCTCCCTCTATCTCATTATACAATGAATCCACTGTCAATTAATCTGTATGAGTGGTCAGAGCCAATCACCTTCCAAAAGTTGCATCTCTAAACTCAGCTGCACTGGGGACCAACCTTTGAGGATATGAGTTTTTAGGATCCAAACCATAACAATTAATTTAAAACCTTCCAACAACAACACAAGACAGTGGCACTATTCCCATGTCAGGGCTAAGACTGATGTGACCACTTGAAAATGTTCTTGGAAGGGATGGGAATGTGATTTAGTGGTAGAATGGATGGTTGCCTAGCATGCATGAGGCCCCAAGTCCAATTCCTCAATACCACATGAACAAAAAACAAACAAGCAAACCAACCAAAGAAAATATTCTTGACAAATCTGTAAGTCACTAATGTTACCTCCATATTATTTAATTTTTATTTATTTTAATATTTATGACCCTAAATGTGTTTTTAAAAATATATACCTTTTTAGATTAAAGCTAAAAATTTATCCAATCTTAATTAAAACAGACACACAATCCTTTCACTATTTTTGAGAGCTATGTGGATTTAGAAGTGGTGATACAGTATAGAATCATAGTTAAGGACAGTGCATGGGTTCTTACTCTTACTACTTGAATGGTATTAGTAAAGTTTGCGAGTTTCTCTACCTTGCACAAAAAGAATGGCAGACACCTTTCTTCATGACTGTGATGGGAAAATTCAGACAACAAACACATTTACACACTTGATATACTGATTACTACTTTCAAGCATACTTAAAATGTTCATCACTACAATCATATTTTCACTTTAATCTAATAAAATTGTCTTTCTGCTAAAAGTGGTTTGCTATAGCTCTAAGACAAGCATCATTAATAAACCAATTAGTTATTTTAACTGTTATTTAATTGATCTAATCAGCTTTATTCAGAATCCTACAAGTTATCTGTATTTTCTTAACCAAACCACAAAATATGTTCCACTTGTGTTGGCTATACTAAACATTAACTCAAATCCCACCCTTCTCGTGTGTCTGGTATGACAAGTCTTTCTCTCACGACTCACATCATTTCTTGGCTGGCCTCTCTTTCTCAGTCCTCTATGGCCCAGCCCCACAGCAGTACTGGGTATGACAGGAGGACCTGTGCTTTAAATATGAGCCAAGTAACATTTTGTAGATTCAATTCTTCAATACCTTATTGTTACATTGGAATTATAATAGACACTCCCTTCTGTGATGCACAACACACTAAGTCATCTACCCTTGCCTACCTCTCACACCTTGCTGACAAACACCAAGCAGGTGTTCCTGGCTCCCATTGAATCCCCCAAACTCTTTCCTGCAACAGGAATACAAGCTGCATTTCACTGTCTTGATGTCCTCCTGGAGCCTTCCCATAGGCTCCTGCCCAATGCTGCATCCTTTTATACATTTGTCTGATTGATGGGACACACCTTCAGACACCACCTGTTCGTGTACACTGCCCACTTTCTCAGATAACCCATCTCTACCTAAAATTGTTGTCATTTTCTTCCTCTGCTCTTTGTCCATCTCCTTGCTCCATGAATGTGTTATCTCCTTCAGACAAAGATGATTCTATTTATTTGCTGTAAATCCTACTTCTATAACACACTCAGTAAGCAATACTATTAGATTAGTAAGCAAGCAAATGAATCATTTTTGTGCCAACCACATCCCATACACATAGAGAATTACAGAGGATATGCAGAATTACATTTCAGTTTTTGGTGGTACAATTTGCATACTTTCTATTTTACAGTGGAACAAACTGATACTTGTTCTAGTAGAAGAAACACATACGTTTTTCAATGGGGGGGGGTCTTTTCCTGAGTGAGTAAAACAAGGAGGGTAATCAAAATTGTGGGCAGTAGCCACACAATCGAAAGGAGAATTAACTGGTATGTGACAGTGTGTTTAGTGCTAAGCTAGGATGCTCTGCTAAGTGAATTCTATGTATTTCCAAATGTCAACATTTTCAATTTCTAGTAAATTTATCAGGATGAAAAATCATCACTTGGGGCCAGCTAGTACTTCCTAAAAAGTGCAATTCAAGATGGAAATTTCTTAGTCTTTTTTCTTGGACCAAGTCCAATTTTGAGAACCACATCATGAGTGCAGGATGGTGGGTAGCGGAAGGAATTCTCACCCAAGAAATCCAGCTTACCTTCAGGAAGCATTGACAAGACTCTCACTAGGGGTGGGTCACTCACAAGGACTCAGTCAGTCACCCTGAGAGACATGCTTCTGTTCATGCACATCAGGTAGCTTGAAGTCTTTGCAAAGCTCAAGCCTGAACAATGACAAGTATCTCAGCAGTGTGGCCCTCAGCCATTTACTTGTATGTCAGGAAGCATGCCCTTAACCCTCAGATGCTCTTAACCCTCCATTCTTCCCTGTGTGCCATCCAGACCCCTTTACTAATCCCACTCTTGGACCATTCCCTAAGGAAATTGTCTTTCTCCTAACTCCCTTCCGTCTTTTTCCATTCCCTGAATCCCCACAGTTTAGCAGTGTGCAGAGCTCCCCCCCCCACCTTCCCCAGGATAATTCCTCATGCACACATATATGCTGATACACTCAAAGGAAATACGAACTATTAAAGGCAGCTCATGGCTCCTGCCAGGCTTGGAAAATATCCCTTACTTAGACAAAGCATGGAGAGAAGCTTCTGTCTTACTTTAACTTGATGAGTCGATATTGCTCCTCGTATAGCTTTCTATTTGGAAACAACTCTGTTTATATAACACTCATTTTATGTATTTCTACTCCCTCATTTTTTACCATTAAGGACACTTGCCCAGAAACAGAATCTGTATTTTCTTTCAAGTGTTCATCTCCTCGCGCAGCCTGCTCCCCACCTGAGTGCATCGCACTTGATTGCTATGCTGCAGAGCTGGGCACAACTTTATTCTGCACAACATCATATCAATCTGTTTGCCCATCTATCTCCCATCTTTATACACACCACAGACACATAAATGTCTCCAGTGAAATGAGTATGTGTTAACAGTTCTCAGAAATGCACGGACAATGAATGTCTCCTTCTATATGTATATTTTTTTGCTAATGCAGAAAGTAATATGTAGCCTTTTAATACTTAAAGCATTTATTTCTCCTTGATGCATATACATGCAATTCTTGTTATTTATTTTATTTTTCATGTAAACACTGGGGCTTGATTTCACAGCCTGGACACTGTCCCTTAGCATTTTTGCTTTTAAGGATTATTTTCTATCTCTTGGCTTACAGCTCTGCTTACAGCTTTTTAGTGGTTAACTGGAGATAAGCGTCTCATGGACTTTCCTACCTGGCCTGGCTTTGAACTGAGATCCTCAGATCTCAGCCTTGTGAGTAGCTAGGATTTCAGCCACAAGCCACAACTGTCAGGTGTTCCCATTTTAACAACAGGGAGAATTGAGACCCACAGAGATGGATTGATTTGCTGAAGGTGGGATGGGACTTCTTCATTCTGAGAGCACACTATCAGCCCATGCTACCATGTCTGAGCCTTTTAGAACTTGGAGATTCAGGTTGCTACAGGAAATAGATAGAAAGGTCAAACATAAAATGTATAGAGTGCAACTTCTCTTTTTACTGTACAAGTAATGAAACTGACTTTTCAGTGTTTAATTTCAGAACCGCTCACTGCATGAAATACGTTTCTGAAAAGAGAGAAAATTGTTTCGTGTCTGGACTCCCAGTCTTTGGGATTAAGGGTGCTTGCCTGGTTTGATGATATACCTTTCTCCAAAGTGACTCTCATCCTGCCACCTCATCCTGCCTTTCCCAATCCATCTCTTGTAGCTGCTGTAGAAATGATGAAGGCACCCCAGACAAGATTATATAAGCTCAGTGATAACGAGCAAAAGGAGATAGATTCCTACTGAACAACAATCCTGCTTTGTGCCGATCTGAATAGGAGAGCAGAGAAAAGTGAGCAGAAATACAGGCAATCTATGATCTAACGGGAAATTGGTTTTAAATAAGTTGTTTTTTTCAGAGGCTTCTGGGAGATATTGGTCTTCCAAAGAATTATGGAAAGCACTGAGATAATTACCTTGGCCTTAGAAACTTAAAAAAAATCTTTTTATGTACTTAAAAAAAAGTGTGTTTCACATTCAACAAGCTGCCAGATAAATTGTCAAGGAAATTAGAGACTGAGGAAGACCCCAGAGCAAAGAACACTGCTAGGGACAACAGCCCACTCCACAATCCTATCTTCAATAGCTTAGTGTATTGTTTATTGTGTGAGCTCACATTCTCATACTACACATAGCTGCTACTTATTTAATGCATTTGAGCTGTGTTTAAGAGGTTGGGGTAATCTTCAAGGTATATTACAGTCACAGAATTTTCAAGAGACTGAAGCCGAAGGATAGAAAATTTGAGGACAGTATGGGTTATAAAGTGAGACCCTGTCTTAGCTACAAAGTAAAATAAAATGAAGAAAAGAAAGAGAAAATAGAGAGGGGGTCTGAAGAGACAGGAAAATAGAAGATCTGGGGGATTTCACTGGTGTTCTTTGAGTTTCTAAGCCATTTCTTCATTTGCAAGTGTGATGCTTCAAGGGCTGGCTTGAAGATTAAGTGAGATGGTGGATTTTTACTTATCACATGCTTTAGAAAATTCTAGACAGAGTAACTCCTCCGTACCCATGGTTTGACTTTCCTCAGTTATATAATCAACTTTATATAATCCTCAGCCTATAATCAATTATCCTTCAATAAGATTGAGGGGGAAATTATGCAATAACATGATTAATGCCTTTTCCATTGTGGATCATTCTTCATAGTGGGATGAAGTGTTGCCTCCTCCTGACTCTTTCCTGCCTGAGATGCAAGTCTTCTTTGTGAGGTTCACCTCCAGGGACTCATACTCCAGATAGGCCTCTCCCCTCAAATTTCCAGAACGTCTCAAAAGCTGCAAACAGGTGGGAAACAAGCATCACACATAGGCTTATGGGGAACATATCAGATTTGAATAATAACATCACTATGAATATATAGGATAAACAGTCTATACAATCATCCATATTAACTGTGGTTGCAAGCATCTGATGAAATATGCTCGGGTAACAGATAA
Organism: Perognathus longimembris pacificus; assembly: GCF_023159225.1. NCBI lineage: Eukaryota > Metazoa > Chordata > Mammalia > Rodentia > Heteromyidae > Perognathus > Perognathus longimembris. The sequence goes on along the minus strand of NC_063163.1, from coordinate 102,524,047 downwards.
TTAACATCCTGAGAAGTGGTGATTACTCTTGTTTTCATTATAATCATCACCAAAATTAAATTACAGTGGTTTAAATAGTGGTCTTCGAACTTGGTTAGTCTCATAATTCCACCCCCTCACTATCCTGGGTAGACATTATTTGGGGAGGGACAACTTTGTCTTGGCCAGTGAGACATTCATTCATCTGTCCATCCGCTTATTTATTAATCCGTGCTCTTTCATTCATGAGATGTTTGAAGTAGGTTATAGAAAGGTAAAGAATTAATTATGTGTTTCTCTGTGACTTGAACTCATGCTTGCTCAACTTGCTTACTTATGGCTGACATTCTACTACTTGAGCCTTGTCTCTAGAACAGATTCTGGCTGGTTAATTGAAGATAGGGTTTCTCAGAGTTTTTCTGCTCTAGCGGGCTTGGTACTGCAACGGTCTACATGTCAGCCCCCTGAGTAGCTAGAATTGCAGGTAGAACCTACCAGCACTTGGCTTAATTACATAGCTTTAAAGATGAAGAAAGCTGACGGAAAATATCAGACACTGATATGTGTAGTTTACACATTAAAATAAAAGTTATGAAGTCTACATAATGAATTATATGTAGTGATCCGATTTATCTAGCTTATAAAAGGGGTTAGCAAACCCACTCCTTCATTCACTCAATCACTCACCCACCCATTTACCCACAATCCCCCTCACCAAGTCACACACTCACTCAATCTCTTTCACTCCCCTTCTTACTAACATCTTGCTTACTTAATATGCTTTTGTTTACTTACTTACTTACTTACCTTCTTGCTTGTTTAATTCTCCATGAGGAAAGGAACAATGAAGAGCTTATATTCCCCTGTGTATAGTTTGTTACAAAATAAAAAAGTAAATAAGTATTTGTTGAGTATAAAACAATAGAGAGACTCAATTAGTCATTTTTATAGCATCCTGAAGGCAAGCTGAGGGCTGACACTAGCACATTGTTTATTATAGTGCTGTTGGATGGGGATGAAAAATAGGGAGAAAGTTTGGTAGTAGGGTATTTAGTAAAATAATGGCCTCTATAAATTCTTACTTGTTTGCTTCTAAACTAGAGTCTAACCTAGAATATCCATACTAGTGATTAGACTAGATATCTCAAATGCTCTTTAGGAAATCAAATTTGGGTAATAGAGGTTATGTTCAATGCCCAAAAGCTGCAAATATCCATCCAGTCTCAAAGGCCAATCAGGATACACTGATTTGCTGAGCCACTGGAACTTTGCTCAGAAAGTTCCAGGCTTTGACAAGAAGTATAACAAATATCAGATGACAGTCAGGACTTTCCACCAGTCAGCAGCAGCTGTTATTTTAGGAAGTTATTGTATCATTCTATCAGATGAGGAGCTTCAGGCATGTACAAGAATGTGGCAGAAACACAGGATTCCCATGAACCTAAATAGGTTCAAGGCTATTGTTTTCCATTATAGTGGATCAAATCCTCAGACTCATCCTTACCAAAGCAAATTATTTGTCCTCCAATAGCAGCTCATCTCCTCAGTATCTTCAGTGTGAGCTGAGGAAACAGCACAATTGTAGCTGGGATGGGTAGCTTGGAACCGTGCCAACTCATTTTGTGAATTCCCTGTTTCCTCTGATCATGTCTGTACCTGGTATGATTGACTGCTCTTGGGCTCTCCAACCTTATGACTTGATAGGTCTGAAGAATCAGGATTCTGATGGACAGTTCTGATTATCATTTGATATTTGATATCTTACTGGCAGTTGACTTATCTTTTTGTTGACCAAATCTCATGTGTTTCTTTCTTTTCACTTCCTCCCTCCCTCCCTCCTTCCCTCCCTTTCTTCTTTCCTTCCTTCCCTCCTCCCTCCCTCCCTTGCTTTCTCCCCCCCCTTTTCTTTCTTTCTTTCTTTCTTTTTTTCTTTCTTTCTTTCTCTCCCTCTCTCTTTCTTTCTTTCTTCATTCTTTCCTTCCTTCCTTCCTTTCTTCCTTCCTCATTTTGTGCCAGTCTAGTCTTGGGGCTTGAACTCAGGGCCTGAGCGTGGTCCTTGAGCTTTTGTGCTCAAGGATAGCACTCTAGCACTTAAGCTATAGATCTACTTCTAGCTTTTTGGTAGCTAATTGGAGATCAAAGTGTCACAGATTTTCCTGCCCAGGCTGGATTTGAACCGAGATCCTCAGATCTCAGCCTCCTGAATAGCTAGGATTATAGGTATGTGCCAGCAGTGTCCAATTGTCTCTTCTTTCTTGATACTGAAGATCAAACCCAGAGCACTGAGCTTGCTATGCAAGCACATTCTCACTAAATCACACCCAAGCCCCCAAATAACATTCTAGAATTTGTTTTGTGAATAGTTATGATCTTAGAATATAGATATTTGGTCTTAGCCCTGTTTCCCAGGATACTATTAAAATGGTTAGAATCTTAACAGTGATGTGGTGTTTTGTATAGTGACTGACAAATGGCAGCCCTAAGTAGTTCCTTTAGGGAGACTTGCTACCGTGTTAAAGACAAAGGCACAATGTAAAGTTGGAGACTTTTATTTACCTGAACCTCTCTCTGCCAGAGGGCTAGGACAGAAAAATGGAGACTGACATTTTAATTGATCACTATTACACACTCCTATTTAATGAACTATTGAAATCCCCAATACAGTTGAGAGAACTCTTTATAGCTGAATAGAAGTAGGTGCCTAGAAGAAGGTGTTCCAGAAAGAACATGGAAGCGGCACCCCCCTCTCTATCTTCTGTGCCTTCTGCATATCTTCATCTGCATCCTTTGCAATAGACAGATTATAAGTATAGTGTTTCACTGAGTACTGTCAGCTACGCTATTGATTGAACATGATGGCAGATTGCAGGAAGCTGTGTTTAGAAGCCCAGATAAAACAACCTGAGACTACAGTTGCCATCTGAGATTGAAGGCAGTCTTAGGGATGGGTGGTCAAGCAGTGTACTCGAGCTACCTCTAGGTGGCTTGTGCCAGAACTGAATTGAACTAGAGGACACCAAACTGTGCCCAATGCAGATGCTAGGGAAAGAAATTGTTGTGGCATGTAAGCAAACTAAAACCACTACACTATGAAAAAGTGTATGTCATATGCTAAGAAAAAGAGTACTTTGATGTAGGTTGTGTGACCTTTATCCAAACCTTAGTGTCCTGAATGGTGACTCTATGTGAGCTTGTTGTAAATACACTCTACAACCTTCCTCATGCTAGCCAGCTCCTCTATTATGCAGCATGTCTATCTTAGAACCCATCTATCAGGACTACTTTCCCTTCAGCCTGGACTTGCTATAATGCTGCACCTTCCCATTCTGGGACTCAGTCAAAGAAGGTTGCCATTTCATTTTTATGTCTCCAGGTAAAGGAACCAAACATTATGATCAAACACAGGCTATGTAGTCCAGAACCTGCAGGTGGCTCTAAAGCTTTTAGTGGGAGATACAAAGCACAACTATTCACCCCACACTTTCAGCAGGATGTCCCATTGTGCCTTGAATTACCGAATCTCTAAGAATTTTACTAGTGATTACTGTAGACTTCTGAGGCTTTGGGGGCTTTATGCTTTCCCAATGGAGTACACACATCTTTTTAGAGTCTCCAATATACTTGTACCCTTTGCTCATCTGTTTGGATGAGTTCATGTCATTGATATAGTGGTCAAATGGGATATTATATACAGTATCCAGGCAGTCTGTGTCCCTTCAGAATATATCAGAAGGCTGAAATGTTATCCTAGCTCTAGGCAAACCATAAACATACACCATGGTTTGATCCCATGAGAATATGAAATGCTTGAATTCTGCTTTCTTACAGTAGGCAGAAGGGTGCATTTACTGGTCACTCATCATATACCAAGTCCCAGAGTCTGTTTTAATCTGCTCTAACAAAGAGACTACATCTGGCAAAACATCTGGAATGAGTTACTACCCAGATTTGTAGCAGCCCAATGTAATCAGCCATGAGCCATCTGGATTTTGTAGGGGACATGTGAAGTAAATAAGGATATGACAACAAAAATTTATACATTGTGCCAGTCTCTGAAATTGATAATCTGAGCTACACCATTATTTTTTCTGGCTCCTTTTGGTTGGGATGGAGATGGAGGTCCTATACAAAGTTTCTACTTGGCCTTTTGTATTTTGACCCTTGTTCAGTAGGGAAAGAAATCAGCATAGGACTTTCACTAGCTACTGGTTGTCCATCTTGTGTTACATTTCAGGTGGTAAAACTACTTCCATGGAGATCTGCAGACTCGGTTTGTACACCCTGACCTGGGCATGTAATAGGACACTGTTCGTCATCTCTATACCTCTCTTCTAGGAAGCAGGCATGATGGTATTTTGAATCCACTATTTCACCTTTTCCAAATATATGAATATCTGGACTAATGACTCTGTGTCTTTTCAAGAATCGTTGTTGAACACATCGACATCATCTTGCTGAGAATTCTCACTTGATTTTTCCAAAATATTCTGAGTCTTCAAATGATTTCCCAAACTGAAAAATAAAATGAGGGTAAGTTTCTTATGTATGTGTACTGAGGCTTGAACTCTGGGACTATGTGCTTTCCCTTCCCATTTTCACTTAAGGTTGGTACTCTACTGCTTGAGCTTCACTTCCAGTTTCTTTTGGTGCTTAATTAGAGTTAAGAGTCTTACGGAGTTGCCTTCCTAAGCTGGCTATGAACCAGGATTCTTAGATCTCTTCCTCCTGAGTAGCTAGGCTTACAAGCTTGTGCCAGTGGTACATGTCTGGGAACTTTTTATTATGGCAAGTATTCTTAGACTGTTGACCATCTGTGCTTGATTCCTTCATATCTACAAATCATATCTACCTTCTGGTCTAAGGATATTATAATTTAAGTATACATAGCTCTTGGGATTTTGGACCTCTCTAATGTCTTTTAAATCCTGTCTCACATCGTGACAATCATCTCCATTTTGCCTTTGACTTATTTATTGCTGGCGACTGTTATTTAGAGTCCTATTATCTGTCAATTATTATTTTTTAAAGTTGATCATCTGTACTGTTATGCTGAGTCCCATGATCATTAGTTATTGCTTGTGTATCTGGTTATCTGTACTGTTAGTACACCCATGCTCTATTACTTATATGGAGATCTGATCACCTTGACTCTTTTCAGGGGAGTCAAATTCTGAAACAGCATTGGCTATAGATTTACCTTGTCCACAGACAGCAGTTCGTGTACATAAACATAATGTTTATCTAGTGAGTGCCACAGAATTTTATATGCTATGGAAATTGAATCATGTATTCTTTTTAATAAAATTATGAATTCCCTTACCATATTGAAATAAAAGAAATTTTAGTGTACATGCAGGTATAATCAAGCTTCAAATAAATATAGTATTTCTTAAAATATCTTTCTTTTTATATCAATTCCTGAATATCTTAAGGGGTTTGTTTTCTTATACCTAGGTCTTCTCTTTTTAAGAGGAACATTCTTTAAATTCAGATAGCATCAATTCACTCACTCCATGAGAACAATTATATCTATATTTTATTCCCATTTTCTTCTTTCCAACATTGGTATCTGATAATTAGAATATATTTATATGTAAGGCATATGATTGGTTCATAGCCATAGTTTCTTATAACTATTTAGATGAGACTACTTTGTACCCATCTGTTTTCTAATTAGGTTTTTTCCATTGTCAAACCACCTATTTTTATTTAAATTCAATAAATGCTGTTACCATGTAGGCTTCTATTCATAGGTTTTATGAACCTATGCTCCTTTCTTTTTAAAGATGCTAGCTTGACACCTTATGGGAGAATCACAAAAACTAGGTTGAGTATAAAATGTTGGATCAAACATGTGTTTTAAAAGTAGAACATTAAAGACATTGTCCCGCTGATCTGATCCTCAGATCTCAGCCTCCTGAATAGCTAGGATTATAGGTATGTGCCAGCAGTGTCCAATTGTCTCTTCTTTCTTGATACTGAAGATCAAACCCAGAGCACTGAGCTTGCTATGCAAGCACATTCTCACTAAATCACACCCAAGCCCCCAAATAACATTCTAGAATTTGTTTTGTGAATAGTTATGATCTTAGAATATAGATATTTGGTCTTAGCCCTGTTTCCCAGGATACTATTAAAATGGTTAGAATCTTAACAGTGATGTGGTGTTTTGTATAGTGACTGACAAATGGCAGCCCTAAGTAGTTCCTTTAGGGAGACTTGCTACCGTGTTAAAGACAAAGGCACAATGTAAAGTTGGAGACTTTTATTTACCTGAACCTCTCTCTGCCAGAGGGCTAGGACAGAAAAATGGAGACTGACATTTTAATTGATCACTATTACACACTCCTATTTAATGAACTATTGAAATCCCCAATACAGTTGAGAGAACTCTTTATAGCTGAATAGAAGTAGGTGCCTAGAAGAAGGTGTTCCAGAAAGAACATGGAAGCGGCACCCCCCTCTCTATCTTCTGTGCCTTCTGCATATCTTCATCTGCATCCTTTGCAATAGACAGATTATAAGTATAGTGTTTCACTGAGTACTGTCAGCTACGCTATTGATTGAACATGATGGCAGATTGCAGGAAGCTGTGTTTAGAAGCCCAGATAAAACAACCTGAGACTACAGTTGCCATCTGAGATTGAAGGCAGTCTTAGGGATGGGTGGTCAAGCAGTGTACTCGAGCTACCTCTAGGTGGCTTGTGCCAGAACTGAATTGAACTAGAGGACACCAAACTGTGCCCAATGCAGATGCTAGGGAAAGAAATTGTTGTGGCATGTAAGCAAACTAAAACCACTACACTATGAAAAAGTGTATGTCATATGCTAAGAAAAAGAGTACTTTGATGTAGGTTGTGTGACCTTTATCCAAACCTTAGTGTCCTGAATGGTGACTCTATGTGAGCTTGTTGTAAATACACTCTACAACCTTCCTCATGCTAGCCAGCTCCTCTATTATGCAGCATGTCTATCTTAGAACCCATCTATCAGGACTACTTTCCCTTCAGCCTGGACTTGCTATAATGCTGCACCTTCCCATTCTGGGACTCAGTCAAAGAAGGTTGCCATTTCATTTTTATGTCTCCAGGTAAAGGAACCAAACATTATGATCAAACACAGGCTATGTAGTCCAGAACCTGCAGGTGGCTCTAAAGCTTTTAGTGGGAGATACAAAGCACAACTATTCACCCCACACTTTCAGCAGGATGTCCCATTGTGCCTTGAATTACCGAATCTCTAAGAATTTTACTAGTGATTACTGTAGACTTCTGAGGCTTTGGGGGCTTTATGCTTTCCCAATGGAGTACACACATCTTTTTAGAGTCTCCAATATACTTGTACCCTTTGCTCATCTGTTTGGATGAGTTCATGTCATTGATATAGTGGTCAAATGGGATATTATATACAGTATCCAGGCAGTCTGTGTCCCTTCAGAATATATCAGAAGGCTGAAATGTTATCCTAGCTCTAGGCAAACCATAAACATACACCATGGTTTGATCCCATGAGAATATGAAATGCTTGAATTCTGCTTTCTTACAGTAGGCAGAAGGGTGCATTTACTGGTCACTCATCATATACCAAGTCCCAGAGTCTGTTTTAATCTGCTCTAACAAAGAGACTACATCTGGCAAAACATCTGGAATGAGTTACTACCCAGATTTGTAGCAGCCCAATGTAATCAGCCATGAGCCATCTGGATTTTGTAGGGGACATGTGAAGTAAATAAGGATATGACAACAAAAATTTATACATTGTGCCAGTCTCTGAAATTGATAATCTGAGCTACACCATTATTTTTTCTGGCTCCTTTTGGTTGGGATGGAGATGGAGGTCCTATACAAAGTTTCTACTTGGCCTTTTGTATTTTGACCCTTGTTCAGTAGGGAAAGAAATCAGCATAGGACTTTCACTAGCTACTGGTTGTCCATCTTGTGTTACATTTCAGGTGGTAAAACTACTTCCATGGAGATCTGCAGACTCGGTTTGTACACCCTGACCTGGGCATGTAATAGGACACTGTTCGTCATCTCTATACCTCTCTTCTAGGAAGCAGGCATGATGGTATTTTGAATCCACTATTTCACCTTTTCCAAATATATGAATATCTGGACTAATGACTCTGTGTCTTTTCAAGAATCGTTGTTGAACACATCGACATCATCTTGCTGAGAATTCTCACTTGATTTTTCCAAAATATTCTGAGTCTTCAAATGATTTCCCAAACTGAAAAATAAAATGAGGGTAAGTTTCTTATGTATGTGTACTGAGGCTTGAACTCTGGGACTATGTGCTTTCCCTTCCCATTTTCACTTAAGGTTGGTACTCTACTGCTTGAGCTTCACTTCCAGTTTCTTTTGGTGCTTAATTAGAGTTAAGAGTCTTACGGAGTTGCCTTCCTAAGCTGGCTATGAACCAGGATTCTTAGATCTCTTCCTCCTGAGTAGCTAGGCTTACAAGCTTGTGCCAGTGGTACATGTCTGGGAACTTTTTATTATGGCAAGTATTCTTAGACTGTTGACCATCTGTGCTTGATTCCTTCATATCTACAAATCATATCTACCTTCTGGTCTAAGGATATTATAATTTAAGTATACATAGCTCTTGGGATTTTGGACCTCTCTAATGTCTTTTAAATCCTGTCTCACATCGTGACAATCATCTCCATTTTGCCTTTGACTTATTTATTGCTGGCGACTGTTATTTAGAGTCCTATTATCTGTCAATTATTATTTTTTAAAGTTGATCATCTGTACTGTTATGCTGAGTCCCATGATCATTAGTTATTGCTTGTGTATCTGGTTATCTGTACTGTTAGTACACCCATGCTCTATTACTTATATGGAGATCTGATCACCTTGACTCTTTTCAGGGGAGTCAAATTCTGAAACAGCATTGGCTATAGATTTACCTTGTCCACAGACAGCAGTTCGTGTACATAAACATAATGTTTATCTAGTGAGTGCCACAGAATTTTATATGCTATGGAAATTGAATCATGTATTCTTTTTAATAAAATTATGAATTCCCTTACCATATTGAAATAAAAGAAATTTTAGTGTACATGCAGGTATAATCAAGCTTCAAATAAATATAGTATTTCTTAAAATATCTTTCTTTTTATATCAATTCCTGAATATCTTAAGGGGTTTGTTTTCTTATACCTAGGTCTTCTCTTTTTAAGAGGAACATTCTTTAAATTCAGATAGCATCAATTCACTCACTCCATGAGAACAATTATATCTATATTTTATTCCCATTTTCTTCTTTCCAACATTGGTATCTGATAATTAGAATATATTTATATGTAAGGCATATGATTGGTTCATAGCCATAGTTTCTTATAACTATTTAGATGAGACTACTTTGTACCCATCTGTTTTCTAATTAGGTTTTTTCCATTGTCAAACCACCTATTTTTATTTAAATTCAATAAATGCTGTTACCATGTAGGCTTCTATTCATAGGTTTTATGAACCTATGCTCCTTTCTTTTTAAAGATGCTAGCTTGACACCTTATGGGAGAATCACAAAAACTAGGTTGAGTATAAAATGTTGGATCAAACATGTGTTTTAAAAGTAGAACATTAAAGACATTGTCCCGCTGATTTTGCATTGAATATTACTATGGAAAATGTCTGAGGGCACCTTGCTTGTTTTCTTCTCGCAAGTGGTTTATTTTCTTGCATAGATGACTGAAGAATTCTTATTATCTTTTTTTTTTATTTTTGGAATGCATTATTTAGATGGAAAGCATCTTTCCATATTAACTATTATATGTAAGAATTTCCTGGAACCCAGTGTGTTTTCCAGCTTTCAGATTCAATCCTACTTTCATTTTGGTGACATTTTGCTTGTATTTTATCATTGATGTCATCTTCTATTTCATTTATTTAGCTGAATATTACAGTAGTCACATCAGTCTTACTATAGAGGATCATTGCCTGACTTTAGGTGTTATTGGCTTGCTAAACACTTTCATCTTTTATTTAGTCATTGTTGTTTATATCACAAGAATGATTGGGAACTTTCTGAGATGGTAAAACTTTCATATTGTAGAAGGGCCAAGTGCTTGGTCCATTCTTTGATAGCTCTTGTTTTGTTTTTGAAAATAAGGTCTGATTTTTGTACTCCAGCCTGGCCTTGAACTTGCAGTTCTCCTGTTTCAGATCCTAGTATGCTAGAATTACAATTGTGTATCTGCATGAGCAAGTTGTTGAAGTTTGTGTTTTTTCTTCAGTACATTGATTGACCCTCAGCTTGCTAATTTAATCCTATCTTCTTCATTTTAATGTAATTTTTCTAGCTTCTGTTTTACTAAAGTAACATTAATTTTTTGGTTGTTATATAATAGAAGTTATGGAAAAAAAATCACACTCTTTCCAAGTTCTACATAGGTACTATGGGGAGTGTGTTTCTCTCTCTGTGTGTGTGTGTGTGTGTGTGTGTGTGTGTCAGTGTTGGGACTTGAACTCAGAGCCTAAGCACTGTCCTTGAGCTTCGTTTGCTCAAGGATGTATCACTTGAGCCAGAGGTCCACTTCTAGCATGTTTGGGATAATTTATTGAAGATAAGAGTCCCAATGACTTCCTTGTCCACACTAGCTTTGAAATTGAATCCTCAGATCTCATACTCTTGAGTAGTTAGGGTTTTAGGCATGAATGCAAAGTGCCTAGTAGATCCTGCGAACTAGGAATTCCCAGCCCTTGGGGAAATACAGTAAAGCTACAGAGCATTCCTAGTGCTATAAGCAACCTTAGACCATATCCCAAGTACACAGAGGTAACCCCATTCTTCAGTTTCCCCCCAGTAGACATTGTTTTTCAACATGGTACAATAGAAAAAAAATGTCCCCTGTATAAAAATATCTTCCTAGATCTAGGATTGTTCATATGACACTTGCGACATTTGTCAAACCCGCATTTAGGTTCAAGAGTCAAGGAGGTAGGGACAAGGTTGGAAGCTCAGCTCGTTTCTCAATGTAGTATACTGCCTCACTGCTTAGACATCATAGGTAACAATATAATTTACTGTTCATCGTTCCTTCTTTTAAAGACATGGTCTCTCTATTTAGGCCAGGCTGGCCTTGAACTTATGATCTCCCTGCCTCTGCTTGCTCAGTTTAGGATGACAGATATGTGCACCTCAACCAATTAAGTTTTCAAAATCATCTTTGATCTTCAAGTGAAGACAGAGTAGGTAAAATGGAGTTCTTTTTTCTCTGGGTGACTGCCATCCAGATGGATGTAATTTCATATGTAATGACAAGTATACATAATGGCAAAGCCCAGGAGAGGGGCAAGCCTCAAGTCTTTATTATCAGACTCACTGTTGCATCAGCTGGAATAAAGCATACTCAGACAAAAGAGAAAGAACATACTGAACTTGGTTCAAGCTTGTCTATGATTGACTATCCAGCATAAGTAACAAAATAATTCTGAAACCATGTAATGAGAATGCTATTCTGCCTTATGATCAGTAAGAGGCATTATATAATTCTTGGTGTGAAGAACAACATTTTCATGGATTCAGTCTACTTCCAGCTAGCTTTTCCTCTCTATGTTATATCTTAATTTAGTTTTCTTTTATTCTTTTTATTATCTTCAAGTAGTTGAACAAAAGAGTTGCCATATAACAAAGCAGTTTATGAAGGCAATATATCTTGGTCAATATCACCCCTTCAACGTTTTCACCTATCCTTCATTTACTCACCCCTTCCTTCTTCTTAATTTTCTAATTTATACATTGGATTCTTACTGCATTCTCCCCTTCTCCTGTTCATTTAACCTTAACTCTGCCCCCACCCCTTGTAAATAACCAATTCCTAGTGTTTTATTTTGCTGAACTGCACTTTTGTCTTTCTAAGGAATTATACTATTCAAGATCTTCCTCGAATCTATTGTATTTCAGATAATGTATTTATAGACACTTGCATATCACTCAATGTATTTGTAAGTTAAATCTAGATTCCATATGTAAAGGAAAAATGCATCTTTTTTCTCCCTGGGCCTGACTTACTTCACTTAACATAATTTTTTCTTGGTCTTTTCATTTCCTTATAAATGGTACAATATCGTTCTTTCTAATGGATGAGCAAAATTTCACTGTGTATATATACCACATATTCTTGATCCATTTGTCTGTTGAGGCCCACTCCAGGGCATTTTCCCCAAAAGATTACAAACAAGTGTACAGTAAAGCCACCAGCATAACCCTGTTTATTATAGCCAAGGTATGGAATCAGTCCAGAGGCCCCTCTCTATTTTGATTGTATCACATTAAGGGACTTTGTCTGTTAAAGACCCAAAATGCAATTATCCTCAAGGAGTTGTCATACAGAGCATCTTAAAACTTAGCTAAAGGATACCCTAGCCTGATCTCCAGTCCCCTAGATCCCAAGCTCATTGCATCATTCAATAAAAGGTTAGGATAAAACATCTTTCAGAAAATTACTGGAAACAAAAACACAGCAAAATGAAACAGATAGAAAAGGTCCCCTTACAGATCTAGCTCTTCTGCCAGACCAATGCACATAGATTTAGTTAAATTAACTTTTCTTTATACAAGGACTAGGATATTTGTAAGCCCCTGAGAAATGAGTTCAGTGAAAGTAAAAGGGATTTAATCATAGACACAAGAATAAAGCTTTCTCTAGTCATAGTTGGGCTGCAGATGGGGGAGGGAAATTAAATGTGCACACTAAATACATTAGCACTACATAAAAGCTGAGCAGGAATGGCAAAGGGCATTAAAAATTAAGTTAACTCTTATTTTCCTACGGTTTATTAAGAACATATATGGCTTAGGAATATAATGTTAGAACATTGTTAAATGGATTTACAAACTGGAAAAAAAAAACTTCCATAATGCCTTTCTTACAACTTAACTCATTCCCAATTTTATACAACTTTTTTTATACCTGACTGCAATGAATCTGTGATTTTGCCTCTATACTGTGTGTGTGTGTGTGTGTGTGTATCTGTGTGTCTGTGTGTCTGTGTAATGTGTATAGAGTGAGAGCCTTGCGCTCTCCCTTAACTTTTTCACTCAAAGTGGTTACTGTACATTGAGCCACAGTTCTGGTTCTGGATTTTGCTTGTTAACTGGGACTAAGAATTTCTCATATTTGTCACCTCCAGCTTGCTTCACACCAAGATTCTCAAATCTCAGCCTTCTGAGTAGCTAGGACACTGGGTGTGAGCTGACGGCATCCCACATATACTAATAGCTTTAGAGTCTATGCTTTCACAGGTATTAAATCATAAATGTATCTCATCAAATTTTATACTTTTTTGAAATGATCATTTAAACAGCTTTATTGGATTTCTTCTTGTGCACATTCTGTAATGTAACCAAAATACCTCCTTAATATTAATCATTCGATTAAGGTTTTCCCACCCGTGGAGTGGTTCAGAAGTCTGTTCCAAGCTATTCTGGTGGGACAAAGACGTGAAAACAAAGAGAACATTTCGTAAGACAGAGCCTGCCTGCTCCCATGAGCTCAACACAGCATCCTGTCTCCACCCATCTTTCCCTCTGAGGGGTCCCCAGCAGCCAGGTCAAAAGATGAAAATGTTCTGGGTCTTCTGCTCTCAAGGAGGGACCCAAGCCTGCCCTCCATGAGACATCAAACCCGGCAAGGCAGAAGGCTCTGCACTTCTGCTCTCAGTGTTAACTACATTTTTCACAAGTCACCAGTGCACATGCTTCATTTTTGGATTGGCGGTTTCCCCTTAAGGACTAAGACAATCTCCCTTTGATATAACAGACTGTACTTCTATATTAATGTGTCAAGTTGCTGTGAAATTTACTGCCTCGCTGGGCCCATTAGACTGCTGAGATTCAACTCTGTCTTCAGTGCGTCACGTTCTATCAGAGTTCGCTCGTCTTTCTTGGAGCAGCTTGTCCCCATGTGCCACTGTGCTGAGCCAAAGCTCTTAGTGAGATGAGTGCAAATGAATTCTTCAAGTTCTGGCAATCTTTGGGGACAGGAGGATGCTTTGTCCCTAAGACCCACGCAGGATAAGCCTCTGGCCTTGAAACTGCATTTGTCAAAGGTGTTCTATACACTTCCAGCCGTTTCCCATGAACTGTTTATCACCAACATGTCATTCTTGACCTGTTGTTGCCCTTGCCATTCCCAGCATCCTTTACTATGCACACACACGCAAAAGTGTGGATGCACACACATCATTTTTTTTTTTGCCAGTCCTGGGGCTTGAACTCAGGGCCTGAGCACTGTCTCTGGCTTCTTTTTGCTCAAGGCTAGCATTCTACCACATGAGTCACAGAACCCCTTCTGGCTTTTTCTATATATGTGTTGCGAGGAATCGAACCCAGGGATTCCTGTATAGGAGGCAAGCACTCTACCACTAGGCCATATACCCAGGCTCCTACACAAAAAAATTTAATGTCCCTCACTCCCTTGTTCAACTTTCCTAACTTCTTGGTGAAGTCCACTCAAGCCAAGTCATGTGACCTTGTAATTTGCGGTTACCTAGAGTTATGTGGATCGCAGTCTTCTTAGGAGCTAAGAAGTCACAGTTCCTGTTCCCTTGTGCAAAGTACACAGGAGTGTTTGACTGGAAATCTATTTCTATAGATGCCGATGGGCAAGGTGGGCAGTCTGATGGCACCCATGATGCTGTGATTCGTACTCTGTGTGGCCAGATTTGTTTGATCAATAGAGATTTCCATTCAATCATTATTGAAAGGGATAAAGTCAAGGTGTATTTTTTAAGTTTGTTGCTATTCTCTTAGAAATATACAGTGAATTGTGTTACTTAGATTCTTACTTCTTCTTTTTCTGCCAATGCAATGGGGTGGGCATGAGGGCATGTTGATTCAGGGAAGAGCACAAACAATGCCTGCCAAGTAATCTCCAGAGGGTAAAACCCAAGTGTGATTTCAATATCTTGTTTTCTTTTTTCCAGCCATGCATCAATTGTTGTCAGTTCTTGAATATGTAATACAGCATATGATAATGCTCCCTAATGGGTGTTCGAGATGGAGTATTATACAACAGCATGTGTCATTGGGTGTTGTTAGCAAGCTCAGATGAACAGTTATTTCCTTTATTCAAAAATCATCTGTATTGCTCTGGCACAAAGACAGGCAAAGAACTACTGGTACAATTTTATTTTTAACATTCTGAACTGTTGTAAGCCTAGTGAACTGTTTAATATGTTACATTCAACAAGGATAGCTTACACATGACGAAGCCTTTGGAACTGTCATACCTTCAAATGAATACAAGGTGTGGACAAAAGCTTTTCTTTTGCATAATTCTAGCAATGCAGACAAGTTACCATTAGGATTTAAGAAAGGACCATGAGTTACTTTCATTTATTGTTATTCTTTACATTTTTCTTTTTTTATTTTTTGCTTAGTGATGTATATAGAACATCCTACTCAGCTGCATAGAATTTACTGCCATTGTTTTCTGCCAGGCTTTTGCTCGAACAAATTATTTTTTTATTTTTATTTTTTCTTCTTCTTCTTTTGGAATATGATCTGCAAACCCAAAATATTGCTTGAAGGCTTCGCTTTCAACTCAGCAAACTCAATTTGGAAAATAAGATTCTCTAATTGCACTTATAAACAAACACAAGAGACATCATAGTAAAAGCTAAGTGGGCTGGGCATTTGTATGTGGAAGCCAGTATAATTAATTCAATGTTGAAAGCCCAGAAATTTAAACTCAAGAGGAATTTTTTGTATGAATAAGACTGAGATATTAGATAAATTTACCTTTCAGAAGACTGGATAAAATACTAATAATAAACTATATGTTTATGATTTTTTTTCTCTGTGTGTGTGTGTGTGTGTGTGTGTGTGTGTGTGTGGTGTGTGTGTGTGTGGTTAGGGGCACGTGCCAGTCGTGGGGCTGGAACTCTGGGAGAACTTTTGTTTGCTAGAACCTAAAGAGCTATCATTTGAGACACAGCTCCACTTAGGGCTTTTGCGTGATTAATTAGATAAGAGTAGCACAGACTTTCCTGCCAAGGCTAGCCTTGAACCATGATCCTAAGATCTCAGCCTCTTAAATACTACGATAACAAGCATGAGCTACCAGCATCAGGCCATTAATGCATCTTTTATACATGCTGTTTGACCATATAATACGAATTGATACCAGTGTAACCCAGAGCAATGAAGGATATTCCTTCATGAAGACAGGCCAAATGGTCAAATCTTAAGCTGAAAAAGATAATTGAAGAGAAGCGGCACCATAGTGTGAGTTTACTATAGACAGGTTTACAGAGCAATTAACATGATCATGTACATAAGTGATTGCAATCTGGAGAGCAGAGGTGATATTTACTAAGTTCTCACCAGAGAACTAGCTGGGTCATCCAGCTGAGTGGATTGTCTCATTACTGCTTTTTTTTTGAGCTCATCACTCAGTTCACAAGTGACTAAAATAATTCATAACTGAACATCGTGGGCCTTTAGCTCCTTGTGGTAGGACAATCAGTGCATGGATGTGATTTATAGGGTAGAGCTGTTAAAGAACTGCTGCTTAAGTTTTCTAGGAATGCTTCTAGTCTGCTATATATACCCTTGTCAGTGTATAGGTATTTAATATAGGTGATCTGCAACTAAACTATTAAGTAATCTTTTCTTATAGAGTCTTACTTTAGTTTGAAATTCTAAAGATTATAAACCATAAAGGATAACCTTCTTTAAGATTCCTTTAATATTCACATTTAGAATTGTCAATGTTGATGTTTTCTTAGTCTTGTCCTAACATAAGCAACCAAGGAATGAGATCAGCAAGAGAGCAGTGTTGGCAACCTTGGCCCCTCTTTCCTCCCCCAAGGCAAGTCAGCCATAGTGCCTGGGCAGATTCCCTTTGCTCCTGCAAACAAGACCGGTGCAAAACCATATGCACTTAAGCTGTAAGAGACTCAGAACACCTTCCCAATCGAACGCCTGCCTCTGGCATAGGCAACTACAATCAGAAACAGATGCTCTGGCTCCTGGCTTCTCCTAGCATCTGAATATTCCTGACAGGCCTCTCCAAAAGACTGGCCACTCCTGTCAGTCTTGGCACTTGGACAAGTCTACTGCAGTTTTGCATCCTTGAGGGAGAAGGAAGGTGGCAACGTGGGCAACACAGCAGTTTCCCCTGTGGATTATCATAGTGCCAGCTTACAAAATCACAGAGGCCAGCTTTGCCCTGAGCAGGGAGAGTTGGGAGAGCCTTCCACAGTCTCAAGCTCATTGATTGGTGGGGCTCTTCTCTCACACAAAGGTAGTCACTCTAATATATAGACATCAGCTCAAAGAGTGAAGGAAAATAAAGAGCCAGGAAACCATGTCCAAAAAAAAAAAAGACAAAATAAATCTTAAGCAGCTGATCCTAAGGAAACACAGTTATATAATTTACCTGACAGAGAAGACAGAGAATTGAAACTAGCTGTCATAAAGATGCATAAAATAGCTGTCATCCATTGCCAATAGAACAATGGATGTACAAGTGAGAATTTAAGCAAAGAAATACAAAGTATTCTTTAAATGTCAACAGAAATTAGAAAGGTAAAGCATACAATAACTGAATGGAAAAAGCCTTTCACAAGTTCAATAATAGATAGCAGAAGAGAGGATCAGAAAATTGGAAGACAGGCCACTGGAACTGGTCAAATCAGGGCAACAGAAAAGCTCATTTAGACAATAAAATATAACATTAGAGGAATCTAATAGAACAATAAATGCATTACTGAAGTTCAAGAGGAGGAAGAGAATTTGGGTACCACTACCAGTGGTTCACACTGTAGGTATTGGTATCCTAGATACTTAGTAGGCTGAAATTTAAAGATTGTCATTTGAAGTTAACCTGGGCATAAAAATCTATGAGACTCTTCTCTCCAATCAACCAGCTAAAAGCTGGAACTGGAGATATGGCTCAAGTGTTAGACCAACAGCCAAACAAAAAAATAAGTAAGATTTCTCTCTCTCTCTCTCTCTCTCTCTCTCTCTCTCTCTCTCTCTCTCTCTCTCACACACACACACACACACACACACACACACACACATACACACACACACACACACGAGAGTTAGAGAAGGAAAAAAGAAGGAAGGCGGGAAGGAAGGAAGGAAGGAAAAGAGAGGAAAAGAAAATTATATAATTCAAGGGACTATTGTAAAAGTCCTAAATGTAGGAAAGAAGATATCCAAGTATAACAAAACCAAAGTTAGGATAATGTTTTCAAAAAATAAGAGGAAGCATTTGACACATACAAGGGAACTTTGATATGACTCTAAGTGAATTTTCAACAGAAACTTTACAAGTCATTGAATATTGTCTCAACAACATTCAAAGCATGGAGAGAGATAGAAAAATAAAAGGCCAACCAAGATTAGTACCTCAGGTCAAACTGTCTCCAAAAACCATTGCAGAAGAAAGACTTCTTTGCCAACAACAAAAAGGAAGAGCCAGTTTGCTTCCTTAAAAGAAATGCTAAAAGAAAGGGTTAAACTTGAAATAAAAAACACATCAACATAATGCAACTCTTTGGTAAGGTAAGTACATACTCAAATACATAATACTGTATTACTACAATGGAGGTTTGCCAGTCACTTTAGTTCAAATATGAAAGTCAAAAGACAAAACTGCTAAACTAACAGTAATTAAGTCCATGTTTAAAGGCAACTAGTATAAGCAGATATGACACTAATAACAAAGTGAGATGCAGTTAATACATGCCTTTTTACTTAATTGAACATAAGTTGGTATTGACTGGAGTTACATACATATATATATGCTATCTTATGTAAGCTGAAAACTTACTGAAAGTTAAATCTATAGAAATTAGAAAAAACATAAAAACAGAAAGGAATTAAAGCATATTGATACAAAATAAAAAAAAAAACTGCAATGAAAATACCAAGAAAGGAAAACACAAAAGGAGCAAAGGACTAAAACAGCTATGAAATTGACAACAGTAAACACTCTATTTAATCAATAATTATTTTAAATCTAAATGGATTGAATTCACCAATCAAAACAAAAATTGTGACTTAGTGGATAAAAAGAGAGATCATGACTCAGATACATGCTGCCTAGAAAAGACTTGCTTTAGACTTAAGGACATGCATAGGTTGAAAGCAAGTGAGTGGGAAAAAGCTGATGCATGTTTACCAATGGTATTAGTCATAGATTTATTTACATTATCCAAAATGGAATTCAGTTTTAAAAACTGTCACAGGAGGACATAATGTAATGATAAAAGGAACAATCAACTAGGAAGATATAATAATTATAATTTGCCTAATATGTATCCACCTAAAAATCAGAGCACCTTAATAAGCAAAGCAGATACTGACAAAGCTGAAGGAGGAAATAGACAGTAATACAATGACAGTAGGAGAAAACATCACTCTACTACTGGACAGATTCACTAGGCAGGAAATTTTAAAAGAAATAGGGGTTTTATTCATGTTACAGAAAATACATCTATTGGAAGCACACAGAATATTCTATCTAACCACAACAAAATACACATTTTCTTCAGGTGCAAGTAGATTTATTTTTTTACCTAATATGTCTTAAGACAGAGCACAAAAAAATAAACAACAGCCTCTCAACAAAAGTTAAAGGACTGGAGTTATAATAAGTGTATTTCCCTACCACAATGGAAAGAACTAGAAGACTTTGAAACAAGGAAAACTAAAAATAATAATGATCTCATCCCTGTAATTCTATCTATGTAGGATAAATAACCTTAGAGAAGAGAGCAAAAAGGAATGGATTCATGGCTTAAGTAGAAGCAAAAGACAGAATAAAATGAGTAAAATATAATGTATGCAAACTATGGGGAGTAAGAAAAGCAGTATTGATAGGGAAGATCACAGCAATCGATCGATAGATAGGTAGATGATAGATAGATAGATAGATAGATAGATAGATAGATAGATAGATAGATGAGTCACATTTTAAATATACAACATAACGCTATACCTCAGGAAATTAGGAAAACAACAAACTGAGCCCAAATTAACTTAGCCAAAAATAAGAAAATGGCAAAGATTAGAAAATAAATAAAATACAAGAGAAAATAATAGACAAAAATACAGATCCAAGCACTAGTGGCTTATGCCTATAATTCCTAGCCACTCAGGATTCTGATATCTGAGTATCACCATTAAAAATCATCCTGGGAAGGAAATTCTATGAGACTCTTATTTCCACTAAAGGAGACAAATGGCCAACAGGTACATGACAAAAGCTCATTATTGCTAATAGTCACAAAATGATGGCTATTCAAAAGAAAGGGAGGGAAGAATGGAAGGAGAGAGAAAGACAGAGGCAAGGAAGGACAGGAATGGAGATAAAGACAAAGAGATAAGAATCTAAGAAAAAAAAGAGAGAGAGAGAAACAGGAATGTAATAAAGGAAGAAAGATTCTGCCCATTGTAACATTAGCTGGTCTCACTCCTCTCCCCAGTTGTGCTGCCTTGTGTCCATGCTTCTGTCTGGGCCTCCCACTGATGTGTGCAAGTCATATGATGTGTGCTGATTTGCATACCACCACACCCATGCCCTCTGTCAGTGCCTCAGTCACAAGGGTTCAACCAGAATAACAGTTGCTTGCTATTTTTTCCTCATGTTATTTTTATTTTTAAAAATTATTTTAAAAAGTATCCTTAAGTAATTGCACAAAAATTTTCAAAGGAACAGATCAATTTGTGAATATAATGCATTGTAATCAATGTCATCATTTTCCCCAATGTTTAAGTACTTCCAGTCTCTCTCTGACTTGCAGATAAATCCTTATGAAGGATGTATCACAATCTATTTGAGCTCTCCATCAAATCTAAAATAAATACAACAAGAAAAATAAATACCTTTTCCCCTTTCCCACCAATGGATGCTCAAGTTTGAAATCTAGTCCTTCAAACAACACATCTCTTCCAGGACTCCTAGGGTCTGGCCTCCCCTCTGGCAATGTAATAAGCTTGATGATACAAATCCATAACCATATCTGACTCATTGTAGCTTTCAGTAATAGAACGCTATTCAGTTGTCTCTAGCTCATGATATTTTCTACCTTCAGAACAAATTCACCGTTGCCCCACATCAGTCCCCAATCTCTCACCCTGCAACAAGGTTATGTTAAAAGGTGAAGTTCCTGAGGCCAGTTGTGTCAAGTGGAGTTTATTTGAGCGAAGAAGAAAACAAAACACAATTCACAAATAAGTCAGCTCTGAGAAGCACAGCAGGTTCTGAGAATTGCAACCAGTGATATGATCAGAAAGTATGTATAGAAAACAAACAAATAAACAGAAGGTAAACATAGAAAAGAAGTTAGGTCAATACAGTTTACACTATCAACTAGTAAGTTGGCTTTATTTTGCTTAGTTAAGGGTCAATGGGACTTCCAGCAACCAACCAAAGTTCAATAATCATGACCTATGTTTTTTTTGTTGGTTTGTTTTTTTGTTGTTGTTGCTTTTTGCCAGTCCTGGGGCTTGAACTCAGGACCTGAGCACTGTCACTGGCTTCTTTTTGCTCAAGGCTAGCACTCTATCACTTGAGCCACAGCACCACTTCTGGCTTTTTCTATAGATGTGGTGCTGAGGAATTGAATCCAGGGCTTCCTGTATATGAGGCAAGCACTCTATATTCCCTGCTTCTATTATTATTTTTTTCTCCCTTTGGTACTTTTGAACACAGGGCCTCTTTCTTGCTCTGCCACTTGAGCTTTGTCCTTACTCCTTTATTTTTGTTGGTTTTGAGATAGGGACTTACTACTTTTGCCTAGGCTGTCCTCAAACTTGTGGTTCTCCTGTCCCTGCCTCTCAAGCTCCTAGAGTTATTAACCTATACAACTATTCCCAATCTAATTAACATGACTAAACCTGTGTATTACATTAGTTGACTCTGTGGGGCATGGTGACAATGCTCACTTCAAATCTAAGGCCTCCCACAAAATTTTATGCAGCAGGAATAATAGCAAACCACATTTATGAATTTATCCTCTAGTCACACTTCAGTGACCTGGATGAAGCCAATGACCTTTTGCCTCAAGGAATTTGAAATCAGAGTTAAAATGTATTTCTGCTGTTTCCAATGATGACATGGTAACTTGCTTAATCTTTATAGTCGTCATGTCTTACTTGCCATGAGATCTGGGAAACAATAAAACATTTCCTTACCATTAAAGAAGTGAAGTGATGTGGTAATGCTCAAACATGCTGAGGGAGAGGGTTCCCTGCCTCCCTACTGTATTCAGATTCCTGTTCCTACTTTGTTCTGGAAGCTATTCAATTTCCTTTTTATTTGATTTTATTGTAAAGGTGATATACAGAAGGGTTATAGTTACATAAGTAAGGAGATGAGTACAATTCTTGTTGAACATTGTTACCCCCTCCTTTTTTTTTTCTGCTTTCCCTCCCCCCAATTCCACTCCCCCTAAGTTGTAAAGTTCATTTCCAACATAGTGTATTTTGAGTATTTCTGTTGCACTGGTTCAACCTTTGTCATTTGTTTCCCCATTTCTGTGATTGTTTCCTTGGGTTGTATAACGTTAACTTACATCTTTATTTTTAATCTTTTTTTCTTTTTCTTTATTGTCAAGATGAAGTATGGAGGGATTACAGTTTCATACATAAGGCAGTGAGTACATTTCTTATCAAACGTGATACCTCCCCCGCTTCCCCCCATCTCCCCATTCCCCCAGACCAGAGTTGAACAGTTGGTTTAAACCATATGGTTTTGTAAGTGTTGCTGTTGCATTGGTTTGTCTTTTTATCATTCGTCTCTTGATTTTGATAGTCCCTTTCCCTTTCCTAGTTCCAAAACATGCATATACAAAGTACAGGGTACTAAAATCAGTTACAGTGTATATCTTTATTTTTAAAAGTTCTGTTGCTGGCCACTGGTGGCTCCTGCCTGTAATCCTAACTCAGAAGGCTCAGATCTAAGGATCATGATTTGAAGCCAGCCTGGGCAGGAATGTCTGTAAGACTCGTATCTCTAATTAACCACTGGAAATGTGGAAGTGGTGCTGTGGCTCAAAGTGGTAGCATGCTAGCCTTGAGAAAAGAGCTCAGGGTCAGTACCCAGGCCCTGAGTTCAAGCCCCATGGCTTACAAAAAGAAAAGTCTTCCTTTGTTTATTTCCCTGCCAGCAGCCACTTGCCTCTGGTGTTGCCATATTATCTCCCTCTGGGTTTTATGTGGGCAGGTCTCAGCACCTGCAATGCCGTCTTCATCTCTTATTGCCCAATCTTCCACATCAGTACCTCATACCTCTGCAGTACCTACTTCTTCACGAATCTCCTCTTGCCATGATGCACTTCAAAGTGATCTTCCTCTGAGTCTTCAAGATGGTTTGCGATTTGTTCCACTATGTTTTTCAAACACTTAACCACAGAGAACGTAAAAAACCCCACCTGCACTGCCCAGCAGCATATAAGCTATTTGTGGGCTTTCCTTATCTGTTCATCCAGCCCCATTACAGTGTATGGAGCAAAGTGGTCACTCAACAACAAAAAGCATGATTAGTGTAAATGATATAACTTACTTGTGATAGTTCCCTCACTTCCAAGTGAATAGAGCTTAAATCTCTGTGATAATTTGGGACACTTTAACCAAGTGACTTTGTCTATTTATAAGTAGCATTTTCTAGCTGTCTACCTGTCTTGAAGTATTATTAAAGTGATTCAAGGGAAAACACCTATGAAAGTTTCTGCTGAGAGAAGAGAAATTAAAACAAACATAGATCTGCTCATCTTCTTTATCAAAGCTATGAGGCTAAAAGGGAAATGGAGCTAAGGCTCAAATCTTCTGTTGGATAGCTCTAGCTTCTTCCATTATACAGATACAGCAATGTGGTCTAAATTTGAATCCAAGATTTTCCCACTCACCTATGAAGTTAAGAAAAAAGAGAGATTTCAATTATTATTTTAAACTATTAATATATATGTCTTTTTTCTTCTATATGAGTGTATTTCATTTATTATGCCTATGCTCTATAAACATGGCAGGCTGGATATATGCTAATTAGAAAGCAGTAAATCAGAAGATGCTAGGAACTAGAGTGAATAAGCCTATCTACACAATAGGATCCAAGGTATAGAAGTAGCAGTCACCTTGGCTTTCTACTGATTTAAAGAATTAAATACAAAGAGAGCCTCATGTATGCTTTGTTAAAGGTCAGACAGATCAGATATTGCAGGGACCAGAACACCTTGCTTTTGTACTCAATGTGATCCTGACACATGGTGGAGCCTAGAAAGGGCCTGAGCACAGAAGTAGCTAGGACAGGGATCCCTGAGCATCCATCAAAGGTCTTGATTCCTGTGGTCCCTTGTACTTAATGGAGTCACATGTAAGCTATCAGCTGTTGAGTGTATCAACTTACATGAATTGTTTTACAGTCACCCTAAGTTTTAAAGGCACCTGCTAGGAGAAGAGCCAAAATCAAGAAGCTGATCATGAGCATGGATGTTTTGGAAATTCTGACCACACTGACAGTGAGATGGGGAACCTTGAGTCAGAGTAGGAACTGATAGTGGAGAGAATGATCATGAGAAGTTCCTACGAGGTAGAAAAGTTGAGTGCTAAATAAATACCTTCGTGATACTTTCCATTTCTGGCTTTGAAGCAAGTATTTTGGATAGATTGTATAGAAAGTATGATGTTTATTTACTACCAAATCAATTTCCCACCCTTAAATCATTTCTACTTAGCTCTTCATGAAGGAATCTCACGATAACTGAAGTGGAATTTATTGCTATTGTTCCCTTTTCTTAAAACAGGGGGAAAAAATAGTCATGTGACATGTCCAGGATTCCATCAAGAAGCTGTAGAAGAGGCAGAGCACAGAACTAGTCTTCTTACTGAGTTGCATGTATAGTGGCCGAAACTCCATTGACTTTGTTCCAGTCCCCAGGGCTGGGAAAGCTACTGAGAGCTTCCCTAGCACGTTTGACCCAGTACATCAAACACAACCACAGAGACCAGAATTGCTAGTTCTTTTGAACACTGTGGTGTGCACGATGAATTCACACAGAGGAAAACTCCCTCGGGAGGAGTGCAAATGAACGCCTCACATCACATCATTTCAGGAGCTTATTTCTAAGTGCCTGTTATACTCATTAAAGAACCTCAGGGGGTACACCCAGGATTACTTCCTTGGTATAATCAGTTTATACTGTGCTCCCTTGTTCAGCCGGCAAACAATAGGGGGAAAAAGATGGAGATATTCAGAAGCAATAGATTCAGTTTCTGCTTGCCCGGGAATGATTCTTGCAAAGAAACACTGAATCATGCTCTGAACTTCTGGGTGTGTGGGGATTTCAGGTTGTTCTTTTTTTTCAGCTGAGCTCAATAATCTCTTGAGACTTTGGGTCTATCTCAAGGGCCAAGATGGGCAAGAGCTGCATCTTTCAGAAGTTTCATTTCACTAGAAAATTGAAGAAGAGAGGAAGAATACCTTGGCTTCTGGGACATTGATGGTCTAAAAACCAAGAGCCTCCACAGTACATATTGTTGAGTCAAAACTCTAGACCAGGGATCAGTTTAGAGAGCTGCCCTTCATAACCTGGGGCACCTCTGATATTTTTTGCATGAATTTGGCCAAGTTATTTCCTGTCCCTTAGCCTCAGTTTTTCTCATCCATGACAGGAGGCAGAGGATAGTATTCCTCCGGGATCCAGCTGTCCTCTTCTCCTGGCACTGGGCTTGGATCTAGGCGATTGCTATTTGGAGAGTAGTGTTTGTGATACAGTCAACATTTTCAAAGTTAGTGCTGCAACATCTCATCCACCTACACTTTTTACTGATGCAGAAAATGCCAAATCAGTGAAGTTTTATCCTAACAGAAAAGCTCACTCGAATATTTCAATGATTTAAAATAAACTTGTAAAAGTGGCTTCCACAGAATTCTATCCAGACAGCTAATCGGGCACTGAAAGGAAAATTCCTTAATCAAGTGAGTCTAATCACCAAAGGAAGCTGGGGAAGGTGGATTTAAAAAATAATTTGTTGAGGAAAAAATTTGCAAAGCTGTACAATTAACTACTTCAAAATGAACAATTGTCAATGTGGTATGACATCCATTTTACCTAGTCCCCAAATACACGATGGTATAACATTAGAGAGTTTGACCTCAAGAGTGGGTGAGTTTTGAAAGACACAAAGATTCAGGGATAGACACAATACCTCTCAAATATACAGGCTCTCACACACATACCACATACACTCACACTATACACAGGCACACACACACGCTCACACACACACACACACACACACCTCCCTCATTATCACTTATGGTGCCAAAGTTATCACAGATGCTTTGTGCTCTAAACATGAAATCATGTTTTCCTAGAGTACAACGGAGTGTTGATGAGTCCCCGATTAACACCTGGCTTCAAATCCTAAGTCTTCTATTGAGTGGCTCTCACATGCTTCTCAGAGGAGAGTTACAGTGACGTAAAGTGGCAACACACATAAACATATATGCTAAGGAAAAAAAATAGGGTTGTCTGCTACTGATGATGCACAGGCCTGCTTTGTTTACTACTGCAAAACAAGTCGAAAAGGTCTAAAACATGGTTGATGGGATAGCCTGGCCTATTAGTGTCTCAATGACCTCTGTATCTACTTACTGAGCGAGGTACTAGTGTAGAGAGAAGAAAGCATTTCTGTGGTTTTCAGCATTCACCAGAGGCATTTAAGCATTGTCTTCTTTCTTCTCTTCACTTTTAGCCAATCTGTTTAAATGTACCTGGCCTGAGTTAAATTACTATACTAAGATAAAATATGCCTCCCATCAAAATATTTCCCAAATTTCTGCCCTTCTGCCTGGATAACTGTGCCAGAGCTCTCTTACAAGTCTCTGCTTTGAAGATCTTGGCCTTCCCTTTTCATGCTTGCCTCGCTTATTTTCCTTATTTTTTCCTAAGTATACTGAGCTATTACACAAACAATGAGAGATGACTTATACCCAAGTTAGAAGTAGTTTTCTTTTTTTTGTCCTCCTTCCTTCCTTCTTTCCTTCCTTCTTTCCTTCCTTCCTTCCTTCCTTCCTTCCTTCTTCCTCAGGTCAATGCAAATTACATCTTTCAGTTCTTCTTTTTTGCTTAGAAAGTAATTTATTCTATAAGAACACAAGTATCTATATGAAATATAAAATTACATTGTTGTTTCTTTGTATAGATGTTTATTTGGTTACATGTTTACCTTACAGAGAGTAGAAAATGTGATATAAACAACTATGACTTAATTTTTTTTTCTTTTATTCCAGGATAGTGCTCTTCTACCTGAGCCACAGCTCAACATCAGGCATTTTCTGGTGGTTAATTAGAGATACGAGTCTCCTGGATTTTTTTTTTTCCCCTGTCTGGGCAGGCTTTGAACTGTGATCCTCCCATCTCAGCCTCCTGAGTAGCTAAGATTACAGGCATGAACTACCGGCACTTTTTTTTTTTTTTTTGCCAGTCCTCAGGCTTGGACTCAGGGCCTGAGCACTGTCTCTGGCTTCTTCTTGCCCAAGGCTAGCACTCTGCCACTTGAGCCACAGTGCCACTTCTGGCCATTTACTATATATGTGGTGTTGGGGAATTGAACGCAGAGATTCATATATATGAGGCAAGCACTCTTGCCACTAGGCCATATTCCCAGCCCATAACTTACTTTTTAACCCAATTGAGCAAGTTCCCTTTTTTCACCATCTATAATCCATACAGATCTGTAACTCATATGTACTTCTTTTTCTACTATGGGATTTTCAACTTTTTTCAGCAGAAAGATTAACATTTAATTTTATCTTATAATTATAAACCCCCCTGTTCATCACCTCTACAATACATATATTAAAAATAAAAATAATAAATAAAATAAAAGTTCCATTTGTCAGTTCTAACCAGAGGTTGGCTTGGATAGTTGTGAGCTGCTAGGATGGGTAGTTCTTCAACCTATCCCACTGATTCCCTCTTAGTTTCAGAAGTATCAAGAGCCATTCACCTTGTAGCCTTCTCCCCAACAATCAATGCCACTACTCCCTTGAGTCCTATCTCTGATTTTTTTCCCACACTAGTCTTATTTTTTATAAGCCTTGATTTCAAAATAGTACTTCACAGAAAATCTATGTGGCCCTACTTTCTGAATCTATCATTTCTCTAGAATCTCTAAGTAATTACAGACCTTGCCCTGAAAACATCAATTTTCAGTGCTCCAGTTCTTTAATTCTGGGGGAGCTGTTTGCTAGGTCCTCATTTTGAAGTGCAAATCATCTGCTCAAACAGGAACACATATTATAACCCAAGTACATTCTTCTCTGGCTGCCCAGCCTCTTCTTTCAGTGCATATATAACTTCGGGGGGGGGGGGGGAAATGTATAGCCAACTCCTACAAAAATCCTCTTAATCCCAGAAACCCTCAGTTTTATCTAATCCATGTGTGGGCCCTGTCAAAGAACTGCCAAGAATGTGGCCCCGTGGACATGAGGCTGGTGGTCTTATGCATCAGTAGTTTTGCATTCCATTTTCTCCCAATTGGAACAGCAAATCTCCAACAAATGGGACAGAATCATTGTACAGTTTAATGTCAGTAGATATATTGTCTGCTCCCTATCCTGCTTGTCCATTCTGGCATTGGCCACTGAGTTGCATGTGGTATGTTTAGCAGTTATGTCTCTTTTTAAGTGATCTCATGATTCTGAATTTAAATTTCCAAAACCGATTAAGTGGTACATGAATTTATTTTATAGTGAAGCATAGTTTGCAAATGGTTGGGGAATGAGCTAACTGTTGGCTTTCATTAGCAGAGTGAGTCCATGGATTCTGACTACAAAAGAAAGCATTTCCACCTATTTTACCCCCAGGCACTGGGAAAAAAAAGACCTGGCCAGCAAAGAGCACATATCTATTGGAAATGGCAGTCAAACTTAGATCCTAGACATCCAAGATTAGAAGAGGTAGGGAGTTTGTAGAGACAGACAGAGGTCACAGCATGAAGCCCTGAGGGCTAGGGAGATGAGAACTCAATGATGTTTTTTAAGAAGGAAAATCAAATGATTATATCTATGTTTTCTTTCTTTTTTTTTAATTTCTTGAACTAGATATACAGTGGGCTACTATTCAAAATGTCAACCTGTATTTTAGAAACATTTCTCTCTCAAAACTGTAGAAGCTGGACTAGGAAAATCTTCTTGAGGCAGGAAGGTAGGAAGCAGTTAATCAGCCAAAGAAAGCACAGTAGGAGCCTCTTTAAGATCATGACAGAAGAGACGAAGAGGAACAAATGACCTACAAGTCAATGTAGTTCACAGCCGAGATGTCAGACCTGCTGTATGTCAGAAGTCAGGAGAAGACACAACGTACTTTCAGGTTTTCATCTTTGAGAGAATAGGCGATACAAATAAATGGTTACATATTAGAATGGGTGAAAAGTTCCATTTTGATTACCTTATGTTACAAAGAATTTATTAAAGATCTGATAACCTTGCTAGAACTGTAGCTTTATCAGCAAATAGCAAAAGGTAATAAAGATCTGAAAGTCAGGCACTGGTAACTCACATCTGTGGTCCTAGACTCTCAAGAGGCTGAGATGGGATGATCTTGGTTTGAAGCTAGCCTGGGAAGGAATCATGAGTCCCTTCTCTCCAACTAACCATCAAAATGCAGGAGTGGAGATGTGGCTGAGGAACAGCATCCAGACACTGAGTTCATAACAGCAAAATTAAATCCAAAAGTAATCTACGTGGATTCTCAGCTCTAATCCATGAGCATAGTGATTTCCATTCCTTAGGAAACAGTGAGGATGGAGGATCAAGGCTGACAACAGCCTTCAGTAAATAATGGCTTTCGTGTTTCCCATCAGTATGCAAGTTTACCACACCATTGATTAAAATCTGTATCTTAGGCAGCCATATTTGTAGGAAAATGACTCTACCTTTATGTCAGTTTTCATTAGAGTGAGCCTATACCTAAGTCATAGCTTTCTTGTGACATGAGAACTCCTATTGGTCCCTTCCTCCAGAAACAAAAATAACACCAGGAAACAGATGCTACATTCTGTGGGTTTAGCACAAACTTCAGCTATGCAGGCAAGGACAAGAGTGGCTCCTGGAGGATGGAACATTGTGCCTCCAGGTGTTCATATATTGTTGTTTTCTCCTTGCCTTATCTTCTTCAAATAATCTCCTCTCTCTTTGCTAGTTGACACATAGGGGGAAGGTCCCCTCCTGTGTGAATATAATCTCTGAAGGAGTCAAATTCTCTTTCCTTCAGCTTTGACTAATTTGTTGTGTTTTTTTTTCCATAATTCCAGTGATGTGCTTGGATAGGGAAAAATAGAAGCAAGAAAAGAAAGAGAAATACTAATAGAAACCAAAATGCCCCCCAGCGGCAAGCTGGTGGCATCCAGAGGTTGTAGATAATGGATTAGCTTTTACCTATTTCCATAGCAACAGCTTAGCTGCTCTTAAACACTTCTTTAAAAGCTTCTGATAAATGTATCCTGTGACCCTGAAAACTTTTCCATCTCCCTCCTGACTTCTTTCATCTTCAACCCCTCCTTTTCCCTTTTGCCCCACAAAAACATCAATTATTACCCATAACCTTGTAGCACTTGCTTGGTTTTCTGCAGACCTGCTTCTTTTCAGAGTCTGAGATGGATTTGGCAGTGTGAGACCGGCACAACTCTTCTCTGCTCCCTACCTTTTGTTCTCTTTCCTCTAATTTCTCTCCCCTTCTTACTTCTCTTCCCCCCTTCTTTTTGCATCTGTTCTTTCTCTCCCTCCTTCTTCTTACACCTTTCCAGTTCTCACCTTTGTCTCTCCTACTTCTTAAGCTAAAGATAAGCAGAAGCCATCATCATTTGAATCACTGAGGTGAAATGGAAAGCTCATTCAAAGAGCTAGACGTGTTAATTGTCATCATCTATGTGCTGGACACATGGACAGAATAACACAAAGAGTTGAGACCATTCTGGTCACTTTGGGGAGGCTGGAAGAAGAATAATGACTAAAGAGTGTATTCAAAGTACATAATATGCATGTGTGGAATTATCTTGATGATATATATTTGCACAATTAATTTGCACTACTACAGAAGAGAAAAAAGAAATCAAGTTTCTGGGTCAATAGACAGAACATTAGCAATAAGATGACAATGAACCAGGATCTTGTAAAAGAGTAGAGAATCTAAAGACAATACTTTAGCTACAGCTAAGCCACTTCTCTGAGACTTGGGCAATGGCCACTGGCACTACTTCTTTATTTTCATTAATTTCGTTTTTAACTACACTAGAATTTTAACTAATGGCATCAGACTTTCCCAACTAGAACTTTACCATTTGAACCAGGCTTCCAAACAAGGATTTTACTGGTAAATTGGAGATGGGGCCTCATGGACTTTTCTACCTGGGCTGCCTTTAAACTAAGACCCTCTTGATCTCATCTCCTGAGGCACTAGCATTACCAATGCTTGAATTGCATTTTCATTTTTAATCTCTAAAATGAGAATATATATAGTCTGAAAAGAAATAATAAGAAGCTGATGGCTCACAGTTATAATGCTAGCTTCTCAAGTGGCTGAGACCTGAGGATCAAAGCTTGAGGCCATCCTGGGCATATTAACTTGAGAGATTTTTTTTCTACAATTTAACCAGCACAAAGTTAACACTAAAACAATAATCATAAAAAGAGGTATTTTGAGAATCAAATGGTATGTACCATACATGCACAGCTATGTGTATCTCACTGAGGTCAATTTCATGTTATAGTAATTATTGTTCCTGGCTGGTTATCTTCTAAAAAACTTAATGATTTGAGAAATCAGTGTGGGCCACAGAGGTTAAAAAGGAGAAAGGGAAAATGTAAGATGTAAGCCTTGAAAAGATGAAGAGTTTAAATAGAGGGGAAGGCAAGAACTGAAATAAGAGGGTCTCTAAGGGAACAGGAGACAGACAAGTATGTGGGCTCTGCTTCCTTAATCTCCTCCACCTTCTTGCATACCCAGCACATAGTAGGGTATGTATGTGTATTTGTGTGCATTAGTTCCATCGACAGAATAATGGTGGTTTTCAAAGAAACCTAAGATCATAGATTTAAAAATCATTATCTACAAGTCCTCTGAAAAGGTCCAAGGTCAGTACTTTTACCAGGCTTTTCCAATCCTCTGAAAGAATCACACCTACCAAGTTCCTCGCTCTGTGGGTGCCATCCCATTATCCTTCTACAAATGACAAAATAACGGGAATTAAACCTTCTTTATCGTAGAACTTCTTCAATGCCTGGCACAATGCCTAGAATACAGAAGGATGTTGGCAAATGTTTGTTAAATAAATATATACCTTCACAGATTCCATGAGCCAGACAGGTAAATTAAGAAAAGTTTTCTTGAAGGGTTGAACTTCTCAGTGGGATTTGCATAAAGGAAAGAATTTAGATTGCAGTCATCATTGGAGGCAGCTCACCTAACTTCCATATGAGAAGCTAAGAGTAAGTAACCCCCACCTTTCTAAAAATAAGGAAATGGATTCTTTGCAGTTTTGTTTTAGAGGAATGTAATTTTTTTAGTTGTGCATATATTTCAGATATGAAGCCTTTGTCTGTTGTATGGCCGGGAAAGATCGTTTCCCAATCTGTGGGCTTTCTGTTTATCTTGCGAGCTATGTCCTTTGCCCTGCAGAAGCTCTGCAGTTTTATGCAGTCCCATTTGTCCATCCTTTCTTCGATTTGTAGCATTTCTGGGTCTTTGTTAAAGAAGTTCCGTCCTGTGCCAAGGAGCCCAAGTGTTTCTCCTACCCCTTCCTTTAGTGTTTTCAGGGTATCTGTTTTGATTTTGAGGTCTTTGATCCATTTGGAATTGATTTTGGTGCAGGGTGATATATAAGGATCTAGTTTTAGTTTGTTGCATCTGTTGAACCAGTTTAGCCAGCACCATTTGTTAAAAAGGCTATCTTTCTTCCAGGCTATTTTTTTAGCTCCTTTATCAAAGATTAAGTAGGCATAGTTCTGTGGGTTCATTTCTGGGTTTTCATTCTGTTCCATTAGTCTTCAGGTCTGTTCCGGTGCCAATACCGAGCTGTTTTTATTACTATGGCTTTATAATACAGCTTGAAGTTTGGTATTGTAATTACTCCAGCACTGTTCTTTCTGCATAGGATTGTTTTTGCTATTCTGGGTCTTTTATTGATCCATATGAATTTCTGGATTGCTTCCTCTATTTCATTAAAAATGGTGTTGGGATATTAATGAGTATTGCATTGAATAGCCCTCTCAACAAGAAGGCTAAAGACTTAAAAAGAGTCTTCTCTGATGAGGAAATGAGAATGGCCAAGAGACATATGAAAAACTGCTCTACATCACTGGCCATAAAAGAAATGAAAATCAAAACAACATTGAGATTCCATCTCACCCCAGTAAGAATGTCCTATATCAAGAAAACTAACAATAACAAATTTTGGAGGAGATGTGGCCAAAAGGGAACCCTACTTCATTGTTGGTGGGAATGCAAACTGGTTCAGCCACTGTAGAAGCAGTATGGAGATTCCTCAGAAGGCTAAACACAGAGCTCCCCTATGACCCAGCAGCCCCACTTTGGGCATCTACCCAAAAGACCACAAACAAGGACACACTAAAGCCACCAGTACAAAATGTTCATCGCAGCACAATTTGTCATAGCTAGAATATGGAACCAACCCAGATGCCCCTCAGTAGACTAATGGATCAGGAAAATGTGCTACATATACACAATGGAATTTTATGCCTCTCTCAGAAAGAATGACATACCCCCATTTGTAAGAAAATGGAAGGACTTGGAAAAAATTATGCTAAGTGAAGTGAGCCAGACCCAAAGAAACATGGACTTTATGGTCTCTCTCATAGGGAATAATTAGCACAGGTTGAGGCTAGTCACAGCAGAGGATCACAAGAGCCCAATAGCTATGCCCTTATGAACACATAAGATGATGCTAAGTGAAATGAACTCCATGTTATGGAAATGACTGTTATATCACTATGGTAATTACTTTCAACATGTGATGTGAAACCGTAGCTTCTATTATTGATGACACTCTTGTATCCTCTTCCTGTGGTTGTACCTGCACTATCTCTTTATCTTATCTGAGTACATTGGAAACTGTGTATATTGGTATTAGAACTAGGAAAGTGAAAGGGAATACCAAAATCGAGAGACACAGGTAAAGAGACAAACGACTACAAAAGCAATACTTGCAAAACTGTTTGGTTTAAATCAACTGAACAACTCATGGGGGGAAGGGAAACGGGCAAGGGGGGGGGGAATGAGGGAGGAGGTAACAAACAGTATAAGAAACGTATCCAATGCCTAACGTATGAAACTGTAACCTCTCTGTACATCAGTTTGACAATAAAAATTTAAAAAATAAAAATTAAAAAATGGAGAGACTAGTGACCACCCCTGTGAGTACACTTCACAGACCAAGCATGAGTCCTTTCTTTTTCTGAATCCATAGTTAATAAAGAAAGAAAATGAATAGTCCTAAAATCCTGATACCACTTAGCTTATTATAGACTGTTCAGTTTATCCGGGGGTAAGAATGTGATATCTCTAGCATGGTTGAAGCTTAAAGACCTTAGAGTTCACTTATGTCAATCATGACCTCTATATGTAGAATCCAACTTGTTTTTCAGCTCCCACAGATGTAATCTGGTACACACCAAGAACATTGTACTTAATAACAGCAGCTATAAATTCAATAAAAGGGGTAAAGTTACATTTTTTTCTTTTCATAGATACCGAGTATAGTAAAGTGAGAACTGATTTCTAAAGTGTGTGTGTGTGTGTGTGTGTGTGTGTATTAGGGCTTGAACTTTGGACCATCCCTGAGCTCTTTTGTTCAAGATTAGCACTCAACTACTTGAGCAACAGCTTCACTTTCAGGTTTCTGTGGTTAATTGGAGATAGGAGTCTCTGAGACTTTTCCTGTTTAAGCTGGTTTCAAACTGTAATTCTTAGATCTCAGCCTCCTGAGTATCTAGTCATCAGAAACTGGCTTCCTAACTTTTAAACACTTTTTTTCCCAGAAAATCAGTATCACACATAAAATAGGTACTCATTTTCAGCACAGGAAGGAACCTTGACAGGTAAGTATGTGAATGTATTCTGAAAGGAGTCACATTTCTTCCTATGGGCTTCTAATTATGGAAAACCTGGGACTGGGATACTTTAGAGGACAAAGTAGCATCTAATATCCATTTAGGGTAACCTAATTTCACCAATTCCTGGTAATGTTTAACAGAAATAAATTTATTCCCAAGAGTCACTTTTAAAATCATTGGAGGATCTGCCAATCATGTTGTTGGCAAGGCAGCCATCTGAGTGTGGGATCCATGGAAGCAGGAAGAGAAGGCTCCCAAACTTCTTAACGACAGTGGGGTGTGTATGCTGGTGAGTGATGGGTTTGTTTCTTGAGACCTGGAATTTCTAACTCTGCTTCCTCCGTTGCTTGGAAGTTTATGTTCTCCTGGGGGGAACTGCTTAATAGAATTGGGTCCCACATAGTCTCTTGGTTGTATAAGTCTCTACAGAGGTCTTTCCTCTAGACCCTGATGTCTTCATTTGTAGGATTTGGGGGGATTTATCACTGGGAAACTTCTTATACCTCTTTCAACTCTGAAAGTTCATAGCAAAGGAGGCTATTCTTAGGAGCAGGTCATAAAACATCAATAGTTATATGTATATAACCATATAAAATGATGTTTGTTGAAAGGAACTCCAAGAAATAGAAACAAGGCTTTTGTTATTTTGCTTTCTTTCCCCCTCCTTTGACACTATTTTTTTTTTTAATTTCTGTACCTTTTGCCTTGTACTTAAGTTTATCTGTTTGGGAGACAGTAAGGAAGAGAACTAAAATGGTGGGCCAAGTGGTAAACAAATGAAGCAGTGACACTCACTAGACACTATGTTGAAAATGAACTATACAACTTGTAGGGGAGGAGGGGCTGGGGGGAAGCTGGGAGCAAAGGAAGGAAAAGGAGACATTGTTCAAAAATAAATGTACTCACCATCTGACATAGGTAACTGTAACCCTTCTGTATATCACCTTACAAAACATAAAAAGAAGTTCATGATTCCATAATAAAATGTAAGGACTAAAATATTCTCAATGCCTCTGAAGATCTGTGGGTAGGA
The DNA here is from genome assembly GCF_023159225.1 of Perognathus longimembris pacificus. NCBI lineage: Eukaryota > Metazoa > Chordata > Mammalia > Rodentia > Heteromyidae > Perognathus > Perognathus longimembris. The sequence goes on along the minus strand of NC_063163.1, from coordinate 102,487,928 downwards.
CTATCATTCCAGGAGAATGAACACTCAAAGGAGATCTATGTTTCTTATAAATATTATGAGGCCCATTTTTAGAGCGTACCATTTTTCTCCTTATTAGCTAAAATTTTATTCAAACAGTACATTTTATATAGTCCTTCAAAGTCTTTACATTTTCTCCAAGAAGAGACCATCCCTTGTTTGACTTGGTCTTCTGTATCATATGAGCAACTATGGTAGAGAGAAACTAATGGGAAATAGAATAGAAAGAAGCATAGGAGGAGTGAGGAAAGTTGGAGAAAATGAGGGAGAGGGTAACATGATCTAAAAAGAAATGTACTCATTACCTGACTTGTGGAACTATAACGCCTCTGTATATTACCTTTATAATACAATTTAAATGTCTTGTGTGTTGCTAAATTGATTGTAAGTGTGATGTACAGAGGGATTACAGTTACATAAGTTAGGTAATAAGTACATTTCTTGTCGTATATCATTACTCCCTCCCTCTTATTATCATACTTTCTCTCCCCTTGACACTCCTCCCCCACAAGTTGCAAAGTTAATTTCCAACTTAGCATCTTGTGAGATTGCTGCTGCATTGGTGCACCCTTTGTCCTTTTCTCACCATTTTGTTATTCCCCTTCCCTTCTCCAGATCAGATAAACACATATACAAGACAAAGAGTACCAAAATCAAAACAGAGAGAACTGAGCAGGAAATAAAAGGGTGGGGTGGGGGGAGAATGAAGGAGAAAAGGAATAACTTCTTAAGGAACATTTTAAAAAAACTTCTTGTTTAAATATTTTGGAATTCATGTCCATTAGCATCATTCTATATGGTCAAGTGTACATACCTATTTAAATTGAATAGAAAAGAAAGAAAGAAAGAGAGAGAAAGAAGGAAGGAAGGGAGGAAAGAAAGAAAGGAAGGAAAGAAAGAAAAAAAAAAGAAAGAAAGAAAGAAAGAAAGAAAGAAAGAAAGAGGAAGGATGGAAGGAAGGAAGGAAGGAAGAAAAGGGAAGGAAAGGAAGGAAGGAAGGAAGGTGCTTTCTAACTTCTCTTCTCATTTTGTATTCAAAACCAAACACAGTAGATCCAATTCAGCCATGTATACTTTCATCAGTGAATTAAGATTGGCACAGACTTTGGTTAAAGAGAATCTGGGGAAATGTGGGGAGAAATGTACGGGAATGCATTATTCATCCCATTTTATCAGATAATGATATGTTCCACATGAGTGAGTCTTCTAGATAACTGAATCGTTTTTTCCCCAACACTTGAATTTCCTCTTAACTTGAGACTACATATACATTCTGTTAAAAATGTGTTCTAGGCATCTCTATCTAGAATCCTGATAATAATATAATCATATGTTGATTATCATTATATTTTCTGTCGGAACTAATGATATTTTTCCTCACAAATGTGCCACCCATCCTGCTACAGGGTGTGTGTGTGTGTGTGTGTGTGTGTGTGTGTGTGTGTGTGTGTGTGTACATGTGTTGGTACTGGAGCTTGAACTCATACCCTTGTGCTGTCACTTGATATATTTTGCTCAAGAATGAAAATGTACCACCTGCATCACACTTCTACTTTGAGCTTCTGCTGGTTAATTGGAGATAAGAGTGTCATAGAGTTTTCAGCTTAGGTTAGTTTTGAACCGCAGTCCTCAGATCTCTGCTTTCTGAATAGCTAGGATTACAGGAATGAGACACCAACAGGCTGTGCTCTTCTGTGGCTCTCTATCTTGACTCTTCTTCTTTTTTTTTTTTTTCCTGATGAATTTAGTGCCTTCTTCCCTTTGGGAGCCATTTACTAGTACATCTGCTTATGGGACGCTTTTCTTTTCTTTCTTCTAATCTTTGTCCACAGTGTCTTTAGGTTAAATGGATGTCTCCAGGGAAAGACAAATAACATAGCCTATTAAAGCAGCCACTTTATTTTCTTTCAAGTCTACCATTTAGTTCAGATTCACAAATAATGATTTGATGTCTATTCAATGAGAATATTGTGTTTGAAACTGAGATCATAAAAAGTGCCTTTGAGTGCTTATGTCCACTAAGAGAGGCAAAAGATACTTCTCGCTTATTAAGAATGGCAAATAGGTAAAAACCAGCAGATGGATTTGTTGTGTAAAATTTATCAGTAAAAGAGGATAGTGGAGAAGTAGAATAGAGGAATTAATTCTCTTTTGTTAGAGAGATTCCTAGAAGTATATGTAAAGAAGATGAAAACTAAAGATTTAAAAGGATGAATAGGAGTTCTCGAAGTGGAAGAAAAATAGATAAATATGCCTCAGACACAGACCTGGGCATTTCAAGCCTTCGGAATGCCTGAGTCTGTGTCTATCTCTATCAGTCTGTCTGTTTGTCTATCTGCCTATTTACCTGTTTATTTTCTTTGTGCCAGTACTGGAGCTTAAACTCAGAACTTGGGTGCTGTCCTTTGTTTCTACTGTCAAGGCTGGTACTCTACCACTTGAACCACACATCCACTTTTGTTTTTTGCCAATTAAATCGAAGTAAGATTCTCACAGATTATTCATGGCCAGGCTTCAAATCATGATCCTGGGATCTCAGCTTTTTGACTAGTTAGTTAGGATTGTAGGAATGAGCCCAGCTCTCTGTCCATCTCTTGGAGAACTGAACACATGGATTGAGTAACAGCACTGCTTATTTCATTTAGTCTATTTAAAAATAATATTTTATGAAAACAGTGATAAAACAGAAGTTTCTTCTCAGCACCAAATTACTTATTAATACATAGTTGTTAAAGAGAGAGGCTCTACAAGGGGACATTCCCAATTTTTGATATCTTATTTCCGGCAAAGGTGGCAAAGTACTTCACAGAAATGGAGAGGCGATCCTTTGTGATGTCCAACCAATTCTCCTGATTTTAACAAGGGTGCACAGAGGTTCTTCGCGTGCCTTTAAAGCAGAGTTAAAGAAATGCAATCCTCAGAGCAGCAGCAGCTTCACCTAGAAATTTCTTCAAATGGAAATATTCTGACTCCACCTTAGACCTATTGGTTTAGGAACTTGGAAAGTATTCTGTTATCTCTTCCTCAGCTATTCCTGTAACTCATCTTGGAGAATCATTTTGCTGAGAATAGAGACCAGTGCCCAAGCTCCAGAAGAAAGCACCTAAATTAAGGGGAGTACAAATTGGATATTTGCACTCCTCTCCCTACTGTCCCATTGTTGTGTGCATGGACTGGCTGGCGGTCATGTTGGGGCACCGAGAGCTATTTTTTTTTTTTGCATATGTCTAGGGACAGAGTATTAATAATGTAGTTAAAAGACCCCAATCCCTTTGCTCTTATTTTGTGAATTGGGCAATGCATCATTCCATACATTACAATGTTTCAATGAGCAGAACAGAAAACTGTTGTCTCTATCAGCAGAAAAGTGCTGAGGGAGGACTGAGGACAAAAACCCAAAAAGTAGAAGGATTACTTCATTGGAATTTTCTTCTTAAGGTAGGGACAGAGAGGTGGGACAATAGAAAGACAATTATTGGCTAACATCAGGTATTTCAGATTACCTTTTTATGTACAGGTAGAGGCAGATTGAGTAACATTATTATATATCACTATTATGTCAGTAGTCTGGCCTGTTTAAACACTTTGGCTGTTATTACTTTAGTTCTGATTTCTCAATATGTAGCTTTGACTTGATGAATGGGACTTTATTATAAGTGGCTCCGATTTGAGATCTATTAGGACCCAGTATAAAAGCTTTGCCTTTGATTAAAACAAAGGACTCTCTCTCTTTTCTCTTTCTTTCTTTCTTTCTTCCATCCTCCCTTCCTTCCTTTATTTTGTATTTCTTTTTCTCATTCTTAATTCTATTTCTCTCCCTTCCCTTCCCTCCCTCCCTCCCTCTCTCCCTCCCTTTCTTCCTTCCTTCCTTCCTTCTTTCCTTCCTTCCTTCCTTCCTTCCTTCCTTCCTTCCTTCCTTCCTTTCCTTCCTTCCTTCCTTCCTTCCTTCCTTCCTTCCTTCCTTCCTTCCTTCCTTCCTTCCTTCCTTCCTTCCTTCCTTCCTTCCTTCTTCCTATCAGAACTTGTGCTAGACTCAGGATTTGGGCATTGTCTCTTAGATTCTTTTCTCAATGATAGTGCTCTACCACTTGAGCTATATCTCTACTTCTAGCTTTGGGGGGGGGGCATTAATTGGAGTTAAGAATCACATGGACTTTCTTTCCCTCACTAGCTTTGAACCGGGATCCTCAGATCTCAGCCACCTGAGTAGCTAGAATTGCAGGTGTGAGCCAATGTCACCTGGATTGTTATGACTTTAACATTGGGTAGACTCTCTGTTCCTGATGTGTACCTTGATTCTAAAGGTCCATGTTTTATTTTGTAGTGTACTGAGAAAACACAAAGTAAGGCATTTCCAGAAACCGACCTGGAAACTGGTAATGCCACCCACTTGATTTGTAAATGACTCAAAGACTGAATCATAAACTAAAATTGAATGAGAAGGTGGCACAATCAAAAGAAGGGGATACAATTGCCCTGTTCAAATATTTCATGGTATCTGGTTATTCTGGCTGTTTAACTGACTTCATAAATATCATTCCTTCCATAGATAGCAGGAAGGTAGAGTCTATGGTCAGAAACCCAGTAGCTAAAAAGTCATCCTTTCTCCTCTCATAGGCCTGCTCCTTGCTTCCAGATTCATCCTTTCTGACAGATGCAAGTTTTATTGTAGAGACTGATGCCACAGCCTAGGGTAGTTGTGGTTGTCTTATTCTCCTTGGAAGCCAGCTCTTATCATAAGATGAGTTTGTGTTTATGTCTGTCACTCATGGCATATGGCAGTCCTTGATCAAGTTCATGGAGGAGGGTATACAATCTGCACAAATTTAGGAATTATGTGTGCATTTCAATCATAGAGATTACAAGTGGGAGGGCAATGGGAGAGACAAATGAAAGAGAAGAAAGGTGATGTACGGCAGGGGCCTGCTGAAAAACAGATAAGGCTACAACCTACTAGGGATTCTCACATTAATTAGTATGATTCCAGCTGGGAAGGAGCTCTCTTTGTTATTTGGGAGTCTTGTAACCTTCCAACTGAGGAGATCCTGGAAATCTCTTGGCTGCTTAATATTTTAAGAAAACGTTTTTTTAGATACATAACTATTAATATGTGTGTGTTTCTTTAGCTTTTCAATGCCACTTATTTGGCGGGGGGGAATGAGTGATTGAATGTAAGTGCACGTGTGTGTCTGTGTGTCTGTGTGTATGTATGTGGCGTGACACTGGGGTTATTTTCTGTGTGTGGTGTGGGATACTGGGGATATTTTTTTCCCTTAAATTACTATCACTTAGTTGTAGAAGTGGCTTCATGTTGACATGTCCATATGCACACAGTGTACCTTGATCGGACTCACTCCATCACTCTCTCTCATCTCCCTTTCCTACTTCCCAAATCAATCTCCCACGTGAACATGAAAAATTTTGATTATAGATTTTTTTATTTAATCTGTTGGTTCACCCTTTCTCCTCCCAACAGTACCCATACCCCACACAGAACACGTTTCACCCTCTTAACATTTGTTTTGGTCCAAGTGTATGTGAAGCATTTAAAGGTTTCAGCAAGGTATTTCACACATGCATATATAGTATTTTGATATCATTGACTCCTCTCCCCCACCTACAGTTGCTTCCCCAACATCTATTCCTATTATTCAACAGACTTCAGTCAGTTTAGTCTCACCATTTTCATTCATAGGTACAATGTATTTATTGCTCTAGCATTCTCTCCCTTCAGCTTCTCTCAGCTTTTACATTCTGCTTAAACATTCTTACAATTGCAAACACATTCACAAATGCATACATACACACATACACATATAAATACACACCAACATATATTCTGTATGTGTTTATACATATGCTGTTTTTGTTGTTGTTTTTTGGTCTAGCATCCACATATGAGAAAACTAATGAACTTTGTCCTGAACCTGAATAACATCACTCAATATAATGATCTCCACATCCATCCATTTCCCTGCAGAGAACATAATTTTGTGGCTCTTGATGGCTGAACTCAGAGCTTTGTGCTTGCAGAGCAGGTGCTTGACCAGTTGAGCCATGTTGTCAGGCAGGCATCAAACCATTATGTCCCCAATCCCTGCCTCCTCAATAGCTTGGATTATAGCCATGTATCACCTCACCCATCTCCCTGTCACAATTCATTTACCCCTGTGTCCCTTGCTGCAGCCTCTATTCCTTCTGTGAAATCTTAACCAGTTAATAAATCTTGATCAAGGAAAGTGAGGGCTAACAGGGTGACTTTCTGAGTCTCTCATTTGCACACACACACACACACACACACACACACACACACACACAGAGCCTATTTTGCAAGCCTGACTCTGCTCTCAATCCTCTCAGTGCTCCATTTGTGCTTCCAGCATTTCAGCAGGACGCTCTAACAGTAATGAGTTTTTATCACCTTGAGAAAGTGCTTCAGTAGCCTCCCAGTTCTAAGATCTCATTTTTGTACCCCAAGAAGAAAGGAGGCCCATTGGATATTAATCATCCCTGTGAAAGGCCAGGACCACATTCCAGCACATAGTCTTGGCCACTTTACATGAGAAGAGTGCCTCTACGGTCACAGTAAACATGGTGTTACATCAGGAGTCGTAGAATCAGACCATTTCTTTCACCCATGTTTTAAGTGAACCACCTCAAAAGTACCAAGGAAGGGAATGGGGTATGGAATGTGTAAGACAGGGTAATATAGAGGAGAATACAATCAAAGTATATTATATATTAGCTAGGTGCCAGTAGCTTATACCTGTAATGCTAGCTACTCGCTAGGCTGAGAACTAAGGATCATGGTCTTAAGCTACTCTGTAGAAAAGTCTGTGAAATTATTATTTCCATTTAACCACCAAGAAGCCAGAAGTACAGGTATGGCTTAAGCAGTACAATGCCAGCTTTGAGTCCGAAAGATGAGGGAAAGAGCTCTGGCCCTGCATTCAAGCCCAAGTATTGGCTCGAGCACAAAAAGTACTATACACATGTAAAGATGTCATGGCAAAATCCATTATTTGGAATAATTCATGCCAAAAAATAATAAAAAGGGAAAAACCTGAATTGGAGACTTTACCAAGAAAAATCACAAAAATCAAAAAGTCTTCCAATCAGCTGAGAAGCTGACCATTTTCCTAGTGAATAAGTCTGATGAAGGCCTGGTCCTTACAATTGGAGGGAGGTCTATGGCCTCTTGTTGGATTTGTTCACTTTGTCAGATTCTCAGCTTCTTTCCTTTCCACTATTCTTTGGTCACAGCCATCTTTCTCTCCTTCCTGCACTAACCTCTTCCTTATAGCATGGGAGTCCTGCTTGTCCCTTTCCCATAGATACCCACAGGACATTTGCTCTGAACTCACCTCACCTCTTGGTTTTGTCTGGCAGAGAGCTGAACATTTAGGGAAATAATCAATGTACGCAAAGGCCCTCTCTGCCACTTCACTCACCCTTTTCTGACTTTATCTATTGTGTTTCCCCCAAGTAGAGTTTAGTAGTTTCATCAATATAGCTCACATAAAGTAAGGCCTGCTGTTTGTGCTGACTATATGCAAGCTTGATTTCTCCCCTGTGGTGTTGCTAGGTCTTGTCAGCTTTCTTTATTTTCTTTGGTGACATATATTGAGAGTGGCCTTTGTGTTTTCACCCAGGTTTCTTGGAAGTGCCAGGTCACAGCTATGTGGGTTTACAGAAACTATTCACTAGCTGGAGTCTTTTAGAGTTAACACTCTGAACCACTGTGATTCCCCCACAAATACTGTTTCACACATTTTCGGTAGACCTCACTCTGGCTATAATAGTGGAAGGTATAGAGTTCCAGAGCTTTTCCTTTTCTGGATAGGCACAGAAACCAACATGGTGTCCAGCCTGTGGGAGAGAAGAGAGCTCAAGGAGCATGGGCAATGAGGATGTAAGGCCAGGCATCTCTCACGGTGTGGTTCCCACTGTTCTTACTATTTCATATGCGCAGATTCAATTCTTCCTCTTCACTGCACATCTTTCTGGATGCTAACTCTGTACTTATTTTGTGGATAGAAAATTGAGACATAAATAGATTTTAAAACTTCCCCCAAATCACTAGCTAGGAAGTGGCTGAGCCAGGAAGCAGCACAGCCCTCAATTTCCAGAGGCAGGGCTCCAAGCAACACAGCAAATTAACCCTAACTGATGGATGAAGAAAGATTATTTATTTAAAAAAGGATACTAAGATAACCACAAACCAAGGAACAGGAACACAGAGTTCATAGGAAACAGAAGAGATGATCTGCACACCTTTCGATGTCGTCAAAAGCAGTCAGAAATATCATTTCTTGTTTATTGAATTGGTTAAAATATAGTACAAAATTTATGAATACAAGCTTCTCACAAGACATGGGAAACAGGAAACAGGTGGTCTCATATTGTTAGTAGACTTGGAATCAAGGGGAGGGTGTAGATGAATGAAAAGTGGAAGTGGGGATACAATTCTACAAAATAAGGAAAATTGAGGGAAGGAGTAGGCTTGGAGGGATGGGGGACAATGGTGAAAGTGGTGACATTGATCAAGATTCATTGTATTCCTTATACTACTTGATTAAATGTCAGATGCTTTGTGCAATTACTTAAAGATAAAAGAAAAAATAAATACAAAAAGAAGATAAAAATGAATACCTTGACAGTGAGGAAAATTAACACTTTGAACCACTCAGACTCTCTCATACACAGACAGTTTCACACATTTTGTGTAGCACTGTAACACCAAAAGATTGCATATGAAGTTTACTCACATTGTTGTGGATAGGTACGTGCTAGATAAGCTATCATGCATTTATAGGAGAAGTGCTACTCAGCAATGGGCATTTATATTTCTATAAATATGCAAACAAGAGAATATATTTTCTATCTTTTTGCTTTGCATTAGTTAGGTGGATTATAATGTACTCATGCTTATTGTACATATAAAAACATTGATGATAATCAAATATGAATAAGGTACAGGAACTGGTTAAAAGAAAGAATGTAGGTGGTATAAATAGGAGTAAAAACTTTTCTACACACATTTTTCAAGTGGATGGAATCATGTAGTAACTCTATTAGCTTTTCAAAAGATTAAATAATTTCAAAATAAGATACTTTGCAGCTGTAGGATTCTGCAGAATCCTGGGGAGTGCTGAGCACCTGCTTGGAGTAAATCTTTTATTTATAGGAAAAGGGAAGATTATTTTTATATCTATGTAAAAATAAATCAAATATTTCTTCACTAAACTCAGCACCATATTCGCCAGGTTTTGCAATTCCAGCTTGGGAAGTAGGACTCAGGTTTTGTCCTTCCTGCCTCATAACAAATGAAGCAAAAATATGTCCTCTCAGATCCTCCCTTGTTTGACCCTATAGCAAGTTCAAGCTTAGTGACATTACAGGTGCTTGACATCTGTACACCTCTTTAATGTCTCCTGGAGCTGCAGGAAATCTACACAGTGGGTTATTAGGCCCCTGTGAAGTTATAAAAGGCAATTGTTCTCTTTTCCCAACAATATGTATGTGACAATTATCTGGGAAGTGAAGTACAAAGAAATAGATAATGTTTAATGAAACAATTGAAAAAATGCTATTAGAAGATGAATCAAATTAAGATGATTTAGCCACTACAAGATGCTGGCACTCATGATGAGTTGATATACCCTGGATTCATTATAGTTGTCATTCAGGGAAGCCCTGTACAATCTGGACTGGGTGATCCTTTTCCATTTAAGACAGTATTAACATTTCCATCTATATCCCTGACTGCATCAAGCCATGTGGCTGTGTCTTTCTCCTCTTCTGCCTGGGTGCTGACCCAGTGAGTGCCCTGTGGGACACACTAATATGTAGAGGTGGGAACCAAGGATAAGTTCTACACATGCAGAAGGTTAGACTGTTTATCTGAGACATGAGCTACCTTTTACAGCCTAAAAAAAAAATAGAGATGTATGAGTGTTGTTGTTTTTTTTCCTGGCAGGCTGGTTGGATCTTACTAAACTGGATACTTTTCTGGGCTAGTGATGTAGCCTCTAGTCAACTTGTAGCCATCTGCTCTATATTTGTTATGTTTTAGATGTTTTTGTAACCAATGATCTTCAAAAGGGTTCTGCACAATATTTTAAGCTGTCTAAAGTATTATAGAACAATTGTTGTTGGGAATAATATTTTGCATGTTAAAAATCCCTGCATCATGTTAAACATTTCAAGACAGATTCGTATGATCCATGATTTTTAGGAAATGGACACATCAGTTCCTGATGGGCTGGTATGAGTAAGGACCCAACCCTTCCTCAGTAAAGTATATGAAATATTCCCTTAGAAGCACAGATGACATTGCTCTCTCTCTCTCTCTTTCTCTTTCTTTCTCTCTTTCTCTAACGTGCTTTTTTTCTCTCTCTCTAACGTGCTTTAATTGCTTTTTGCTGGGGCCAGGGATATTTATGGGCTAGGAGATTGCCAAGTTATTTATTAGATGGAGTATCTAGGGATAGACTAATATAAATCACTTAGGCTGGTATTGAATATACCACTCAGTAATTTAAAAAGCTTTAATAAAAATGCTAAAATATGAGACTTGTCTTTGACTGTAATGAGACTCAGTTATCATGTTTTTATCAGTGATGTTCGGTCACAGATCTCTTCCCACACACCTTTTCCCAGTGTAAGAAAATGCAGATGCAGTCTTTATTTCCAGAATTTTCAAGGTTTGTTGGAATTGAGAGAGGTTTTAAAGATTTACAGAAAAACGCATGTAAGAAGTATCTATTATTATATAGTGAGGGGAAAATGGCTGACTTTCTTTATATGTCAACATTCAAACATGTTATTCACATTAGAGGTGCTGTCTTCTGTGGATCTAGTGTAATATAAAAATGAAGAAAGATGGGGCTAGGGATATGGCCTAGTGGCAAGAGTGCTTGCCTCGTATACATGAGGCCCTGGGTTCGATTCCCCAGCACCACATATACAGAAAATGGCCAGAAGTGGTGCTGTGGCTCAAGTGGCAGAGTGCTAGCCTTGAGCAAGAAGAAGCCAGGGACAGTGCTCAGGCCCTGAGTCCAAGCCCAAGGACTGGCCAAAAAAAAAATGAAGAAAGATGGTGGAGGGTACACAAGGTTAAACTTCAGCCATAGATTGCTTATAGATTCCAACTTCTATTTTTGTTTTGTTTTGTTTTGTTTGTTTGTCAGTCATGGGGCTTGAATTCTGGGCCTGGGCTCTGTCCCTGAGCTCTTCAGCTCAAGGCTAGTACTCTACCACTTTGAGCCACAGCGCCACTTTTGTTTTTTTGTAGGTCAATCGAATATGAGTCTCACAGAATTTTTTGCCCAGGCTGGCTTTGAACCTCACTTCTCAGATCTCAGCTTCCTGAGTAGCTAAGACTACAGTCATGAGCCACTGGCACCCGACTACATTCCAACTTCTATACAGTATGAATCATATTACTGTGACTACCAAACCAAATTCCCAAATTACAAACTAATGATCAAAACTCATTTAATTCAAACCAATGGAATTTCTAGAACCCAACATGTGGTTTTCTTTTCTTTTTATTTTCTTATTTATTGTCAAAGTGATGTACAGAGAGGTTACGGTTTCATACATTAGGCATTAGATACATTTCTTGTACTGTTTGTTACCTCCTTCCTCATTCCCCCTCCCCCCTCCCCCTTTCCGTCTCCCCCCATGAGTTGTTCAGTTGGTTTACACCAAACAGTTTTGCAAGTATTGCTTTTGTAGTCATTTGTCTTTTTATACTGTGCCCCTCAATTTTGGTATTCCCTTCTACTTTCCTAGTTCTAATACCAGTATATACAATTTCCAATGTACTCAGATAAGATACAGAGATAGTGCAGGTACAACCACAGGAAGGGGATACAAGAGTGTCATCAATAATAGAAGCTAACTTTATCTAGATGGATTCAACTTTTCTTTAAAACACAGAATTCTACTCTTTTTTTTTTTTTTTTTTTTTTTTTGCCATCCTGGGGCTTAGAATCAGGGCCTGAGCACTGTCCCTGGCTTCTTCCCGCTCAAGGCTAGCACTCTGCCACTTGAGCCACACTACCACTTCTGGCCATTTTCTGTATATGTGGTGCTTGGGAATCGAACCCAGGGCCTCATGTATATGAGGCAGGCACTCTTGCCACTAGGCCATATCCCCAGCCCAGCCAATGAAATTCTTATATCCAATTCCCCTATCCAATTCCCCCTCTTAAAGAGCTGGACTGAAGGTGTGGCTCAAGTGGTAGAGTACTATATCTGAGCAAACTACTCAGCCCAAGCAGAAAGTCCTGAGTTTAAGTCCCAGAACATTAACAACCCCACCCCCACCCAAAACAAGATCTAGAATTTGGTCTTAGGTCATTGTGAATATGCTCTTGAGGGAAGTATTCAGACAAAGACCCACCTGTTCACTTTTCACTTTGGGTGCCATGAGGTTACCAGGCCCCTTCTTTCATCTGCTTCTGCCATGATGCATTGCATCAACACAAGTCCAAAAGCATTAGGACCAAAATTCTTCTTTTTTGTAAGCTGACTGCCTCTGATATTTTGTTAACAGTAGTGGAAAGCTGGCTAAGCATATCCCTTCATCTTCTTATTGACACTGATTATCTGTGATCAAGGAGAACAAAATCTGGTGTCTGGGATGTAGAGGCAGAGAATAATCATATGCTGGGATGTCCCTGTGTTGTAGCCTTTGGTTTTGCCATCTATTCAGTGAGGCAGGTACTGTTTTAGCATTGCCTTCTTTTCCAGTCATCAAGGTGAAAGGAACTTTTCTAAATCCTCAAGAGTCTCTTACTATCTAACACTGTGTCCCACTAGTAGAAGCCAGCCAGCTACACTGTAGAGCTTAGCCTTTGGAGGCAAGCAGACTGGTGTCCCCTCCAGCTGTATCACTAGCAGAGGCTCTGTTGACAGTCACAGTCAAATTTGTGCATACATCTCAATTCCACTTCTGCCAGGATGTGTGATATTAGGAAACTTACCTAACCGCTCACTGCCTCTATGTCCTCACCCTTAGAACATGAGCATCAGTGGCTCACACCTGCATCCTAACTCATACCTCACAGTTCAAAGCCTGCCCTGGAAGTTCATGAGACTTAGCTAAAATTAGCCAGTAAAAAATAAAGAAAAAGAGCAAGGAAGAAAGGAAGGAAGGAAGGAAGGAAGGAAGGAAGGAAGGAAGGAAGGAAGGAAGGAAGGAAGGAAGGAAGGGAGGAAGGAAGGAAGGAAAGAGGGAGGGAGGGAGGGAGGGAGGGAGGGAGGGAGGGAGGGAGGGAGGGAGGGAGGAAATAACAACAACATAAACTGAAGTAGAGGTATTGCTTGAGTGGTAGAAACTAAAGAAGAACATGAGGCCCTGAGTTCAAACCCCAGGATGGGACACACACACACACACACACACACACACTATTCACATTGCCTCAGAGTTCCATATGGGGGAAGGAAACAATACATAGAAAACTCTTTTGTGGCATTTCTTGACACTTATGAAGTTCTTAATAAATAAAGGTTATTTGCAATAAGAAAAAATTGAAGTAGAATAGAGTCCATAATGCTGGAATCATCTGTGTGCTAAGAACTATGGGAAGACCCCTTTGCAGTTGTTTCCTTTTCCCTCTTCACCATCAGCATCTGACTTGTGATCTGTAGCCTGCTTTGCAGTTTGAGAACCAGAGGTTGAAGAAGGTAGAGCACGAGTACAAGGTCAGAGTATTCGTAAGGGGGAGAGTAAGCTCAGATTGTGTTAATGTAAGGTGGTTCTGACAGTCTTAAGGGGAAGAAGGGGAGACAATGGGAGGTCTGAAACACGTTCTGGGAGACCAGAGCCCTGATAGTCCCTGATGTGAGAGAAAGGCTTGAGTTCACAGAGGTCATGGGTCCCAGCTGACATCTCACCACAAATACTTGACAGAATTGGGACTAGAACCAAAGAGCTTCCTTATCTGAAAAAGGAGGAGGTAGAGCTGGGTGATCCCTAAGGTCTATTTTTGACTTGAAAGTTCTATGATGTAAATTAAACCCTGTGATCTAAGTATGTGTGTGGTCCAATCTCTCAGGGGCAGCCAGAGAGTCTGGGGAAGACAGAACAAAAGGAGCAGGCATCTGCATGCCCTAGAAAGAGCAAAGCTGAGGATCAAGCCCCGCTCACTGCATGCACTTCCTCTGATCAGGAGAAGTTGCCTAAATTGTGCAAATTAAAAATGGGAAATGTGTGTCTAGGTCTATAAATAACTGCTGCACCAACCGTGGTGGAAACAGCCATTACAAATGAACTCAGTGGAATGAGAATGGTTTGTGATATCATCCAGCTCCAAGAATGTATTTATTATCTGTAATTCACAATCCCTTGCCTTCCTTCTCCATCATTCCTCTCAAAAAAAATAGTAGCCAAAAGAAGAAAATGCAATCAAAACAGAGCAGATCTAATCCTCTCCAGCATAAAATGTACCCATATCACACCAGGATATGAAGGGAACCTAAATTTAGTCAGATTCAACAGTCCTTGATGTACTGTCCAACAGATCTCAGACTCCAGCTAGACATACAAGGGTGAGCTACTGGTGTCCAACTCATATTCATTATATGGCACATGGCTATCGAGTTTCTTCAGCACTGTATTTTGAAATTCTTCTCTGCTAATTGAGTTATCTGTATAATCGAGCAGATTACAGATGTATGCAGATAAATATGTCTGAATGATATCCTTTCTGTTCTCCTAATGTGTATGCCTATTCTTAATGTTAGTTTTTAATAATAAACATTTTATATGCCTGTGGTGAGGATGGAAACAACAGTAACACCAACAACATATTCAGGGCTGCATTCTAGGCTTCCCTAAACTGTGTTGGGTGTTACTTGTGGTAGTGTCATCAAATGGCACCCAGAAGTAGCCCACTTATGAGTGGGGATTTTGTAATGCTGCAGCAATGTATACAGCTAGAGAACAGAAAAGACTTGAAAATTTGCAACTATCTTCCTTCATTCTTAAAATAACAAACACAAATAAATACTACCACCAAAGACACAGAAAACACAAGAACACCCAGAACAGTAGCCAGACAGGGTAAACGATGGATTTTCCTAGCTAAGGGGAAAAGGAGATTGTTCTGTGTGTGTGTGTGTGTGTGTCTCTCTCTGTGTCTCTGTGTCTCTGTGTCTGTCTCTGTCTCTCTCTCTGTCTCTCTCTCTCTTCTCTCTCTCTCTCTCTCTCTCTCTCTCTCTCTCTCTCTCTCTCTCTCTCTCTCTCTCTCTCTCTCCCTGTCTTTCAAAGGAGAGTCTAGTCTGAATACCACAACCACAATTCTGCAAGTATTTGTGACTCTGGTTCAGGAAATAAACTCTCCTATTAAAAATGCAGAAAGGTAACCCCACAAGAATAAAACCTTAAAAGCATTTACTGTATTTTTTTTGCAAATTAGCCTTGAGTGTTTAAAACTGTAATGAAAAGTATTTCATATTTCTATTAGCCTTCACGAGGTCTCTTAATATTTTGTTATTCCCTGAGCATAATAACATTAAAGTGAAAACAGTAATAATAGCTATTTAAGGCACTTTGAAACCATTATCCCTAATCTAATCTCCACATCCCTGAGAGGCTGCCATGCCTAGGCCCATTTCACAGCCCAAGAAAGCAGAAACCTAATGGCTCAATCATATGACTTTTTAATACGATGAAAATAGTCAGGGAGAAATGTTCTTCAGACTTTAGACTGTGAGGATCTAGGTCAAAGGAGGGATATATTGTTGTTAACCTCTACTAGGTAATCTTAAATAACACAGTTCAGACAGGAATCCTGAGTGAACAGAGGCAGCACAGGAATGTGATGGTGGAGGACTATCCTCAGAATGTTCTATGGAGCAGGGCACAGCAAACATCTCTTGGACACACAGTCCTGGGGACACTGAGTTGGATACACCCCTCTGGTCTGAGGGGCCGAGAGGACTCAGAACTAAGTAAGAGACCAATGTTGGACTCCACATCTTGACTGCACATCAAATTATCCATGGAGGGTTTTAAACCATCCCATTCCCATCCAGACCTATTTCTCTTTCATTGATGATCCATCTCCCCTTAGGTTTGCTGGCATGAGGACTCTTGGTGGGACAGCAAAGCCAGAGCTGACACAGTGTGAGAAGTTGGAACTACCATGCACCAAGCATTTCTTTTTGGTCTTGCTTCCAGCTTTCAGTAATATACACACCCTGAGCCTCATTTCACTGGAGAAGCCAGTAAGATCCAAGGAGTCCACCACACTTAAGCAACTAGAGTCCAGGAACCAGCCTGCTGTCTTATTTACCCTCACTCACACACCTCTCCCTAAATGCCCCATTGGGGTCCAATTAGATAGCAAAACAAAAACCTTAGTTCTGGGTTAACATTAATGACTACATTGATAATACTTCTTGAGGACCAGTTTCCCTGTGCCCCATGAGGTGCATAGCACCAGCACTCACATCTGCATTCCACCTTTTGTAAACCTTTGCCCTCCAGGTTGAGCTCTGAGCTGATGCCAAGGCAGGAAAGAGGTTGAGTCCCTGTTCTGTCTAGAAACAGACTCTAAACATACACAGGCAGGGAAGCCCTCAGTGATACCTTCATACTGAGAAGTGTTTATTTTCCTACTGTTGGCTCAAAAGCTTCAAAGATCACTTTAAGAGGGAGACAGTAGCAATTATTCAAAGTTTATTGAGACAAACAGATAATATATGTATTTAGGGAAAATTTATATATAATAGTGTTATACATTATTGTTTGTAAACATATAAACACTATGTTACATAATACATATTTATATGACTTATGACGTATTATTTATATCACATTATGAGAAATATATTAATAAATATATTATTTATATTAGGTGTTATGTCATGCTTTTTGGTGGTCATGGGGTTTGAGTCTGCTCTGCAGCTTGCACCCTAATTCCAGCCCTTTTTTGCTTTCAGCTACTTTTTGAAAAGGGTAGTGCATTTTGCCCAGTGCTTACCTTGGGCTAACGTCTTCCTATGATATATACCTCTTCCTAGCTGGGATTATACACTTCAACAACCAGGCTGAGCCTCTGTGCTAAGATGGGACCTTGGTAACTGTGCTTTGTCTAGTCATTCTCCTGATTACCTCCTCTCAAGTGACTGTAGGCCTGTTCCATTTTCTCTGGCTCCTATTTTATATGTAATGCATATTAATAATGTAGACAAATAATCATTTACGACACATTATGTTATTCTTGTAATTACAGTGTTTTCTATTATGTTATACATTTATATTAATGTTGAAATATTTGCATGCATGAATGTATTAATATGTATCTTACCAATAAAGATACAAATATTTTAATTATATATAATTTTGTTTGTAGACATAAGTATATAGCATGTATCATGTAATATTGTTAATACCATTTAATGCATATTAAACAAATATGCTTTATATAATGATACTCATCGGTTATACAAATGTACACTATATAATTACATATGATATATAATATGTATAAATTACACAATATATTTATTATATAATTATATTGCATATATATGACATGGAATGTAATACATTAAGAGTAATTTATTGACTTAACTATTTAATATATTGAATTCAATATAAGGGAGGATCCCTTTCTCAGTTATTTAAGAAAAGCCACATTCATAAGCTCCAACCTAAGGTTAAAGTTAATGCAATTAAGCACAAATTAAGCTGATTCTCTAATTCTAAATGTCATAACTCCTATCAATAATGAGCCAATATTTGCTAAGTACTTACTTGCAATCCATAAGCCATGTACTAGTGTATTGTGTACACATACACTTAGTCCTTTTAACAACCAAGTGAGGAAAGTTTGGTTATCTACATTGTCAAGAAGAGCATCCAGGTGTCCAGAGGTATTGAGTGAACTAAGATTGCATGGGTCCTCTGGATTCTGGGACCTGAACTATGGTGCCCAACCTCCTGTCTGTGTTGCCCACATCCTACCAATGTGTTGACAGGCTGGGGCTAACACCATAAGTTTGGCACAAAGTAATGCCTCACCTTCAGGGAAGACATTTCTCACTCAGGGTTTCCCTCTCTCAAGTTCACAGTAGAGCACGTAATGCAGTATTCATAGTAGACATTTACTTTTTTTTTTAATTATGTGTTGAGATTCTAAATAGGGAGACAGCCATGGTTTCTAACATCTATCATGTAGTGGGGTAGAGAGACAAAAAGAAATCAACATTCATGGTGAGAAAAGCATAAAGCTTCAGATGCATCAGAGAGGGAGATGCAAAGGTTAAGGAGAGATTGTATCAAGAGCACTGAGTGAGGTAGGCTCTGGGGGATGCTGCAACCACTAGCAAAGACATTTCCGAGGAAGGAACTTTCTCCCACAGAGCCCAGAAGGGAAACCAAGCATGGTGTGAAGAATAGGGTATTGAGAATATCACAGAGGGGGAAAAATACATGTTACCTGTCCAGAAAGGGAAACACTGAACATGCTAGAAGATCCTCAACTGAGAACTTTTCAATCTCCTCATTGCATATAGGAAGAAAAATGTTATTAGGATCTATTAACTATTATGTTCAATAAAAGGAATAAAAAGATGATTGCAACCAACCCTGTCCATAGACTAACTCAGTTACAAGGTTGAATAGAATAATGAAGATATAACAAGAATGTGATAAGAAGAGAAGAGGGATAATCAAATTATAGGGAAAGAACCTGGATCTAAATAAAGTAGTGGAGGATGAATGGTCTGCAAGAGCAGATGTGAGTGTGAGTTTACCAGGTCGGGATAGCACACATGCATGCAAGTGGCTAGAGAAGGTATTGGTAGTTAGGCTGCAAATAAGACTTATAAATCCTGCACTGCACCGTGTATACTGTACACAATCAGCAAAAAGTAGATACTGGGATTTTAGGCAGGAGACAGGTATTTACAGGTAACTGGTGCATGTATGAGGACTGGATTATAAAACAGTGATGAGCAGAGAACAGGAAGACTTCTCATCTAAGCAAAAGATGTTGAACTTGTGAACTAAGTCACTGGCAGTGGGTTAAAGAGGAAGAGTCAGGGTCCAGAGCACCTTCAGAGTGTGCAAGAGCAGGTGACATCACTCCAGATCGGATGTGCACATACATTATAGTTAAGACACCTTTGGACACCTGCCAAGATAACTGATTACATTCTATTAAATGTCTGCCTGGACATACGTGGATGTAGAAGGAGATGGGAATTTATGTCTATCATCAATTTAAAACAATCATATTCAAAGTTATTGTCATTGTACATTGAAGAGCCTGAACTGCTTGTTCAAATACCCTGATATACCCATGACCACCATGACAAGACAATCATATACCTGTACCATCACAGAGGATGGGCCAAGACAGCTTCAGACTTGATTTGAAAACACATTGGACTATTTGGAAACCTTAAGTTAGTCTCCTGTAGTCCTAGTGTTTTCCTAGGGTAATCCAGACACTCTGAGTAACATTACTATTTATCTCCTCATGTTTACTTCTATAACTCTACATACTAGTGTGAACATAAACTCACTTCATACATTTGTTTTCATAGAAGGAAAATGTCCTGCCCAAATATCAGATAGCACTTCATGTCATTTCTAAATGATCTTTCTTTCCCAAAAGTTGGCATGTGTGCAAGAGTAGAGTCAATAATATTAGTAAATTCAATTCAGATGTAAAAGTAAAAATTAGAATACCTCACTTGGGAAGCAATGCACTTGGCCCTAAAGAATTAAGCAGGGTTAAGATTGATCTGCAGGATTCCAGAAGAGATTGAACAGAGAGGCAATCTAGCTCTGCCTACTCTAATCTTGCAACCTTGTATAATGCATTTAAATGTCCCCATGTTTCATTCTTTCTTTACTGTGTGTATTTATTGATTGATTGATTTAGTACTGGGGCTAGAACTCATGGTTTCATACCTTCTCAGCTTTGATTGCTCATGACTGTCAGTCCACCATTTGAGTCATGTCTACAGCCTGGGGGAAAAAAGTATCCTTTTTTTTTTTTTAATAATGTCAGTATCCCACGAGATCACACATGCACAGAACACTGTGAAGACATAGTAGCATATTGATGTTGGTTACTAAGTATATCATAACTGAGAACAGAAAGGATTTTTGGTCCTCCCAAACCTTCTCTTTCATTTCCTCTCTCATGGACTACTCATCTCCTCGAATCTTCCTTCAAGCAAACCACAGAGCCTACTACAGAGGGTGATAGATAGCACTGGTTGGTTCAGTGGGCACTCCTAACTTCTCTGGGTGACCCACTGCAAGAAGCCCTTTCCTTACAATATGATATCATTTGCAGGGAAATGGATGGACCTGCAACAAATCATATTAAGTGAGAGAATTCAAGATCAGAGAGACCAATGGCACATGTTTTCTCTCACATGAAGAAGTGAATGGAGTAAAAAAGGAGGTCCTTGGAGAGAGTGAGGGAAGGAGTGACACTATATGAAAGAAAATGTACTTACTACCTGATGTCACCTTTATAATAACAATAAAGTAAAAACAAGGAGGAGGAGGAGGAAGAGGAGCAGGGGGAGGAAGAGGTAGATCTTTCCTAATGGGTGACATCGGCTGAGCCACTAGGGAACAAGGTAATAGTATCTGTCCAAGTCACCTTACAAGTATCTTTTTACCTGGAACTTCTCAATATTTCTGATAAGATATATAATCTATGGAAGATGATGCCTTTGAAGTAGGCACAGCACTGGGAATTCTCCTTCAGGCTGAGTGGTTGTGATGCATTAAATTGTCCTCTACTTAAACTGTGTTTTCCCACACTGGCCCTACTTGACTTCCAGAGAGATCCTGGGGTGCACATAAACTGTGGGGTTTAGGAATGTCCATCCGGAGCAATCATTTGTACAAAATCATATATATATATATATATATATATATATATATATATATATATAAAATTTGCTTGTCACAGAGAGCCAGATCCCTGCATAGATAATTTTACATGGTCCACAGATGACATTATAAATATCCAAATGCCCCTTTGCAGCAAACACACACACACACACACACACACACACTCTCTCTCTCTCTGTCTCTCTCTCTCTGTCTGTCTGTCTCTCTCTCTCTCTCTCTCTGTCTCTGTCTCTCCTCATCCTGAAAAAGACCTTCCAGCCAAAGAAGACATTATTTTTTAGAATATTTTGGAAGTTGTGCTGAAGTTATTGCTTTATAAAAGTAGAATATATATATGTGTGTGTGTGTATATATATATATATATATTTCTAAGCCTAGAACTCTTTTTTTAACAAGTTAGAAAATAGTGAAAACCAGGTAGAAAGGTTTTCTCAGGAGAATGCAATGCAGTTAGAGTGTGACTACTTTTCCCACTGTGTATTTCAGTAAAATATGTGCACTGAAACTTCATAGCAATTCCTAATGCAGAAATAATCCAAAATATGGCAGATTTATACGCCAGGCAATTTTTTATTTATTTGCTAATGTGAATTCCCCTAAGAGCTCAAATGTTCCTGTTACTTATAGCTCCTCCTTGGAAAGACTTACCCATAAGGTCTGAGCTGCAGAAAACTTCAGGCTACACAGTTCTCTGAACTGAATGTCGACACGATACTCTGTCATCAGCTCAGTATGCTTGGGAACCTATCATCACAATGCTCATTTGATAAGTAATTATTCATAAATGAGTGTGCAAACAATAAAATTAACATGGCTAAAGGCTTGCAGACACCTCTATCTGGTTTCTTTTTATTTGGGAAATCTGAAAGAAAATGGGGAGGAAATAGTTTTGAAACTCTATTGAATAGTATCTTCATACTTAAAAATTATTTATGTTTCTTAATGCATTTTTATTGTTATTGTAAAGATGATGTATAGGTTTAACGTTACATAGGTCAGATAATGAGTACATTTCTTTTTGAACAATGTCACCCCTTACCTCACTCTTTCCCAGTTTTTTTTTCCCTCCCATCCCCACCAACAAGTTGTACAGCTCATTTTCTACAAAGTATCTAGTGATATCACTGCTGCATTTGTTCACCCTTTGTCCCAGTATTTCTGTGCCCTCAACACTTATCCTCCCAAAGACAGATAAATGGAAAAAACAACACAAAAGGAGAAGAAAACAAAAACATCACAAAGAAAGAAACTTCTTCCTTCCATTTTTTGGAGATCATTTTGATAAATATTATTGTATAAGCTCAGATTCACATAGCTATTGAGCCTTTGTATTCTTCTCCTAATAATACAGTATCCTCCTTTGGTCTCAACGTGGGTGAATGCTTAGAGTTCTGTATAGGTTATCATATGCAGGTGTATTTTTGCTTGTATTTTATCATCCAGTGTGTTTGCTTATAGGTTTATAGGTATAGTCTACATACCACAAATAAGGGAAACCATGTAACCCATTTCTCTGGGTCTGGCTTAATATAATTATTAATATATTAAAATGATATAGTAATTATTATATTATTAGCATAATTATTTAATATAATTATTTTCAAGTTTTTCTATTTCCTTAGGAAATATATGGCATCATTCCTTCTGATGGAAGCACAGAATTCATATATATATATATGAATATATATGTACATAATTTGTCATCAATTCATCAGCTGATTGGCATCTAGGGTGATTCCATATTTTGGTTATCGTAAACAGTGCTGCATTGATCATGGTTGTGCTGGTAGCTTTAATATGCCTTGTTTATGGTCTATTAAATACATGCCCAAGAATAGAATTTCTGGGTCATAGGGAAATTCTATATTTAATTTTTGAGGAATCTCCATACTGCTTTCCAGAGTGGTTAAACAAGTTTGCATTTCCTCCAACAGTATAATAGATTTCCCTTTGGGCCACATCCCTACCAGCATTTGATATTGTTTGTGTCTTTGATAATAGCCATTCTAACTGGTATGAGGTGGAATCCCAATGTTGGTTTTATTTGCATTTCTTGTATAGCCAGATATGTTAAACATTTCTTCCGCTGTCAGTTGGCCATTCTTTCTTCTTCTGAGAAGTCTGTGTTTAAGTCTTTAGCCCATTTATTAATTTGGTTGGTGTTTCTTTGAGTGTTTATTGCTGGGGGGGGGTTAAGGTTTTGAGCTGTAAGTATATTTTAGATATAAGGCCCTTGTCCTATGCATAGCTGGTAAGAAATATTTTTTTTAATGGTACTAGGGTATAAATTTGTGTTATAATGCTTCCTCAGCTGGCACTCTACCACTTGAGCCACACCTCTAGCCCCTCTTTTCACTGGCTGTTTCGGAGACAAGTACTCATGAACTTTGCTGCCCAGACTGGCTGTTCTTAAACTTCTGACCTGTGATCTCAGATCTTATATTTCTGTATACCTAGAACTACAGATATGAGCCGCTAGTACAGAGTTTGCATGGTTTTATCCACATATACTTCCCACACTTTGAATCAATATGGGAGAAAATAGAGAGTGTGTGTGTGTGTGTGTGTGTGTGTGTGTGTGTGTGTGTGTGTGTTTCGTACTTGTCCTCAAGCATCATGCTATCTACAGAAAGAGCCAGGTACCAAAACAGTCACAATAATGCCACATGCTAGATCTCCTTCCTGAGTCAGGTTGGAATAAGATGTAGCTAGGTTGTTGGTTCCAAGATGTGAGAGAGGGAAGAGAAAACTACTGAGGAGAAATGACAATGGAGTGTTCTTTGAAAGGTGATTCCATACTTATAGGTAGGGATTCAAAGTAGTGGGAGAAACACAGCAGTGAAGAGCCTATGCTCCTGACCCAATGTGCACTGGGCTTTGTAGACCAGGAACTGGAATTAGGCTAGCCAATGAGGTAGGATTAGCTTATGAAGGGCTCTGGTCAGGGCAGTTTATGTGTTATACCAGAGAGTCATGATGACCTACAGGTATCAGTAAAGGAACAATTTGCTTTAGATTATTATATCATAGATTATAGTAGCCACATCTAAGGAGTAAATTAGAGCAACAAAGAAAAAATTCAGAGACCAGGCAGAAGTCCTAGAGGAAGGCTGTAGTAGTTGTCTAAATAGAAACCAGTATGAAATTCATTCAGAACAATGGAAAAGGAAAACTTGAAAATAAATCTGGGTTTTTCTCCTGGACTGAGCTTTAAGTGCCATTGATAAAGCATGGAAGTAATACAGGTAGGTTGTAAGGTTCCTTTCAGGCTCTGTGGTGCCAATGAAGCACAGACTTGGCCCTGGGCAGTAAGAACTGTAAAATGTTATTGTTGTTGCTATCATAATAAGAGCCATTGTCGTCGTCATCATCATCATCATCATCATCATCATCATCATCATCATCATTACTATCATTGTAGTCTTAGAAACCAAATCTTATTAGGAACTTACCTTATGTCTGGCACTTGGCAGATTCCATTTCAACCTCATATCACATTGAGTTCAGCTACTGGCAATGTCTACAGTTGGCAGATAAAGATGCCAAGGCTCAAAGAGGTGAAGGTAGTTTGCTGTTGAAGAACCTATAGCAAGGTGAGAAGTTCAGCTAAGATTCAAACCATGGTCTAGATAGATTGAGAGCCTTGCCTCTAACCACTAGAATACAGTTTATGCCACCTGTGATATCCAGCTTATGATAGTGCTGCTTAAATGGATTCAACTCTTGCGGTAGTGCAAAAGTGTTTTCTCATCCAGTAGAATCTGTGTATTGAAGTTTGATTTTGGAGCTTTCATTCCTCCTCACAATGGTAGACAGTGGCTCTCAGTACAGCCCTAAGTTCACTCCATAGTCACAGGGAAAGTATTGATACTAAGCCTTGTTGTCTACTAGTTTAGATGCACCAAATGCATGTCAAACTCTGAATCTTTTGAGCTTATAAAGTGAGCTTTTGAGCTTATAAAACACAATTCCATCATTACATCATGAAACATGTTGTGTTGACAATACTATCCGTGACTTCTGTGCTTGTTGATTGGGCCAAGAAAGAAAGCGAATAACTATAGATAAAGAACTTAAGAGAAAGTTCTACTGGGATTCAAAGGATGTGTTTTATGTAGTGAGTAAAAATGTTCTCTTTTATGTGTCTGTACTGGGGCTTGAACTCAGAGCCTTGAGTTCTCACTTGGCTTTGTTAATCAAGTCTGATGCTCTAACAAATGACCATACTTTTACTTCCATTGTTTTCTTTTCTGTCATGTGGACTTTTCTGCCTGGGATAGCTTTGAACTGGGACTCACAGATTTCAGCCTGATGAAAGCTAGAATTACAAGCGTGAACCACCAGTTCCTAGCTAAGAATTTTTAGGTATGGAAATGAGAAGGAAAGAATTTCAGGATGGAACAATCTATGCAAGCTCAAAGCATTTGGAATTGTCGTGACTGATTCCATGTGCTTGACTTTTTGAGTGAGATCTAGGAAAGAGGATTGTGACTGGAGATTCTTCTTGGTTGTCCATTAAGCTAATGGTTCTACTCAAAGGAAGTAATAGCCTGTCAATAAAGAGGAATTCATGGAACACTTCATGTTTTCCTTTAGATTTTGCATGTCTGTCAACAAAGTCAGTACCATTTTCAGTAATCTGGTCCCCCACTCTTCACACAGATGCATACCACTTTCTTTAATGGGGCTCAAGAATGAGGGAGAGCTTTGTCATCAGAAGTGAGCTACAGATGCTGTCATATCCTTGAAATTGATCTCTGAGAAAAACATCATGCAGCATCCAGCATTCAGCATTTTGTAGTCTAATTCTTCAAGAAAGTGCAGAGAACCATTCTTAATGATTCTATTCTGTTGTGTTTCCTTTCAGTTCCTCCTCAGATCATGAACATCTCTTCAGATGTCACAGTGAATGAGGGAAGCAGTGTGACCCTTCTGTGTCTGGCTATTGGCAGACCAGAGCCAACTGTGACATGGAGACACCTGTCAGTCAAGGGTAAGCTTTGACACCTGGTTGAAGTTTCCAGAGTGAGTTTGTGAAGTGCTTGGCTCTGGTGTAAAGAGAACTTCAGGAATGAGAAAACATCAGTATGTGTATGTGTGCATGCATGTACATATTGAATGTGTCCATGAAAATCTCACAGGCAATTGCCATTAGGTGCTGAGAATTTAATTTTAAAAAGCCAGAAGAATTAATAGAAGAATTCTACTGAATCACCTACTTAGTTCTTTCTGTGATTTTAGAAGGAATTTGTCTTGGATACTGAGGAACAGAAAAACAGGCAAATAACTTGCAGTGAAGACATTATGTCTCAGATGGGGTATGTGTGCCTATTTTGTATATGGGGCCATTGGGAAATTTGGCATCATTGCCAGGCAGGAGGAAACAGACCCCCGTACTTCAGGACATTTATCCAGAGTCACACCTATTGGACCAGGCAAACATATTTCACCTGAGTAAAAGAAGGACAATGGAGATGGGGATGCAAACCTGGGTATGACTTTGCTGCTGGGCACTCAGTAATTAGTATTAAACATCAGTTATAATCAACTCCAACTTAGTAGGGGGAAGCCATAAGGGCATTGCCCTTGTCTCTTTGGAAATCAAATTTCTTCCAAGTAAATCTTGACGGAGATGGGAACAGAGCCATTTGATACATTTACACCACTGCTAGAAGCTCTGATTAATTCTGGAAATCATTCAAGAAACAAATGTTCCCCCAGGCATTACAAAGTCCAATTCTGATACCCAGTGAATAGAAAGCTCTGTGACTGTGAGTGAGGTAAAATAATGTAGATTAAATGAAAACATGGAATAATTCTTAGTAACCTTGAAAAAAGGTAAAGATCTGCTAGGACACGAAAAGCTCTAACAATGAAACAAAGAAAAGTGAAAATTTCCCACTAGTTTGCAGAACTGCCATAACCAAATGTCAAAAATTTTGTGTGATTTAAATAACAGGAGATGCATTTCTTCCAGTTTCTGGAGGCTACAAGTGCAAGATGAAGGTGTTGCAGGGAGAACACATTGGATGCATTTGCTCTGGCTTCTGGTGACTTGTCAGCAATGTCTGGCATTTCTTCATTTGTAGACAAATGATCCTGATCTCTGCATTCATATTCCATTACAGTCTTTGTTTATGTCTGAATTTCCCCCTTTTTATAGGAACACAAGTCACACTGTGTTTATGTTAATGACCTTTTGTGAACTTCATTACCTCTGTATGCCCTATTTTAAAACATAGTCACAATCTAAGGGCCTAAGAATGAGGACTTCAGGGTGCTCATTCTGTTTAGGGAGAATGTATTTCAATCTATGACAGCTTCATCAAAGCTAAAAGCCATTAGTAAGAAATAGTGATTGTTAGGTGCTCATGACACATGCCTATAATCTTCACTATTCAGGAGGCTGAGATTTCAAGGATCATGTGGTTTAAGACCTAGATCCTCCAAATCAAATAAAATTGAAGATCAGGAAAAAATGACAAAAGCCAAGTAAATAATTACATTACAAAGGGGTACAAAGAATTTGATACAATTATATATTTTGAGTGACATAGTGGTTGCATTGATGTTAATATTAGTCAAAACTTGTTGAACTGAAACTCATTTGTGCTACTAAATGAGATGAAATATATGATATATACATATATAAATTAGTCAAAACTAATACCACTGCACACTAAAATTAATGGTATTGTGTCTAAAGTAAATTTTAACAAAATTTGAAATATAAGCATAGACATGTGGGAAAGAATCGCCCGGACTTCTTTTCACTTAAGTGATCAACATCAGAAGAGAAACTTGGATTTGTTAAAGGAGCAGCACTCAGCTTTCATTTCAATCCCGCACAAACTGAGAACATAAATTTCTGCTCATGACTTTTAATAGGGGAAGATAATACTGATAAATCTACTGAACACTCTTTATTGAAAGACATTAAGCGTTTGCTTAGCAAGTGCCAGGCCCTGAGTTCAATCTCCAATGTCAGCAGATCAATCAGTCAATCAACAAGAGGAGAACCATAACTCATCCATTAAAAAATGACCATAGATATTGAAGCTGAGCATTTCAATATTATAAAATGTTATTGAAAGCTGGTGGTCAGTGGCTCGTGCCTATAATCCTAGCTAGTCAAGTAGTTGAGATCTGGGGATTGGAGCTTAAAGCGAGCCCAGACACGAAAGTTTGAGACTCTTACTTCCAATTAACCACCAAAAATGCTGGAGTGGTCACTCAAGCAGTAGAGACCTAGCCTTGAACAAAATAGTTCAGAAATAGCGCCCTGAGTTCAAACTCTAGGACTCACACACTGTCTCCTCGTCTCTGTCTCTCTCACAGTTTCTCTCTCTCTCAGTCTCTCTCTCTCTTTCCGCCTACATATATATATATATATACTCTCTACGTACACATACACACACACACACACTAACATTATTCAAATATATGAAGAGCTTCACTAAGCTCAACTTTAATATAAGCATAGTAATTGCATGTGGACCATGACTTGCATTTTCCCAGAGTCATAGCCTCAGGTTCATTTATACATAAAACACCTTTAAATATCAGATCAGCTTTTATGTATTTGCTAAAGTCAAATGTATTTATAAATGTTTGAAATCCCAGAATATACTTATTTGATCCTAAAGACATAGTTCTCTAAGCCTAGAAATATTTCATGTGAGAGTTTGACTCTGCATATTTTAAAGCAATACTCTCTCATGCTACAGTGTTAATTTTTTCACTTTTCAAAGAAGGTCTTAAGCCAGGTGCTGGTGGCTCATACCTTTAGTCCTAGCTACTCAGCAGGCTGAGATCTGAGGATCAAGGTTCAAAGCCAGCCTGGGCAGGAAAGTCATGAGACTCTTATCTCCAACTAACCACCAGAAAACCAGAAGTGGTGCTGTGGCTTAAGTGGCAGATTGCTAACCTTGTACAGAATAGCTAGGGACAGTACCCAGGCCCAGAGTTCAAGCCCCACTACCGACCTAAATATAAATAAATAATTAAGTAACTAAGTAAGTAAATAAATAAGAAAGAAAGAGAGAGAGAAAGAAAGAGAAAAAGAAGAAAAAGAGAAAAAGAAAGAGAAGAACGTCTTATTCATTCATATTCCCAATCGGTGATACAATGTGATAGTTGCCATTCAGCCGTGAAAAAAAGCCAAGCAAATTCTAAATTTAAATGATCCTGTTCCTCTTTAAATCCCATGGACCCTGCTATATTCTAAACTTCCTTTGTCTCCTCATCTCTGGCCTTCACTCCAGTGTTCTTTCATTTCCACATTGTCTTTTCTCTAGTGCTCTGCATGACATTTAAACATTTCAACCCAAAGCACTGTTTCCAAACACTGAAAAGCTTTGAAACCTGGAGAGTTTGCAAGTTTAAAATATGTATTTTATTATTTTTTTGTGTTAGAAACATGTTTCTATCCCTCTTGAACTCTGGGAGTTATTCTAACAGTTTTCAAAAGAACAGCTAATAAAACTTGCAGCATTTTTAGAAAAACATGTTGGCTAATTTCTGATGGAGGAATAATAAGTAAAAGCTGCAATGGCATTTCCTTGGAAATTCCAGCAGGATTACATGAGAGAGTTTAACTTACTGGACAACTGTGTTTCCAGAATGCTAATGCAATATTTAAAGTATATGGCTTAAATATATAGGGATCTTTGTAAGAGGAAATGAATCAACAAGATTCTCATGTAGGAAAAAAAAAGTACTTCAATGAAAAGTTGGTTAAAGAGGAAGAACAATAATCACATTTGTGGTTTGCAAAGAAGGTCTGAGTACATTTCCTCAACTACTAGAAATTATACTGAGGAATCAAAATAAATGAATACATAAATCCATTGTTATACTAGAGCATATTATTAGTATGCTTTGTTGGGTCAGAAATAATAAGGAATCTCTGAATAAAAAAAGATAGTTGAAAACACAGAAAAAATACAGCTTGAAATATAGAAGTAAGATCTAAATGTGAAATGATAATTTGAAAGTGAAAGGTTTCAAGTAAGGGTTCACTGGCAAAAGTTTAAAACTGTTAGGGAAGATACAAAACAAAGGGCCATTCCCATAATGTAAATAGTCCTTTCACTGCTTTCTTCCTTTGAAGTCCCTTTGTCTTGTGGCTTCAAATTCTCATGAAAACAAAGACCCCCCAAAGAAACCTCCTGGAGGTTTTGAATCTCAAAATTCCAAATGTGGACCTACATTTCTGATCTCTGAGTGAATCACTAACCCCCATTTTCCTTTGTAATGTTGAAAGTGTGCAAGGATTACTAGAAATGACAATGCCAGAGGACACTTACCTCACTTCTGATGAAAAGTGGATTTTTCACAGGATATATATAAAATGCTTGGAAAAGGGTTCCAGAAATAAACATTAGGTGATGTTCAGTCGACATGAAGAACACCAAGCATTTCACTATATTACTGTTCTTTCCATTTCAAAGACTGTAGTTCCATACACCAATGGCTCAAACCAATAATCTAACTATTCAGGAGGCTGAGATCTGAAGATCATAGTTCACAGTTAGCCTAGGCAGAAAAGTCTATGAGAGTCTTATTTCCAGTTAACCACCAAAAAGCCAGAATTGGAGCTGAAGCTCAAGTGGTAGAACACTAGCCTCCAGCACAAATGCTCAGAGATAATGCCCGATCTGTAAGTTCAAGCCCCAGGCTGAGCACAAAAAGCAAAACAAAACAAAAAGCTATGCTTATTTTTCAGTAGCAGAAAACAGCATCTTAAAAACACATGTTCCTTGGGCTGGGAATGTGGCCTAGTGGCAAGAGTGCTTGCCTCATATATATGAAGCCCTGGGTTCGATTCCTCAGCACCACATGTATAGAAAACTGCCAGAAGTGGCACTGTGACTCAAGTGGCAGAGTGCTAGCTTTGAGCAAAAAGAAGCCAGGGACAGTACTCAGGCCCTGAGTTCAAGGACCAGGCCAAAAACAAAAACAAACAACAAAAAACACATGTTCCTATGAATATGCTGGGGAATGGAGCCCTCATTCACAACTTCCACATGCATAGAAATCTACACCCAGTGACCTGCAGCTCAGCAAACAAGGGTAATGATAGACTCTTGAGCTGCAGCCTCAAAGAGATTTCTGCAGGGAAAAGTAGGCAGGTCTCAAAACAAGCAGGCACTGTGGGTTGGCAAGTATCCAGTATATTTGGAACTCATTGTGAATTAGATAGGTTTCAAGACATATTTTCTGATATCTTCCTGAAGAACAAAAGAGAAATCTACTGTGGTATAAACTCAAAGGTAGATATTTTTCTGGGCAACCAGCGTGGTTTGGAAACAGTTATAGAGATTGGGGTGGTAAAGAGAGTTTGTGCAGGCTTCTCCTGTTCTGAAGAGGGCTGTCTTTCTTTCTTCATGCCATAGTAATCTAATAACTTCCACATCTGCCCCCATTTCCAGTGACATATTTGGGAAGGCCAGATGTGTGGAGAACATCATAAAGTCTTCTGTCTCCCTTCTACTGAGATTTCAAGATGACAGTCATTCACCTGTGAGTGAGTTGCTCAGACAGTCTGCTCACACAACAGTACCTCAGGGAGCATGTGAATGAATTATTTTGCAGAAGTAAATTTTCTAGGTAACCGCAGCTGATTCCTTTATGTAATGACTTGAGTCATTTTTAATGGAAGCAGTTCAAACCTGTACACCACTTTCCTTCAGTTTCCTTCAGTCTAGTGAACGCCATTTAGCCTCAGTTTTGTAATGGAATATCAACATGTAAATCATGTCTGTGTCTGGGGACTGAGGTAACTAGGAATATAGCCCTAGCAACATTTAAATTCTCCTATGTGTTTATCTCATAATTCTTCAGATTTCCTTACTTCCCACCAGTCAGATTGCTGATAGTCAATTCTTCCTACTTCTTTTACCTGTCCCCTTTCTTCTGATTAAAAGACTCTTTAACCAAATCAAACAGTTCTACGTAAGAAGTAGTAGAGATGGGTGGGGGGTGTTTTTCTCAGGATAAGGTGTCAACTGTGTGATGAAGGCCAGCTCAGGGGCGGCGGGGGGGGGGGGCAGGGGGAGGATAACTCCGCAGTTGCTGTAGGAGTGAACTTTGCTGGACTAGATGGTAAGTGCTAGCAAATCATCCTCCATGATGCTGAGCTGGAAGGGGAATTATATCTCACATTCACTCTGTCCAGTGTTGAGGATGGGAAACACAGGACCATTTCTATCACAGCCTTTGACTGTTGCTAGAAATTCCTAAGAAGAATTTTTCAACAAACTGCTATGCCCTTGCCACCCAAAATTGAGGTGTCGATCCTATTTGGATGGTAGTGTTCACACATCAGATGTACAGGCGTTTCAAAGTCTTACAGGTCTAAATTTGAAATCTGGGCTGACTTGTCAACAAGTGGGGAAACTTGGAAAACCCTTCGTATCCCTTGTCTGCAAACCAGAACTAGCCAACATCATTGGATTATTTTAAAGATTGAAAAAAAGAAGTAGTAGTAGTGCATGGGTAGGAACTGAGCCCTGTTGCTGAAAACAGCAATTCCTTTAACTTACAGTTGTGTCACACATTGATCAAATGCAGTCTCTGAAGCCCACACTTAGCCTGGGATGTAGGGATGTACATTCTGAAGAGTGCTCACTGGATCCAACCCCAGTACCATACAGTTGAATGGTTTGTGCACTTTAACTCAGTGCTCTACAGTCACAAGAGAAGAATGCTAAGTATTAGTCTTTATTCCATTTCTGCCTTGTCTCTTTCCCTTGACAAACCGGGATCATTTTACTTAGTAACTTAATGCTTCTGCGAGTTGCCTGAGAATTGGGATGATGTACTTGTTTCATTTGTGCTAGCCAAGTTTAGAAAGAACCCTTCTGTCCTTCAGCAGTCAATATCTTGACTGATGTAGGAGTTACACAAATCTATATACATGATGAAATGTCATAGAAATATGCTCAAAGATGCTCAAAAACATGAAAAATAAGCACATGCATACCCAGTAAAAGTCCGAGTAAGCTTCACAGTATACTCACAATATGAATATTACTATGAATATATACTTTTTCATTTTCTGTATTTTATCATATTTATGTATTTCATATTCATATATATTACATCAAATCTATATAAACCCATTTCTGTGTTGGTATATTTAATCATATGTATTTAATATGTGTTTATAGTTATGTACATTTTTACCTTATATAAAATACCACCACTTGAGAAACTGTATGATAGGTACATGTGTAGATGACTATTATTTTCGTAATTTCTTACAAATCAATAATTATTTCAAAATCAAACAGGAATGATATGTAAAGCAAACAAATTGCTACCTGTGCTTATGCAGAAATTTGTAGTTCAATATATTTCTACACACATTGTCTCAAGTGAGTTTGTGACAGTTCTGTGAAATAGGTCAGAGAAGGAATATTCTGCCTGTGCCATGGGCAAGGAAACAGATGGAAAGTTTAAGCAATGACAGATAATTCACAGCTTAATAACATTGTGGATCTGTAAAAGAAACCCAGATCCAGACTTGTCAAATTGGAATTTTTTTTTGGCTATACAAAGATGGCCCGACGGCTGGAGGTTGGATCAGGTACAGTGAGTGTTACTGGCATCTAAGGGTAATCAATAGCCATGGACATTGCTCGTGCTCATTTTCCTTCCTTCCTCAGCGCCCACCTTTCTGTATCCAGACATTTTCCCATTCCAACTCAGTATTGTTCTGACAGGTGCAAAGCCTCCAAATTAAAGTCACAGGTAGGCCATTGTCTGCCATGGGTCTCTGCTATTCCTCTGCCTCAATTAAAACAAACCTGATGAGAACTACCTACCTCATTGTTTTCCTAAGGTACCTCAAGTACAAGTTCCAAGCACTAATAGGAACTGCCTATCCATTGACCGAATGCATCACCTAGCCTTGCTACCACTCCTTTGTCTCTCTATAAGGCAGCCTGGATTCTAGTTTCTAATCTGGAGTCATGTTTAGAGCCTAATTAATCCCCAGAGTGTGAGAAAGAGGTGTCTGAAATGAGAAAGCAAGGTTATACATATCTTGCTCAGTGGAACAGTTATGGGCAAACAAGCTGTTCCTCTCACATTTTTGCAAAGCAAATTTATGTTCACTAACTTTGGTTCTTGTTGTAAATGAGAAGTGTAGGAAGGTCTAGCAATCCGCTTTTCGCCATATGGGTGCCCATATGTTTTCCCCTTTTGATTGCGTACATTTTCGCTTTGGCATGCACATATGCCTGTATTTTTGCAACTTAACAATATTAAAACTAATCCCATTTATGCTCCTTTTGGGTGAGTTGATTGAGTCATAAATTCCTGAGAATCTCTTCCTTGGGATGCTGAAGTTCTGTTGTATGAGCAGGGGGAGAGCAGGGAGAGCTATACTAACAGGCAGATGGTGGTAGCCAGTGTCACTGTGTACCCGATGCCACTGTCTGAGGCTACAGAGTGGGATCCTAACAGTAGAAACCTGAGAGTTGTGGGTAGACAGTGTCTTGGTCATGGCTACCCTTCTTCCTCCCAGAGGGGAAAGCCTTAACTTACAAATAACAATCATTTCCTAGGGCTCCTTTTCTAAAGTCTCCAGTAAAATAATTCACCTTGGAGTAAACAATCATGATGTTGAGTTGTGGTTCTTTGATATGTGAGCATGCTTAGTAATGTTACTTAATACTTTGAAAGCAGAACTGAGAAACCCTCTAGGTTTCTTATGCATGTTGAAAATGAGGCAGCTGGAAATTAAACTTGTGCTGAAATGATGCTTCGATTCTTCACAAAGCATTTTAGAGAATAAATGTAAGAATAGACATTAACATGTCTCATATCATACCCAGTGAAATACTCAACTTGCTCAAATGTAAAAGTGGAATTGGAAATGCTTCCTACAGTTGTTAAGATTCCTCTATTTCTTTCAATTTCTTTCTCTTTTTTTTAACTAGTTCTGGAATTTGAACTTACAATTTCATAACTTGCAAAGCCAGGTGCTCTACAACCAAGCCATGCCACCAAGACCTTGTTGTGCTGCTTATTTTTTAGATAGGGTCTCAATTTCTGCCCAAACATTCCTGGACAGTGATCAGACTATTTTAGACTTTCCATCAGAGTTGAAACAACAAAGCATACCAAATCTTCTAGCCTCTTTCTATGAGTAGGAATCTTGTGGATTTTTCTGCTCTAGCAAGCCGAGAACTGTCAACTTTCCAATCTCAACCTCATGGGTACATTAAGAATATTTGCTTTCCATTTTGGAAACAGTGGTGTGTAAGACCAACATGATTCTTGCCCTTGTAGAGTTTATGATCTGCTGAAAGAGGTATTCATTAAGCAGCTTATTAAGATATCTCAATGAGTGGTAACTTTACTGAGAATGAAAAACAGAAACTTACATTTTTCTCATGCAGAAGTGAATAGAGGTCAGCTAGAAGAAGAGCCAGGGAATGCCATCTTCAGTATATACTTTTCAGGAAAGAAGCAGCAACTCTGTCCAAAGGTTTTGAATAAAGGAGCTGGTTCACTAACAATCCAAGAAATCAGTGTGAGCACAGAGAAAGCAGGAGAGACAATGGCCAAGGTGGTGTAATAAGGGCCCAAATCACACCAAGCCACTTTATTCTGTGAGGGCTAGAAAGATATATACAAAGTTTCAAACAGGAAAATTTGGAAATAGGATGTTCATGCATCTGGTTTTTAACTAGGAGCCTCTCTCATTTCTGATCAATCCTTCTCAACTGACTTAAGCTCTATCTCCATTCTCCATTCCCCGCCTATAAACCAGAAAAAAAATTGCAATAATACATCTCCTTTATGGAGAAAGAGAGAATGGAATTGGAAAGTCTCTGTTCCAAATACTTTTTAGATTATAATATAAGAATGGATATTAACATGTATCATAGCAAGTGGAAAATTGGAACTGGAAAGGCATCCAGTGCTGCTGGCTGTCTGTTGTAAAGCCTTCTCTATGCGATTGCTATATCAAATTATGCTATTGAAATCAGTCGGACACTGATAAAATTGAGACCAGCTTTACAAGTACTGTAGATCTAATTGGCCTCAGCAGTGGGTCCACAGTGACTTTTGCTGCTGAACTCAAATTGTGGGCTTCAATAGAAAATAATAAGCTGCCTGGCTCCACACCAACATCGGCAGCCACCTCTGGAGATAATGCACTTTAATTTAGACACTGAGCTCCTTTCCCTGGCCAGATGTTGAAGGAATCTCAGAAAGGTTTCTTTCCTACTTTTTCCCCCAAGGTATGCACCCTTGGGAATGAAATTCATAGGTTCTTGGATTCAACTCTGTTTACCTTCTATCCTTGATATTTCTTTTTTGTGGGATTTTTATTTTTTTCTAACAATCTCTACACTTTCTTCAGGCTAGAAGTTCTATGAGTCCTCTTTTCTTGCTTAATTAAGATATGCAAAACTGAATGTCCATCACTTAATGGCCAGTGTAGCTCTGATTAAGTTCAGCATGCACTAGCCATGGAAAGGAGAGATGTGCATCTGACAAACACATTATAGTTCCCTCTCTAGACTGATAGCAGGGTCAGGAGAAGAGAAACACCACAATGTACCACCAGGCAGTTGGGCAAAACCAGTTCTAAGGAAGTCTCTTTCATAAATAAGAGAGACAGGGAAGGTTCTACCTGGGTTTGCTGGTTAACTTATCAAGGCCACTGCCTCCATCATAGTCAGGTCCAAGCTTGCAGTTTCATTGAGAAGCTCTAAGTAGGTTACCTAGGTACCCATATGTAGCTCCAAATGGAGTCATAAAGAACAACAGGCTCCATTCTGAGTAATGGACCAATCATGCCATCTTCTCATCACCAACCTGGAACAGTCAAATTCACAATGTTCATGCTTATTATGAGCAAGGTCTTCAGGATATTTCACTGAGAGATTGAAGCCCACCCTGTGGCCTCTGCACATGCTCACTTCTCTGGGTGAACTTACAATGAGCTTGTCTTCATTATTTGATGCCCTGATTGCTAACATTTCCTTGAGAAAGTAGACCCCACTTTTTCCAGCT
Organism: Perognathus longimembris pacificus; assembly: GCF_023159225.1. Classification (NCBI taxonomy): domain Eukaryota; kingdom Metazoa; phylum Chordata; class Mammalia; order Rodentia; family Heteromyidae; genus Perognathus; species Perognathus longimembris. Next base: position 102,450,967 of record NC_063163.1, on the reverse strand, counting down.
GCCCCTCCCACTCCTTTTCTATACTTACTCCATTAGAAATAGGTGTGGTACATGGAACTTTCACATTTACTTTGGTCTATCGCCCAAGGTACATTTCAAAGATGACCCAAGTGTTTCTATGGGGTAGCTGTACACATAGCCATCTTAAATATATACTATCTCATGACAAAATAAAAGGAAGAGAAAAACGAGGGGCTGGGGGTCTGGCTGTATACGCTGTCTATCCAAGAACAATTGAAGAATAATCATCATTGTGGCAAAGGCCAGTTCTGATGTATGAGGACAGAATGGCTTAGAGGAAAATGCGTTAATTAAAAAATATTCATATTTGTTCAATTTTACAGGTCAGATTATGCACATAATGCATCCTGCTTGATACACTTCAAAGTTTATGTGTTAGAAGCTACAAGAACTTTCAGTCTTATCTCTAATATGTTCATCTTCCATCTTCTTCCCTATCATTCTTGGGCCCACCTTAAAAAAAAAAACAAAACTGTACCTGGATGCTAGATGATCTTACTGCTAAGGCTTTATTGTATATTTATTTGCTAATTTATTTATATTAGCATGTCTTAATTGGCCAGGGGGAGGATTCATTGTGACTATCCATACATACCATACTTGTATACTGATTCAGTCTAGGAGTACAGATTCATTTCTTGACTAGGTGAAGAATTAAGAGGTAGAGGAGTAATGTGGTAAAGTATCAGAGTTATTAAAAACCAAAGTAGAATACAGTCTCTTAAGTACAGAGGGGCCCCAGGTTGCAAGGCCATTGAAGTTCTAAGAGGACCCTTTGTTTTATTTATTTTCCTCCAATCCAGAGCAAAAATTCGTCAGTAAGGGGCCTTCCACTTGTGGCCCTCATTGGCCTTTGCCACTGAGCACAAGCTCAGAAGTGGTCTCTACCTTCATCCCTAAGCATGGAAATAACCAGTGATTGGAGTTTCCATCTTGAGTCACAAACCCATCTATAACCTATTGCCCATGTCAAGAGGAAATCCCCAAGCCTGATGCAAATAAGGCCCAGTCTTTTTGCAGTACCTTTCCCTCCATCTAGGTGGTCCAATCCTAATCAGTCAAGCTTTTCAGGGAAAACCTGAAGCCTCTACAGAAAACTAACATTATAAAGCAAGCTCGTACCAAAAGTTGGGATGACTTGCTTTGACACATGAAGTTTGACTCATACAAATCGAGCAAGTGACCTTCACATCTCACCCCAAGCATCTGTCTGGCAGGCACCAAGACATTGAGATTTCTGTCCATGCTGGAGCTGTTTCTTTTTGTCTTCCTCCTAAGAATATCCATTATCAAGGTGTCCACCAGGCCTGAGCCTTTGTTCCCACATGCAACAGGGTGAAAAATGACTGCAGAAATGGGATGTGTGTGAGAGTGTGGGGGAGGGGAGCTCTTCCTACTTCCTGACTGTAAAAGCAATGGCCATGGTTAATTAACTGCCTTTCATCATAGGGGATTCAGAGGAGGGAGGGAAAGGAAAAAGAAAGTGTAGCTTGGAACATTTTAATTGGAGTAGACTCTCTAGGCCTACAAAATTCCAGCCTTGGAGGGAGAGAAAACCTCTACTGGAGCATCTGAGGGAATGGATCTCATTAAGGGAAACATAGTTGATTGTCCTTCTGAAGCCAGGCTTCAGAGCTGGGGACTGTGATTGACTCACAAACTAACAAGAATGAGAATGGGGTGAGGAGGTGAGGGAACTGGATCTCCTGCGAAATACCTAGTGGAACTGCCAAGCAACCCCAACCCCACCCCATCCCAGCCAACATCCCTTGTCTTGTCTAGTCTGATAAGTGTGAAACTTTGTTAGCCAGAGGAAGCAGTTTGTACTCTTACCTGCCTTTCTTTTGTTTCTCTCTCTCTCCTTTCATTCTTTTATTTTATTTCCTCATACCATCAAGAGTTTCTTCTGTTCAGAACCCCTGATGGGTGACAGGAACTCCCTGAGGGTGCTAAAAATAGTTTGTTTATAAAGACTCTCTAGAAGATTTTGCTTCCTGGAGAAATGTTAAAGTAATAGATGGAACCATAGCACCGTTCTCTGCTTCTTCAGGTCTCTTGCTCAACCCATAAGCTTTGTTCAGCTTACGTCTGCCCTTCCTACCATGGCAGCCTAAAAATACTTTCATCCTGAGCCTCACTAGAGACTCCTTCTGCTCCAGTGAGCCTGGCTTACTTGTCCCTGTACAGCAGAAATCAGGTGTAGTAATTACACCGGAAGTGAAGGAGTTTCTCTCCTAATCAGCCCTCTGCAAAGCATCATGGGACCATCAGGCAGCAAGATATTTGGAGCCTGTGGCGCTGAGCCATGCTGGCCCAAGTCCATACTTCATTCTCTTCCCTACCTCACATCTTTTTCTCATTCTTTGTATTCATGACCTAGCTCAAAATTTCATGTAAGGCATCAGAACCTCTTTTCAACAGGAATTCCTGTCTCCAAGGCAAGAAAACAATGAGATCAGAGGCCTTAGAAGTTTGGTCACAGGTTAAACATGTTCCAGTACTCCTGTACCTCCAATTCTCTGTCAGGTATGAAGGACCTGCGAACTACAGATACTTCCCTTACCTGTTCGTCTCTGCTACCTCTCAGGTGTCCAGAGAAATCCCCATCCTTCCAAATTTTCACTGGCCTCATCCATTGCTGTGTCATACCATAGTCACTCTCCAGGACATTCATTTTTGCTGCCCTTTTCAGACTTCTGATGCTTCTGCACTTATTTGCTACATAAAACTTTCAGTCTGACAAAACAGGGCAGTGGCTCATCACCTTTATTATCAGTACTACTGTCAAAATTATTCTTTATATGAGGTGATTTAACCTCATTCCTGCTCAAGAAGGTCTTCTGTCAAAAGACAGAGCAGTAAGTAAGCAAATAGGATAATGCGAAGAAAACATATGAAGAGATTTGTGTAATTTTTATGTTTTCTCTTTTTTGTTGTTGTTGTTGGTGGTCATGGGGCTTGCACCCTAGGCCTGTGCACTATCCCTGAGCTCTTCAGCTTAAGGCTAGCTCTCTACCACTTGAGCCCCAGCACCACTTCCAGCATTCTGGTGGTTAACTGGAGATAAGAGTGTCACCGACTTTCCTGCCCAGGGTGGCTTTGAATCACAATCCTCAGATCTCAGTCTCCTGAGTAGCTCAGATTACACCAGCACACCAGCACCAGCTCTTTTTTTGTTGTTGTTTTGTTTTTTTAATGCCAAAATAGGAGATTGAACTCAGGGCCTCAAACTATTGTTCAGCTTTTCCCTTCAAGGCAGGAGCTCTTCTACTTGAGCAACACCTCCACTTTCTACTATTGACTTTTTAACAGAGCAGGATGTAGCAGCATAGTCTGATGCAGTTGATGGCAAATGGAAAAAAAAAGAAAAACTGTCTCTCAATTATGTACTCATTCATGCAGTTTACTAGCCATTCAAAAGAAAAACAAACCACTGTGATTGACAGGTTATCAGATCTTTGCTTGACATTAAGACAAGAAAAATAAACCGTTATAATTTCCATGGGGAAGGTATGATAAGGGCACGTTTAAGTAACCGGTATCATCTAACTTCATTGTCCTATGCTCCATGTGTGGGATCTCAGAAGAGTATCACTCACTCTCCCTGTGGAAAGTGAGGGTATGCAGGGGTGTCCTAAAAGAGATGACGAGTAAAATGACTTGGACCAATGGATTCAGAGCTCATTAAAGAGAATGACAGAAATAACAAGATAGACAGGACAATAGAATGGAAGATACAGAGATTGGAATTGGAAGTAACAAAGTAGCCTGTCTTAGAAGAAAGTGTGAAGTTGTTGTACCCAAATAAAACTGAGCTCCTTTGATGTGGGTCTAACAATAATATTGTATTACAAAGGAAATAGGTTTGCTCACATCTACCAAGAAAATGTTTGAATACAATCTATATCTTTAGCCATATCTTCAGGATAGTCCCCAAAGATAAATGTAGTAGGTAAGTATTACTCTTAATTGTTACCAAAGGATAATTGAATAGTGTTCCACACTGCCTTTATTTTAGTCCTTCGCAGTACAGCCATTTTTGTCTTGGAAAACTCTAGAATATGTAAGATCTCCAGTTCCTATTTTATATGCTCTTTGTCTTTCTGTATGCATTTTCTCAGATTTCTAACATAAGTCAACTTCGCTTCTTCCCTTAACTTCATTCAGCAGCTTTATGCATTTTTCTGAAGAACATTAAGCCTAAGCACTATGAAAACTATTTTTGTTATACTTTGTTAGTTATAAATTGTTTGATCCCCATGGAATTCAGCAAGATTAGTTTCAGAAGAATCAGCAGTGGGAACCAGGAACTGCTAATCAATGAACACAAGATAAGAACATAAACATAAAAATATCTTGTCATAATTTACATATGTATATGTAATTCATAAATCCTTCCCAAGCAAAATAGAAGATGTTAATTATTATCTCAAGAAAGTCACCTTATGCCTTCTTATTGTTACGCTCCTACAGAGAAAAGACTAATAAGAAACCACTACTATTATTCTACTGTAGATTAAATTTTTATTACTAGGGTTTCATATAAGGAAACATCATTCCTTTTTTCTCTAGAATAAACACACACACACACATAATTATACGTTCTTAAAATATGTGTGAATTCTATATGGAAACAGATATACATCTAGATATTTTGGCATATATATGCATATACATATACCTCCATATAATCTTAGAATGTGTAGTTCTTTCTGGGTGTTTTTACTCCACTCTTGAGTTTTACTCCTGTTGTATACATTGTTTTTTTCTTTATTCTTATTGCTATCATGCTATATAATAAACCTGTATTTGGGGGCTCATTTACCAGTTAATGGACATCTGGTTCCTTCTACATTTTTATTATTATGAATAAAGCTGTGATGAACATTTCTGTATTGAATGTTTATGGACAAAAATTTACATTTTTCCCTAGGTAAATATTATTTAGGATTGAATTAAAAGGTCAGATGTTACACTTTTTGACTGTGTGTGAGTGTGTGTGTGTGTGTGTGTGTGTGCGCGCTAGTAAGTAGATGGGAATATGCTCTTGTTTGGCTTTTTTATTCAAGGCTGGTGCTCTACCATTTGAGTCACTTGTAGCATTTTACTCTTTAGTTGGACCTAAGAGTCTCATGGATTTTTCTACCCTACCTGATGTTACAACCTCAGTCCTCAGCTCTTGGCCTTCTGAATAGCTAGGATAATAGGAATGAGCCACAGTGCCCATCTAAATGTTTTTCTTGGATAACGTTTTAGGATTGGAATCAGAAGATGGCATAGTAGGCTTCTAAATCTGACAATACAACAAACAGCCACACTGTTTTACAAAGTGGTCTATTTTATTTTCCTATATAGATCTTGTAAACATTTGAGTAGCTCCACATGCTTGCCAATTGTATCATATTCTTTCTTTCAAATGCCACACATTCTAACAAGTGTTTAGGGTAAAATTCAATTATTATTGTAATCCTCCGGTGATGGAATGAAGATGGTGATTTTTTAAATGTGCTTATTGTTTTGTTTGAAACGTTGTAATTATTATCTTCTAAACACTGTATTTTATTTTATTTTTGTCTTATTTATTGCCAAAGTGATGTACAGAGAGGTAAAAGTTTCATATGTTAGGCCTTGGGTACATTTCTTATACTGTTTGTTACCTCTTCCCTCATTTCCCCCTCCCCCGCTCCTTTTCCCTTTGCCTCATGAGTTGTTCAGTTGGTTTACACTAAATGGTTTTGCAAGTATTGCTTTTGGAGTCATTTGTCTTTTTATCCTTTGTCTCTCGATTTTGATATTCCCTTTCACTTCCCTAGTTCTAATACCAATATATACAGTTTCCAATGTACTCAGATAAGATACAGTGTTAATGCAGGTACAACCACAGGAAGGGGATACAAGAGGATCATCAACAATAGAAGCTACAGTTTCACATGGCATGTTGAAAGTAATTACAACAATGATATAACAGTCGTTTCCATAACATGGAGTTAATTTCACTTAGCATCATCTTATGCATTCATAAGGGCATAGCTATTAGGCTATTGTGATCCTCTGCTGTGACTAGCCTAAACCTCCATGTTTCTTTGGGTCTGGATCACTTCACTTAGCATAATTTTTTCCAAGTCCTTCCATTTCCTTATGAATGGGGAAATGTCATTCTTTCTGATAGAGGTATAAAATTCCATTGTGTATATGTACCACATTTTCCTGATCCATTCATCTTCTGAGGGGCATCTGGGTTGGTTCCATATGAGGGGAAGTGGCCAAAAGGGAACCCTACTTCGTTGGTGGTGGGAATGTAAACTAGTTCAGCCACTCTTGAAAACGGTATGGAGATTCCTCAGAAGACTAATCCCCTATGACCCAGCAGCCCCACTTTTGGGCACCTACCCAAAAGACCACCAACAAGAACACACTAGAGCCACTAGTACAACAATGTTCATCGCAGCACAATTTGTCATAGCTAAACACTGTATTTTAATAGTTCCTTTGGTATTCAAGGTATGTGTCCTGTGTTAGATATGTGTTCTGAGAATATTTTCCTAAAGCCCTTATCTTGTCTTCTTATTGCTTTTAATGGTGGTTTTCAACAAAGCAAAGTTTTGTATTTTAATGATATCCATTTTATTGATATTCTATAGCTCTAATTCTTTACGTATATTCTAAAATACAGAAAGTAACAAAAGGTTATAAAAATAACTAATATATTTTCTACTTTAATTTTTAGAACTTTAGCCTTTTTGTTGTTGATATACCCATACATATATATACACATATACATATATACATACACATATATACAGATATGTGTTAAAAATTGAGGTTCATATCATCCAGTTAATCTAATGCCATCTGTCAAAGCCAATCTGTCCTTTTCCAAATAAATGACCTTAGTTTCTGTGTCAGTAATCAATTGATCATTGATTTACCTTTTTGCTGATACTTTCTATTTCTGTTAATCTATATGTTTATCCAAATGTCAATATCATATTGTTTTGGCTTTAACTTTATAATGTCCTAAAATCAGAGACTATGAATTTAAATCATTATCCTTGGCCAAACAGTGGCCTATCTGTGTCTTTTCTATTTCCACATTTCGGTGTCAGTTTTCCAACACATACTAAAACAGATGCAAATTTTTGACTGAATATGCTTAAAGTATAGATTGACTTTGGAACAATTGATGTCTCAGTAATATTGAGCTTTCCAGTCTTTAGATTATATTCTGCCTTTATTTAACCTTGATTAACAATCCTCGAGAGTGTTTTAGCCATTAATAAATCATTCAAAAATATTTTCTTGTTAGAAAATGCCATGATGAATGCTATTTTTAAAATATCCATTTTAATTACTCATTGAAAAAATGTAGCAATAAAATTAACTTTTATACATTGACCTTTCATCGTGTGACATTGCTAAATTTATTCACTTGTTTTAGTAATTTTAGGTTACTGAACATTTTTTGACACAAATTACTATGGCCTGTATAACAAGGACACTGTTATTTCTTGCTGATTCTGTGTCCTTTTCTTATTTTGCTGGTCATGTATAGCATCAACAGAATATTAAATATAGGTAGTAAGAGTTGATATTCTTGTCTCATTTCTAGAAAGAGTAATTGTTTTTCATTTCCCTCATTAAATACATGTTTCTCTTATGTGTGTTTGATGGATCAGCTTCAGAAGACTAAAGACATTCGCTCCTATTCTTAGTTGATGATGGTGTGTGTGTGTGTGTGTGTGTGTGTGTCTGTGTGTGTGTCTGTGTGTATGTGTGTGTGTGTGAAAGAGAGATATAGAGAGAGACAGCGAGAGAAAGAGAGAAATATAGTACATTTTTATTTATTTAGTCAGCCAGTCATGGTGCTTGAACTCAGGGCCTGAGCACTGTCCCTGAGCTTTTTCACCTCAACTTTTACACTCTACCACTTTGAGCTACAGTGCTACTTCCAGTTTCCTGGTGGTTAATTGGAGCTATTAGTTCCATGGACTTTCCTGAACTGTGATCCACAGATGTCAGCCTCTGGAATAATTAGGATTACAGGCATGAGCCACTGGTGCCTGGTTGATGTCCTGCACTTTAAATGTTTTGTTGGACATCAATTTATACAACAAAGATTGAATTACCAAGAATAATTTTTGTAATGTTAAACCATCCTTGTATTCTTGAAACACAATTTTCATGTAGCTAATATATATTTTGTTCTCTTATTGATTGAACTATTATTTTCTGATAGTGATTTCTTTCCACTATTTTTTATTCTTGCTTGCTTTTACTAGTGTATGTTAATTGTACAAACTAAAGGATTGCATAGTGCTATTTCCTCACCTGTGTATATTATATTTTATCATATTAACTCCTTCTGCTACTTTTTATTTTTTTAATTATCTTTATGGAGTTGTACAAAGTAATAGCCACTTAAAGCAGTTTATAAATACAGTATATCTTGATCAATGTCACCCTTTCAATATTCTCCCATATTTTCTAATATTTCTATTATTAGTAGCAGTATTTTCTTAAAGAATTTTCTCCTGTTATGCTCAAGATGGCAATGTATCCATAATGTATCTCCTGGGTTTGGCTTCAGCATTATAAAACTTCAGCTTTAGCCTAATACCAGTGACTTATCCCTGTAAACCTAGCTGAAATCTAAGGATTGACGTTTGAGGCCATTCCAGGCAATAAACCACTGAAAAAGGTCGAACTATGGTCCAAGTGGTAGAGCAACAAAAGTCAAGGTCAGAGCACATGTCCTGATTTCATACTCCAGGACTCATCAAGCACATGCACACTCACACACACCTTCAGCCATATATAAATTTAGTTGTGGGTGTTTCCTCCTAAGTATTTTTGGAGAGTTTAACTGCTATCATTTGCATATATCTTAAAGTAATATTTAATAACAGTAATAGCTAGTGGCAAACATTTCATTGTTATCTTGGTTGTAGAAAGAGTTGCTAGTGTTTTCCTACTGGTTATGGTACAAGTTTCACATTAAAGAAAACCCATTTTCTATTTCTATGAAGTGTTCATCCAGAAAAGCATAAATTTCATCAAATAATTCTTTCAGACAAGATTTGAAAATTATCATGTTTATATCATTGTGCATAACTAATGTTTTGGAAAATTGACATATTTCTTAATGTTTTATTTGCTGTGTTTGCCTTAATTGTAACTAGGAGTAGTTGTAGTATGCATATCTTAAATTACTATGTAAGTTTTCTTTATAGAATGATAATCAAATATAATATTAGAACACATGCTTAAATATCTAATAAGATATTGTGATGTTAGCTGGGTGCTGGTGGCTAGCTACACAGGAAGCTGAAATCTGAAGATCTTGTTTTACAGCCAAACTGGGATGAAAAGTCTTTGAGACACTTACTTCCAATTGACCACCAAAAAGCTAGATGTGAAGGTTTGACCCAAGTGATAAAGCACCATCCCTAACAAAAAAGACAAGCAAGACCATAAGGCTAGGAATTAAGTCCCAGTAGTAACACACATTCACACACACAACCACCCACACACATATCACATACACAAATTATATATTGTAAAATTGTTTATCTCAGTTCTAGTGTCTGTGTAGCTCTTTGACATTTTTAACTTCTTATAATTGTTTCACATTCAAAATTTTTACCATTTTTGAGATGTTTGGAAATGTTTTGTGATCAATTTTGATAACTGTCTTACCAGTTTCCAAGTTTATACATATTTTAGCAATGTTTGAGTATGATAGTGTATATAATATATACATAACATAATCATCCACACCAAGTATGTAGTGTAAACATACATACAAAGTCCATATAGTGAAGCACACACTTTAGAAATTGTAAACAATTTGCACATACCATACATAATAAAAGATAAACAACACACACATAGATCCCACCAGTTGGTCCTATTGTTCAGACTAGGACACATTGAGTAGTACATTTTCCTACAGCTGCTGAAAGCAACCATGGAAAATGTCAGTTTTTAGTGTTTCCATCTTATCTCTGCATTGTGACTGCTTTTTACTTTACATATTTCACAATAAATTTGAGAAACAATAATTAAGCTATTTTATTACTATCTTCTGCTCCTCTTACAATGTGAAAGGATCCTTTCTTACAATTAAAGATTTTAGTCTTGCAACCAACTTTGTTTTTCAGTTCTGCATGTAACTTTTTCTAACTTTAATATTGTACTTTCTGCTTTTATTTAGTTAATAACACTTTTTTAAAATACTAGAATTAACCTGTTTTCAATATATCCTTTGTAAACAGAATAGAAACACATCTTCCTTTGTCTTTGATTCTCTCTTTGTAAAAATAAAAAAAAATTAATATACCACCTGAACCATTCTTTCCTTTTAATGGGAAGGTAAGCTACTTGCAGGTATTATTAAAACTGTTGCATTTGTTCTTCATTGAGCTTTTTTTTTTCTGGGTTGTTTTGTTCTGTCTAGTAGCCTTCATGTTTTATATCTTTTGCTCTTTTGAAACACATTTCTCTGATTGTATCCTGTATAGTTTTTGAAATGAAAATGCCATGTTTTTATTCATGCTGGTCCTTACCTTTCTGTTTCCCAGAAGCATTCTGTGCCTGTATGGGTCTAATTATTCAAGCTCAGTAAGTGGTTTCCATGTGTCCCTATTCAAGACAAGGTGCCATTGTCTCCAGTTATCTTCACTTTGACCTTAACCCTCTGTTTCTTGGAATTGATCAAACCACATTTTGAACTTATAATCAAAGGTTAGGAATTGGGACATTCATGTTTTTATTTAGCTTTATTATTATATTTATAATAACTCTTTGGACTCATCTCTTTAAGTACGGTTCCCATGGGGTCTTTCATGCCAGAAGTTCTTGGTAGGCACCACTAGTTAGCTTTTCCTTTCTTTTTTTTTTTTTTGTTGGCTGAAATGCATTTCAATAAGTTTGGCTAAAATGGTTTATGAATGCTCTATTTTCTGATTCACAGGATAGGTCTCCTTTCAGGTGGTAAACATTGGTGTAGAATATTTTGCATTTCCTGTTTGCATGACTGCTTAGCAATGATGTGTGCTGTGTTTGGCACAGTAACAAGCCTTGGGAGAATATCTGGGAGGGTCTTGCCTTCAAATGCATTGCGTGACTGAGTACATTGCCATGTCTAAGGTTCCAAGGTGCTACTCTCTTTCCTCAGAATTCCTGATGGTACCACATTAGTTGATTTACTGATGAGACAGAGTAATAGGGACCTTCATTTGTTTATTTTCATAATTTTTCAGCATTTCATTTATCACCTAAAAGTAGGAAAACGTTCCTTTCTTTTTCTCTGTAGATGTAAAATCTTATCTGGACATGTAAATATCTCTTTTATAATTTTCTCCCATATGTACATATGCTCATTATCTACAGTTAAAAAAAACACATGTATTAAATATATGTTTGTGTTGGTACTAGGACTTGAACTCAAGATTTTATTCCCTGGCTTGGATTTTTCTCTCAAGGCTGGCACTCTGCTACTTAAGCCAAACCTTCAGCCCTGGCTTTTTGGTGGATAATGTGAAATGATAGTGTGTCCCACATTTGTCTGCTAGGGTTGGCTTCTAACTACAGTCCTCAGATATCAGACTTATGAATACATTGGATTTCAGATGTGAGTCACCAATGCCTGGCTCATACAATTAGTACTTGATACCTGGTTTCATATAGTTGGTTCTGAGGAAATGTACACCTTCAATACCTCTCCCTGCCTTTTTATATTCTTTTCCTGTATTCACAAAACATTTCTAATGTTTGGAACTTATATTCTTCATTTGCTCTTTTGAACTCTTCTATTAAATACATCTTGCTTTTGACATAATCTAAGTTCCCTTGTTTTGTACCCCTTTACTTGTTTTCTGTCTAACACATTAGCAGTATAAGTTCATCCTGACTCTTCTTTTTGGGTCTTGTGTATTCCTCTACCTTTTCACCTTTTACCTCCTCATCTCCTTTTACAGAGGCCATCTCTGGTTTCCTTTTACTTCTCTTGAGATGTAAAGGTATTTTTAAAATATTCTTATAAGAATCCTGGAAGTCAAGTTTTCTTCATGAAACCTTCCTCTTTAGCCATATTTTTTTCCATGTGTAGCTCAGTCACATTAACAACATTTCCATCATTGTACAGTGAAAACCATGTTTGAAGTGTGATCTTCCTTGAATATTTATAAATAGCCATTTTTCTTTTTACCTTCTGTACATTTTCAATACACATTCTCAAAAAAAAAAAATGGTGTGACCTGCATAGGAAATGAATTCTGCCTTGCTTCAACTCTCTGGCCTTTGTGTAAATCCTTTTAATTCTCTTTTGTAAACAAAGTTGATAAGAAAAGTTCTAGGGTCATTTTCTAGTGTCTAGATGGCTTTCATCTGTTTGGCTTCTGCTCCATAGAAATGCTACATATTAATTTGTCCTCTGAGATGTCCAATATGTTGTGATGATCGAAGAATCTGAATTACAGTAGTGCTCAGGACACTGGTTTGAAGATCTGGTTTGAAGCCCCACTCATGTTGAAAATTTATTGGGTTCCACTATGATAGTAATTTGTCTGCTAGAGGGTTCTCACGGAGTCCCTCCTTCTGATATTCACTCATTTGGATAGTTCTTTTCCAAATTAATCATAACACACACACACACACACACACACACACACACACACACACACACACACCATAGTATGGATCTCCCAAGGCTAAATCAGAAAATCCATCCTTCCTTTCTGCTGACCTTTTATTTATTTATTTTTTTAGGACTACTTATTCTGATAGGAACTAGCTACCATGACATAAAGACATAACAAGTCCTTATAGTAAGAAGTTAAGCCAAACTACAGCATTACCTGGTCAACTTTGACAATAAGTCCTCTGGTAAAGAGATTCTATGGCAGCAATCAAGCATAGCAACACCTGCAGGTCCCAAATGATATAATGACTGCACCCACATGTAAAACACAAACTAGTGCTGCATCAGATCTCCAGTTTTGGCCTTCAGAAATAGTGTGAAATAAATATTTGTTAGTTGTTATTATTAGTTATTATTAGTTTAATTAAAGAGCTTTGACTTGTTACCCAGCAATCGATAATACAATGTGTTCAAGTTATTTCTAGGACTACTATTGGGTTGCCCAATACTCTGTTCTGATTGTAGCCTTATTATCTAAGCACTGGGGAAAGAATTATAGAAGTATATTCTTTTCTCAATTTATTTTTATTGTCAAAGTCATATACAGAGGGATCACAGTTACATAAATCAGGTAATGAGTACATTTCTTTTGGAACAGTGTCAGCTCTTTCCTCTATTTCTTCCAGTCCCCTTCTCTTTCCCTCCTCCACAATAGAGATATCTTCTTACTTCCTGTTTCTCTTGCAATGTTTCAAAATAGTAAGTGGTGCCACAATTTGGATAGTGCCTCTATTGCTTGAATCAAATCCATCTCCCTTACAAGTAGTGTTACACAAGTTGATTATATTAAATAGATAGAGTAAATAGCATCATTTTTTAGAGAAAATTTTAGAAAAGTTTTTTGTAACTTCTTGGAGAATGAGGTTGGGCCTTCTATTCTGATGCAGTTGTAAAGTAGATGTCACTCTTCGTGCTTATCAAGGGTACATGAAAGAGAGTGTGGTGTCTTGAATCTGTTAGGTTACTTTAGTAAATATCTAACATATTCAGGTTTTAAACACAGGTAGAATGTGTATAATACTTAGGTTTTTAAGGTAGAGAAGTATATTCTTTTTGAATTATAAAGACTAATTTATTCTGCCATTTATTTTCACATCTCGTTGCATTGAGCAGAATTTTTTTAACTATTGAATATGAGAAATAGACCTAGCATTTGCTTTTCCTTCTGTTTTCTCAGAATTATGTCTAGTGTGCTTTCTGTTAAGTATGATTCTAATCAGAGATGTATCACTTGTTGAGATATGATTCCATAGGTGTTTACTTTTTATTTATTACTTTTGGATTTCAGAACAATTTACCCTTATAACACTGACACATTTTTGTAGTCTGAGAATTGATATTAATCACAATATGTTTATTTGGCATATTTCTAGATTCTATTTACAAATAGAATTGTATTCTTATGGGTGATATGATGCATGAAATCCTGAGTATGTGACATTGATTAAGATGCATTGTGCTCATAAACTATCATGTTGGATTGAAGCTCCTTCTTACAACTATTTAAACTCAATTAAAGTAAAGCAATTGCCAGCATGAGGACATGCAGGCTTTTTGCAAAACATAGGTTATCAGTGTATCTTAGCAGTAATAGTTATAATAATTATGACTTCAGTGCGTGTTGTGATTTATGATTTTTCAAGGATTAACATTGAGTCCAAGTACTAATAACACAAAAGAAAACCTTCATGTTGAGCAAACCTCAAATGTTATAAGATGCCATCACAAAGGGGGATATTTATTTTTCAAATTACTTTTTATTACATGAATTTTTTAAACCCAAAGCATGAAGACATTGAAATTACCCCTATTAGTTTATTATTACTTTACGCTAAGCATGAATAACACAAGAGAGTTTCATCATGATAGCTCCACACAATGCCCTGTGAGCAAATTCACTACCATGTTATTCAGATTGCATCTAAGAGAAACCTATTTCTATTAGTGCCTAGATGGCACATCTGGCATCTTGTGAACAGAGAGGAAGTCCCGTGTGATTGTGCAGCTCACCTGGAGAAGCATCTGAATTTGAGTCACGTACACTTTTTTATTTGTTTGTTTTCTAGTTCCTATTGGTACAGTGAGGCCTGCCAATCAGCACTATCTAGGATGGTGGGGCAGGGGGTGGGGTGGGATTCAACTATGATATAACACTACTTTTCTTGTATGCTGGTACTAGAGCTTGAACTCAAGGCCTGGGCACTGTTCCTTAGCTTTTTGGCTTTTGGTTGGTGCTCTGTCCCAACCCACAGGACATCAACAGGGGAGACCACCTACGAGAGAGAATGAAGGGAAAGGGAGACGCAAAGAGGACAGCAAGACAAATGGGAGTCTGTTCAAGCTGCCAATTTACTTTGATTTTTCACACACTTGTATACTCTTAAACCAGGAGGGGGCAGTTCTTCAGCACCTGAAGGAAGTTGGCTTGGGGTAGCAGGACGTTGGCAGGGTGAAAAGGTTACTGGTCATGCTATAGGGGAGGGTTGCTAAGTGACCTGACCACAGAATATTCCTATAACTCGGGGTGCAGCCGGGGTTGCTAAGAGACTTGACTGTAGGACGTTCCGGTAGGTTTACTCTCAAGAATTACCTATTATTATTGCTCTATGAACTGGGCCATCTAGTGTAACCGGGGTGGTGCTGGCTCAATAGTTGGTTTCTTAGCTGGTTTCTATGGTGGCTTCCAGCCAGAGGCTCAAGTCAGGGTCTCTGTCCCTGACAGTGCTCTATCATTTAAGCCTCAGTTCATCTTTCAGCATTTTACTGGCTAAACGGTGATAAGAATCCCAAAGACATTCTGACCTCGGGCTGGCTTTGAGCAGTGGTTCTTGAATTGTAATCTACTAAGCAGCTACAATTTACAAGCCTTGGCCCACAGCCTGAACTACTTTTGAAGCACAGATCATGTATGCATGGAAAATGAAGTTATCCTCATCATCCTCATCCTCACCCGGCATTAGCCATGTGAGGCCAGGGCTCACCACCCCACACAGAGCACAGTGCATCTGCTTCCCTGATCAATCAGGGCACTGGGTTCACATAGGTTCACATTTCAGCATTGCTTAATCACCTTCTCTTTTCTCCCAGACATATCCACATTTAAATAAAACTCTCATTTCGCTTAACAATGAAAGGGCTTAAAAATCGCATAGTAAGTGTGAGTCAGTGGGACAGATATCTAATTAAAAAGGCCTTTTTTTTTTTTCTCCCTTTTCCCTTTGGTTTTGTCTCTCCCAAGTCTCTGACATTATTGTAACTGCTTTCGGTGTCCCCATTCTGTCACACAGAGAGCTCTGAGGAAGGCAACCAAGAAGGGTGCAAGGGGGAGCCAGAGCTCAAGAGAAGCAAGAAGAGGAGGGTAGAAGGGAGGGAGAGAGGGGCAAGGAGCCAAGGACAATGGAAAAAACAAGCAGATGAAGAGGATTACGTGGTAGAAAAGTATATTGGGAGTGCTGAATGAGACTATATTGAGTCTTAAAAATCAGGCACAGGGTGAAGAAGTGAGGGCCTGAAACAACAGAAAGGATCAGAAAAAAGAAAATAAATTATAAGAATGGAAGGCAAGGAAATGACCAACCACAACAAGGTGAACAGTGGAGACAAAGCTATGAAGCTAACCAAAGAGAGACACGATTATTGCAGAGTAGATCTTTCCAGGGGATTAGATGTCCTCTGGGTGTTTGCAGAACAAAGGGCAGGGGAGTAAAGCTAAGGCTTTGGGCAACTCATGTGTAGATCCACAGAGTGCATTCCCATAGAGAGTTTCAAATGCAAAGGCCTGTTAATTGCCTTTGGATATCTGTCCACTTCCCCGTAAAGGCTTCCAGGATAATATATTTAATCGTGTAGGTTCATTTTCCTCGTTGGTCCTTCCTAGATTTTCTGGTTGTTTCTTTTTTTTCCTTCCTATGGAAACATTCACATGAGGATGAAGAATCAGAATATTCTAAAATTACATTATTGTCTTCAGTAGAGTCAAATATGAATCACTGTCCTTACCACAGCACTATGACCATAGTAAGTAGGATGTACTTAATCCATAATTAACTAGAAATTCCTCTAACTTATAAATTTGTTTTATTCCCTCCTCCTTGTCCATGCAAACAGATGACTTATTTCTCAAAACTTATACCATTTAGAGAGAAAATCAGCTGGCAACATTGACACAGGATAAGAAGCATGGTGTATATTAGGAGTGAGGACAACCATGTAACATTGTGATGGTTTCTGTCATACATGGCCATCACAGTCATGCTCCTGGCATGCAAGGCAGTCGATCTGGGGGACAAGAACAAGAGAAGGGGAGGGTAATTAATATGTCCAATGTACATTATATGCACATGTACAAGAGGCATCCTCTTACTTTGTACAATTAACATAGGCTAATGTAAAAGCTGCCCATCTGTGCCCAATTCGTTAAACAAACATGGAAGAGCTAAGAAATTTGAACAAATCAAAGACAACTGGCCAGTGATATTTCCTAAAAATGGAGAGCTAACAAAGATGCTGTTCCACAGAAGAACAGTCCCTACCACTCCGGCACAGGGACCAGGTATCTAATTAGATGAAAAGCCATCTGACTCAGCACTCAGCACCCAGAGGATTATGGATGAATCTCTTCAAAACCCACTTATTCCCTATTGGACATCACCTTGGGATGCTCTTTCATTAACCAATAGTTAACAGTAACTTTTCCATGGAGTGGAGTTTCTTAATTTTGCTTAAATTTAACTGATTATAGAAATAGCTTAGGTTGATATAAATGTTTATATTTCAACCCAGCAACCAACACTTAGTAAACTGGGTGAGGATTTTAAATATTTAACCAATAACCTACAGCAGATGATAAATACCAATTCTTGAGAGTTGAACAATTTCAGCCAAAGGAGGAGAGGCATGCCAAGACAAGATAGGATGCTACATTAGGGCACAGTCTAATGATGCAGTTTAATTTCCCTAAATATTCTATAGGACCACTTGGTTTTCTCACTTTCAGGTTTCACTTTTGCGTCAGTGTCTTGAATCTTGATTTGATGCATGAGGTAATTAAGCACCTCTAGATCTACATTTCACAACTTATTACCTTCATCTTCACCACCCCTTCAAACATGACTTCAAACCCCACAGAAGATAAATAGGCCTGTCCTTTGGTTTCCTCGATCCTGTATGTCTAAGGTCCTGCATGGTTCTTTCAGTTTGCTTTCCAAAAACTAGCATATTGTTAAGAATGTTGGCTTAGTCTTCAAACATTGTTCCCTAAGGATGGAGCATCCCTTGATGATAATTTCCTGCAATCATAACTAAGACTTCGTACTTAACTAATGAATTAAGCTTGTCTTCTACAATAGCAAGTGCACTTTTGTGAATAAAACTCATTTCATACTAAAAACAACCTGCAGTATAATTACTATTAATAGACCTATCTTTCAGTTCAAAGTTTGAGACATGGACACATAATCTCATTAATCAACATCACACAAATACTAAGAGCTGAATCAGAATTCAGTCCCAATCATTTGAATTCTAGTGTTCAGACTTTTCAGGACAAAATCACCTTATGACCTAGTGTTTGGACTTTAGGATGAAATTAGCTAATGTCCACTGAGACATCTCATTTGTAAGATGAGCTGGTTCCCCATTCCACAGGTAACTGAAGATCCCACTCCTGGGATCATCATGTTATGCCCAATCTAACAAAGTTATGTGTAACATAGCATTGAGATAAGACCCATTAGACACACAACGAAACTTTAACCTCTGTTTTTTGAGGGAGCCACAATGACAGTCAAGAGCAGTCACATCCACCCTTGCTGACTGTTGATTCAAACTGTCAGCTGGACTTCACCTGTCCTTGTTGGCAGCCCACACGCTCTACCTGGGTGCCTCTTTGGTTCATGTGCCACCATCTTCCTGGGAGAGAGACATTTTTTTTTATCTCCCCGCAACTGGAATCATCCAATTCCTACCTTTAATCTTCACTGCCTGGGATAGTTTTGGTTCTTGATTTTTTCTTTACCTAACCAGCACTGAGCTAGGTGTCTGGGTAGCATCCACTGAGGTAACATACCCACTGAATCCTCAAAGCACAGATGAATTTTGTTTAAGACTCCAGAAGGAGAAGATAGAGTCTCCATAGGAAATATACCCACATTTAAATGTTAATTTGTGACACAAAGATCTATCTCTGTTGGAATTTTTTACATATTTTCTAACGTTTGGAGCAACCAAATTCACTCAGGATGGGAATGCTTATTCTTTTTATACATTTTGCAGGGTATCCAATGAAACAGCCCACTGTGTTCTGATGCATAGATTTTTCACCTCCTGTCTCAGGGTAGTAAAATGAAACTTGCTGTCTGGGGTAGTTGCAATGTGCATAGGCATTAACATCCATAGCCATCATTGTCAGGTATATTGAGGGCGAATTTTATGTAATTCTTCAGTCTTGAATAGAAAAAGAATGAGCCTGAAGCTGCATGGCAAAAACCTTGAGTTGTGATTGGTTTGTTCTTTCAATGTAATGAATGCCCAGTTAGACTCCACTGAAAGGAAATGGGACATGTGACCACCCATGGACATACACTAAGGCTGTGAGACTCCTACCATAGAATATAAACTGATGGGTGGTCATTGTTCTTCATGTCTGGGTTTTCAGTTATGTGGTTAACCTTGCATGTGAAGTCTCTCTAGTTTATTTTTCTTTGAACATATAACCTGTGGAAAGTCGCTTTAAGACACTGTTCAAATCCTGCAACCAATCTTTGGATTTGAAATGGAATTATTGAAATAAAATGTTTTCCTTTTATTTAAGGTAGACGGTTAAAATAACATCTGGTAAAACAGATACAATATTTAGACAAATGCCTCCTAAATTCACAAAAAACTGCTCATACTTTCAGATTCCATTCCACTCAAGAGGTAGAATCCTAGTCAACATATTTTGAAAGTGTGCAGTGGAATTTTGTTCATGACAACCAACTACAAACAACTCTATTGAACTGTCACACACACCTGACCAAAAAAAAAAAAAAAAAAAAAGGAAAAAATACAGGATGTGTTGCTTCCCATTTCCATGTTGCAGGCTAAATTTTCTCCAATGTTTTTGGTAGTCGTTTTGGTGTATGATAGAGCCAAAAGCAAAGGACCTGAAGCCTCAGGTCTCACCTGGCCTGGATATGTCTCTCATTATGCTGCTAATTCCCTGAGAGACCAAGAGGGCTCTTTTCTGAGTCCTTCACAGACAAAGTAAAATTGTTTCTGAAGTTCAGGGCATTGCCTCAGATCAAAATATTTTTTTTTTCTCAAAACATGCATGGCCTGTTCAAATACTTCTTTCTCCTTTGTATAGCGACTTCCAAATCAGTGCAACCTTCTCAAAATTCTGCCTCCCTAAAACAGCATCCCTGCCACCATCTGGATTCTATTCCCAGGCTCCTGCCCCTCACTTCCTCTGCTCGATTGCCTTCCTTGCATTTTTCACCACTACCAAGCACATGCATGCATGTGTGTGCGCACACACACACACACACACACACACACACACACACTCCTCACAGTAAGAATCTCTTTAAGCCAGCCACTCATCACACCTGTAATCCTAGCCACTCAGGAGGCTGAGATATGAGGTTTACGGTTGGAAGCCAGCCTGGGCAGGGAAGTCCATGAGACTCTTATCTCCAATAAACTATTCAGAAAAAGCTGGAAGTGGCACTGTGGCTCAGGTGATAGAGTGCTAGCCTTAAGTACAGAGAAGCTCAGGTATAGTACCCAGGTCCTGATTTCAAGCCCCAAATCTGGAAAAAAGAAAGAGAAAAAGAAAATATAATTCTCTTTGTTTTGCTTTTATAACCCCACTAGAATATGATTTGCTGGGCAGTAACTAAATTAATCTTGCTTTCTGTACTCTATCTCAACTAGAGCACTATCAAATAACTGGTAAGAATTCTATAAGTAAATGAGCATTCTGAGTAATGAATAATTTCAAGTATTTGAGAGGCAGAGGTTGGATGGATCATGGTTTTAGACCATCTGGATTAAAAAAAAAAAGGGAAAAAGAAAACAACCCTATCCAGGATCCCATCTCAACTAATACACCAAACGCAGGGATATACACTTGTAATCACAGCTAGAGATGTACAAGTAAAGTGATTCTGTTTGCGAGCAGCCAGAGACAAAAATGTAATCGCCTAGCCAAAGAGAAAAGGCTACAGGGTACACTAGAGTAAGACTCATTGCGTGCCTAATTACCAAGCTCAAGGAACAGAGTTTAACCTCTATTGTTGGCACACACAGACACAGACACACACACAGACACACACACACACATACACACACATTTTGTCTCACACTGAAGTGTTGAGTTCCAGAAGGAGATGGCAATTCAGCATGACTTCCCTTGCTTGTCCCATTACCTCCTTGTCCTAAGATGGCTACTATACTACCAGCCATCACTCCATTACTCCATGAAAGAAGGGAGTATGTGAGGCTCTCTGGAAGGGAGGTCATTGATGGACATGTCGTCTGACTTCCTATGCTCCGGATTATCGAATCATTGTTATAGATGTGGTTTTGGAGCAAGTGTTGTTGAGTACCGTATCCATGGTTGTTTTGACTTCTTTCTCTTATTCCCCAGAGTTTCACATGTCTCTTTTAAAACACTAGTATTCAACTTGAGGTTTAATTTGTCATGTCCTTATCAATATCAGTGTTATTGTCCCTGTCACTCTGATATCCCAAAGAGAGACCTAATGGACAGTTGCCACATGTGGGAATTCGGGGAAATCTATCAGAGTGGTACGGGGTAAAAGGAAAAAAAAAATGATTGTCCAGATCAGCCACAAAGAGGGTGACAATACAAGACTTGGAGTAAAACATACTTGGGGGAAAATCTACAATTGTTAACAGAGAAAAGCTTTTGTCAGTAGAAATTTAGTTCCTGTAGATGGTGAGTTTCTTTCTCAAAGCACAGAGTATTTGAAATAGAATTGAAGAGAAATTAAGAGCTTTCTTTGTTCCTCCTAAAGAATAAATGCCCTAAATATCACGTTCCAGTCCCCTGGACACCTGACCTGCTACATTACCAAAAGTGAATGGAGAGAAGGTTCAAGATCAAATGCATGTTTAGAAAAAAAAAGCAAAATGATTATTTGCTATTTGGCTGGATCCTCCCACAAGATAGCCAGGCCCTCCATAGTGGACTTAAATTACTTGTCAGAAAAAGCATGGAAATCTTCCAAGATAAAAAGTAATGCCCACTCTTTTGTTTGTCTGTTTTTGCTTTTCTCCTGCTGACTGAAGACACTCCAGTTGTTGAAGATTTTGTCACTGTTCCTTGTGCTGAACCATCTTCTTAGAGAATTAGCAGGGTTTCCCCAACATCAGTCTGGAAAGAGAGAGGAAAGGAAAGAACAAAGGTTAGAGCAAGGGGGGGGGGAATTCTTGTTTTCCTTTGCTGTCAAAGAAAGGGGGTGGAACACAATGAAATATAGAAGTATCAAGGATTTTGTTGGGTTTTTTTTCTTTCTTACTT